>NC_072455.1:7438497-8086001 GCF_027596085.1 Anoplopoma fimbria
GGGATTCCGAGAAAACACGAGGCAATGGTTTGTTTAAGCCGACTTCGGCGTTTATTTTATTTATCAGACAGGACAAGGGTATGCTTGGGTCTCCGTGAGCCTCTAGCCTCTGCAGTCCATGCGTGTCTCTGTCTCCTCGCTCCATGCGTGTCTCTGCCTCTCTTATAGTGGCTCCGGGCCTTCCTCCTCCCAGCCGCCAGGTGTTCCCCATCCCGCTGATTGGGGGAAGGACCCGGTGCTCTCCGTCGCCGGCTGGTGGGTGGGGGTGGTACACCCCGTCCTTCACGGTCCCACGGGACCGTTCAGGCCGAGGCTTCAGGGGCGGGATGCCACACTCCCCCTCGTTTGCTCAAGCCCCTGGTCTCTGGGGAACCCACCCAGACAGGCATCCCGACGTGACAGGGCGTCGGCGTTGGCATGCTCCCGGCCCGGTCGGTGGTCCACCCGGAACCGAAAATCCTGGAGAGCCAGAAACCACCGTGTCACCCGGGCGTTTGTATTTTTGGCCCCCGCCATCCACTTCAGGGGGGCGTGGTCGGTGACTAAGGTGAACTCCCTCCCCAGGAGGTAGTAGCGCAACTTCTCCAGGCACCATTTAATGGCCAGGGCCTCCTTCTCCACGGTGGAGTAGTTGCGCTCATTGGGGAGGAGCTTCCGGCTGACGTAGGTTATGGGTGCTCCTCTCCGGCCCGGACCTGGGACAAGACCCCCGAGTCCCACCTCTGAGGCGTCTGTGTGGACAATCACAGGGAGATTAAAGTCAGGTGTTATTAGTACCGGTTCTGAGCATAGGGCCTCCCTGAGCGTCTTGAACGCCCGGTCCGCCGCCTCTGACCAGGTGACCCGGTCTGGCAAGGCCTTACGGGTTAGGTCGTTCATGGGGCTGGCCAGCGTGGCGTACCCGGGAATGAAGCGCTGATAGTAGCCCACCAGCCCCAAGAACGCCTTCACCTGCTTCTTAGTCCTGGGTTGCGGCCAGGCCCGTATGGCGGCTACCTTGCCTTCCTGCGGCCGCACTGTCCCTCTCCCGACCCGGTACCCCAGGTACGTCGTCTCCTCTCTCCCGAGGCGACATTTGGCCGGTTTAGCGGTGAGGCCCGCCTTCCGCAGCTCTCCCAGCACGGCCCTTAGCTGGCGGACGTGGATATCCCAGCTGGGGCTGTAAATGATAATGTCATCGATGTATGCCGCCGCGTAATCCTGGTGGGGCCTCAGGAGCTGGTCCATCATCCGCTGGAATGTGGCGGGGGCGCCGTGTACCCCGAAAGGGAGGACGGTGTACTGGTACAGTCCCCCGGGGTGGAGAACGCCGTCTTTTCCCGGGCCGCACGGGTCAACGGCACCTGCCAGTACCCCTTGGTCAGGTCCAGGGTCGACAGGTACCGCGCCGGGCCCAGGCGCTCGATAAGTTCGTCGACCCGGGGCATGGGGTAGGCGTCGAACTCCGATGCCTCGTTCAGCCGCCTGAAGTCGTTGCAGAACCTAAATGTACCATCTGGCTTGGGCACCAGGACCACCGGGCTGCACCAGGCGCTGCGTGACTCCTCTATCACGCCGAGCTGCAGCATTCGGCGCACCTCGGTCCGTATGGCCTCCCTCCGGGCCTCTGGGATCCTATAGGGCGGAACCCTTACCCTTATGCCGGGCGCCGTCCGGATGTCGTGGTGGGTGGCGGCAGTCCTCCCCGGCAGGTCGGAGAACACGTCCCGATGCTGGAGGATGATCTCGTCCAGGTCGTGCCTCTGGGCCGGGCTGAGGTCCTCCCCCACCGGGACCTCCGGGATCTCCTGCCGGGCCGCCAGGGACAAGGGAGCGGGGTCGGCGGGTGCCTGCTCCCCCCCCTCCACTGCTTCAGGAGGTTGATGTGGTATAGTTCGTCGGCTTCCGCCTCCCTGGCTGGCGGACCCGGTAGTTCACCTCGCCCACGCGTTCCACCACCTCGTAGGGCCCCTGCCACTTGGCCAGGAACCGGCACTCCGCCGTGGGGACCAGGACCAGGACCAGTTCCCCTGGCTGAAAGGTCCTCAGCTGGGCTCCTCGATTATAGACCCTCGCCTGGGCCTGCTGCGCTTGCTGGAGGTGCCCCCGGACGATGGGCCACACCCGGGCCATGCGGTCACGCACCTGCTCCACGTGGTCCACGGTGGTGCGGTGGGGGACGGCTGGCTCTCCCAGGCCTCCTTGGCGATGTCCAGGATCCCGCGGGGCCTCCGCCCGTACAGCAGCTCAAAGGGGAGAACCCGGTGGACGCCTGGGGGACCTCCCGTACTGCGAACAGTACGTGGGGTAGCAGTTGGTCCCAGTTCTTCCCGTCGGCTTGCATGGCCTTCTTGAGCATCTGCTTCAGGGTTTTGTTGAAACGCTCGACCAGGCCGTCCGTCTGGGGGTGGTACACCGAGGTCCGGAGCTGCTTCACCTGCAGGAGCCTGAGGACCTCCTTCATCACCCGGGACATGAAGCACGACCCCTGATCGGTGAGCACCTCCTTCGCTATCCCCACCCGGCTGAAGAGGAGCATGAGTTCACGGGCGACTGCCTTGGCGGTGGCGGCGCGCAGGGGAAGGGCCTCGGGGTACCGGGTGGCGTAGTCCACTAGCACCAGGATATAGCGGTGGCCCCGGCTGGTCTTGGGAAGGGGGCCCACGATGTCTAAGGCCAAACGCTCGAAGGGGGTCTCAATGATGGGCATGGGAATGAGGGGGTGTCTAGCGGTGGCCCGGGGGCTACCCGCTGGCACTCGGGGCACCCCTGGCAGTGGCGCTCAACATCCCGCTTAACCCCCGGCCAATAGAACCTGGCTAGGACCCGCTCCCGGGTCTTGTCCATGCCCAGGTGGGCCCCCAGGAGGTGGGTGTGGGCCATAAAAAGCACTTTACTGATGTAGGACCGGGGCACCACTAGCTGTTCCCTCACTCCCCCTCCCCGGAGGCTACTCGATACAACAGACCCCCTGGTGCTGAAGTGCGGGTGTGGTGTGTGACTCACCGAGTCTCGGGCCTGCCCGTCATGAACCAGGACGTGGCTCCAGGCGTGCTTGAGGGCCTCATCCTGGAGCTGAGCGGTGGCGAACTGGCCGGGTCGGGACGAGCCTTCCCCCCCTCTGGTAAGAAGTCCGAAAACTCAGTAAGGGGGGAGCTCTCCGGGTCTTCCGGTGGGTCTGGTTGCTCGGAGGCTGTGAGGGTCTCCGGGGTGTCGGGGGTAGGTTCCGGTGTCTCGCTCCGGACGGGTCCTCTCGCCGTGCGCGCCGGGGTCCCCGGTGGGGAAGGTCCGTTCCCCTCAGATCCCTCGTCCTCCGCCGTCAGCTCTCCCGGGGACGATGGACGCCGGGTGGCCCCGTAGGCCTGCCGAACCCCCGCGCCCCTCTGCGGGGAGGGCCTCTCCAGCTCCGTAGCTCCCGCGTCGGGTCCCACAACCGGTGGAAAATCGGGCAGTCCCTCCCGATTAACACGGGGACCGGTAGGTGGGGGACAATCCCCGCCCGGATCGTGAATACACCGTGTGTGGTGCGGACTACCACGTGGCACGTGGGGTATATCCGGGTGTCCCCGTGGACGCAGGCCACCTCCATCGGGTCCCCTGCCTTCCCGCCCGCCAGGTCGGGGCGGAGGAGGGTAACCGCACTGCCGGTGTCCAAGAGGGCCTGCGTGTCCTGGTTCATCACCCGCACCGGGATGGTCGGACTACCCGACGTTCCCTGCGTCCAGCAGGTCGCCAACATGCACGTGTGGTCCGCCCCGGGTCCGCGTACGCTGACGGCATCGACACATCACGTCCCCTCGGGCAATAGCGAGCGATGTGGCCGGGCTGGCCGCACCCAAAGCAGCGCCGCACCTCCCGGTTCTCCGGTACTCCGCTCAGTGGGGTGACGCCGGGAGCCGGGTTGCCGATGGGGGTCCCCTCGGGGCTTGGCGGGTCTCGGCGCGCCGTGGGGCTGGGGCGGGTCTGGCGTCCAGGAGCTGGGCCACCTGCCAGTTCTATGAGGCCTGTTGTCAAATGGGTGGTTATGGTTTGTCATTTTCTAATAGTGGGTTGGGAAACACTGGTCAGCAGCTATTCTGAACCAGTGGGCTGTGGCCTCAGAGCGCCATCTAGTGGGCCGCAGAGGTAATGCCAAATGATTGAGAAGGTTGAGAACCCCGGGTCTAGAGCTCCCTCAACCCACAAGTCTTTGTCAGATTCACAACGTGAATTGGTTGTACCAGAGCCCGTCTACGAAGAGCCTGGGCACTCCCTATACGCCCCATTGTACCGATTTTGGTTGTAGTTCCATGAGACATCCACTGGGGGTGATCGCGGGCGAGTCCAGATTGAATGGGAGTCTATCGGGCTAAACGGCTAATTATGCCTCTTTCACCTGCTTGTCGTTGAAATATCGCAAATTTTATTGTAGATTCCGCAAGTTCAATATAGATTATGGTTCAAAAGTCAAATGAGTGAGTACTTATGTCCTTTCGATTTCTTACAGTTTGGGCCGTTGTTGGCCGTATACGCTAGCATTCTGCTAATGAATGCTGATTGGTCAGGGACG
Organism: Anoplopoma fimbria; assembly: GCF_027596085.1. Taxonomy (NCBI): domain Eukaryota; kingdom Metazoa; phylum Chordata; class Actinopteri; order Perciformes; family Anoplopomatidae; genus Anoplopoma; species Anoplopoma fimbria. The sequence goes on from NC_072455.1 coordinate 7,443,026, forward strand.
GACTTGCGACTGATTACGACCAGAGACCCCTCTTGACGGCATCTGAAGCTGAAGCGCATCGGAAACATTATCTTAAGGAGGACTTTCCGTCGAAGTTATTTTTGCGTACTGTATTTATATTATATATATATATATATTATACTATTATATGTTAATAAAAGGAAGTGCCGAAGTGATTCAGAAACTGCCGTAAAGCAGTACCTCTGACAGTGTGACGTCATCGCATTTTTTGAACACCTTTTTAGAACAGATACGTGACCTTAAAAAATGCAATATTCAGCTGAGTTTATTATTTTAGCCCCACCCTTTGATAGCAACTTTCAAATTACTTGACAAAAAATTACATCGTGAGAAAAGTGGATTCTGAGGATAAAACCCCGTTGGCTCCCATTCATTCTGGACTCGCCTACGAGCGCCCCGCATGGTCAAAGATTATTCATGGTGTCTACAGGTATAAACAAATTAAATTTAAGACTTTTTAAGACTTTTTAATACCACTTCTTAATGAAATTTAAGACCAAACTTACGATGGAAAAACAAATCAAAAGGGGAAATATACAGTAATCTTTCCAAGTAAACACACTGATGTCTGATAATAACCGGTTGAGTTTAAGAACATCGGCTAAATGTGTGTAATGCGAAAAGAGAACACAAAAATGTCATTAGTCCTCAATTATATTTATTATTTTCAGAGCATTTAGGTCCCATAAACAAATGCTTATAAAATCAAGTAAATAAATAAAAAATACTGTTCCTTTCGAACAAAATAATAAATACAATAACTACATAAATAAATGGCAATTTCAAGTGCTTTTGAAGTGCAAAATATAACTTAATATAACTTGTGTGAGTGTGTGTATGTGTGTGTGACAGACATCCTTTGAATCAACCAAAATCAAAAGATAATAATAATAAACAAAACACTGACCTGGCACTTGAGAAAGCCTTCCCAAAAGAGTGTACTTAACCCATTTATAACAATGTGCATGTGCACAAATGAACATAAACACTTGAAACAGTGAAAAAAGAAGGTAAGGAAGAGGTAATGCCTAATTTGACATTATGGCATATGCCTGAGTTCTGCCGATTTATCTTCCAGCTCTTTCTCAACCTCTTTGAGTTCTGTGAGTTTTTCTTTGTGTCTTCTTCTGAGGATGTTTGACTTGGTGATTAGCTGGGCCATGAGTGTGCCTGATTTACCCTCAGCTTGTTCTGCTAGCTTGTCTGCATCTTTTTCCAGGCTGTTTGCTACCTCAATCAGTATCTTCTTCTTCGTTTTGAGCTGCTCTAGGTGGTCTTCTGCACCTTTTCTCTTTTCTCTTTGAGCATTGCTCGCATGCTTTCTCTTTTCCTGGTCCAGGTGTAGCCGATACTGAGACCTAGCTGAAGCTGCAGCTGCCAAAAGCTCCTTAGTCAGAGGTACTTTGAGAACCCCCCCACAGACAGAGACATAGTCACAGATCATCCTCTGAGCAACCACTGTGTCCTCCTTCATGTTATGGCCTCTACCTCCTTGTTTACAGAAAAGCCCCTCTCAACCGTTGCTTGGCCATGGGAGAGAAGCAGAAGTTTCCTGCAGAATGCCCAGAGTTCAGGGTAGGATTGATGGAGGAGTCCATGCAGGAAAACGTCCAGTCTTGTACGCATGGGTTGGAAAGAGGAGAATGACTCATGTTTTGCCTCCAGAGACAAGAAATTTCCAAATTGTTGGACAATCACATCACCTGTTGCAAAACAGATTAACAAAAAATAATATATAAATATTTTAAATCAATGCAATGAAAAAGTTTAGACAGACAAACCACAAAAAAATTTACATTCTGACTTCTAAATCGTAAGTACCAGCAGAGGCGCCTCCTGACAGCTGGTTATCATGCAGAAACCTCTGAACAACTCCTTTCATTCTTTCATAGCACAAGTCGGGGTCTGAGAACATGCTCGTTGGGTCCAAACATGCCATCTGCCTCACAATGGTGTACTTCAGTGGGCTCTTGTCTTGCATTTTCTTGACAATATTGGTCAAACAGTCCATGCAGTCCTTTCTAAAGGCCAACACACTGAGCTCACCTACGCTGCTCTTGGGGCTACTCTGGAGTTCCTAACAGGAAGAGGGGAGGAGGGCCTGTGAGACTGACTAAAAGTTTTATGCAAAAATAAAGTTTTGATTTCCTGTACCTTAACCATTGTTTGATATTTGACACCTTTGCCTTTACCTTTAGGACTACTTCTGCTCCTAATCCAATGTCCACAGCCTTTAGGCCAGCCCTTGCTTCCTTGGCAGTTGTGTCCAGTTTGACCATTTGCAGTGCTGTGATGTCATTAAGGATCTCTGCCTTGATGAACCTCTTCAGTAGGCTCTGAGAACAAATACAGTACAAATAACAATACAAATAAAAAAAAGTGTTGGAGGGTTGAGTTAAAATTTTCATTTCATACACTTTCTCCATGCATGTTATACATTACCTTCATGAGAACAGCCAGATCTTTACCGATGAATGGAATCACCGGCTCATCTGTCTGATACTTAGTCAGAAATGTGGTGAAGGTCCTAGAGACAGCCATAAAGAAGTGCAGCTTGGCCATTATGAGAGGGTCATTCCGTGCCTCTGCAAGAGTGTCATAGGAGGATGTTCTAGGGTTTGGAAGCTTTTTCTGTGTCACTGCATCCACATACTTCACCATCATTGGCCATATGGTGATAGCCCTGTCGACAACGGGTAGGTTTTCGATCCAGCGATGCCCACAGAATGGTAGGGGAAACACAGATGACTTGGTCAAAGAGCAGAAATCTTCTCTTCTAGCAGGGGTATTGTGCAAGAGTGTATGCAATGCCCTGAGCACTTTCTCCATCTGCCAGACACTGAAGCCACTTTTAAAGGCATTGTGGAGTGTGTGAAGCCCACAGCTCCCCACCACAATCAGCTGGGCACCTCCAAATGTATCTGCATGCTCCTGTTGGAGCATTGAGAAAAACTTCCAATTGACATTTGGTCCATCCATTGAGATAGAAACCAAATGTCTCAGGTCAAGCTGCTGCACACACTCCTGGAAATTGAAAAAAGACATTACAGACATTAGCCATACAACAGTTAACACATTCATTTCTGACACACCACTACTTCAGATTAATGTCAGACTGGATAAGATAAAAAAAAATATAAAAAAATACTATTTCACAAAATAAGCAGTCAGCCATCCCTATAGCCATATTGTATATATTATTTAAACTTATTGGCATGTTAACACCAGACTATCTTTCTAAAACTAAAGCTGGCTGTTTTTTATTTCTTTTAATTCATTTTATTTTAATTTGTCTAATTAATGTATATTATCATATCCATAGTTGTTAATAACTTGACAATCAGTAAAGCTTAGACTAACTATATAATAACATACAAAAGGTTAGTTAATAAATAAATGTAGGGCATACTTACTTTGAAATGCTGAAGTAGGTCCTGGGCAGTTGCGTGGCCCATGAACTGTGATCCGTAGAACCTAGACTGGACATGGTCATTTAACCAATAACGCACATGCAAGTCCATTTGTTTGGTTTTGGTTGTCTGGTTCAGTGTCTCATCGAACATGACAACAAACGCACCGCATTTTTGAACTTCATTGACAAGCTCTTTTTTTATATACGGCGCCAATCCAAATTTGGCAACGTATCTGGTCTTGTCTTTCCCGCATGTAAAAGACTGTACAAGGGCAGAATCTGGGAACATCGCTTTAAACAAGTCATCAATTCCGTCATTGGACCTGCAGGAATGGTGGCTTGTCACGGTCCTCATCACCCAAATCACCTCTGCTCGCAGTGTTGGCGTAGAGCCACAAATTGCGCGGTCAGATGGCATGCTTGTAACAGGCTGTGGATTTCCTATTGCAACACTAGCGTTGTCAATTACATCATTGCTAGCGGTGGAGCAGAAGCTAGTAATTGTAGGCTGCAGGCGTGCTTTTGAGTAAGCTTTGTGTTTCTGGCTCTGGACATGGGATTCCACCGCTCCGATCCCCATTGTCCCAAGTTTGAAGGTTTTTTTACACACAGTGCACCGAGCTTCATAGGCGCTACCAGGCACCGACCTTAACCAGTCATACTCGTCCTTCTCGAGCCATTTATCATTAAATTTACACTTACCCATGTTTCAGAGTCGAGTGTCTATATCGTAGTGAGGGGTCTGAATCGCGCCAAAATCTATAAACGAACAGGCTGGAGCCCTGGCTAGATGATAAACCAATAAACAGGAGCCCTGGCAGTGGCGTAATCGGGGGGGTGGGGCTACAGCTGCGCAGTAGTCTACGCTCTGACCTAACCAAAGACAACGCAGCGCACAGGCTACCGGAAAAAAATATTTGACCTGGCAGAACAGATTGCCCGCATTTTCGCACTGACATGGCACACAAATATTTAAGACCAATGCAATCTGAATTTAAGACAATTTAATACTTTTTAAGGCCTTATTTTGATGAAAATTGATTTACGACTTTTTAAGACTTTTTAATACCCCGCGGCCACCCTGTTATTACTGCAACCAGTCCGGAAACCCGGAACTAACCCGCGAGTGCCAGTTCTCCTCATATTAGACATTCTCTGGTTGTACCTGTGTTTTATAATGATGAATCCCTTTGTCCTTGTAAATTGAAGGTGTTTGCCAGTTGATCTGTGTTAGCAGTCTATACACCATACAGTCTATAGTAAACACCCTGCCATCCACATAAAAGGGCATAGGACTGCAGGACCGTGCTGCTGAAAAAAACCCACATTTCACTTTTTATCATCCTAAACATTGAAGATAATATTTTAAGATCTCTTATTCCAATCAGATAGGTGTAATTTCTTTATTTGTATTAAACACCACAATGTCTTTGACGAGTCACATGATGAATTTGATGTCACAAAGTTTAGGAACGTAAATTCATATTATATATTATATATATAAAGATGTGTACAGTTATTATCTTCTGTTTCTTGCTTTGTTCCTCAGTTGTTATTAAAAATAAGTATCTTTTGACATGGAGTATGCAGGCAAATAGTCTTTCCTTTATTAGCACTCAAAACTGTGCAATTGTTGATGTCACCCAATCACCACACGGTGGCAGACTTGACTGCGATTTGCCCTGATGTAAGGAATCTGTAACATTACTAACATCGACACCAGGCCTGCAGTACTGTTACATAGTCTGAAATAAGGCTGTCAGCTGAACATGCAGGAAACTAAACAGCTTTTTACATTCTTTTTAACAATGACCATTAGCTGGATTACACCTAATGTGTTGCAATGCGGAAGTTGGCTCTAATCTACTCTATGTGTGAGACAAATAACCACTTTGCTTTTCAACTCACTGAACACAAAACATGAACACAGCCTCTCATCCACCGGATCATTTGTTGTACAAGAGACAGTCCAAGATTGATGTTACGGTCCAACTTTTCCCAAAGCCCTGCTCACAGTATCAATAAAAAATAGTTATTTTCAGGACTGAAAGAAAATACAAGAAGCTGCAGCGTTGTTAATTATCAGTCAACGGGATAGACAAAATAATTAAAACAACATGTAGGAAAGTACTTAGCAGGTAAGTAACAATGACATGGTTGATTGAATGGCAGTCAACAAGGTTCCTCTTTTAAGTCGAGTTTTCAAACTCGGCTGATTTACAAAATACAAAAAGGTAATTTTCTTTATCCCCTTCACAATGAGAACTGTTGCCCACTCTTCCCCGGTGCACCATGTGTGCCGTCTGTCCATCAGCTTTCTAAACACCACCAGGACAGACTAATTTCAGCTTTAGACTGATGATCTAAACATGGTTAGGACGAACAGGCTGTCAGCGCTCACAGCAGGGTCACCTCTTTTCACATTCATTTACTAAATTAATTCCTCACCCTTACCTCGTCTTGTGCTTTGGTTCCAACAGCCAGCCATCCTTGTCCCCCAGGGGCTCATGGGTACTCCTGAAATACATGATTATATATGTTAGGCCTACGAAAAATATACATTTTTAATTCAGTGAGCACTTTGAACGGGGCTGTTACAGACATGGCGGTTTCGTCATTTTATTAGCATATGCTGATAGGAGGCCTGCACTAAATAATCAACCTCCGAGGGGGATGCTGACAAGGCATTAATATTTCATAGCACACGCTCTTACCTGTGTTTATATAAACATAGATCATCCTAACATAGATCCCCCCCTTGCTTTTTCAGTAATCAGTCTCTAACCAGGCCTAGATAACAGAGCATGAAGGACTGGTGAGTTGATTCTATAAGGTGAGAGGCAGAGGTGCTGATCGAGTAAGCAGGAACTAGGGCCACATAGAGCTGTGATCTATGGTGGTGAGGTAAAATGCAGCTTATCATTTCTTTCATTATAATTTGTATTATTAGAAATGTAGTCATTGCTGGACAGGGTAGACTGGTGTTCTTTTTTTATTTTTGGTAGCTGTTTAAAGGTCTCGTACAGGTAAAGTGTTCACTACATGCTTGTTAAATCAAATCAATGGGTGGGTGTTATGAAGCCCTTAATGTATCCATATCAATTATATTATTATTGTAATAACGATATAATCATATATAGATCCAATATGACCATAAAGCAGCTGTGCTCATTGATTGGTAGGAAGGACCATGAAGAGAGTAAGTGTTACTGGTTGAAAACCAGCTAAAGAAGTGGTCAAACATACGCATTTAATGGGAACCAGTGAAACAGGGAAGATAAATAAAAAGGAATAAAAAGGAAGACAGGAAACAAGCGTGGCCGACGGAAGGAATGCATTTGTATGGATAAATAAAGCTCGCCAGTATTCTTTTAGTCTTATTAACGAGGAATCGAACGCACCCAGGGATGTGAAGCAGCGGTGAGCGAGCCGATACTGCCCCCCCACACACAGAAGATTAAAACAACTGTCCCCCCCCCCTCCCTCCCTCCCCTCCAAGTGTCTCTCCCCCTGCTCAGGCCGATCGATGATGGGACAGTGGTGGCTGTGTCAGCACCGCCAAGAGCTCGCCTCCGCAGCCGCAGCACGTCAATGCTGATCGTCTGCCTTCTTTGTGTGTGTGTGTTGTGTGTGTGTGTGTGTGTGTGTGTGTGTGTGTTTCAGCCCTCCTTTATTTAATCAAGTAGTCTTACTGAGATCAAGATCTCTTTTTCAAGAGAAAAGAAAAAAGGAAAACGTTCATAAAAACGTCACCACAGTTCAGCCGCACAAACAGACCGACGGAGACGGCTATTGTTCGAATCTATCGAGTGTCAGCTGGTTCAAATAATCAAAGGAGACAAGAAGGTTTCATTTCTGCTCAGTCTGTTGCATTAATAAAAAGCCCTATATGTGTGTGTGTGTGTGTGTATATATATATATATATATATATATATATATAGAGAGAGAGAGAGAGAGATATGAGATGGGCCTGTCAAGTTCAGAGTTTAGTGTGCTTTTCTAAATCTGCACGAAACATGCAGAAAACATGCACGAAAAATATATATTTTTTTTAAAAGTCAACTAGCTGTGTAACTCTTCAAGGTGGAAAGACCGTAATACGTTATGAGTATTAGAATACTTTAATATCACCCCAGAAACAATCACACAGTCAGTCACAGTGAAGTGCATCTCACATGTCACATTTTTAACTTTTTGGTGAAAACAGCTCCATTATACTGTACATTTAAAATGCTACCAAGAGCCCTGTATAGACCTTTTTTTTCCAAGCCATCCATGTGTGTGTTCTGTGTCCAGGTGGAACCAGAGAGGTGCAGGAAGTACATGTATGTAGATATGGGAGAGGTCTTTCAGCATATCTGCTGAGTGAGCAGCTCTGAGTGGAAGGCATGTTTCAATCATCCATTGTTTAATATATCCATTGGAGTGGGCAATATGGATACATCTCCATAATGGCTTATGTCCTTTTATATCTTTATATTGATATATCGTGATAGAAAACAGTATCTGGTGAATTAATTGAGAAAATCTGAAATATTTATGGATAAGGATCCAGATATGTTTTTTCTTCTTCTGATTACACAATAAATGAAATACAAAACTTAAGATCACAATGATTCAAAATTCAATAAAATTCAACATTACCATAAACTTAATTTATTTTTTAAACACTGTTTGAAAGTGTCATTTAAACGTCAAATGAAATGTTTGAACTTTCGGCTTTTTCATATCTTTTTGAATTTCCCGTGATGATCTATAAATGTGCTTATGTCTTAATTTAACTCATCTGGTCTGCTGCTTTTGAGCCAGGCTGTAACAAATGGGACTTTTCGGCCTTTTAAATTCAAACCCCAAAAAACAACTCTATAATTCTACAATTTCCACTTTTCCTACAGATTGTGAATATTAAAATATGTGTTACAGGTCTCAGTGTTAGAGAGCCTGTGTGCAGATGATGTGTGCCTGTGAAAACAGGAATAAATGAAGAAGCAGGCAGTTCTGTGGCGTCTTCATTGGTAGTTTTCCCGGGCTATCTTTATTACATATTTCTTTCAAGTGCATTGTCTTACACAAAATCACATAAATGTACAACAACTTAAATAAGCAACATTCACACATTCACTATCCCACTTAATCACTCCATCCAGTTAATTTAGCTGGGACAACTGGGCATAAAATCCTCTCTAACCGTTCCACAACAGCAAAACTGGACCCACAGCTACTGTGGTGTAGGTGACGACACGGATCTTTAACAATGGCGGCGCCGCTCTAACAATACGACGAACGAGCGCTAACACAGGCTAACAAACAGGCACAACACTAATATACATCTTTCGGTCACATTTAACCAACATACTCAGTGTGACACAACTCATTGAACATACAGATTTATATCACTTAATTATTTACAAATATTATGATGTGCAGGAGCCAGAAAACCCAGGGGAATGTACTGCTATTCTATCATTTAGCTAAGCTAACGTTAGCATCCGACAGTCAGTCTTAATACCGAACTCACGTTGCCTCTAAACAAATACATGAAACACAAATTTTAACAATTGTTCTATAAACATTTGTCTCTATTTAAATCGTGTTTATTTTGTATTTACATAAATTACTAACCTGTGAAAACAGGAATAAATGAAGAAGCAGGCAGTTCTGTGGCGTCTTCATTGGTAGTTTTCCCGGGCTATGGGAAGACGTTGCGCGCGCACATACTAAACCACAGCGCTGCACTGCCACCTATTGGCCATAGGGTGAAATATACTTCTGAGGAAGTTAGTATAATAGATTATTCTATTTCATTGAATATTTTAACTAACAGTACATTACATCATATATTAATCAAATAAACAAAAATGTGACCATACATTTTGTGTGCGTCACATATGCATTACAATTCCTCTCTAACACAATGTTACTATCTGAACAACAGGATACTTTTTTGAGCTTTAAACTTAAGAGTAATATTTACTTAAGAGTAAATATCATAATAAATCTATGGCTGTTATGGCCTGTTTAGTTAATGGGCCCCCAGGCCTAGGTTGCCTCCATTGCGGTAAAGTCTGCCCCAGGTGTCTTCTCCTGATCCAGAACGTATTTCATAGGTGTTTCTGAAAGTAAGTAGTCACTTAGGTTTGTGATGGAGCTATGTCATGGCAGGTGTGTTGTTAAGTGTGAAATTTGTATGAGCTCTTCTCCAAAAAGCTGCAAGCAGCCAGACCACAGGCCCATCATTTGGTCTGTTCTGAACAGGCATGCTTTGAACGTGCGCTGCACTAGTAACTTAATTTAATGTTAATATAATTAGTCTACCATTTATCATTTAACAAAATGAAAAATGATTTGCTTAGTTAGGAGGTTTTAACCGCATCTCATGGTCTTCATTAGCTGTTGGCTCATCTTTCAATGTGACGTGCAGTTGAAAGATCAAGAGATTAGTTTGAAAGCTCTGGAAAGGTGGACTTTGAGTCCGATTATTTTGTTGAGCTACAGTTTCCAGAGTCAAGAATTCAATTTGACCTTCAATGATGGCAACTCTTTGCTCAATGGCTTAATGAAAAACATCCAGTTTTCAGATTATTTGTCCTTCATTGCTAAATAGTTTTGGTTTTCAATAATATTCATAAACACTTCCACCAAAACTTTTAAAACTCCACTTACCTGTATTAGTCATGCGAACCATCTCCCGTTGGTGAAGTGCTCCCACTTCACCACGTCTCCCTCCTGTCTCTTTTCTCTACTCTCCCTCATAGCCCTCCTTCCTCTCTCCCTCTATCACCTCCCTCTGTGTCTCCCCTCACAACAGACCTGCACATAAAAGGCACAGGAAGACGAGAAAGTCGCTACCTGCTCTGATTGCTGTTGCATAATTAAAGACAACGCTCAAAGCAGTGCTAGCCCCAGGTGACACGCAAACACACCTCCTTCTCTCAATCTCTGCCGTCTCTCTCATCTATCAGCCTCCTTTCCTGCCCTCTCTTCCACTCCTATTTTCTAACATTAGTTCTCTCTCATACTCTTATATACAGTTTCTTGTTTTTTTTTATCTGTTACTGAACCTCTTCATGACTCAGATGTTCAATTTCCATCTGTTCATCCTCTAATACAGTATTTGAGGACCAGGAAGCCAATTTGTCTGTTCTTGGTTTGGTTCTCATTGGTGTCATCAGTGGCTGTATTATATTGTACTAAAATGCAGTACAGACACAGTGGTTTCTTATGACATAATGGGACAATGGAAAATACATTTAAATTCAAATTATAATAATTCTCAGACATAACAGGCATATTTTCCCAAACTGGAACCTTATATATACATCAATATCTGGACCTGTTGAGCCATAGTCACCCCAATTATAAATGGACTGTACTTGTATAGTGCTTTTCTAGTCTTCCGACCACTCAAAGCGCTTTTACATTACATATAATTCACCCATTCACACCCATTCTTACACTAATGACAGTGGCTACCATGCAAGGTGCCACCTTATAGGTGCTCATTTGTAGCAGAATGGCCCCCGTCAGTTTTGTTATACAGTGTACCACTGAATTAGTCACTAAGCAGTCAAAGTGGAGCCAGTTTCATATTTCTATAAATCAGAGCACCAGACTCCCTTAAGAAAACTTCTCATTTTACCGCAGCAAGCCTCTGACAGTCTGCGCCACGTTTTGGTTCTCCCATGCCTCCTTTCCCTCCAGCAACACGGCCTTGGTCTCTAGCAGCGTGGTGTCGGTGTTGGCTCCCAGCAGGGACCGATGGAGCAGAGAGGAAAAGCTCTGCTCATGGAGGGGGAGGAGACTGCTGCCGGGAGCTGAGCTCTCCTCCTTCTGCCAGAGCTCCGACTTGCAGGTCGAAAGCTTCAGTGAAGCCGGATCTAGGTCTGTCCACAGTGGATTGGTCTCTGCTGGATCTGGGTCTGTCCACGGTGGATTGGTCTCTGCTGGATCTGGGTCTGTCAACGGTGGATTGGTCTCTGCTGGATCTAGGTCTGTCCACGGTGTATTGGTCTCTGCTGGATCTGGGTCTGTCCACGATGGATTGGTCTCTGCTGGATCTGGGTCTGTCCACGGTGGACTGGTCTCTGCTGGATCTGGGTCTGTCCACGGTGGACTGGTCTCTGCTGGAGTCTGAGCTGAAGGAGTTTCTGGTGAACCTGCATGATTTCATTTGATTTCACCAGAATCCGACCCGGTAGCTCCAATGACGAGCTTTAAGAATAACTATATAGAAACAGATAATCTTCTCTCTCATGGTCTTGTTTACTGATGGGGGTCAAAGAGAGGATCAGGATTAAGTTGGAAATATTTCAGAACCAGTTGAGAGTTGCTTACTTTAACCTGTTAAAAAATGGCTAAAGTGCAATGCCTTAAATAAATGAAGAATTGCATATTTTTTTTAATTCATAAAATGTAGGCATGGGAATACACTGTAGGCTTGTAGCAAGCGGAAACTGTTTGTTTCCTGTGAATGTGGAAGTTTATTTCGAAAAGAAGCTATGCATGTAACAAGTGAAAACTGTATGTTTTCTGTGAACATGCAAGTTTATTTTGAAAAGAAGCTGTAACAGATGGAAACTGATGCACCGTCCCTGACACATCCAGAAGTGACGCTAGAGGGGAACCCAGAGCATCATGGTTTGAAACGTTTAGGACCACTTACCAATAATCGTTATTTTGAAGAGTTGGCAGTGAGAATGTGTGTGTTTAAAAGTGCATAGAGAGACAGAGAGAGAGAAAGAGAGAGAGACATGGGCAGATAATGGGAAGGGTGACTGACACAGCGACCATGAGTCAAACCAGGCAGTTAAAGTAGACTTGACCAGAGCCTCTCCTTTGTGTTAGCAGCAGAGTGTGTATGAGTATGTGTCAGTGCAGGCACCTCTTTCTCATGGCTGTCTGGGATACAATGGCTGTTGGACAATTTCTTGACACCTCAGAGACCAAAAAAATGGAGAGAGAAAAGGCTTAAAAGTGAAAAAAGACAATGTCGACAACATGAAATAATCATCACTTCCTTCCCCTGCGCCAGTGAAATATGAAACATTTATACACATATTTCCCCTCCCTCCCCTTCACTCTGTCTCCAGACTGCAATCATATCTCTGGGGGGAGAAACTAATAAAGAGGAACAAAAAATGCAGGAATGATTAAAAGCTGCTTCCATGCAAGAGAAACATTAAAATCAAACAGAATGGGTTGGAGGGAGAGAGAGATGCTGAGAATAGGAGAGAGAGAGAGAGGAGAGAGATGGAGGGGTAGGTTGAGACTGACGGATGAACGGAGTGCAGGAAGACAGAGCAATGGAGGGAGGAGAAGTAAGAGGTAGATGATGCAGGGAGAAGGCAGTGACTGCCATAGTTAATATTCCAGTGGTTTGCTTGGAACCTACACCTCATTTCTTTCTGCAAATATTTACACAGGATAGCCTGTACCCATGTTTTCTTTGATGCATGCACACACACACACAGACACACACACACACACACACACACACACACACACACACACACACACACACACACACACACACACACACACACACACACACACACACACACACACACACACACACACACACACACACACACACACACACACACGCACACACACGCACACACACAGTGGCACTGTGAGAATCTTGTAAGTGCCAAAGTGGACGTCAAAGATTCATATTGAAAGCCATGTTATTGTGGTCATTAGGAGCATAGTAAAGATGCCACAGCAGGTTCCAAACCAGTGAGATAAACAACAACTTCAAAAAACATAAACTCACTCCAACCTCCAACCTCCAACCTTCAAAAAGAGTATTTGAAAGCTCTGGTAATACATTTCTCTTTACTGAATAGACATTCTGGATTTTTGAGGCTAATACTGACATTGATAGAGCCCAGCTGATAACATCGGCCGATATTAGCTCATTGCAGATATATTGGTCATGACACACAATCTGTCAGCCAATACAAAACCAGCATTGAAAATGTATGAAGATATGTTTTTGGTCGAATGTAGCCAATTGATCAGGCTGTCGATATTGATATACGTCAGAGCCCCCCAGGGCTGGAAGATTAGACCTGAGCTCAGGCTGAGGTTGGTAGGAGCTGGATGCTGGAAATCATGTGAGGTCACCAAAATAAGAGACATTAAGGTGTGGTATTAGGAACAACAAAGCTAACAAGAAATTGTGGGTTATTCTTTTCATATTCCTTAATTATTCTTTTTTTTTAATGGTAAATGGTGGGTGGATTATTACTTACGCCCTCTCAACGCGCTTTTACACTGTATGTCATTCCCCCATTTATACCCATTCATACACTGATGGTAGGGGCTACCATGCAAGGTACCACCTGCCCATCAGAACTTTGGAGTTAAGTGTCTTGCCCCAAGGACATGAACTAGTGAAGCCGGCGATCGAACCACCGAATGATGATCCGTTTTAACACCTAACAACAGTAGCCTAACGTATAGATTTGCCACACTCCTACATAAAACACACAACATTTAATTGGTTAACTACAGGATTGCATTTAGACAAGAGATTTACATTAACATCAACAACAACAGAATGCAAATATCATACAATACTATCTAGAGTGCTGCAAGGCTTAAAACGTACGCCTGCATTGATTTTGACAGGCCGTTGTGTTATGAAGGCTAATCTAAAACTTTTTTTGTCAAGCTTCACAATATTGTCCATGAGTCCGCTCGATGTAAACAAAATAACATGGGCTTAAGACAGACATAATTGGTCGTCTGTATTTTTGCCACCTCTGTTTAAGCTTCATGTATCTATAGAAAATAGCAAACACAACAAAATTATTGCTCGATATATGATGTACCATATCTAGCTGCCATCTCCTGACCATACACAGCACTGTTGTAAATAGAACTTTCGGCAAAATTAGAAGGGAAATGACAAAAGTGTCAGTCAATGACAGAGAGAGAGGCTTGTAAATGGCTGTTCTAAAGGCCTCCCACTGCTGATTTTGACATTCAGTGTCATTCACAACTTAAAAAAATAAGCAAAGAAATTGTCAGATGAACATTTAAGTACTGTTGGTCCATGGGCCCTTTAAGAGGGACTTTTTTTGTCTTTGCTTGCTCAACTTCACTCCCTGCATCCATGATCGCCTACAAACAACAAAAGACACACGTGGGCCACACTATGCCAGAAAGAAGCTCCATCTATTGTCTCCTGTCCGTGCCCAGGCTCTCATCAAAAAACTGGTAACGAATTAGTATTGTCACACATAAAAAAACAGTGAAACTCAGTAAAACTCTGCCATATGTATTGCATTTAAAACAACATGTGAGTAACCTCCCACCAGATCAGATGGGTTCAATGTGGAAAGTTATTGATCAAAATCATTGTTTTTTTAACTTGGTATTAACAAAGAATCCTGAAAGGTTATGGAAGACTCCGTTAATGTATGTTCAAATGACATGCATAAACCATTTTGGGGTATTAAGACCTGTGAAGAATGTTTACTAGGTTTTTTCAAACACATTTAAGTACCAAACATGGTGTTCTTTTCAGATTGATGATATTTTTAAATTTAACGGATCTGAGGTGTCTTTGCTGCAATGAAGCGTTGTCAGACGTGAGGATCTCTCCAGTTACCAGAACACCATAAAGCATTTATTATCTGTGTTGTTGTTATTAGAGTGCAAACGCACACACTGAGTTGTCCGTAGGGGGTAGAAAAAGAGAAGAAGCACACAGTGGGGATGTGTAAAGCGGAGATGACGCCTCTTATGGCCTGTTTCAGTGCCTATTTTATGGGTGTTAAAACAGCAAAATAGGCTTTTAATGCAGGCCGAGGCCAGATGTCGATGTCGTTTTGGGCCGCTCCTCCCCTCCTGCCTCTGTGTGTACTTCATTAATCAAGATGTTTAAAGATTTATATGTGTCTTCTGCTTTGTCGTTTTTCCCTCCTCTAACTCCTATGCTCCCAGTTGTCCCCTTTTGTAATTAAACGGTTCAGGATGCTGCGCTGTGTGTGTCTTTGTGTGTGTGTGTGTGTGTGTGTGTGTGTGTGTGTGTGTGTGTGTGTGTGTGTGTGTGTGTGTGTGTGTGAGTATGTATGAAAGTAGCGAGCGGGGGTGGGGGGCAGACAGAGGTCCTTGATCGCTGCTCTTTCTTTGTCTTTGCAGCAGATGCTTCTGTTCTGCCTTATAGGCCAAGGATTCCAACTTATTTAACACTTAATAACTGAATAAACATGCTAAGAACAGCAAAGTAACAAACACACATACTCGTGCGCTTTCTGCGTCATCTTCATGGAGCTGGTCATTCGGTGCTGTGAGAAGAAGAGAGAAAAAGTCCTGTAAGTGTCGGTGGGAAAGCTTGTGGTGAGAAGACAAACTTATTTTTCTAATCATGGACGTAATCAATGCTGTCATTAATTATGTTGGACAGAACAGGTAGCATTCTGACAATAGTTTGTCTCCGAGGCCACAACTGTCTCTGTGTGTGCTGTCTGACACCCACATGTTGCCTTAGTGGTTAATTTTGGAGACAATAAAGTCTCAAAAAGAGAGACAGGTGCTTTAGTCAGAGCTCTTAAAGGAGTAGTTCAACACTTTGGCTTGCACCTACAGTTAGATGAGAAAACAATGTAATGAGTATCATATGATGGCCTATTGCTATATTATTTTAATTCATTCATTTTCAATTTGAACCAGGTTTTATGAGTCAGAGGTAACCTGTTAGAATAAAAAAATGTGATCATTCATTTCATTTGATTTTTTTCATCAACTGTATTCATTTCTTATGAATAGTTATCTCGTTTGTCCTAATTATTACAAATGTTAGTGCTATACAGACAGATGGCATACTAAATCTGGAAACATATAATCAGGGATGTTTTATCAACACTGACAAGAGAAGCACATCATGATCAAATGTCGGTGGGTAAAAAGTCAATGTCCCTTTACTTCTTTTGATGGTTGCACCCTAAATTTGTATTAAAATATTCTTAACATATTTGAGAAACTCTTGAGTTTGTAAAGATGGACCCACCAGAGCGTGAAGCACAGTTTAGCAGGTAAAGGGGTGAATGCAGTACAATTTAACGTATACAACTATCACATTGAGCTTAGTGCTGTCACAAATCTGCACATTTGACATTACATTTACTGTACATGTTCTTGTGCAAGAAGACACCAATCTGACAAGCAGTGTGAGTGAGTTTTTGTAGGTCAGGTCAGCAGGAAGCTGTTGGCAGATTGACGACTTGTCAAGGGTGCACGCTGTGTCTCACAAGGGGGGTGCCAGCCTCCCCAACCCAAACATTTATGGAATAAAGGGAAATCTGAACAACTCTGAGAGTCTCCATACAGACAGAAACGTGCGTAACTCGCGCGTGAACCTTGCACCAATCTACAAACCGTGTATACTACTTGACACATATACACGGACTGTTACAGCCTCAGTGTGCGCACGTAATGTTTGCCAGTATGTGTGCATGTCTGTGAGCACTCCAGGGGCCTGCCTTCATCAGAACTCAGTCAAGTGTGTGAAACGGTGATGTGATCTGGTGTAGAGTGACATGACTTGTACCCTCACACACACACACACACACACACACACACACACACACACACACACACACACACACACACACACACACACACACACACACACACACACACACACACACACACACACACAAACACATACACACGCGCACACACACACTGCTCTGCTTCAGTGTGGCCCAGAACAATAAGGGCTCATTTGGTGCAATGAATCTGTCTGCCACTGAGGCTCTTCCTCTGAGGAGCCTAATTGCATTCAAATAAATTAATTAACTGTGTGTGTGTGCGTGTGTGCGTGTTTGTGTGTGTGTGTGTGTGTGTGTGTGTGTGTGTGTGTTTGTGTGTCAGACACAGTGAATGAACAAACAGACAACACAGGACAAACAGATATAAAGTACTTTACAAGGCAACTCCTGGCATCAGAGGCCTCAGCTGGGCTGTTGAGCAGCGGCCGTCTGCCCAGATGCTATGCTTTCAATCCCTTATGACCCCTGGTCACCCAGCCTGCACCAGTTAACCACCCAAACTACTCCTGGTGCAGCTTCCAGCACTCCCGATCTTGTTGCTCAGCAGCAGCAGCAGGCAGCAGCAGCAGCAGCAGCAGCAGCAGCAGTGACTGCAGTACTGGTGTGTACGGTGGTAATTAATGGATTTACACAGTGAGCTCTTGTCAAACACATGCCCAGGGCAGGGAGCTATCCCAGCACACCATGACGATTAAGTTGTTACACACACGCACGCACGCACGCACGCACGCACGCACGCACACACACACACACACACACACACACACACACACACACACACACACACACACACACACACACACACACACACACACACACACACACACACACACACACACAAGCACACAAGCACACAAACACACACACTCTCACTGGTGAATACAGCTCTAAGTCCCTTTGAAATAAAACCCACCCGCAAAGTTCCACCACAACCAGACCCTCACAGGCAATTACCTTGACCTGCAGGTCCTTCACTGGGGCATGGGGATGGGTAAAGGGACCATTTGTGTGTGTGTGTGTGTGTGTGTGTGTGTGTGTGTGTTAGAGTGAGAGGGAGAGAGACATTTTTCTGCAGGCAGACGGAGCTGTGAAAATGTATTCTAAACAAGAGATGCTGATACAGATAAGATAAGATAAGCCTTTCTTGATACCTTGAGGAGAAATTCAGGTGTTTCAGCAGCACAGGGACATAAATAAGTTCAGATAAATAGCGGACAGTAGTTAAAAATAAACAACTATAGGGATATAAAACAACAGCCCAGGACAGGAGGACTCTACAGCGGGTGATTAAGACCACCCAGAAAACCATTAGTGTCCTTCTACTGAGCATCAGTGAAGCTGGTGAGAAGAGGAGCCTGTGAAGAGCTAAGGGATATTAAAAGAGAAACCCACCCAGACACAGCCTGTTCACCCTGCTGCTGTCTGGAACGAGATACAGAAGTATCAGCTGCTGAACCAATAAACTTAAAAACAACTTCTTTCCTCTGGCTGTTTTGGGTAGCCAAATGGGACTACAATCTGCATTTCCTTGTGCAACCCTGTTGACAATAACCTTGTATACTTGTAACAGAGCAGAAGTACATGTATTAACTACACAAGAGCAGTTAAGGTTAGAATTACAAGGCACAAGTGACAGTTGAGAGATGAGTGACACCAAAGTCAGCAAGGCATGACATATGTAAACAGTATACACCAGAATTATATAGAATATGACTGAGCCAGGATGAATAGTGTTGGTCTCTATGTTGTCTGATGAGATATATAGAAAGACTGGTTTTACTGGGACAGAGAGGATGGGTGGACTGGTTATAGTGGGACAGAGAGGATGGGTGGACTGATTTTACTGGGACAGAGAGGCTGGGTGGACTGGTTATACTGGGAAAGAGAGGCTGGGTGGACTGGTTATAGTGGGACAGAGAGGCTGGGTGGACTGGCTATACTGGGAAAGAGAGGCTGGGTGGACTGGTTATAGTGGGACAGAGAGGATGGGTGGACAGGTTACACTGGGACAGAGAGGCTGAGTGGACTGGTTATAGTGGGACAGAGAGGCTGAGTGGACTGGTTATAGTGGGACGGAGAGGCTGAGTGGACTGGTTATAGTGGGACGGAGAGGCTGAGTGGATGTAGTTCAGTTAGCTTGCATATGTATTTAAATGAAGGAGCAAAACCTACAAAGATTATAAATAGTTGTGCAATTATTAAACTTCTGTATTGTGCAATTGTAAATTATATTATTAATAATACAGTCTGATTCAAAAAGTCTCGGGCCATTTATTTTATTCCTAGTCAGTCTATGACAAATAGAAACACACAAACCTTTATATGTGAGTTTTCGAGGATATATTTGTGATTTTTTACATCAACATCTATAACAGAAAGCAGATGTGAATATTAATTAACAAAATATTGATATATCTATCAGGGGGTCGACAGACGGTCATCTCACTACATTGGTTTTTAACCACTCTTGCCTACTCCTCCTCCACACTCACACTCACACCCACAAACACTTGGAATCCTACACACTATGAACCCTCTCTAATACCCGCAGCTCAACTTTAAGGGATTTTTATGAGTTGAGGGTAAATTCTCCTCTCCTACAACTTCTTCTCTAAATGCATCATCATCATCATCATCATCATCATCATCATCATCATCATCATATTTCGTTTGCTAAAACTACTATTTGATCTCTTTTTTCACCGAAAAACAACAGCTCTTGATAAGAGCTGTCGCTAAAGCAGGAGAAATGGATTTAGCAGGAGGAGTTTTCCATCTTCCATCTATCCAAGCCTTTTTACATTTCCCTTCCTATCCCTCCTCTAAACAACTCAAGCCATTCGTTTTATTCAGGCTGGGAGAAAAGGGCAGTAAATGGAAATGGAGGAGGAGAGGAAGAAGAGGGCAGTGGAAGTGTTGTAAACACATTCTGGCATCCCCCTCCGATTGCATTCCTTCATTTTAAATACCTGCTGGCTGAGCTGCCTGCCCGTCTTCAGGCCAGGTGTGTGTGTATGTGTGTGTGTGTGTGTGTGTGTGTGTGTGTGTGTGTGTGTGTGTGTGTGTGTGTGTGTGTGTGTGTGTGTGTGTGTGCATAAATGAGGAGAGAGAGAGAGAGAGAGAGAGAGAGAAATGTGTGTGTGTGTGTGTGTGTGTGTACGTGAGTGGATGTGACTGAGATAGATGACCAGTGGTAAATAGAGCTATTCCTCACGGCCAACAGAGTGAGCAAGGCCACTGGCCACACAGCAGGATAGTGTACAATCTCTCCAACATGTCAACACAGTGTGTGTGTGTAAGTGTGTGAGTGTGAGTATGCTAAATGCTTCTTCTTGTAAATCATCCGTAGTGTCACAGAGCACTGAATTATTTGTTGTTGAATTTCCGAGTTTTTGAGTGTATACTGTCTTAGTGTGTACGTGTGCGAGTTCTTGAACTTGCAACATAGTGAGGACAGAAACAAGATACAAAGTGAGGACATTTTGGCAGATTCCCAATTCTTCAAAGGCCTCTTTGAAGGTTAAGACTTGGTTTTGTTTTAGGTTAGAATAAGATTTTTCTTAGGGTTAGTGTTAGGGTTGGGGGTCAGGATTTTAGTTGTGATGGTTAAGGTTATGATAAGGGGAGGGGCTAGGAAATGCATAATGTCAATGAGGGTCCTCACAGAAAGAGAAGTAAACGGATGTGTATGTGTGTGTGTGTGTGTGTGTGTGTGTGTGTTTCTTTAGACGCCTAAAGATGTGTGTGTGGAGGCTTTTGAGTTGTTGGAAAGCAGCTTTGACAGAACTGGCCTGAGTAAGAAAATGAAATAACTAATTTAACTTATTACTTTCACTGTTGAGTACTTTCAAAAATCCCATAACTATTTAAATTGAGTAATAACTAAAAAGTAATAGATTATTTAATTTTTTTAAGAAACTTCCCCAACTCTTCTTGTCTCTAACTGGCTCTTTGTCTTCAGCATGGTCAGCTTCTCACTGTTGACCACTTTACACATGATTCCTATCGATTGTGACTATTATCTGAAGGTACACACACACCTCTGCCAGTTGGAGCTGGTTCACCTGAACCTGGAGTGACAGCAAATCGTAGGATGTCAGGAGAAGTCAACAGTAATTGTCAGTAATTCCCCCCACTAATTGCCTGAAGCTCACTAAAGAACACACCATTCAATTATATCCAATTATGAATAAATTATAGAGCTAACAGAGCTAATGTAATTTGCAGGGGACTTTTATTTTCTCTGTGTTGGATTGGCAAATTGGCAAATGGACAAGGTGGGATTTGGATGGAGCTCCAGCAGTTTAATGTGTCGCCCTCAGAGTATTAATTGGTCAAAGTGGAGCAAAGAGGAAAACAGATTTAACAGTCATTTAAATCCATTATTAACTGCAACTTGTTCTTTCTGAAGACTGCACTTCTCTCATAAACAGGAAGTGTAACCGGGCGGTAAACTGCAGTCTAGAGGAAGTGGCACCGGTGCGGTGAACACGACTGATGGCGGACTGCCTACGTTTGTGTGCTTGTGTGCGTGGGGCATCTGTTAATAACGACACCACGAGACGGCTGACACATCTCCTCTGCCTCTGAAGAGACCATTTTAGTGGGGATTTATTTTGTGGAATGAATTACCCAGTATAATTAAAAACCTTAATCTCTTTTTTCCCCTCAACAAAACAATTTTGTTCAAACCCAGAGAAGCAATCCAAAATTAATTTACTGCACCAGTGAGTAGTATTAATGCTTTGCCAGTCCATCCACATCCTCATCCCTTACATGGGTTATGTGATATGAGACGATAGGCTGTGTGTTGTAACATGGGATGTTCCCCGTGTAATCATCAGAAGCAGAACAATACACAGAGGACGGCGGGTATTAGCACTAATAGACTGTCCTCCGGGGGACCTCAGCTAGTCTGACAGTTTATTTCTGTGTGTCTGCTGTTTCTGTTTGTGGGGCTTCAGTTGTCCTTCTGGTAGGGCTCATTCATATGTGCCGTCTCATTATGGACCATAAAAGTCGCATGCTTTCTTACTATGTTCACAGACAGTTATAAGGTTTATATTGTTTTCAAATTCATCAGTCAATCAGCCTATTCAAGGATTTTTTTACTTTTTGTTACACATTATTAAATATCACTTTATGGAAATAAAGATGAAATAATAATTAAATGTTTGAGCCCATACATTCTGGTGCATTAAGGTTATTCAGTGTGCATGTGCATGTTGCTGAAGTCTCCAATGCAAAACCCACTTGTTTCTCTTGTTTTCACATTTTTTGTGTTTTATTCTGACAGCAGTTATGTCGGTTTAACTTTTTTTTCTCACATGAGAACGTTTGATTTCTCCAACCCTATTGCAAAACCCTGGATTATGCTCAATGCCTTATTTTCTTAAATTCTTGCTTTCTACAATATACGATGGCAACTAGGGCACTGCATGTACATTTTGCGTTCGGTAGCTCTCATGACTTTTGCTACAATTTCTGTGTTTATTAGTGTACATTTATGACATATGACTGAATACACTCATTGAGATTGAAAGTGATGATTGTCTCATAGTACTAATACGAGTGCCATAAGTGCTACGAGGAAGGCTCCGGGTAGTACTTCCTGAAGAGGTGAGTTTTCAGCCTGCGCCTGAAGATGGGCAGCGACTCTGCTGTCCTGACGTCAGTGGGGAGTTCATTCCACCACTGAGGGGCCAGGACAGAAAAAAGCTGTGACCGGGTGGATCGGCCGCAGGGACCTCTGAGCGACGGGGCAACCAGTCGCCCCGAGGCAGCAGAGCGAAGTGGTCGGGCAGGGGTGTAGGGCTTGACCAAGGCCTGGAGATAGGAAGGAGCTGTTCCTTTCACTGCCCTGTAGGCTAGCACCAGAGTCTTAAACTGGATGCGAGCTCTTACAGGGAGCCAGTGTAGGGAACGGAGAAGGGAAGTTGTGTGAGAGAACTTGGGGCGATTGAACACCAGACGTGCTGCAGCTTTCTGGACAAGCTCCAGAGGTCTGATGGCCGACGCCGGGGCTCCAGCAAGTAGTGAGTTGCAGTAGTCCAGGCGGGAGATGACCAGAGCCTGGATGAGCACCTGCGCCGTCTCCTCAGTGAGGAGGGCGAATCCTCCTGATGTTGTAGAGGAGGAATCTGCAGGAGCGTGTGACCGATGCAATGTTTGCTGAGAACGACAGTTGGTCGTCGAGGGTCACACCCAGATTCCTCACAGTCCGAGTTGGCGTCACCACGGCATCATCAATGGTGATGGACAGGTCTCGGTGCGGGCAACCCTTCCCCGGGAGGAAGAGTAGCTCGGTTTTGTCCAGGTTCAGCTTCAGGTGGTGTGTCGCCATCCACTTCGAGATGTCAGCCAAGCACGCAGCAATGCGTGCCTCCACTTGGGTGTCACCGGGAGGAAATGACAAGACCAGCTGGGTGTCATCGGCATAACAATGGTAGGAGAAGTCATGGGAGCGAATAACAGAACCCAGAGATGTTGTGTAGAGCGAGAAGAGAAGGGGGCCCAGAACTGAACCTTGTGGAACCCCCGTAGTCAGCGTGCGTGGTTCTGACACGGCCCCCTCCATGTCACCTGGTAGGATCGGCCTGTCAGGTAGGATGCAAGCAGGGAGAGTGCAGAGCCTGAGACGCCCATCCCCTCGAGGGTGGAGAGGAGGATCTGGTGGTTCACTGTGTCAAACGCCGCTGACAGGTCCAGGAGAATCAGGACAGAGGAGAGAGAGTTCGCTCTCGCAGCGTGAAGCGACTCTGTCACCGCAAGGAGGGCCGTCTCTGACGAGTGACCCACCTTGAACCCGGACTGGTGGGGGTCCAAGAGGTTGTTCTGGTGGAGGTAGGAAGACAGTTGTTTAGAGACAGCGCGTTCAAGTGTTTTGGATAGAAAGGGTAGAAGAGAAACCGGTCTGAAGTTCTTGACATCAGAGGGGTCAAGTGATGGTTTTTTCAGAAGGGGGTGACTCTGGCAGTCTTGAAAGCCGAGGGAAAGCATCCCGAGACGAGAGATGTGTTGATGAGGTGGGTGAGGAAAGGAAGGAGTTCAGTGGCAATAGACTGAAGAAGAGGGGAGGGGATCGGGTCAAGGGAGCACGTGGTGGGGCGGTTAGATGTAACAAGGTCAAGGACCTCGTTAGGGGAGAGGGGAGCAAAATAGGGTAAGATGGGGTGTGGAGAGGGAAGGGGGAGCTGAGGGGGAAGAGCTGTAGAGGGTAGAGAGGGAGAGGGGGCTGAGAGAAGGAGGATCTGATATCGTTTACCTTCTTGTCAAAGAAGTTGGCGAAATCATCCGGGAGAAGGGAGGAAGTAGGAGGAGGGGGTGGGGGTTGGAGGAGTGAAGAGAAAGTTTCAAAGAGTTTTTTAGGATTGGAAGCAGAGGTTAGGATTTTCGAGCGGAAAAAAGCCGCTTTAGCAGTAGCTAGAGAGGAGGAAAAAGTGGAAAGGAGAGATTGGAAGTTAAGAAGGTCCTCCGGGAGTTTGCCTGTTCTCCATTTACGCTCAGCCGCTCTTAGGCTCCGTCTATCAGTACGCACTGAGTCCGACAGCCATGGGGCAGGAGGAGTTGGCCGTGCAGGCCTGGAGGTGAAGGGACAGAGGTTGTCCAAAGAGGAGGAAAGGGTGGAGAGGAGAAGATCAGTAGCAGTATCGGGGGATAGAAGAGAGAAGGATTCAGGGTCAGGGAGGGCAGAGGTAACGGAAGAGGAAAGATCAGCGGGGGAGAGGGAGCGGAGGTGACTACGGGTAGAAACCATGTGGGTAGGTGGAGGAAGTAAGGGGGAGAGGAGAGGGAGAGGGAGTAGGACATGAAGTAGTGGTCCGAGAGCTGGAGGGGAGTGACAGAGAGGTTAGCGGTAGAACAGTGTCTAGTGAAGATAAGATCCAGCTGGTTGCCGGCCTTGTGGGTAGGAGGAGAGGGAGAGCGATAGAGGTCAAAGGAGGAGAGGAAGGAAAGCAGCGGTTCTAACTTATCAGTCTGGATGTTGAAGTCGCCGAGCATGATGAGCGCGGAGCCATCGTCATGGAAGTGCGAGACTAGTGTGTCAAGCTCCTCCAGGAACTCACCAAGAGGGCCCGGTGGGCGGTACACAACAGCAATGGTGAGCTTGACTGGATAAGTGACAGTAACAGCATGAAATTCAAAAGAGGATGGGGAGAACTGTGGAACAGAGACAAGAGAGTAATTCCATTTTGGGGAAATTAGCAGGCCAGTGCCACCACCTCGCCTCGCAGCTCTGGGAGTGTGAGAGAAGGAGTACGCATCTGACAGAGCTGCGGGTGTGGTGGTGTTTTCTGGTGTGATCCAGGTCTCAGTTAGAGCAAGAAAGTTGAGGGAGAGCAAGGATGCATAGCCTGAGATGAACTCAGCTTTCGGCACTGCCGACTGGCAGTTCCAAAGCCCCCCCGACACCACTTGCTCACCATGGGCTGAGAGAGTGGGATAGATGAGGTTAGTGGGGTCACGGCGCCTGGGAGTGACCCACTGTCTACGTGACCACCGGACAGAGGAACAGACAGAAATAGGATGCAGACACATGGTAGTCAATATAAACAAATTACTGACCCGTACAAGTACACGCTCGAGAAGTCTTTGCTTGACGAAGTCTGGCTTGAGAAAGTCGCCCTGTTGCCTTTGTTCGCCCTAGCCTTTCAAGTCTGGCTTGAGAAAGTCGCCCTGTTGCCTTTGTTTAGCCTTTCAAGTCTGGCTTGAGAAAGTCGCCCTGTTGCCTTTGTTCGCCCTAGCCTTTCAAGTCTGGCTTGAGAAAGTCGCCCTGTTGCCTTTGTTCGCCCTAGCCTTCGTTTTGCTTGAAAGCTGACGCTTCCAGGCAGCAGCAGTGGTTAAGGGCCTACCTACTGATTGCTAGTTGTCTGCCAGGAGTGTAAGCCACTCCCCCTAGCAGTTAAGAGGACAATTGACCTATTGAAGCTAAAGC
This sequence comes from Anoplopoma fimbria, assembly GCF_027596085.1. Classification (NCBI taxonomy): domain Eukaryota; kingdom Metazoa; phylum Chordata; class Actinopteri; order Perciformes; family Anoplopomatidae; genus Anoplopoma; species Anoplopoma fimbria. The sequence continues at coordinate 7,468,959 of NC_072455.1, forward strand.
ACACCTCTCAGAGCAGTTCCTGATTAAAGGCACAGGAGCATCAAACACAACAGAGCTTCAAACACTTCTTAAGAAAACAATATACTTAGTCTATCCTAGCAGAATCAAGTAGTTCAGTATCCCTCCAGAGTCAAAATACACTGGAGAAAGGTTTGTGTGGTCTGAGTATATATATCCTTGAGATGTGTAAGCCACTCCCCCTAGCAGTTAAGAGGACAATTGACCTATTGAAGCTAAAGCACACCTCTCAGAGCAGTTCCTGATTAAAGGCACAGGAGCATCAAACACAACAGAGCTTCAAACACTTCTTTTCTTTTTTGTCTCGTTTTTCTCGTGTTGCAAATGGGGCCTCAACTTCATTTTGTTGTGCATCCCTGTGTTGCATAATGACAATACGACTTAAACCAGCTACATGCCAACCACCATTGCATGCCAGCTCCCCTACCTCTCCTGATATATGAATGCTGGCATCCTTAAATCCTTCATTGTGGTTATACAGTAATTGCAGGTCTGTGACTGCTCTACATGCCTATCCAGCACCTCGGACTCCACAAACTCACCTTCCGTCTCTCTACATAGAGGACTTCCTAAACTGGCACCGAATGTTGGCGCTGCACTGATATCGCAGCAAGGAGACTATTTCCACATGATCAAAGAAAGAATCAGTCAGGTTCAGAGCAACTGGATTGCAATATTACACCTTTTAATTTACTTATGTATAAGTACGTATTGACCGCTTAATAAGCTACTCAATCAAACTGTCAGAGCTACGTTACCATGGAGCCCACACTGTCACTAACTGACCTTCCTGAATAAATATTATCTGAGTTATTTAAAAAAGAATTTCAGAGAGAAGCAGCCAGAAGGGGCTACAATATTTGAATCTATCCAGGATGAAAGCAGGTTAAAAAGACAAAAATAGAAGCTAAAGCTACAGATCACAGTGTAAAAGTCAATCACAACCTCACCTTGCGATCGAGATGGATAGAAAATGTACTAAAGGAACTACGCTGTTCCTGTAAAGCCAGGTAGGTCTTTATTCATTGTTACAATTATTGAAAAACTAAAGTAGCATGTGTATACATTCAGTATACCTTTCGGACCTAGTGTATCAGAGAAGTGGTAATGCTTGTCAATGATATGCTAAGGCACTCTACTAATTTTAGCTCCAAAGGTTAATGGTTAGAAACGTAACGTTTAAGAAATGTATATCTTTTTCTAACCTCTTAGTGTAACGAGTATCACTATTACATCTTAACCCAGGACTAGGAAATCTGAAAACATTCCATGAGAGACTATGGAGCTGGCTGATGCTACACTATGATAGGCCAGTCTGTGTTTGAGGGGCAAGATTTAGCGAAGGGTCAATTGCCACATCACTGACACACGTGTCGTTATGAGCTTGGGTGGATTGGACTTGCCAGCTGTAGTAACCCTCTGCCGGCTAATATAGTGCAGGGTAGCTAAATAAGTTTATTACTGGGAAATTATGATGGCAGTGTTGTCTGTGCCGCTATAATGAGCAGGTCAGCCTTGCGAGGAGAATGGAATGCTGGATCGCTCTAATCTGGTGTGGGTAATGCTATTAGTGGGAGTGTCCTGTGTGTGACTGTGTGTGTGTTTACGTGTGCACTTGTGTCTTTGCACACTGCAGCTGAACTTGAAAAAGCCCTGTAACATTCTGAAGAGAAAAGGGGAAATAGTGTTATCAGGGCAGTTTCAGGAGCCCTCCATTTACTGAACAGACAACTCCAATCAGTAACCCTGTGATGGCCTGAGTGGTCCTTGCTGCCGTTCTCCGTACAGCTGGACCACTTAAGGCCCACAGAGGACGGAGAAAGCTGCTAAAGCAGCAAAATCTATTGTGTTGGACAGTGGCGACAGTCGGGATTGTCTGGCCCACAATGGAAGTTGATGACAAAGTGCTGCAGAAGAGGATCAATGTTGTGAGGGGTACAAGCCCTTTTTTTTTTTTTTTTTACCAATCTGTGTCAATACAGTGTGTGTGTGTGTGTGTGTGTGTGTGTGTGTGTGTGTGTGTGTGTGTGTGTGTGTGTGTGTGTGTGTGTGTGCTCCCTGGTTGCTGTGGGGGCAGGGGAACGAGGGGGTGTGAGGTGGGTAGGGGGATCGATGAGGCATTTGTTTTGTTTAAGTAAATGATAGTGGTGAAGACGGACAACAGCACTCCGTCTTGTGTCTCTAAGGAGATGGAAGACAAATGCTATCAATGTCCCATCATCCCTCTCTCTCTCTCTCTCTCTCTCTCTCTCTCTACCCCTGTCTCTGGCAGTGGCATCCATGGTGGGTAAGGCTGGGATCTAGATAGGTAGACTGTGATGGCATTCACTGTATGTGTGTGTGTGTGTGTGTGTGTGTGTGTGTGTGTGTGTGTGTGTGTGTGTGTGTGTGTGTGTGTGTATAAAAAAGCCAAAGCCTATCTGTCCTCCAACTAGCACTGAGAGTCACTTTTCATCATGATTTCAACCCCTGTCATGTTGCAGATGGGACTTTGAGTTCTACTAATATTTTAGTGGGAGCAGAGCAGCAGAGACTACCGACACACTGTACAAGTTCTATTTTGAACACAAACACATGACTGTATTGCTTAGAAACAGTAATACTGTCAAGTGTAATGTGATTTGCACTTTTGGGCTCTCGAAGCTCCGATAATACATATCAATTAAGAAGTGTCATAACCACAGGTTATTTTTCATATTGTAGGAAATTACCAAATTCAGAGTGACATTCCCATAATTTTATTTTACTTAAATCTGCAGACAATGAGACCTGACCATCAGAAAGAGTTCAAATGGCTGTGCTAGATGCAAAAAGTATTTGGAATTCCAAATGCAGCATGTAAATGGTGTGCAGGTTGTTGTCATAAGGTAAATGGTAAATTAATGGTAATGGACTTGTACTTGTATAGCGCTTTCCTAGTCTTCCGACCACTCAAAGCGCTCTAACACTACGTATCATCATTCACTCCCATTCATACACTGATGGGAGGAGCTACTAAGGTGCCACCTGCCCATCAGGATACTAGTTAACATTCATCCACTGCAGGAACCGACCCTGCTCTCCCCTGAGCCACAGTCGCCCCACAGGTGTTATGTAGATCAATCAGCAGAGAGTTGGCTACTCTTTAAACTAGACCAAAACAGATTATTGTACATAAACTGATGTGTGAATGATAATGGGGATAGTCGCATTTTGTCAAAACTGAGCAAAGTATTGGCCCTCTGTGACATCGGTGGAGCAGCATATGGTGCCACATCTCAGAGTTTGTTTGTTCAGGAAGAGAAGTGATCCAGTCCGATACTCACAAAAACCACAACATTTGTGCCCTAATTCATTAGTAACAAAGTGTATTACAGTGGAAACGGCTTTTAGTGAACCCGGTTAAACTCTTTTTTAATTTCAAAAGACCTACATGAAAATCTAAAATATATCAAATGTCATCTAAGTAACACTGTTGTAAACCATAATATAATATCTATCATGTTTTAATCTACTGGTTCAGTGCTTTGCACAGATTTATTAGTAATCCAGAAATATTGGCTTTTGTTCCAGCAGTCTTTCTCTTGCTCTCTCAAAAGGAACATTTTTGTAATCCATCATTCTATATCATGTGTGCATAAAAGACTTCTCTGTGTGATCATGCAAGAAACCACTTAAACTGCATTAACCGCATCAACAGGGGAGTTACTGATGAAAGAAATGTTTATTAATAGTAATCATGGTAGTAATAACTGTAATTATAATAATTGTGATAATAATAACAATGTACAAATAATATAATAAATAGTATTGTTTCTTTGAAGCACATTGGGAGCATAGAGAAATAAAAACCAGGAAAAACAAATGCAAAACAACCAAACCCAGTGCAGTGTTCACACACACACATATATATATATATATATATATATATATATATATATATATATATATATAACTTTGAACTGTTTGCAGAGAAAGAGGAAAGTCTCGATTGCACAGGTTAAGTGAAGCCACAGCCACACATAAAGAGTCTCTTTGTTGTAATATACAGTAATACAAGGTTCTGCTATTGACAGAGAGAAAGGGGAATCTGTACAGTATGTAAGGAATACAAAAGCACATTGAAGCCTCAAACAGATAAAACAGGCTGAAAACAGACAGAAAAATACAAACAGAATGGACAGAAATTAGTTGTTTTCTTTCTATTGTACTCACTGGTTACCATCTGAACCTTTGTGCTTTGGGGATCTGCATAGGACAGGGAGGCTGTCGGGTATGGGGAGTGACGTGGATGTATAAAGGCTACAGTATACTTATAGCAAAAGTAAGATGATGCCACATTCACATTTCATGACAGCTTTGTAATGTCATTTATTTACACTTCACAGCAATGGGAGCACATGAAGACTTCAGAGTGAACAGTGACCTAGAGGACACACAGGCTGTTTATCTTCCCATACAACTAATCTCCTGCTGTCCTGTGAATGTTGACTCTTGTTCCCCTAAGTTAATAGTAGTAAGGAAGGAGAAGTCCTGTTTTAGGGATGACAGTCACAAGGGGACGGTCGGGGTGGATGTCCTGTTTCCTATTGACAGCCGTTGGTGTTGTTTTGTTAATCATTAAGGTGACATAGTTTTAGTTGGACATTTTAGCTGTAACCTTGTAAAACAGTAAGAAACCACACACCGCAAGTCAAATCACATAACTGAGAGGGCTTGTTGGAACCTTTGGACATACAGGTGAATAATGGTGGTGAGATCAGATGTTGATTACACAGGTTAAGTTATATACATTTACTGTGTCAAACATTTGTCAGCTGTGATGGTCATTGAGCCTGGTCTCATGTAAAAAAAGTCAAATACATCTTTTAATTACCAGATGTACGACTGTGGATGAGGTGGACTCAAAATGAAATCATAATTGAATCTTAACCAAAGTTTAATCATGACCCAGATAATGTACCCTGACCCTAATCTACAATTCTTAATTCTTTTTTTCAATAACTGAATTTGTTTGTAGTGCAATGACATGAAGCAGAACCTACTTCACATAGTATTTCATACATTCATCGACACTTTTGAGCAGATTTAATGGTTGTTATCCAACATTTGGCTTAATAAAACAAATGTTATGATGCTTTTGAGCTAACTGTAGATAAATGCACAATTTGTGCCGATGTGGAAATAATTTGTACGTTTAGTTTGAGCAAACCTGCCAACATGTTTCTCTCCAGGAAGTATACTGTGGCCTTTATGGTGGAGGTCAGCGGGTTACTAGGGGAGGTAGGTATGGTTTTGGCTCATGGATGGTAGTTGGGCTCTGACTGGGCTACACTTAGGGGTGGGGGAGGTGGGTTTTGGGAACGAGGTCTGGTTGCCAGGAGGTTTCAGAGAATAATAGCTGCTTTAGGGCTTGCATCTGAGGTATACACAATAGAAAGTAAAAGGGGAAGTGTTACAGAAGACCCACATAGATTTTGGTAGGAAGCTCAAGGATTTTTCATATAGTATGTGTACTGTAGAGCAGGTGAAACAGGCCCGGGCTTTGCTATGGTATGGATGCCTAGAGGCAGGGTTTTCTTGAGGGATCAGGGATGGAAGGACTAACTGACCAAGGTAAAGGAGGACATGCTAGCTTGAACAGAAGGCTTTTCTTAGGATTACAGTTATCAGCCATAGAGAATACCAGAGCTAGAATGAAAGCTGCTTCACACCATCTTTTTTTTTTTTTTTTTTAAAACTCTCCAACCAGTAATGGATGGACAGCATTTACAGTACATGTAAACAGGACGGAAGTCTTAAACAGACAAAGGAAAAGGACATAAAAGTTCAGAATAAGAAGAACGCGGCAGAGATCGGAGGATACCTGGATCTCTGCTCAGATTGACATCGTTAGTTGTTTTTCATGAGTTTATTTTGTCTGTTTGTCTTCTGTCTTCATGACATATTTTATCATCCCAGTTAAACAGCTCAGCAGTGGATTGCTGAGGAAAGGTGGTGGACAGGCATCAAAAAGTCAGTCCATTGGACACACCCACTCAGACTCATTTAGTCTCTCTTTAGTCTTTGAAGTAGAGATCCACACAGAGAACCCTTGTGTACTGTGTGAGCCCGTCCTCCTGTCCTCTGTGCCACATGCACTTTGAATGACTGAGAGAAACAAATGCAGCAACATGGGAGGTTTAACTGGGTCCTTTCACACAGAAGCAACATCTGAGTCTTTGCTCATTGGGGAAGCTGAACTGAAAGAGGATGAAACAGAGGGAGAGAAGGAAGAGGAGGAGGAGAAAGAGGAGGAAAGTGAACATTCTTTCCTGTAAATTATGTTTTCTAAATTCAAGGCCTCTATGTCGGTCACAGACCCAGGAGGACCTCAGGTCACTGCACTTTCACCATAACACACTGTGCTATACAGGAGGTGGACAAAACAATAAAAACACAAAATAAATACGCTTCTTCAATAACAGATTAACTGAATCACAGCTGTAAGGTTGTAAACCAAGCAGTTTGTCAAAAAAAGGGTCAATAATAACATCTATTGATATGTTGTAAATAACGCATAGTACAACAAGAATGATCATGTTTCATTGGTAAAAAACAAACAAACCCTGAGATGAAGACATACTTCTCTGTTGGACATGTCACAAATCAATCATTTCATTGATCATTATGCTGACTGGGGTGACAGCAGCTCATCTTTAGAGTACAACGCTAAAGGCCTTTACACACCAGGGGCATTTTCTTTTTTTTTCTCATGCGATTAACATCTAATGTATTTAGAACACAGAGCACAAATATGACAGCGAAAAATCAAACAGTACTAATTCCGAATGAGGTAAATTTTTCGCCAACACAGGTGAAGCTGTGAATGATATTTATGAAACAACAACACGGAGGCTCTATAGCCTGAATCAAGGCGACAAACTTTATTACTTTCTCAACCTTGACAAAGGCAGCGCTGACCAGATCCGCTCTGTCCATTCTTGCCTTTTACAATAAAAGCTCTAGACATGTTATATTCACAGGAAAGTATTTCACATTTCCGTGTTGTTTATTTGTCGAGCACACGGTGTGTCAAGGCCTCAAGGGCAGATCAAATTTGTTGTGTATTCATTAAAGTACTGAATAATAATAAAAACATAAATAATGCTTTTCCCGTTTTTCATGATCATTCTTATATTATTGTTAATAATAAGAATAGAAGTATGAACCCCTTCTGAATACAACATGATGTCAACATCATGATGTACTAACGTTAGTGTCTGTTATTTTGTCCACCCCATGTACCTCAGAGGAGACTGTACTCCTCCCTCCTATGCTCCCTCCTCCTCCTCCTCCTTTTCCTTCTCTTCTTCCTCATCCCCCACATAGCGCTCGCCCCCAGCACCTTGCTAACTTTAAGATTCAAGGGAGAAAGACAAAGTGAAACAGATCAGACAAGCAGAAGAAAAAAATAGGAGAACAATCTATATTTCAAAAAAGTTCTTTTTATCTTTCCCTCCTCCGTCTGTGTTTCCGGCTCACACAGGACGGGACGCTCCCCATCTACTTGTTCTTATCAAATTTGAAAAGCCTGGCTGAGAAAAATTCTGACTGATCCTGTAATGATTACACATTTCTGTCTCTCCCACTGGTTTCCCACTGGCTGCAGGGTACTGGTGTTCCTTTTAAATGCTTCCCTCATCTTCGCTGTTTCCCCTCCCTCTTTCTATTTTTTGGCCATGGCATTACAGTCTATCTGGGTCAGCAGAAGAAGAAGAAGTCCAGCATATTATCAGAAACAGTTTGCTATATAATTTACACATGTATATCATTTACAGAGTACTGTATGTTTTTCTTTTGAAGTATATATAAAACAACAACATCTACCTAAAAAGTTTAAGAGTTTTTGAAGATACATTCAGTAGCTGAACTGAAGGGAAAGAAACAAATGTCAACAGAATAAAATATCACACAAGTAGAAACCTCATCATACATCGACAGTGCATTGAATCCTGCATGGAAGTTGAAAATCAAAGGCAAACTTATGTCCAAGAGTTGCAGATCACAAATAGATATATCTATATTCATATATAAATGTTTTTTTTCCTTACTGGTAATACAATAAATACAACATTAGTAAATGGCTACAACTGACTCTCCGACCATGCCTGACAGCATGTTATTAGTACAACGTTTAAATATAGAAGGATGTCACTAAAGAAGAGATCCATATAAATAGAAAGGTTTAAAGAGACTCTTAGTAAAACTTTTGTTTGTTCGTGACACTTTTTTTGACTTCCCCCCTCCCCCCACCACACTATCCCTCCTTGGCTGTGGGAGCCAAGGGCTGTGTTCACAGATGGATGGGAGACTTCCCTATGACGCTTTAGAGAAGGCTCCCGTGTTCCTAATGTTAACCCTCCCTCAGACTGCCTGTGCCACTCCCCACGCCCCGCCCCACCCTGCCCCACCCCACCCAACACGATGTACAAAAGCAGTTCACTACACAGCACAGCCACCTCAAACCACAACACCACAATGACATGTTCGGAAGCGATGTCAGGGGGCAGCCAGGCCTCCAGCAGATCGTGCCTCTCCTTCTTTATCTTCATCGTTCTTATTTTTTTGGGGGGGGAATCTACAAAATGCGAACTGCTCAACAAAACTAGCCAAGGTAACAACTACACTACTGCAGTCCATTAGTGGAAGACGGGCTCAAAAAGCGTATTATCTGAAGACTGCTCCATATTCCCATAGCAATCACATAGTGACATGTCTGCTGGACCATCTACCCCCCCACCCATCAACACACACACACACACACACACACACACACACACAACCCCAAACCCCCAAACAAGCCTGCACCTTCCTCAACACCCCTGCCCCATCTAGCAAAGGGTGAGAGGCGATCAGAATCCGAGGGGGGGTGCTGGCATCACATCACCTCACCTCCCTCTTCTAAACTGCAAAGATACATAATTTATTTTTTTATTTTTTTAACATACTTACTATATTACACACATATAATATATAATATGTATATACGTACATTATGTTTGCTCTTTTTGAAATCATAAACTTAAAAAAGTTTACAAAAATAAAATGTTTTATGGTGACTTCTCTAATTGGTCTCTTCCATTCAGCAAGGCTTGTTTTTCAGGGGTCAGAGCCAGCAGGCCCCCCTCCCCCCAGGACTACAGGCTCAATGGTTCAGGCCCTGGCCTCGGAGCAGGCCCACAAACATCTGCCGTCGTCCTTTCAGATCCCTGTCATTCTTGATAGAAGGGCTCCTTTACAAATGGGATCTTTTTGTTTTAGTTGATCTTTTTTTAAGTCCTTCTGTGTCCTTGTTGTTCTTCTCTTTTTTTGTTGATGTCCAGCTGTACTCATCCCTCTAGTCTTTCTTTTATTTACTAAAAAAGAGAAAACAAGCAAGTCAGTGTAATTAGGTCCTTGTGTAATTTGTTACAGTGTAAAACAATACAATGCAGTTTATTTTCCTAAAGACAACAAAATAAAACAGTGGAAGGGTCACTTTATATGCAGCTGCACATATTATTTATTATCAATCAGATGTAGTCTTCATTGAGCAAATAGTATTCAATAACTGAGCAATAAAGATTCTGATTTTTGTTGAGGAATCAGAATTTCTTGTGAAACAGCATCATAAAATGCCCAGAAAAACAGTAGAAATAACAGCAGTGATAGTTTACCACCTTCAACGGTCAGCAGCAGGGTTTCTACACAAGTTCAGTTTGGTTCATCTCCTCTGTGATCATGTAATGCAGTGAAATTATGTATCTATTTTAATATATTGTTAATCTTAATTACTTCAAGCAACCCTGTTTCCTAGACATTACATCTGTGTACATTTAGCTTTTGACGTTTTGAAGGAATGAATTTGAAGTAATGAGGTTCAAATTATGTTTTTTAAGGGAAACATTTTAAATCAATGCATATGCAGTTTCAACTCTGTCTGAACATATCTGCTGAATGTTCACTGACTCTATATATGTCATTGGTTTTGCTACAATATCCTTGACAGACTAACATTACTATGGTCTTTTTTTGTGAACTCAAAGCTCTTAGTTAAGGTTTGGGAGAGATGGTTAAATAAACAAAACGCAACATTGTCCCAGGACATAATGACTTTTTCAGTGTCTTTTCCTTAAATCTGCCTATGCTGATGACGCATGGACAGGAGCAGGAAAAGAGAGGGATTGAGGGAACACATTTCTAGAGAGATGAGACATCCTTCCGTCTGAACCACCCTCAGTTTCTGATGACCACAGCACAGCTGGACCGCTTGACAAACATGTGTGCATGAATTAAAAACTGCAGTCTGTATTGGAACTGTACACACATGAGTCAAACCAGTGGCCTAAATGGCCTTCACTGCTAAGACACGGCACAACCATGAACTGTTTCTACTGGCAGCAGTGAATGTATTCATCATCTTCATCATCTTCATTTATTGATATTCTCTTTGTAATTGAATAATCTGATAATCCAGGCTATGATAAGTATATTTATGGTGAATAGAAAATTATGCATTAGAATTAATGTTTTAAGGAAAGTGGAAATTCACATGAAATTACTTCCTAGCAGACACACAGGGATTTTCTGTTTTTTGTGTCTTTGTCATGAAAGACAGACTTCCCTCTTCTCCATAACTACGATATGATCTGGGATGCAGATAAAGGGGAAACAACAGATCACAAAAAGACAAATCTTCTCATGAATTTAGGAGACAGGGTTGCATCCTGCTACCAGTTCACATTTGAGAGCTTTTCCACACTTTTGACAATATCACAAATATAATCCTTATTTACATGTTCTAACACTAAGAAGCACCCCATCTGAATCTCTCTGTGAAAATAAAGATTTATTGGCTATGTGATTTATTTGGCTCATTTAGAAAATGTTAAGCCGTTAAACCCAGTGAATCAGATATGTTAGACTAACTGTTGGTTGACTTTTAAGTAAAGTAAATCATTCAAAATAAAGACTTTGTATGTTTTATGGCTGTATGTCTTGTGCTACATTTATACACATTTTCCTTCAATTCATACAGCCTGTTATGTTTAGTATCCTTCCAAACCTTGTAATCTTCTTCTACTGAAATCTAGTGGCTAGAATTCTTTATCTTTATCATTAATAGATTCATTCATTATTGATTTTCTACCAATTCTGCATAACATAGGTTAACACTGATCAGGTAGGTTGAAGATATTTAAAACTAAATTTCAGGGGAAAGAAAATAGAAACTGCAACTTCAGATCCAGAAGTAACTGTCAGCAGTGTAAATAGTCTGTAAGTATTATTGTTGACTATCATAGAGGCATTGCAGGATCAAGTGAGTACAATCATTGTGAGTAAACAAGCAGCAAAGTACATCAGACTCCAGCAACAGCCGGAAGAGAGAAGAGGAGGGGGAGGAGTGGGGGAGAGAGGGAGGCTGGCTGTGTCCTGGGAGGCTCTCGCCTTGACAGAAACTCTTTAATTCTGGGAGATGAGTTGTTGAGACGAAGGAAGGAGATATGTGTGAGTGAGTGCATTGGGGGGGGGGGGGGAGAGAAGAACAGAAGAGGCCCACTTTAATTTCAGCATAACTTTGTAGTTGCTGGGCTTTGCCCCTCTGGGGAGAGACAGACAGAGAGACAGAGAGCGAGAAAGAGAGAGAGAGAAAGAGAGAGACAGAACCGGTGCAGCTGCAATCACGGCCAATAACAGTGTCCTCTGGTCTCAGCTTAACAGGCCGGCTCCCTCCCCTGGTGCATCTGTGTACCGGGGGGGGGCCTCGCAGGAGTGGAGCCTTGCAGAAGGGGAGGAGAGGAGGAGAGACGGGGGAAAGAGAGCAGCAAGGGGCGGAGCAGAGAGGAAGGTTTGGGGCTGCAGAGGAGAGCCTCGCTGAGAGCTGCTCTGAGCTGACAAATATATTAATCACTTTGGGCAAATCCCTCCCTCAGAAGTTAATGGGTTGAGAAGCCTTCCCACCCAAGCTCCACTATACCTTCCCTCCAACTCCACAAAGACCCAAACAGACTTCCCCTTCTCCACACCCGCCTGTCTGTAGGTTGAAGTGTGTACGTGTGCGTGACATTTGACACAACCTTGTCTGCTCTCACTCCTCACAGAAGGAATGACGGAGGGATAAAGCTTGAGAGATGAGGCGGGCTAATCAGTCATGTTTCAAAAGCCAGAGGCTGATCGCCTCCAGTTAACGCGCTGAGGAAAGAACACAACCTGACAGGTGAATCTTTAGAGACAAAGTATATTGAGATTTGAGGATAAACAGTTAAATATAATATATATATGTTTGCTTTATAGAGACAATGAAACAATATAAACCAAGCGCTGCATTCACTGATGCTGGGCCAACAGCAAAATTATTTTATACCCAGCAGAAATATGCAGCTTAGTACATATTCATCAGATGTAAGCAGGCTATATCAGCGAAAATGAGAAAAACTATTATCGAAGAAAACTTATCACAGAAGCTTTTCAAAGATTTAGCAAATACTCTCAAATAAACCACTTATCAAATAATTACAGATTAGATACATCAAATAAAAAAGCCAAAAAAGAGAAATCCCACACGGCACGTGTCAAACTAGAACTACATAGCGTTTTTTTTTTATACAAAACTTGTTTCTCTAAAAAAACACTTGACATGTAAACCCATAACTTTGAAAGAAAGGGAGAGCACAGATGTTTAAAAGCTATCCAAAGGGAAAGAATAGAGTCTGTGGTGAACAGACATGAAAGCTGCTGAGCATTGCTGATGCGGTTCTTCTCACATCTGCACCTCAACTCTGCTTCTGCTCTGACCATTGCTGTGATGAGTCCTTCTATGGCTTTCTGAAAAATATGTGGCCTTTAAATTGGCTCCCCTGTGGCTCTTTGCTAGTAGGAGCCTGCTCTGTTCATAAGTCTTTGACTCGGGCTCTGTCACCCACAATCCCACAGAGGAAAGTCTTTGTGGCTTGCTGCTGGAGCCACAGTCATTTACAACCCAGACTGACTCTGGAGGATCAGGGACTGGACCACTAAGAGACAATCAACACTGAATATATATATAATTCAGGCTGGTTTCAGAAAAATTACCGTCCCATACAAAAACTTTTTTGTGAAACTGTCAATTACATTTTGAGGGGGACATATTTTCTCCCGGATAATGTGTGTCTTATAACAAAAGGTTTCTCAGAGTTTCTGTAAGGAGGAGGCCAAGGTGGATGGGCCATTCAGACCGGGAGACCAGTGTTCGTGTCCTGAGTGAAACTAAAAATCATTATTGACCTATTTTAATTTGTCTGTATCTCAAATAACATAACCAACTACTTACTTTATTACAAACCATGATGAATTTTGCTCAACCAAACCAACTACTTTTGTTGCAATTTTGTTTTACTTTGATTTCCACTGTTAATCACGAGTTAATCACAAAGTTGTTGTTTTTTTTTACCTCTAAACGTAATGAAGAAGAAAGGAAAATCAAATAAGATAAAAAAATCAAAACAAGAAACAAGTAATTGAGAATGGGAACAACCTTCAGTAGGAGACAGGGTTGTATGTATTATAGAGAGACAAGGAACTGGACAAAATAACTTAAAAAGTGAAGTGCTGCATGGCAGAAAATGTCATCCCCGCAAAAATGATCAGTTGTTCAAAAGCAGAAAAATGATGAATGACTGAAAACGGTATCTAATCACTGTAAGAATTACGTCTGTAGGAATAATGTCAGAACCAAAAATTTGTCTCATGAATACGTTTTATGCGGCCTCCGGTCACGCTTTCAGTAAAAACAGATGGCCACGTGATTAGGTTCGGTTTAGGCAACACGACTACCTGGTTAAGGTGAGAAAAAAGATGATGGTTTGTTTTCAATAAAACCAATTATAATCAGACATAAAAAGCTGCCTAGAAATCACACTGTATGGAGGGAACAGTGAGCTCCTGCTCTGTAGAGCATGAAAACAGAAGCTAATGATGCTACATGATGCTTCATGTTCAGTTTAAAATGGGGTTTTAGTTTAGTATGTAATTGTTTTTAATATGTATCTTTTTGAAGGCTTTTGACTTATTTTAGGGAGGAGTGAGGAAAAAGAGAAACCCAAGTCCTCTGTCTTTGTTTCACATTAATGGCAACCTTGAAGCCTTGGCCTTCATCCCTCAGCACAGGCTCGGTGGTTTAGAGATGTCATAAAACCAAGAAACAGACTGACAGTCATTTAAACTTGTGCTCTCCATTTCCCCAACTGAAACGAGCTCAGACAAACAGAAGGGCAGAAGATAAAAACATGAAGTGTCTGGCCCGAGAGCAGGGAGATGTAGAGGTTATTTAGGACACATGGCTATAGACAGTAGTCTGCCTACGGCTGAACAAAACACAGCTCACACAGTAACGTGACCACAGACACATAGAAAGACATCAAACTTGATCCAAACAAAAACAGAGGAAAAAGGCTTTTTTTGTCATATAAAATGTTGTTATCTGACCCCTAACCATTGATATATAACTATACAATAGGAAGAACATTTTTTTTTCTCTTCTGATATACATTTTCTTCTTTTGTAGTATAAGAACATATTGTTAATATATCTATAAATAATAGACTAATAAATACTACGCTATTACAATTGTTTCTATGATACAGAAATACTGGCAAGTGACTTCCACAACCTTAAAACAAACATACATTTTAAAATTGTAAAGTGCATGGAGGAGCTATGGATAAAAGAAAGCACAAATATTTGTATTTACATTAATGTTTGTGAAAGCAGTCGATATCCCATCACCACTGAAAGAATACATTCTGCTCTATAGAACACATGTCGTAAGAGTGCACATTTCTACATGCTTTTAATGTGAAATGAAGAATGATCTCAACTTGCTTTGCTGCAACCATTTGGCCATTTGAATGATATCATGGACCTCAAAGGACAATATGAACATTATATTGATAATCTTTTTAAATGGTTAACAAATCCAGACTACTATCAACCCTCTGTTCATCCGAAAATAATATACGAATTTACAACATAGAAGCACGGAAAGGTCTTTAAACTAGATTGAGATCAACACATAGGGAGGACATGTTACCAAAAGCTCAGATAGGCCTAATAAAGCAGGACCTTAAGGCCCTCATCATGTTGTTGTATTGTTTGTGAAATGCATATTTCTAAATACATTTGAAGTCGTCCAATCCAAAAACATCCCTAACTGCCCCTTTCTGTGGCCCTGCCATTGATTCCAAAAATCAGCTCAGTAATGTCCCAAAACACTTTTTTTAACAAGTGTTACTCAAACAGAGAAATAGAGCATTTGTTTGGACTATTTTCAGCTGCGGATTAATCCCCATTTGTTTCTCTAGTGAATATTTGTGGCAGAAGGAGGGTGTATACGGGATTGAGTGAAAACAGTTTATGTGTGTGTATGTGTGTGTGTGTTCATGGTGATGAAGGAACATGTCACTTGGTTGATACAACAATGGAGCCCGACAGAGGAAGAAGATATTTTAAGCAGTAGGATTGATTCAGTGTTGGTTTGGGTCTTCTAATGGGATTTGTAAATAATAATGAGAAAAATATCCTTTCTTTGTAATTGGTCTGAATATTAAACGGACTATTGCAAACATGGGAATGGAAAGTAGCATGGACTCTAATGCACAGCAGCCTCTGAACCATGAGGGGAAAGGAAGAGTGGCAAAGTTGTACAGAGTGCAGGGACTATAAGGCCATGTTTGTCTGTGTAAAGACAAAAAACAGTAGACTTGTGACAGGGACGGGGAGATTTGTCCAATTCATATTTACCGTAACATGGCCTTGTCCTGGTTGAAAACAGCAAGAGAACGCTAGAATAGACAGTCTGAGGACAGATACAACAGTGATAGCAATAGACCAACTGGTGTGTGTGTGCGTGTGTGTGTTTTGTGTGTGTGTGTGTGTGTGTGTGAGTCTAGCCAGTCTGGTATATCTTCAAATGAGATCAGTGCTTATTGACTGAACTCTCTTATCTCTAATCTGCGGGGTAAATTGCCTCGGTTGCTGCTTCTCTTCTCGCTCCCTTTTCTTCCTGCGCTACTGACTCCCCTCTTTACGATCCCATCAGACACAGCAGGCACAGATGCTATTTACTGGTGGGAGAATTTGTGTGTGTGTGTGAGTGACTAGATGAGAGCAGGTGAGATTGGTGTGTAACTGAATGCTTGTGTGTATTAGGGAGAGTTGCCTGTGTCTTCTAAGCATGTAAGTGTGTACACGTTGAGACCATTAATTTGCTCATGTATCTGTCTGATGTCAGCCTTGTGTTAAAGATTCACTTCACAGTTTGTTATAGTGTCCATTAACGCACCAGAATTTCCTCCCAGGAAATTTACATTTGAATATCTATTATTATAATTTCTCGCTGTTCCTGTTTGTTTTTCAGCAACAAACAGCATATCCACATGACTGACATGTATGTAAACTCCCGAAGTAGTTCCATGAATAGACAGATATTGATTCACACTCTTCTGAATATTGCATCTGAATGCCACCTAATATTTGCTCTTATTTGCAGTTAACAGTGAGCTGGGAGGAAATTTGGTGAGTAATGGAAATATTGTTTAAACTACAGCACAGATAACTCACACTGAGTCACACTTCACATCAACAGATAGCTGGCTAATGATAACGTGATTAGTTAATGGTGTAGATTTCATGCTATTAATGCTAGACTGTGGAGATTTTGGCCCCTGGCAGTGCTACAGAGCAGTGTTTTGATAAGCAGTCTCCCGATTTGTATACTTTTAAATTCATTTGAAACCAACTCTGATTAAGATAGCTCTCTATTGGACAGCTGTGAGCCTGTTTTACTACATTTGCAACTAACTTGCAACACAAGATCATTTCCTCTTGCGTTATTTTTAACAGATTTTACTAATCAAAATAACCACCATACTTGCCTTGCATGTAGAGGAATGTACAACTCGCTAATTTATCTACGATTTGCAACTCACAACACCATCTGAAATCACATGAAAGCAGTGCTTGGAAATTTATTTTGTGAAATGGGCCAAGGGCTGGGTATCTGTACTACATACCTTCAAAGTATGGACTGAAAACCCTGAACTAAGTAGCACCAAAACCTCTCCAGTCAAACGAAGCCTGCATTAGATCCTATTTGTGCCCAGAAAAATCATTAACATCGGCAACAGTGCTGACAAAGCTAGCTACGTTTCTGTGACAGCGCGTTCCCGCTCCAGGGGTCAGGAGATGGTGTTATCAATTGTTATAACTGTAATGTTATCATGGCGCCAGTAAGCTAGCCAGTTGGACACAAACAGCTTCCATTCACATGGTGGGTATTGATTGACGTACTAGATTAGAATCGGTATCACTTTAAGGGTACTGGTATTGGTCTAGGTTATTTTTTAAGCAATACCCAGCCCAGAATGGAGCCCTGTTTTGAACAGACTTCATTAATACGGTGGCAAGCTTGACAAGAAATTTTATTTTCTTTGTGTAATGAG
Organism: Anoplopoma fimbria; assembly: GCF_027596085.1. Taxonomy (NCBI): domain Eukaryota; kingdom Metazoa; phylum Chordata; class Actinopteri; order Perciformes; family Anoplopomatidae; genus Anoplopoma; species Anoplopoma fimbria. The sequence goes on from NC_072455.1 coordinate 7,486,454, forward strand.
ATAATAAATTTGTTTTGGTCAACAATACAACTATACCACACCTGTAATTTGTTCTTCTAATTGACAAGCAAGCCTCATGAGGATCACTATCCTTCTTGTAAAAAATGCTTCACTAAAATATCTATACATTTTATTTATTCTTTTCAAATTGCCTTTAAGAGAACTTCTAAAACTGGGCATCTCAACATTTCTTAAAACAATACTCAAAACCCCTGTCATTAGAGATTTATCCTTGTGTCATGTGAATTTCAGCGGAACATGTTGTTCTATTCTATTTCCAAGATCATATTGAAAACATGAAATGCAACCATCAAGCTACCAAACAAAAATCAGTATCCATCCTAATAACTTTATAAATCTTCTGCTACCAGTCCTGTGTGTGAACTGAGGTCAGATGGGTACTGATCCAGGGCTGTAAAACCCTTACCTACCGGTTACATTACGGTTAGCTGGGGTTTTGATGCAGGTTGGAGGTTATTAGGTGGAGCAGACCGATCAAGCTGCTTCTCTACACTAGCCTGACAACCTCATTAAAACACACCATACCTTGGAGGGGGGGTCACCTTGAGAGTCAATCTCTCAGCAGAAAATGAGGGGAAAACAGACAGAAAAACTACCATGGACTGCAGCTGATACTAAACACTTTTAACTACAACTTCTGACCTGAACATCTATCCACTGGCTTCACTGCTCTTTTTGGTGCCACTCTCTTTTTTATTGGTCTTGAATTAGACCTCGGGGTGACAACTCATCCCACTGAAAACTAATCAAACTGAAGCCAGTGAGCGATCTTGTGTTTGCATTGAGGATCCTATTGTTTCTTCTTTTACTTGAATCCAATAAGATGGTCTGAGGCCGTTTTTTTATGGGTGAAAGGGAACATCACAGATCGTTGTCTGTCTCCAACCTGTTTCCTCAGAGAGAAGAAGCATGCCTGGAGACAGGGAGGAATTGATACTAAGCTATGCTAGTTTTTCCATTTCAGCCAATCTATACCAAAACACTAAAAATGATCTGGTGAAACTCCTGCATTAGATCACTCTCAGTGCTAACAAGAAAAATCTGCTTGTGTACTCACAGGTAACCACCAAGAGACCTGTAAAAGGTTATTGTCGGGTGGTTTTTGTTTTCATTTTATTTTCGGGTTCTGTTCTGGCTAAACCAAAGAACATGTGGGTTGGATAGCGGGTGCTGGATGATAAATATAGGCTATTAAATATAATGAAAATAACAATCAAAATTATGAGAATAAACAAATAAATACACATTTAAATTGTATTTCCTGAACCCTCTTAATTTATAAAATGATCACTTCAAACGTGGGCGAGGAACTCGTGACGAGGGGTCGGGTCAGGTTCCGTATTGCACGTTGTGGTGCCGGGGGAAGATCAGGACCTGAAAATCTGACCCGTCCAGGACTGATGGTGGTGATTGTGGTTGCTGTTAGACAGTATTTGTAACTTTTTTATTTCTGCCTTTATTGGAGAGTGAACAATGAAAAGGCAGACAAGAAACAGCTGTTTCCGGGGAGAAGCCTTTATCATACTAAAGGTGAATGACACTGAGCAGCCAATATATGGTTTCAGTAGTGGCTTCATGTATCGGTTTAAATCTACGTATTCTATTCCATTCTATGTATTTCCAAGAATTTTAGAAAACATCAGAGCAGCTTTTGTTTTCAGAGGTATTTGATGAGCTGGTCAACATACTTGGGGAGACAAGCAACAGTAATCATAGTTGTGTTTAATCTAGTTGCTTTGAATATCTGTGATGGGGCAGTCACTTAACATACACCTTTAGTGACAATGCTGTCAGCTGACCATACCAGACAGTATAGAAGATGGGGGCGAGGGTCTGGTCTGGTCTGGTCCATTCCCTGAAGCTTCAGTCGTGTGCAGAAACGAGGGTGAGGAAACAGGCCGCATGTCACAGTATAAAGGAGGTGTGCTTGTATTTTAATCATAATTAGGTTGGCAGGTGTGTATACTTTACAACATGACTAGGTTTATAAAACTTTGTAGCCTTTCATTGTCTTAGTACCGTGTTACAACTGACATCATGATGCTCAACTCAGGGGCTCCTCAACTGATGATTCACAGCCTGAATGAAAGCTCTCCCCAGATAATCAGACTGTATTTTAGGGAGCAGTCCCATCCAGATTGATCATCCCAGCAGAGGATGTACCAATTCACTGTCCGCCCAGTGAACACAAATCACACACTGGATGAAATGACTCTGGGACACCATGGCGTCAGAACTATGACCCAACACTGCTCCATGGAGCCCTGTGCCAGTTTCAGCTTTTATTTAAGGTATGAGGTCAATGAGTCTCAGCTGATTTCATCAAACCCTGTCTCAGATTAACTGGCCAAAATGTCAGATAAACAAATTGAGTTACGTGTAGGTGATGACAGTGAAACCTCCCCTGGTTGGGTTTTAATTTCAGTCTGATCATCAGGCTAGTGTAGACCAAACCAGAGCTTTATATATATATATAGTAGTGCATTTGTAGTAAATAAGTGGTGATATTGATGGACTTGAGTTCATCAGGTGGACACCAACACAACTGACAAATGAATGATGAATGAATGATGTGTTAAGTAGACAACTGCTATGGCTAACACGTTAGCCTGTGAAATATGCTGAAATATGCTGGCCATAGTGGGCAAAATGGAACAAATGCAGCTTTAAGATGATATTAAGATGTGTTTGTAAGTATTAAAACTAAATTCAAGAGGATTAGACCCTGCCATCTGTTCACTAAGGGGTCAAGCATGCTTGTCAGTATTCCTCCAAATACATATTGAGCAATTGAGGGATTATTGCTTAGCGTGAGCAGGACGTGACGAGACATGAAACAGAAATAATGTGGTTTTCTCTTTTAAAGCCATTCAGCAGTAATGGGATACCTCCTGCCTCTGGCACTATGCCAACGATCAATGGGCTCTAACACACTGCAGCCTATTTTTTCAATGGCTGTCATAGCTCTTGGTTCACACCCTGCTAATACATCACTTCCTCCTGCATTCAGATTCAGTAATACATCACGCTCTTCCTCTCACCTTCTGGGTTTCACAATGCATCACTTCCTGGTAGCAATTTGTTGTGGCTTCACCCCCTTTGGGCTGAAAAGCTCTGACTCCCATTTAGCCGGTCTGAAACTCAGCTCCAGTTATTGGCTCACTTAGAATGGAGCCAGTTCTCTGAGGGGGGTGGAATGGCTGTATCATTTACTTAATAAATCCAATCTGAAATTTGTTGCTCAAATTGGAATTGCTGAACATTAGCGTTTTTTATGTATATGGGGGAAATGACTAATTGAAACAATAAAGGTAGGGAAATTAAATGGAAATAAAACTAGCGTAAAAGGCCACCCCGAAGGAGCTGAGTTGCAGACCAATAAGTTGGAGAGGAAAAGAGTGAGACGGAGAGAGACTATAAGCCTCACATTTCTACTCTTTCCCTCCTTTGTCTACATTGACTGTTTTTCTCTTTCTTACCACCACACACGTTAATACAAACACATTCAAGTCAACACAGAGTAACAAAATGTTCTTTTCCAAAATAAGTACAATACATCAATGTATGACAATGTGTACACTCTGTAAATGGGGAAGCAACTTCAGAGTGATTCTGGAGTTTCAGGGTCACATCTGCCACCTTGAAGCATTTTGTTTTTAGTTTTCCATGAAGAGGGTGAAGATGGCTATCTAGTCATTTCATTTGCTGCTGTTTTTTTGTGTCTGTTTTGCGGGAAGGGAAAGGGGCCGTGCCTCTCTCTTTTCTAGTAGGGAGTGAAGCGACTGCACCCTCCTCTGTAAAGGCTAGCCTGCAACATCAAAGATGAAAAAGCTCCAATCAGTATTCAATGTAGAATCTTTGTAATATTAATATAAAAATGAACTTCTCTCTTTCCCCTAAAGAAACGTTCCTCCCTTTTCCCACTTGTCTTTTGTTTAATTGAGAAGATTTTTTGCACAAGGTAGTTGGTGAATTTGTGAAGTAGAAGAATGGGATCCAAGTTGTTTTTTGTTTGATACTTGATAGCATTCAGCCAATAAAACAAAAATGACCATAAATAAGTCACTGAATCACTAAAAGCTCCTTTCATCTTAGGCCAAAAAGTCTCAGTTTGTACCAGAAATGACCCAACACAGCTGAGGTAAGACGAACATGAGACAACCATCATTGCTATTCTGGCATCTAATGACACACCTGAAGCATTTAAAACACACGTCTTTAAGCTTTAATATCTCTGAAATGAAACATTGATTGTAAAAACCACCAGCGAGAGACACATACAAGCTAGGTGAGCTGAAAAAACAGTGCTGCTACTGGCATTAAGAACAGCACACACTAGACATTTTACAAGCTCTCCAGTGAATCCACGACCAAATAATAACAATACGCAACTGCTCCTTGAACCATCCTGGCTTGTCTCTTTAAGGTATACACAGCCGATAAACCAGGTCATTCAATAAAAAGGAATGAAAGCAAAGTTATTTAATTATTTCCTATACAATTTTTTCCTTATGATACAAATTCTGATACCTGAACTTGCATATCTGACGATACCGATCCGATACTAGTTTGTTAAAAACATGTTGCCCTTTGACTGGTGGGATTTTCCAGTGTAAAATATTGCACAATGTCTGACATTTTGCTAGCCCTGGCTAACATTACACTCTTTGCTAGCACCTGCTTTATTGGCACAGCACATGCCGTGTTCTACTCTCAAAGAGGGGAAAGAAGTGAGATGGCTCACTCATTAGCCACTTCCCTCATCCATTTCAGACGCAGCCATCTTTTTTTCCAGAGCTGATGGTGAAAGTAGCTAATGAGTGAGACATCTCGCTTCCTTCTAACCCCAGTTGAGAATTGCAAACATGTGTTGTTCCTGTGTAGTGTAACCTGATTTACCATATGATAATGTTATATCAGATTGGTGCATTGTCTCGCATACTCGCCTATACCTGATCATGGAACTCAGGCTGTGTCAGAGGCATCTACGATACCGTTACTGTTTTTCCAGACAAAGCCACAATGGTTTCCATATTCTCTTTCCCTCTGTGTAGTTGAATAGAGACTGAGGGAAAATTGTGTCTGTATCTCTCTCCATGTCCTCTGTTCAGACGAACCTAAAAGCCCGACAAGAATGCCAATATAACAATAATACAATTCTTTAAACCTCAGAAGAACTCCCAATGTCAACTTATAAAAAAATCCATCAACAATAAATAAATAAATAAATTCTTTCCACAATATTTGAGACTAGCATGGTTGTCGTCTTATCGTCTTTTTTATTTAACGCATTCTTCTATCTTGTCACAACCCGGCACCAACATTACCCAAAATGCAACTTGACTGCCGAGGTCGGTTGGAGATTCAGGTTTGTAATTCTAGTAGCAGATGATGTAGCCTAGGGCAGTGATGAGCAGCAGGCTACAGAGGTCTGGTGAGCTCTAAAATCCCCAGATTTCATTTTCAAACTTGTGGATGTTTATCAGTTCCCTCTAGAGCCACTAAAACTTTGTTTTTTTACATGTGCAGTAGTACTACCCAACTCCTCTGGTCAGACTGATGTGTAGGTCAGTGGATTTCCTATGTTAGTCCAGGATATATCATGCTTATGTCATATAAACTATTAAATAACTAAAAACTAAACTATTGTGTCAATAAGCTATAAAGGTATTGGTTGGGTAAGGTAACTGAAAGGCTTGAAAAAGAGTTGAGCTAAAGACCATGGTGAAGGTTAACTCAACAGGTGAGCATTATAATTGCAGCTCTGTGATGTGACATCAGACTCTGGTCTTCTGCACGAAAGTCTGACACGTTACATCCTCTCCACCAGCCGACCTCCACAGCCTTACTTTCCACCTAGATGCATAGAGGACACGCTACGTCCTGCACTGTCAATGCATGTTAGCATCGGGTGTACATTGTGATGTGCAGAATAGTCCAATGTGGACATAATTAGTTGAATACTTGGAGGCTCCACACAGACGTTAGCACTGTGTGAAAGTATCCACCTCATTCATACCAACAAGGCCCCCTTTATGGAAAAACACCTGGTACCTGTAGCGTCACACCTATTCCGAGACTTCGTAACCGAGTCCTGTCCGTGAATCCTGAACTACACGTCTGACAACAACATCATCCCACAAGAGGCGGCCAACCTAGTCCAAAACGTGGCATCCTGTATACATCCAAAACTTACAGGACCTGAAAGAAGCACTAATCAATCTTAATCAATATTTACTCTTTACGTAGAAAAATAGAAGAACCACAATAAAGAACCAATAATTCTGTGTTTATCAGTCACATCATTATTACCTTGACTTGAGAAGTTTGGTCAGGTTTGGGGATTAAGTTCAGAATGTGAAGCATGACACAGTTTAAGTTCATGATTTATGTCTATAATTGATTGAGAATAAGGAGTAAACATTGGTAAAGAGGGGTTCGGATATTGAAGAGTGGGGGAAAAGGGAGGAGTAATTTGAAGACGAGAGAAGAACGTGTAGCGTAATAAGGAGGAAAACAGAGGCCACTGTTTTAGTTAAGTAAATCAAGAGGAAAAAATGTTGTAATTAATGAAGGCTTTTAGCTAGCAGCTGCACTAGGGGAGGAATGGGGGCAGTTTGGGGGACACATGGGGGGGCGGTGGCGCTTTCGATCTCCGTCATCAGAAGCACGTCACCATCAACCCTCATCTCATCTCTCCAAGACGCTTCACCAGAGCAGCAGCTCCGGCTGCAGCAGGTTTGCTACCGAGAACTTTAATTCTCCTTCTCCTACTTTTCCTCCTTTTGTGCTCCATCTTTCTCTCCTACTTTTATCTCCCACGGCACGTCGAAGCATTTACTAGATGGTCGTTAATCTTTAGCAGAAGTCCCTACCCACACCCACGTAAGAAAACAAATTGTGCTCTCAGTTTCTCCCCCATCTTCTGGGGTGCTCTATTTCTTTCTTTGGAAAGATTTTTTTTCATCTTTGATGTTAGCTGCAAAGCTAGCTAAAAACAAACATTAACCATTCGACTCTCCCACCTGCTAAATTTGAGGAGACTGTTTTCAGTTGGGAGGAATTCCCAGTCTCGATTGGATTTCAAGCAAGAAGCTTTCAGCCAATGAAATTGGATGGGGAGTTTGAGAATAAGGCAATGTCCCTTTTTCATTTACTGGAGTGGCAAAGATTTACATCAAACATTAAAATGGGTCTCTCAAAGGGAAACACAACTCACAGGAACAACCAGTACAGGAGTAAAAATAGATTTGTTTCAAACATCTTCCTAGATTATTAACAAAGCCTGTCAGCAAATTATTCAATTGAGTTATTCATTTATTGATAGTAATTCATATTGTATAAATAATTGAGTGCACCTTTTCTGGTGTGGAATTGGTAAAAACCTGTAAAATAAACATCCATGTGTGCAGGTGTGTCATACAGTGTGGTATCAAAGACAAAAACAGCTTGAGGACGCTGCACCTGTTCATCATGATACCACATACAGTCAGTCAGCAGCTAAGAAACATGGAGCAGACTCACCATAGTGCCCACACTGTATGTGGCTGCAGGACCAATCGTATGGTGATATGGGTCTGCTGTTGCATAGACTCTGCCATAACTATAGAGGAGAAAACAGACACAAACAGTGTTTACTGTGACAACATAGTAGAAAAACCTTAAGTCTGACAGCTTCTCCCTGATGTTCACCAGACAGATGTAGTTAACACAATCTATACATTTATTGCAAACATCAGGGCTGCATTTATCAAGCATGGCGGTATCCCTCCAGCGAACTAGCTCTCAACCTTTTCCAGTTGCGACCCCCTGAATAATCAGGTTGGTGATCACGAACACATTGATTACTCATGAACTGTTTGCACCTCCATAGCCCCACATGTTGCGGTAGATGCACTGTATGCTGGCAATTGATTTAATACTTTTTGGTGTCTATACATTTGGGTATGTGACTACTGTAAGCCCCACAGCTAAGCAAGTGGGTGTTTTTGCTGTGAGATGGGAAAATGTGTGTGGCTTAATTAAGGGGTTATTGCGTGGGCGCTGTCCATGGTACTGAAACTGAGAGGATAAGATCAATAGACAGACAGATATACAGAACACATACGCCGCGGTTTCTTAGCCTGCTTGCTTGTTTGGGTAAAAAGAACTTTCAGCCCTATTTCTTAAAGTTTCCAATTGTGGCAATTCACAGATAGAAGGGAGATAACAGGGAAGAAAGAGGGGTAGAGAAAAATCATATAAATCAATAAAATCTATTCTGAGGAAAATGACATCACTGTAACAGGCAATGTAATGTAAAAAACCTCAGTCCAAAATGTTACTTTACTTTAAATGTTATTTTATTTTTTTGTCACAACCATCTGGTGACCCCCAGAAAAGATCTCGCGACCAGGTGGAGACTGCTGCAGGGTTTTTAGATCTCTCCTTACTCAGATAATGAACAACTTCTGCATCACCTTATATGACCAGGAAAAGGTAAACCAGCCATGTAGAAACGATATATGTTAAAAGAAAATTTGGGAATGACTGTGCTAGAGGACCCGGGGGCAGATGAGAGCTGTGGGCTTCTTTTGAGCCCCTGGTTGTCTCGCTGTCTTTGAATTGTGTTTGTGTGTATTTGTTACCTTTAAGAACCCTTCAGGTACACACATCAGCCACCAGTACAATACACATGGCAGCACTATTAGAACTTGCCCCAGAAACCATTCAGTATCTGTATGCTGGAACAGCACCCTCCCCCTGTGATGTGTGTCAACTAGATTGGGAATTTCATTTTCTTAAAAAGGATTATGAACCAAGGAAGCTTAACATCTAATTAAATAATAAAGGCTATAGATCCAAGCTGGTGTCGAGGATCATGCATCTACACCTAACTCCATGTGGTTATACAGTTCTGGGTACGGTTCTGGGTAGAGTGATAACATTCCAAACATTTTAAAAATGAGTTTTAATGCTTAATTTATTTATACAAGCTGATTGTTATTTTTAGTTTTCTATATTATATTTTCAGCTCTTCCCAGTGTGGACATATGCAATCCTATATTTATCTCCTGCTAACTCCTAAAAGTTAGCTTAGGTTAGGCTCAGCAGCTCAGTTTATGCCTATGAGGCAGTAGATTGATGTTCAAAATGACATTTTGACTTATGCCCGAAACATAAAACTATATGGATTCTTTGAAGCAGTACAAATCAAAAGGGAATTTAATCAGTTGGGAAATACTCTGTTAATTGTTTCCTCCTTCCCCAACTCCAACCACCAGACATAAACCTTGTGCATGTTGGCTTTGATGGAATAGGTCTGATAATGGATAGGGAGTGCCAACCAACCACAATGAGTATGCATGAGACACATAAGGTATTGGGTCGTCGATTTTAACTGGGGTCCGGAGGAGAGATCTATAATCATTTCCTCCTCTCACTCACGCTAAGAACAGGCCTATGGGATGAAAATGCAATCGATGTCTCGCTATAAATGTACGTTGTAAAGGTGAGAGTGTGTGATTGCAATGATTTGTTTTATGAGAAAAAGGGGACAAGTGTTTTATCTCCCAGATGATGGGGAGGGATTGCAATAAAAGTAACGTCAACCAGAGAAGGAAAAAAAGAGAGAGAAAGATAAGAAAATAAATGGGCAGAGTGATAATAGTAGATGGCTGAAGGGAGTAAGAAATTAGATTATGAATAAAGAGAAACATTAGAAAAATCATCTTTCATGGCGTGGAAACAGAGACGGACGGCATGTGTGGAAGAAAAGCAAATATAGGTTTGGAAAGGAAAAGCATATCTAGAAGCAGGAGGCTAAAAGAAAGAAGGAAATGATTTCTCTGATGGTGTCCAATACCTTCCCCCCTGCTATGCCAATCTTCTTTTTCTTCACCTCCTTCTCTCCTCCTCCACTCTATGTGCCCCCTGACTGCCATCTCCCCCTGCATCTCTCTGTCTCTGTCTCCTGGGGCTTATACTCCAGTCTTTTCACCAGCACTGGCTTGGAACTAATCCCCTCCCTCAACGCTCCTCTCCTCTCTCATTCCACCCCTCCATCCCTCTTTCTCTGATGCCACCAGACCGCTTTATTTATATTCCTCTCTCCCTGTCTTCTTTGTTTATTCTCCTCGAAGAGTAAAGGGAAGCCAACGTAGGTCTGGAGGGCAAAGATAAGAGGCTGCGGGGGTGCACCGCTATGTGTTAGACTATGTGTTACAGAGGGAGACCTAGGAAAAGGATGGTAGTGGAGTGTGCATGGGAGGAGGAAGGAAGGAAGGAAGGAAGGAAATTATGTTTTTCATCATTGATCAATCACTTTCATTGTTTTATTAGACTTCAATCTGACCCACAGATTTATGGAATCCTTTTTTCTTGTGAAATGGTGTGACATATGTTCCTAAATAATTGTAAATACATTTTCCTCAGCATTGATAGTAATCCAGTGATTGTTGTCTGTTTCCATAGTTACAGTGCTATTGCAGCATGACTCTTTATGGTATAGATAAAAACAGTAAAATAATACCATTTTGTTACACACAGTCCAGGTGCAATACACAGCAGATTGTACAGGTGAACCCCTAATGACGTGGTGTCTCCAGGGGTGTGGCTGTTAAAGGCTTCTGTCAGTGAGGGCTGACGGAAGATGGACGGGGGAATTTGATGGTCAATCCTGACTGCATTTGGCCTCTTCTTAGATGGTCTCAAGTGTAGACTGTGTGTGTGTGTGTGTGTGTGTGTGTGTGTGTGTGTGTGTGTGTGTGTGTGTGTGTGTGTGTGTGCACCCTCTAGAGATACAAAATAGCGGTGGGGTCTCTCTGTCCCCAGCCCATCCACTCTGTATAGAGCCCCTCTTATCACACAATGAATATAACTCCTCCATCACTCCCCAGCCTCTGCCCCATCTCCTCTCAACTCCGCCTCACCTCCACCTCACCGCCTGGGCTTCCCTTTAAATCAGGAGAGCCTCAAAAATAGAAAGAGAGGGACACAGTGTAAGAGTGGAGACGGTAAAGGGGGGTTATACTGCAGCCACAGAGTGAGGGCGAATAACGGTGAGAAAGAGGGAACATGTGAGAGGGGAAAAAGAAAGGGAACAAAATAAGTCTTGTGGAGAGAGACGTGCCCCCTCACCCACTCCGCTCCTCTCTGCTGTGTTCATAATCCTCCGGAGCACAGCGCTCGCTCCATGCCTCTGATAAATCTTACATTATCGGAGGCCTACAGGCTCCTGCTGTGCTGTTTCTTATCGGCCCTGACATGCTCAATCTCCCTAAGATTAGCTCCCCAAGCACCGTCACACACACACACACACACACACACACACACACACACACACACACACACACACACACACACACACACACCACACACACACACACACACACCTACTGTAGACAGCAGTGGAAGCGGATGCACACAACACGCACACAAACACCCATGTTTTCTATAAACACATATCACTTTTGAGCTGGAGCAATCACTAGCAGACTGCAGAGGACAGTTGCACAGGGAGGAGAGCAGCAGCTCTGGGCAGGAAGGGGACCGGGCCGCGGAGGTTCAGGGATCAGAGTTGAGGGGGGTGACAGGCAGCTCCAAGGCGAACTACAATTGAAAGATGGAGTGGATCAAACTGCTCTCTCCTGCCTCACATATGCTGCCTCAGAGCCCCGTGGCAGGATGTTAAATCGTCTTTAGTTCTGCTCATCATCTGTCCAGGTGAGCCTCCGTGGAGTTGGTCAGGCTGCATACAGCGTGACCACATCTACTCCTGTGGCCTGCATCACAAGGCAACATGAACGTCTTATCTCAAGTTGTTCCAGCATCACAGAACTGGCTCACCGTTAATGGGGATACATCACCATGGTAACCTCTGCTTGGGTAACCAGGTCAAGTTCACAGGATCAGATCAAAACTTGTCTACTTGACAACTACTGAACAATAAGATCGCTGGACAAATTCAGTCATCATTGAGGATCCCAACATCGACATAGTACTGAGTTTACAATAAAGAGCATTAGATACATTTTTATAGATCACAAACATTTTTCTTTTTTTATATCAATATGTCCATGCTGGGTTTAAAACAGGACTCCTAACATATACACAGCACTCCATTACATGGCGATTACAGTTACATATTAATTGTTTAAATGTGACCATGGAAAATAATACTTAGACTAAGCACACTCTTTTAGAGCCTTTCTGTTATTCCTACTGTTAAAGAACTTTTCACACCTGAGGCGTGAAGAATAAACAACAGGAAAATGGAAAAAAACTCGCCTAATAGATGGAGTGTTGTTGAAGTATTTGTGACAAAACCTCATTGCCCCTGCTGTGCTACTTGTCCACTTATCTAAATCTGTGGACAAACTGGGGTTTCAAATATATTGAGCATTCAGTAGATTATAACTAAAGATTTAAATTATTTAATAAATAACTATTATTACTTATATTAAGAAAGAAGCTACGTTTCTTTCAGGTGAGCCACCATCTATCAAAACGTCTGTTTTTTAGTCAGGTACAGGATATAAAATGATGATGATTATCTACAATGCAGTGTAAACAGAGTGCCTTAAAGTGACACTCAGAAGGAAGAAGGCTGCCAACATACCTGTCACTGTAAGCAGCTGCAGCAGTACCAGCTGGCTGGGCATATCTGTACGCTGCATACCCTCCCTGAGGAGAGACAGAGGGACTCAATACCACCTCAAACCAACATCCAGGTACAGTACAACAACTGACTTTAGGTGAATTTTGAATCAAATAGTGAAGAGACATTCTTTTCTCGACTCATCATAGTGAAAGACTTCCTGAGGAAAAAATCTAAATATATATAAACGGATTTTGACTTACATATATTTCTGCTCCATAAAAGCCATCCTGGTACACCACACTGTTGATAGAAGAGGTCACACATTAGACATTTATTTTCAGCACTGAAGTAAACTGATGGTATTATGGGGTTTTGGTTGAGGATCTCTTGTAGTAACTACAAGGAGCTTTCGTTTTGTGTTGGTTTTGGCGGTCCCTGTGGACAAAAGCGGTAGTGTTTCCTATCACCAGATTCCTTTAAGTAAACCTCTAATTGTACTGTATCAGGTTCTGACAATCTGCCCCTCTCAGTTCTGTTTCTGGTTCCTCTGTGCCTCCCTTCCCTCCAGCTGGCCCGGCAATACCACCTTGGTGTTGGTGTTGGTGTTGACTCCCAGCAGAGCAGCGAGGAGAAGTTCTGCTCCTGGCCAGAGGAGGAGGATCTGCTGCTGGGCGCTGAGCTCTGCTCCTCCTGGAGCTTTGACTGTAGGTCAAATCCTGCAGTGAAGCCAGATCAGTGTGTCCACTGTGTGCAGATCGCTGCTAGAGGCCCTGCTGCTGTCTGAGCTGACGATGCTAATGTCTGATTTTATGCTGAATCCGACCCGGTGGCAGCAATGATATCATTAAGATGGTGTTGTTTATTTATACAGATCATATAAAGACATCACTATTACAATGAGACTGTTTTATAACCAGTCAAAAGTTCCTCGCTGTAACTTTAACTAACTAAAGAAGTACAATATGAATGTTCTGTCTGTTCTGACATTATGTCACTTCTGCTAAAAGGCAATGTGATTGTGCTTAAAGGTGATTCAGTTTGGGTCTAGGATCCTTGATGAAGTCTGCCATCGAGGACATCGATGGCAGACTTCATCAGGGACAAGTGGGGGCAGCAGACACATGTGCATCCTGTGTGAGCTGCAACTTTCAGATTACAAAAGAGTGTCCAACACATGTGCACACAAACTCAAGATGGCCATTTTATACAAGTGCAACATCTGTGGCACAACTATTTGCAAGTTGATGGTGACATTATTTAACCTCCTGCAGCAAGACCCACTAGATCTGTTTTCCTTTTCTCTTGTAATTGTGCTTCATTCCCAGAGAGAAAGAAGTAGGTCATGGGGTAGAACAATGAAGAATTTATCTTCGCTGTTGGTTTGAATTATTCAGAAGTAAAGCTAGCAGTTATTTCAAGTTCTCGAGATAGAGAGGTCCACCCAAAGCATTTGTAACTAAGCACAAAAGCTAGCTCTTTTCTGGGGGGAAAGCTGTACTCTTCAGTATGCAAATTACTTCCCGGTTGGTTAAAAAATGTAGAAACAAGTGTCTCGATGCACTGTGCAGACAAATGACCTCCGCTTGCATAATTTTTCCCTGGTTCTTCAAACAGTCTTTCAGCATTGAGAAGTTATGTGATGCACACTGCCCTGTTTTGTATACTTGCTACAACACTTGTTGCTACTTCACATAATATTTTGAAGCATAAAAGCCCTGGGTCGTGTTTGTAGCTCATGCATGATGCAGAGGCCTTTTTAAAGGAGCATTGACAGAACTTGAAATTTCGGTGTTGCGCGATTGTCCAAGTGGACGCCTGTGTTGACATGAGCAGGCAATGACATTTACTTTAAGAGGGACGTTGAAGTGACAGTAATGCAGAAACCATGCATTTTTCATAACATTCACAAGTCATAGTCAGCTGTTACCAGACAGTTCACTTCAAGCGCTACATGTTTCTCAGTTTGAAGCTACTTACATCCAAACCGAGCAGAACAATCTATTTCCTTTCATTGTCGATGCTTTCATTTGTTGTTTTTCTGAATAAAACATTACAAGTAGTTTCAGTTTTAAACTATGAACTGTTAAATAAAAAAATGACAAATTCAGTAGTTCCACGTGGTCAAACGGCACCATTCATCCGTTATTTTTCTCTCAGCCTCCTTTCTCTTCTTCTAATTTTTTTCCTCTCAACCCTAACACACTCTCTCAGACATCTATTCTCTCTCTCTCTCTCTCTCTCTCTCTCTCCATGTCTCCCCCTTCACTTTCACTAGGTCTCTTGCTCTCTCTGGAGCGGGCCTATTGAAGTGTGCAGTGCAGGTCTTAGTAGTCCATTCACAGCCGAATAAAGAATGACACATAAGAAAAAAGAGAGACAAATTCGGCCATTCTGGAATCAAAGAGCAATTTTCCGCTCTATTAGAAGGCAGCCTTTTTGTTTTCCACTCGCCATTCTTCTGCTACTGCATGTGTGTAAGTGTGAGTATGTATTTATTTGTGTGTGTGTGCGTGCCTGTGCATGTTAGATTCTGTGTCTGAGTAACGCTGTGTAGTCCATTTGTGCAGTAGCATGTTTGCATGTTTTTCTCTTGAAGACGTGTCATAAAGTGTTTATCTGATTACCTGTGTTTCACTTGAATGTGTGTGTGTGTGTGTGTGTGTGTGTGTGTGTGTGTGTGTGTGTGTGTGTGTGTGTGTGTGTGTGTGTGTGTGTTTGTGTGTGTGTGCGTGTCTGTGAGCAGGCACTCACGCTCCATATGCAGGGATAGGTGGAGGAGGAGGTGCAGCACGGAATGTGTTGTAGACTGCGCGACCCCTCCCTCTTAAATGGGCCCCTCTGTAGGCCACAGCTGCTCCTGTACTGGGGTAAGGAAACCCTGTGACTGAGAGAGAGAGATACATCCAGAGAGATAGAGAGAGAGATACATCCAGAGAGATAGAGAGAGAGAGAGAGAGAGAGAGAGAGAGAGAGAGAGGAGGTCAGAGCGCAATAAGGTACAACACTACGGGGAGAATTCACAAACATTTCGTTTCAAATCAATTCAATGCATCCTCTGTTCTGGGACCCTCTCGTCGGAAAGAAGAAAAGCCCCTTTAATCATTTGCAACGGCTCTCTGCACCGTCTCATGACCCTTTCAGACACAACGTTGTTTGAGCTGCACATCACAGCGTGCATCCCACCGGTACACAAAGGCTTTTATGCTCAATGCGGCCTGGCAAACTAAATGGACTGCTAAGATGCAAGAAGACTACTAGTGTAAATGGCTAAACTCCACCGACCAACCACCTCTCTGCCAAGAAGTCATTGTAACTGACTTTAAAAACTCAAATGTCGTATTCATGGACTACTTAACCGCCTCTATACAAGCCCTGTAAAGACAGAAGTCAAGTTCACTTCCGGAGCCTTTGCACTCAACGCGCAAACTGTGATGATGTCGTTTTCCTCACCCCAGTGGGTTACCAGTTCTTAAAGCATGGTAATACCAGTAATGCAGGATTTGTTGAGTGTTTAGTGAAATTGTCCCAGACCACAATTGAATTATTTCGCTCGCTGAGGTTATCTGTTATGTGGAAGAAAAGTAAACATAGGCGAAAAACACCAGGAAAGTGTTATTTTAAGCAGCATGGATCCCAAGACAGATCCAGACTACACTATTACATTAAACCGGATGTATGTGGTTTACATTTATACCTTTACATTTAATATGCAGTCGCAAAATCAAATATTGATTTGTCTGGAAAATTGCTGATTGCTTCACACATCACGTACTCTCTCATTCTTTTGCTTTAGAACAGGCAACACATTTCCACATGTGCTTTGAAGATTTTTTTTTACATAGCATGGTGAATAAATACAGCAGCTCACAGGGTACTTTACATCAAACATACAGACATGGACGACAATTTTGACATTACGAGAAATAATAAAAATGTGAGATTTTCTATGCTGATTAGGACAAAAGCAATGCGTCTTAATCCTGCTCTCTATTAAAGACTTGATCACATGTTCAACAAAAGCACATTCTAAAGTGCTGACTTCTGACAGGACAGAGCAAAATATCCAAATTAATGGACGGAACAAGAGGTGGTGTTCCTGTGAGGGAGAGAGGTGAGCTGGCAGGGACAGGAAAGAGGAACAGAGTCCTGATGGAGTTGGGCTCAGTGTTTGGCAGCAGGGACACAAAGCAGATGGCCTGTATTGTTCGGAGAGGCAGATTCAGCCTAAGGCCATCCTTCATCACTCACACACACCACACACACACACACACAAGGGTCACCCCTACAGGCACAGGGTGGCATGGTGATGCGAGCTGGTTTAGCTGAAGGTCCCTGTTCAACCTTCAGTCAACAGGGGAGCAAGGCCTTCACACACACCGACACACACATGCTCACACTCGCGCACACACAGACCTTCATTTACACACATAGACAGCATGGCCTGGCATTCATGCACTCCAGGGCTGATCTCTAATTATCCACAGTGGTCTGTGTATATGGGCAGTTCAACCTCCTCTAAAATGGAACAGCACAGATTAGCTCTCTGGATTCTGGGCGTACGTGTCTTTTGTAATGTGCAGCAAAAGAAGAAAAACATGCAAATTACAGTAATACCACACATGCATGATTTTAAAAACGCTGGGGCGACAATTTTTAATTCTGCTTATTCAGAGAACTCAACTATATTGCCTTTGAAATAAGTGAAATTTAGAATTTGAAATGTAGAATATTATTTTTTGGGCAACTTGCCAAGACTTTATTGATCAGGTATGTGAGCCACATCCACATTATCTACTTTACACCAAGTTTGAAATTCTAAAACAACTCTTTGTAAATAACTATACAAAGTTGTCTCCATTAGATACATCATTCAAAACTAAAAGCCTGTGTGTGTTGTTGCTACACTGCTACTGAAATACCTACACTCAATTATCAGTCGCCTGCACCCAGAATGCACCTGTGAGAACACCTGTAACCAATTAGATCCCTTAGAAATCAGAGCTTGATCACTCAACAGGATTCGGGTTTGCTCTTTGGTGTGAACAACAATGTAGAGAGAGTATGAGGACTGTAATTAAAATATTCTGTATTTAGTTAACAGTACAATACCTTAACTATGTTCATGTCATCTTCAGTTAAAATCAATGTGTCTGATACAGTTATTGGTATATGAGTATTCAGAATAAGCACATTGAATTTTTTATCATATTTTATATTTACGTCACGCTATAAATTAAAATGATAATAGTTTTATATAGTCAGCGCATCAGAGTGCTGTTCTTATTTGGAAGTAGATGTTTATTTAGTTTTTATGAGTAAAGCTGCGATGCAAGAAATACATTTTTTAGAGTTTAAATAAGGTTTTAATAAGGTGTTTGCTGTAACTAGTGATGAACAATATTTTATATTTATGCAAATGTTCTTGTTTTTGAGATCTGACAAGGAGGGCCCTAGTTTCAGAAATTATATTAGCTATTTTGCCTTAAAGTACAAATGTTGAATTTAAATAAAATATTTTTTATATAGTATTTTATTTCAATTTAATTAACCTAATTATTATAGAGGGGTGTGCTTGTTGCCCTAAGTCATGTTTCTGAGTCCAGAGTCTCCACCATTGATTCTGGATTGACTTGCCATTTTGTGCTAACAATACTGCCTTGTTACAAGTATGGTCATTGTGAAGTTAGAGACTATGGAAGAGAAAGGACAACAGAACAGAAGCACTTTTGTCCTACATAAAACTAGGGCGATGGGAAGTAAAGCTGTTCGGTAGGGGATCAGTCAGTCTTTTTCTATCTCTTTCAGTGTTTATCTACCTATCTCAGTCTTAATCTAATTCTCACACCTATTATTAACTGACGAACAGTGGATAATTCTTACCTCTATGACATTTGCCACACTAAACAGACTTCTTCAGACATTCACAACTCCAGACAAAAGCTGTTACTTGTATTCTGCATTAGTTGTTAAAATCATGTTACAACTTTTACATCAGTTATCACACATTTCAAGACTCACATACTACTGTTGATATTCTAACATGGACACAGATACATTGTTGACATCATCCCTGCATTCCCATGCTGAGTCACATTTCAATATTCTTTCTTCTTCAAGATAAATATACTGAAATACATGCTGTCCACTCCTGGTGTTCCGAAGGGTGTATTTTAAACTATAGCTGTGTATGATTGTGATTTTATTTCCATGCAGCTCTAGAGGCTATAACTGGTATCAAGCTTTTACTAACACAGTGCTAAAAACCCCAGAGGGAATGCTTGATATTGATTTCAATGTTATTTTAGAGACCGAGGTGAAGAAGTGAGAGAAGCAGATAATGGAAAGTCTTCTGTATGGAGACATGAACTCCTTTCAAAATAAAATGGCTTGATATTAGTATTCCGTTGCAATTATGCAAAATGTAACTGCTCCTGTTCACAGTGAAGGTGTATAATCCATCACGGTGATGGATTACTAAATTAGAAGTCCTCAGAGTTGTTTCCTGTGCTGTTTGAAACTAAATTACGTGAATGAATGCCCAAACTTGTTTTGTAAAAGAGATTAAACAATATTTTAATGTGGTGCCTATAACATGATCTGATCTTTAGGTTGGGATGGGTCATACAAACACAGCACTTTCACTTTGCCTCCCGTTTGAAACAAGTCAATGTTGACTTAATTTAATTACGTCTGTAGCTTGAATAATGTGATGAACGTACTTTACTTAAGCCAAACCCTAAAGTTTTTTGCTTGCAGAGTAGTTTTGTTGCCATTTTGTTAAGTTTTAATTCCAAGTTTTATGTGTTTAAAACAGCGATCATAACCTGAGGAAAATATATTTCCCTTCAAACAGAAGAATGCAGTTTAGTTGTATAGGGACGTCATTTTGTAGGAGACCAAGTTGAACATTGAGATGATGTGTTTAAAGCATTGACTGTATAAAAGAAGCTGACGTAGTCATGGTGACGTCACTTATTGGTTGGCTGACTGCAGTTTTGACAACCAGAGGAGTCGCCCCCTGCCGGTCAGTAGATAATGCAAGTTTTTAACACCCTTCCACATTGGCTTCACTCTTCGGAACCGGAGGTTGCCTCCTGGTTTGAAGTCTAACTGGGTATTTAATACAGCTATTTACAATCTGCTAACATTCGTTGTCTGCCAGTACTCTTGACTGATACCTAGCTAGCTGCTACTGCACAGCAAAATCATTTTACTTAGAAAGACTCAAAAGTAGCAAAGCACCTTGCTCATAGACACGTATGTATAAGTGCATTATAAATAAAATTTATTATTATTATTATTATTATTATTATTATTATTATTATTATTAATAGACAATGTATATGAGGACAGTTTGAACCCTCTCCACTGATGACCTGTGGGCTGTAAGCTCAAACAGATGCCAGACCTCTGAGAGGTATCTGTTATGGATGACTACACCTACTGTCTGCAGCAGCAGAGAACAACACTACATGCTCCACTGTAAGTGCTCAGGGACAGAAACAGTCTGTCTCTCTCTCCCCCCCCCCAATCCATCTGTCTCTCTCTCTCTGTCGGGTGATGGAGATCCTCTGCCCTCTTCTGTGTCTGCCTCTTCCTACTCTAACTACTCACACAGCATTAATATGCCACACAGCCAGCAAGCAGTCCATTGGTGATATATCCTGAGCAAAAGATAATTTTCCCCAAGTTGCCCCCACCTCACTTTCTTAAT
Organism: Anoplopoma fimbria; assembly: GCF_027596085.1. Classification (NCBI taxonomy): domain Eukaryota; kingdom Metazoa; phylum Chordata; class Actinopteri; order Perciformes; family Anoplopomatidae; genus Anoplopoma; species Anoplopoma fimbria. The sequence goes on from NC_072455.1 coordinate 7,506,769, forward strand.
ATCAGACATCCATATATTCATTTCCTTTGTGTGTGCGTGTGTGTGTGTGTGTGTGTGTGTGTGTGTGTGTGTGTGTGTGTGTGTGTTTGTGTTTGTGCCAGCAGTTGGCTGCTTGTGTGCATATGCATATGAGTGAGCATGAAGACTTGTGTATGTGCATGTTGTTGGTGGTGTGACGTATATGAGTGCGATCTGATGATGAGCTATGGCTTGTGCATGCTACAGCAGTGCTGTAATAACCCATGAATCATGGCAGGGCCTCCTGACAGCCAGCAGGCCCATAAAACAAACAAACAACAACATCCGCTTATACACACATGCATGAAATACTACACGGGCCCCACACGCACACACATGCACGTCTTGTCTGTTAATGCAGCGTATGAGAATAAGTTGTGATGTGAGCTGGGGTCACTAACGATTAGATCATAAGTAAGTAAATTAAATTGTGTTTTTTAGAAAAACGACTAATACGAGTGATTTAGTAATATGTGATGTGATGTGATGTGTGTATGTGTGGGGTGAGGGGGCACACCACTGTGTTTATTGCGTCAGCCCTCAATACCAGGACAGTGACAGAACACAAGGCTTCATCATTGTGCATCTAGCTAATTGGTCTTTAAATCAACCCTCTAAAAATTGAGAGATTGAGAGGTTGAGAGATATTTGAATGAATCACATTTGTTTGCAGTAAGCACATACACTTAAATCTGACAATGATCACATCAGCTGGAGTGGCAGAATGAGTGGCAATAAAAGTTGAGGAACTTCAGAAATGGATGCAGAGCCTGTAGAAAGGCAGCCCTTAATGTCGATGAGGGAAGCGAATTTAAAAGCAATTTTACAGGAATAGTTCTCCATAAAGATCACACTCATCCAGAGTTGAAGGGATTTCAAATGACGCATCTGATTCATTTGGATGGGACAAGGCTCTAACATTCTGAAGTATTCAAGCAAAAATCTTTGTTTTTTTTTTATGTAACAATATAAACTTTAACTGCATCCAGAATCCGCCGCTTTTATAATATTCATATTTAAACTAGGGCTGAACTGATCAATGGGGGCAACATTGATCTTTTGTTCAAAACATATCGGTATCTCATTTCATGGATACAGTTTACATTTCCATCATAGCATTTACAGAATTTCAAAAATGCTACTGTGACTAGTGTCTATGGGAAGACAGATTCCATTCAAGTATCAATACATTTATCAAAGCGGTAACATTTCTTTCTACAATCAACACTTGAAATGATGAAGGCACTTGCAAATGACAAGGTAGTACAAAATGTAAACCATACTTTGGTGTTTCATTTTTTACCTCTTTACTTAAGATTTCATTAAACGTTTTTTCTTTTCCTTTTTCCTTTTTGTTGGATGGAGCAGCCTGGTCAGCGGTCTTGGCGTCTGAGATCAACGCACATAAATAACCGGCTTTCAACTAACTCCAGTGCAAACACACTCGAGTCATGATTACTGGCTCAGAACAACTGGCGTAGTACAAACACAGGACTTTAATCCCGGAGGCAGCTGTCTGTGTCACAGGCAAAAAGTAAACATTGACATTTTGTCATATCACTCGCTAGTCTCATAAGTCTGTTAACTCATGTCAACCACACTGTGTTCCTAAACCTAAATAAGTGGATTTGTTACCTAAACATAACTTCCTGTGAATAAGGAAAAAATATATTTTTTGAATATACACTATGCATGTAACAACAATATAATGAAACGCCAATCATAAAGAAAAGCAAGGCTAGATGGGTTGTTTGCTATTAAGACACCAGTTTCAAAAGGCAGGGTATAGAGCTGACAGTGATCTCGGCCGGCCTTGGACCAATGACGGTGTGCCGATATGACAAAGCCCAGAGTTGATCTGATGTCGCCTTTCCAACTTGCAAATTCTCCCGCATATGTTAAAAAGGCCCGAGCCGCTTGCCTTGTTACTTCCCTGCCTGCATTTTGCATTTTAATCTTATTTGTTGTGTTCTAGGGAGAGCTGCTCCACCAAGCCCTGCACACGCACACGCACACACACACACACACACACACACACACACACACACACACACACACACCACCCCCACACATACACATACATTTGTCCTGCTTTGCATATACTCAGTCTAGGACACAGTCAATCAATCAGTATTACATTTTCCTCATTGTCCTTCATGCCCACGCAGTCTATTTTACTCACACACACATGCACACACGTATACTCACGCACACACACACAAACACACGCACACCGTATGCCCGCCCACATGCACACACGCACGCACGCACGCACGCACGCACACACACACGACATGGTATGCAACTCTGATGCGAATGGAGACCAGACTTCCTCTAATGTGTTTTGATCACAGTTTGCATAAAAGCCTAGGCCTATATGAGGTGTGTGTGCATCACAGAAAGAGAAAGAGGTGTGTGTGTGTGTGTGTGTGTGTGTGTGTGTGTGTGTGTGTGTGTGTGTGTGTGTGTGTGTGTGTGTGTGTGTGTGTGTGTGTGCGTGTGCGTGTAGATGTTTGGTTGTCTTGTGCTCGAACACTTATTTACCTGACAGGCCTTTATTAAAGGAAGACCCGTAGTAGAGATAGGCCTTTTTTTCTGATTTCCCATGTTGTCATTAATTGATTGTATGTTAATGGTAGGGTTTCTTGTTTTATGTAGTGAGAGAGTAACCAAATCCTCAACCCTGACAGTTAGTCCCTTCAGGCCTCCCTCCCAAGCCACTCCCCCAAAATAATAAATATGAACGTAAACAACAAACTCACAGCTGTTAAGGTAGCAGCTTGTGTATAGGCAGAGTGGGATCAGGTAGACATGTCAACAGCGACTGAAGCATGAGAAAACATTTGACTCAAAGAGTCAACAGAAACAACAATCTTTCACAGTAGCCTACCACAGTATTGTGCTTTACAGGCCCACTGTCCACTTTGCTAACGTAATCCAGGCACATTTTACATTTTCAAACATGATATTTTGTATTACACTTTTCTTATAATTTTCTTAAATCAGCTGACAGGGAAATCAGGTTATGGCAGGAGACCGTAGAATGTGTTGGCATGCACCGTAGTTAACTGGTTACTGTAAATCACATCTACATGCAGCAGGTAGCACAATTCTAACACTCTGACCTCATTTTGACATGCTGAAGCAAGGGTTGGTAATCTTCTTCAAAACATTCTTCATTTTTGTTGAAATTCTCTTTACATCCCGACAGCAATCATTGAATTTAAATAAACCGACTCCGCGTACTGAAAAGATAAAAATCTGTGGCTGTAGCAGTACTGTGATAAGCCTGTCCAAACATAACATTCAGCCCCAATAAAGTGATTGGATGCCCTGCCTGCCTGCCTACCTGCCTACCTACCCTATCATCTATTCACATGTTTGATCACCGATATCAATACAAGACAACATCGACCTCCTCTGGCCATACTAATTAAGAAGAGAACAAGCAGAAAGTAAAGTGATTTAGAATAAACAGTGACAAAGTCCATCTGCAGTGGCCGTTGGGGACAAACAAACACAGGACTATGACCCAGTAGAGCACTGTTTGTGTCCCGTTTGAAACCAAATCTCTACATGCTGACTTGTCTTACCATATATATGTTCATCTAAATGAACTGGTAATTATTTAAACATCATAACACAAACTACGACCTTTTCCTAAAACTAACCAAGTATTTTTGTTGGCTAAACTTAAGTTGTTGCGTCTAAATCAACAGCATTAAGTCTCACTTTCACTTTCACAATATGGTTGGTACAGTTTGACCCATCTGAAACATTAGAATGGCAGTGATAGCCTCTGAGAACGTTCATTTTACCTGCTCATGACAATCAAAATAGGTAATTTGAAAGCTTTGTCTTTTATTTAAGAATCTATAGGATCCGTTTGTGTTGAAGTCTGAGACCGTAGCCATGTGCAACTTTGAGTGTCTGCTTGTTCTGGTGCATAGCTTCAGCGTGAATGCACCAGACACACTGTACATCTATGGTTACCTTCTTGCATGTGAGTGTGTGAGCATGGGCGTGTATTCATATGGGGGTCATCCGTCATTCTTCTGAATGGGATTTGCGCACAATAAACCTGTAGCCGAGCCCGGCAATGGAGATGGAGTGCACTGTCAGCTGGCCAGGATTTATGGAGGCCGATTCAGCTGATGGGTGCTGGGAAAGCCGTCTGATAAAGGGTGATTAATCGCCCTTACATCCCCCTTTACATCCTGCTCTACTCCCTCCCCAAACTAGATTAAATGCACTCATAATTATTCCAGAAGAAATCCCAAGCCCACGCACTTTCACTTACAGGTGGGAATTTTTCATTTTTCATATGAAAGAGTGGAGGGAGAGAGAATTAGGAAAGCCTGGTGGAATGCAGGAAGGCATGCAGGGTGGAGGCGTGGATATTATCTGCACTGGGAATCGTATGCGTGAATGAATGCCGGTAGACATGAGCCGCACAAAGGATTCATTCAAGGAGAAGAAGGTATGGACAAATAGAAAAATGTAGAAAGCAGACACGATACAGGCAGGGTTGCTTTTCCTTTCCAAAGCAAGTATGATCAAGTAACTTTGGGTGAGGGACGTGATGCCATGCAAACTGTGCTCTGACTCAGGAAGTAGAGCGGGTCGTCCACTTATCAGAAGGTTTGTGGCTCAATCCCAGGCAAGGGCAAGATACGGAACAAATAATTCACACACCAATGTGAGAGTGAATGCTTTGTGTGGTCGCTAAAAGACTTGAAAAGTCCCCTTACAATATGCCATGACAACATAAATTCAGCACCCTTCTCCTTCTGGAATGCGATAGATAGTAAATGTCACTTAACAGAGCTTGTCTAAAAGCCTGTGTGTATAGTGAGAAGATCTGCCTTTAAATTAGAAACCTGCAAACATCAGAAGCAGAAGAAAATGGTAAACAAACAGCTATCGTCTCACTATTGCTCAGCTAGTGCTTTCTCCTGGTAAGTGTAACTAAGAAGGTCACAATTGAAGGTGGTTAAAATATTGTTTTTATCTTCAGTGTCAATATAAAGTAGCAGATGTGTGAGAGAGCAGAATAAAATGTCCCATAAGTGGTAGTTGTTTGCTTAGCTTGTTGGATGTATGCTGCTGTCCATGGTGCTGATCATGCTAATGTCACTGTGTAGCTGTTCTAGTGACTTTGTTTTGCAACCCACTTAACCCTCATTTGTGTATGAACTGTCAGGTTTGATAGTGACTTCACCACTTAAGCATACTTATTTATAAACAATAAGCCGTACTATCGAGTTTATAATGAATTTCCTATCAGGCATCGACTATCATAGCCATGCACGGCAAACCTCTGTGACTTTCCTGGCCCAATGTTTTTAATGGCGGCGGTGGTGCACATAAATAAGATGCTAATTTATAATATGTATATTTAAACATATCTCATGCTCATGGACTTATGGCCCCGGCAAGCATTAAGGTGCCACTGACTGTTGAAGAAGTTTAGGTTTAGGAGGATATTAATTAATTAATGTAGTTAGTTAGACTAGTGTTGGACTAGCTAGTGGGACACGGCCAGTAGTGTTAAAAATGAATATGCTGTCGGAGCTATTTTTGTTTTGTTTGCACCTTATAAGACATTCCATATAAATACTGATCTTAACATAAACCTTCATCACACACACACAAACACACACGCACCTACACACAAACACACACGCACCTACACGCACACACACACACACACACACACACACACACACACACACACACACACACACACACACACACACACACACACACACACACACACACACACACACACACACACACACAGGATAGACCCACAGGCAGCGGAGCATGGTAAACTGTGATAGAGGGTGTGGAGGTCGTCTGAGGTGGCTGTTTGGTTGGATGGATGGAGGGATAGATGGTGGGATTGAGGCAGAAGCAGGGGAAGAGGGAAGGAGAAATAAAAGAGATGGATGGCCTCTCTCTGTCAGGGTGGTTATTTAGAGGAGAGCTGTAAAGCTGTCTGGGAACGAACAGATTTCAGACTAATGAGCAGAAAGTAGAGCGGTTAAGGGGAGCGGGCGGTCTCAGCACTTCTACCAAATGAAACCAAGCTGCCACTTCAAACTGCACACACATAACATGTAAATGTGTAGTCTCTGTCTTTCATACAACACACGGAGGGAAGACAAAGTGGAGCAAATAAAGATGAAAAAAGAACACAGAGCAGTATAAATAAGGATTCTACATTTCAGTATTTGTTCTGCCATGCATTTTTCTTTACAGAGCTGTGTGATTCTTTACCTGCATAAAATTCAGGGCCATATACCGCTCCAACCACTGGATTCAGCTTCCAGCCTGCACAGGAGACACACAAACACACGCACATACACCAGGGTGAATGTTAGCATTGCCGCATGAACTTGTTTCTGTCCAAAATAAACCGTTCCAAAATAAACCCCTTTCTACAGAATCCCTATCTTATTATTTTTTCCCTTTTAGTATACAAGCTATGACAATATTAGTCTTTACTGCTGCATGCGTCCATCCAACTGAGCATCACACTTTATGTCTTCAACATGTCACATCACTTGTTATATCATTGTCTTTCCATATAATATTTAACATTTAGGAGACTATTGACTTTCCGGTTCACCAGTGTGCAGTCGGTTTGCATTAAAACAAAAATCAAACATCAAATGTAACGTCATATGTCTGACATGGAGCCAGCTGGTTGTTTAGCAGTTAGTCGCCTCACCATTGGTTGGTTTGTTGCTCACTGACAATGACAATAGAGGGAGTGCAGCACTTTTACAATGCAAATCTTGACTGTAACTGTATTTACAGGACAAGTTTACATTATTCCACAGGTCCATATGTATTTATATGACCATATTTCCAGTTCACATCCCACCATATTTACCTTTAACATTTAAATATGATATATTGATATTAATAACTTAATATGTTCTCTTCCTTTATCTGATATATGTATATTTACTGATGATCTGGCAACTGACTAAGTTGCAACTGAAACAATATTATGACAATGATAAGAAATCCTCTTGTATCTTTAAATATTGAAATATTGTGTCATCTTGTTTTCCTTATTTTAAATATTTGGAACTGGGGATTCTTCTTCTTCTTCTTCTTCTTCTCCTCCTCCTCCTCCTCCTCTTCTTCTTGTTATTATTATGATTACCTCACACACTCATAAATGTGCAGTCATAGGAAATGGTTCTTGTGTACTGTTCTTCTTGTCTATTTTTATTCAGTCATATTTTTGTGTTTGGCAACAGTCAGCACAACCAACGCTGAGCCGAATAAAGCAGATTGACCAGAATTGGAAGAGAGAGAGAGAGAGAGAGAGAGACGAGTTGGGAGGGGATATGTGTATCGGTGTGTGTGTGTGTGTGTGGCCTGACAGCAGTTACGAACAGAAAACTCTTCAGGGCTCATTCTCTCTTTCTCTGCACACTCAAAAAGGGTGGAGGTATGTGTCCGTCTGTTTGTGTGTGGATGTGGTAGAGAGATGCTGACCCCCCCTTTGCAGCTTCTGCTCTCTCCCTCCTGCACTCTTTCATTCCATCCACATGCCTGATGCTCTATAAGAGAGATGGAGGATAGAATAGAAACACACCCTGAAGGCCTTCTCTCCCTCTTTACCAGTGGCTCCTGGTTATTTTATTGGCTCTATTCATTTAGACATACCAAATCCCCCCCTCCATGTCCATTCGTCCTCTTCCCTGCTGCCCATTTCCTTTTATCCCTGCCAAGTAAGAACAGATTTAACTTTGCTATTTGCATGATATTTCAAACCAAATCGACTGCGTCTTTGGCAAATATTGATTCCATTATTCAAATGTAAACAACTCTTTTTGTATGAAGGCAGAATCTGCTGCCTGACTTCCGTTTGTAGTTTTTGGTTTATTTTCCATTCAAAGTCCAAGTTCAACGGGTAAAATTGGATCATAATCATGTACTCCTTTTACGCGACCATGCGATCTTTTGCTCTGTAACATAGCCAGGTCTGATACTGGCACTGGAATGAGATGATGGGCAAGAAAACTGGAGAGTGGGGGAAACAGAAGGAGAAGAAGGAGAAGAAAAGGAAGGCAGCTATCAGAAGGGATGGAACAAAGCTGTAATCTTACCGTTTGTATAAGGGTTTGCCACCTTTTTGTTGGTCATTACTCTGGCTGTTGCATTGTTGACCTGGCAGCAGACAGATAGAGGTTAGTGTGAGAGTAGATACACAGAAACACACACACACACACAAACAAGGAAAAATAACGTGCATATTGTGGATTATCCGAATCACAACCACTTTCCATGCCATGCTGCTATTTCATCTTTTTCAGCAAGTGAGGTGACATGCAATGAGTCATAGGTCTGATGTTGGAACACAAAACGCTGACAAGTTACAAAATATTTCAATTGAATGTCTTGAAAAATGATGTCCAGTTTTGTAGTGTAATTTCTATCCAAAAAGTGTCATGAATCCTGTCTACTCTGATACACACACAGCTGGACTTCACTGCACACTGCTGGATATCCCCTAACTGTCTAAGCATTGTGCTGCACACCACAGTGAGCCACATCTGGCTGATTTGCAGGTGAAAAGATATCTGGGCTCGAGGTGGAAACTTGGATACTTGTGAGTGCTGTGTCTCCTGGATCTGGCTTACTATGATGGAAAACATCTTCACAAAAGTTGGACATACAGCTTTTATTATTTATTAAACATTTCACAATAAGAGCTCACAGCTCTTTTTTTTTACCACACCTCCTTGCAGGTTGATCTGCATGCATCTTTGCATCATATAAATGCCTTTAATCTTGACTAAACTGAATATAATATATATATATATATATATATATATATATATATATATATATATATATATATATATATTGCAACAGCAAATATGTTTGGAGTAAATATTATGCCATCATGATTTACATATTTTTTTACTTAATGAAGAAACAATTCAACATATTTGCCAAGTCTTGTTTTCCAACATTGTTCGCTCTGGAAATACCATATCACTCAAATTTGGTCAAAAAGTCCCCACATGTTAACATGATCTCTCATTAACCAAAATCAAAGTTTTGTGCACACACCATCCACACGGTCTGCAACAAAATAACTCTTTTGGGAACCAGGCTGTGTTAACATTAATTCCTTAATGTTAACAGGAAAACATAGTAGTGGAAGTATATAAACATAATTTCTAAGAGATGTGAAAAGTTAGGTAAATCCAGTAAAACATATTATGATTTGAAACATCCTAAAGGTTCTTCTATGAGATGAACCCTGTTAAGTTAAAATGGAAACAGGAAAAAAGAATGAGCAGACAGATGGAAAGATCACTTTCCATGTGAGAGGATGGTGGCATAAAGTTCAAAACTAGCTGCTAAGGTTTGAGGGCTCACTGGCAGATCACTGATCACCATTTGGAAAGGCCTTATTTTTAATAAGTGGGTTTCTAACTCAAATCCAAACCACTGTGACCCCATGCACATGCCACATACGCAGACACACATGACACAATCCATTATGAGCTAAGTAGAATCCACCATTTGTGTAATAAAAACAAAATAATGCAACACACTAACACACTGAATAGGTCTGTCTTTCTCTTTGCCACACACACTTACGGATCAGGGTTCAGCATGCAGCGTTCAAGGTGCAGCAGGCAGGAGAGAGGAAATGGATGGAGGGAGAGAGGGGAGGGAGTATTGCAAGAATTGTCAGGCAGGCAGAGAAAGGGACTAAAAAGTCGGGGAGGAGTACAAAAATCAGAGGGAGGGGGGAAGAGATAAGGAGGGACAGGAAAAGGAAGGCACCTCTATTTTGCGTCCCTCTACGATTGTACCATTTAGTTTCTCCCGTGCACGGTCAGCATCTGCACTTGTTTCAAATGTTACAAACCCAAAGCCCTGCAGCGACCAGGAGGTGGGGTTGAAAAAACAAAAGCGACAGAGGGAAGAAAGAAAATGGTGAAAGAAATGGGGGAAGGAGGAGAGGAGAAAAAAGACACAAAGCAGAGATGAGAGCACTGCTGGTCAGGAGGAAGTCTAGATTTAGAAGCAGAGGCCAGAGAGACGTCAGGCTGCTAAGACAAACATGAGAAACAGAGCTGGAGTTACAGTGAGGACAGCTGGGGACACAGGACATCGAACCACAGACAAGAGCTCTGATTACACTTAAATGACCACCTCATCCCTGTATGTGTGTGTGTGTGTGTGTGTGTGTGTGTGTGTGTGTGTGTGTGTGTGTGTGTGTGTGTGTGTGTGTGCGTGTGCGTGCGTGTGTGTTTCTATTCTCCGATCCATCCCGGACTCTGCTGCACATGCATTCACAGATACAACTGGACCTAATTGACTTAGCAGTTTTGGATGTGCATATGGTTGTGTGTGTGTGTGTGTGTGTGTGTTTGCTGTGCTCTGCTTGTGTGCAGAGGCCCCTGTGGGAGAGCAGATAAGTGCCATACAATTACAATCTCCACAGCATCAGTCAGCCGTGACTCTCTGAGCCCCGGGACGCAGCTCGCTCATGAGACCCTGTCTGTGTCCCAGGCTGGGCCTGGAGATGCAGCTCACTCAAACAGCCCATATGCGTTAACACATGCCTCGGGAGCCTAAGCCGCAAAAGACTCATCTGTCCATGTCAATGAGCTTAAAGCCGGTACAGAGTCAGAATCCTCTCTGCTCTCATTGATTACTGCCTGTGTGTTAAATGTTCCATTCTACCCGATCAGTGTTGTTGAACTTTATCAGGAACTTGCAAAGAGACATATAAGAGCTGTGGGGAACTGTTTAATCACACTTAATCCTATGGAAACATAAAACAAACATTCAGTTATCTTCTTTGTATAGCCTACTGTCATGGTCATCACTTGTACAGTATAGAGTGCTGCAGGGATAAAGTTTTTCTGTAGGCCAACCAGGAAGTTAGCATCACACTGGTTGCCTCAACTAAAAGCCATTGGGATACTTACTTGGATTTTGGAATATACAGTAAATAAGGTCCGTAGTGAACAAAATACTGGATACTTACAGGTTTTATTCAGCAAGATCCCCTTCATAAAAGTGGGGACTTTTATGATTTTTGAAGCGTGTATGCAATCAAACAGTCTCATTTAGCCACTTGTTGGCAACGGCCTTTTTGGAGACATTTAAAACTTCAAAAAATTCATGAGAAGTGTATTTACTGACCTATTTAATGTCGTAGAACAAAATGTAATTTTTTTTAAGCGTGTGTTAAACATAGAACTTATTTCAGACCTCTAACCAAACATTTATTTCGAGACAAGGCAACCGGACTTGCAAGAAAAAGTCAGGTTTTACAACTCATTCCTGCAGCACTCCATATGCTTTTTAATAGTTTTGGAATGAGTCCTTCGAACTAAACAGCATTTTTGTCAGTCTTTCATTTTCTCCTCAAAATTCACATGGACTTTCCTGATTTGCCACCAAAATGTTTAAAAGAAAACTGTTAATTACAACTTGGTTTTATTTGTTAGTGCTCCGTCCATCGGCTCTATCAGTTACCATATCAATGTACTCACAAGGTTAATTAGTGAGATGTCAGAACACAGGGACAGCAATAAAAATAGGTTTTAAGGGGTCAAGAAACATAAGCAGTAGATAATCAGAGATACTATAGAAACAGGAAACAAGTTTTGTTCGGTTCAGGGACAAAACTTCTTGGTTAGGAGGTAGGGATCATGGTTTATCTATCAATCGCAATTTGATCAATTTAAGAGGATTGCACGTATGACAATTATGACAAAGAGAGTATTAGGAAGAGATATTTTCTGTATTGCTAAGATACACAAATTTGATCTGAAGTCTGGCACTGCAAGCACAATGCAAATTGTTGAGAAACAAAACAAAATGTTGTCGTCCAACTCCAGTGTGACCAGTGGGGGTCGTTGGTGGTTATCAGCCTCATAGATATGGGTTAGAAGGGGCCTACTTGTAGCTCCAGAAAACCGTTATGATCATTCATCATCATTCCCATGGCTGATCACAGATACAAACACTGACCTCTTGTGGCCGTAGTAATTGTGATGGGAGCAAAAGTCAAGTAACAGGTTAAAGAGCCACAAAGCTATGCAGAGAGGAGGTCAAGTTGGATGGATGCATGGGTCAAACAAACACTGGACTTTGACTCAAGAGACTGCTGTTTGTGTCCCGTGTGATAGAAAACACCACGTGCCAAAGTTACGTAACCCACGTCGGCTACTTAATTTAAAACAAACCATGATCTTTTCCCAAACCTAACCAAGTAGCTTCGTTGCCTGAACCTAAGGTTGTTTTGTTTCACTTTCTCTTTCACAAAGTAGCAGGTGCAGTTTGGCCCATCCAAAGTGTAAGAGTGGCAGTGATAACCTCTGATAACACCAATTCAATCGGCTCATACCAATCAAAATGGGTGTTCAAGTGGCAGCTGCTAAGACTGGCTGTTGAGGCTGAAGTGGAAGCGTAGTTCTTCTAACAGAAAGATGATGGCTCCAAAAGACACCCAGGCTTTTAGTTTATCAGTGGTTTAGTTTTGACAGATAATGCTACAAGGTCTGGCTGCGTGTCAATCCTGAACTGGCTTTGTTATGAATATTCAACCATACTCTCCCCGTATCTCTGAATATATCATTTACTCAGGTTACAAGCTATAAAACATAGATGACAAACAAATAAATACCATAGGAGTATCTTATGATATGTTAATACAATGTCAAGTCACTTAAAGTCTCTGACATGTTCTAAGCATGCTGCTTTTATGAAAGAGAAATACAACAATCATAATTTGTATGTAAAATAAATTGGAACATATCATTCCCTTCGGAAAAATGATACTGTATGGCCACTCAAGGAAACAAAATTTGGCCAAGTCATTAGAAGACTTCAGGTAATTGTGATTTGTTTGTGTGGAGGCTGATGGATATCAGTTATTTTAAGTCTTGTTCCTGCCAGCCTTCACCTATCTGCCATACCTCACTGCCAGACATTTTGAGCGTCCAGACTGAGGAAGGTAAATGGCAGGACTTTCTTAAAAATGAAAATTGTATATTTTCTCTCTAAAGGAAAAGTCCTCATGAGTCAACACTAGGCCTTGGTGGTCGCCAATTTTTGGTCTGTACGGTACCAGTGTTCTGGTGCAATACTTTATCAATTTCATTATCTAACCTGGTCTAAATGTTCTAAGCTGGTCTCGCCTTTGCTCCCCTTACAGTGCTCCCTGAAAGTGTGGTCCGTGCTCTCACTGCTCATGGCCTGCTTTGTCTTTGTTGAGTTATGGTGTGGAGGCAGAGGATGAACTCCAGTTAATATGCCCGGCAGACACACTTGTTGGACAAGCGGCCAGTTCTATCAGTTTACATATCCCGGGCCAGTCGTTGCCCTGTAATTGCTTCGGCAGATAATATATGCAACCAGCAGCCGGCGATGTGATCACTTATGCATATACAGGATTCACTGCCTTTCTCTGGGCATAAATAACACATGGGCCTGCCCTTGAGAGGGGGAGCAGATAAAACATATATCTAAAAGTGCGACGTGGGAGAAAAATGAATCCTCCAAATAGATATGTTCACTGCTCTAATGCAAAGAGTCTGCTTTCTTTTCTTTATCATGTGGTAATGATTAGTGTTTGGATTTAAACAAGACCTGTTTAAGGGGAAAACACTTCTATTGTGGTAGCTAATCATTCTTCTCTGTGTTACCCTTTAATGAGCCGGCTAAATCACGATTATCCGTTGGACTATTATATTAATCTAAATCAATATAGAAAAAATCGCCAGTAATTACTGCATACAAATGATTGATTGTAACTTCCTTTTTTCTAGCATTAATAAACTGTATGTCATTGAATTAAAAAAACTGGGATATGTAGAATTAAATCAGTTAGCACCATCTAATCAAAACAAGCTGTAACATTATTGTTTCTTATATTTCTCCATGCATATTGATCAATAACATATGTTTATGCTAAACTATATTCACATAGTTTAATGTGACAGGGAAGTATAAAAAACTGACCGTAATTAAGTCATTGCTGGTATAACGTTTGCATTTTGTGTTTTTTTTTCTCATTTAAAGAATGACAAAGAAACCATAAGCTCTTAATCATGAATACAACTAATTATGTCACAAAAAATAATTTAAATAATAAAAGACAAGTGTGTGTGTGTTACAAATGAATGAGTGAATAAATAAATATAAACCAAAAATAAGGACAGTAGGACATTTTTGTGAAATATAATTAAAATTCTTCCATTTTACATCCTTATTAAACAATCTTTGTTTCAGGTGTCAGTTCAGATATTTCAATAATTCTTTGCTTATATTTAACTCTTGGGTTTATAATGTAACTATGTGTCACAGTTAGTATCTGTGTATTCCTCTAAACAGGGCTCATCTGCAGAGATGGCTCTGAGATTCCTCTGTATGAATAAAGTCAGTCAGTCAGTCAGTCAATCAATCAACCAACAGATGAGAATATGCCTTGTCTGGCAATCAGTTAGTAGGTGTAGATATCAGGTAGCAACTTATATCTTCACAAGTGCTAGTGGTGGTGCATTAATACATCTAATAAAAAGACACACTACTACTAGGCTAGGTTTGAACTGACAAACAGCTGATGGAATCAAAGCTTCATGACATGGCTAGAGGGCGGACCACTGTTGTAATATAGTACAGTTTCTGGTGATATAAATGAGAAAAAAAAAATATTTATTCAGATGGAAACTGTCCTGGAAGGAGAATATTTGCATAATTTTTAGTTATTCTTCTTGGGATAGGTCGAGAAGCTAAACAGGTGAGACAGCCAGGTGTTTGCAGACTGTGTGAATCCTACTGCCAGCGTTAAGAGAAGTGTGAGCCATTCACTGTGTGTCACACTGCATGGCAGGCCGGTAAAGTGTAAAAGCTGCCTGCAGGCAAGTGTCACTGATTCGGGTTGGTAATTACTATTAGACAGAAGGAAAGAAAGCTGTGGAGACAGTGAGAGGAGCGGAGGACTGCAAGAGAAGAGGGGGGGGCAGAAGACAAACATAGCCGGCTGAAAAAGCCTATGTGTGGGTGAGTGTGTGCGTGGGTGTGTGGGTGAAGCACACTTACCTTGGAGCCTCGCTCGTTAAAAATAATCTCCACGTCTAAAATCTTGCCAAATTGCTGTGGACGACAGGGAGGGAGAAGGAGGGCAGGGGGACGAGGAGAAAAGAAGGAAGGGGGAGGAAATAATTAGAACATTGCGACCTGCGCTGTTCTCTCTTACTCTAGAATTAAAAAAAAAAAACACTAAAAAGGTAAAGCAGTCAATGCTCGGAATTAACAAACTCCTCTTCACCCGACAATGAGATTAATAAAATATCCATTTACTCTTAATGCTGTTTAATGCTGTGTTTGCTCTGTGGTGGCAATAAAGTCTGTGTGTGTGTGTGTGTGTGTGGGGGGACGACGACGACTGGTGCTATGCGGTGTTAATGAACATTACGGTGGTGGATGCGGACGCTATAGCAGCGCAACGCTTCAGTACGCACCGCTGATCTTAATGATGGCCATCATCTTGATTTTCCTCTCCCCACTTAAAAAAAAGAAAAAAAGAGCATAGCTGGAGTGTAAAAGGCAAAGGCACTCTCAGTTAAAACAGGAAATGTTTTTTACATGGGGGGTTGGTGGTGGAAGCGAAGGAATAGCCCATCAAGGCTTATGATGAGCCATACATTTGTTTATCTGCTCATGATACAGACCACCTGCCAAAGCCCTCTCTCACCAGTCTAACCATGCATTTGGTGCCTAGAGGTTCTATTCTATTAATGCTCTTGATTGGCTCCATGCCTCATTTTAATTGGCTTACTACTGTAGAGAGTGATTTGGTGCTCGTGGCCACGCCTTCCACCACATTGATGTTGGTGGTGAATGCTTGTTTAAATAAGATCAGACCTGGCCCTTTTGGCTTTTAAACATGGTAAACACTCCAGCAGCTACTGGGCAGACAAGTCTCTTTTTTTTAGCCTCATCATATGATGAAATGTACAGTAGAGATATGGTAAGAACATCAAGTAGGATTAGACTGTACAGTATATCAGGCTGATGTATGGGCCTCTTATCACACACGGCCAGCAGGAGTGGAACGTTTGGTGGCTTCTGGTTCTCCGGTTTTTCTAAAACCTTTCTGTAATTTCCCCCCAGTCTCTCTGACTGGACGAGCAAATGAAGGGAGCAGAAGTTCTACTACTGGAGACATATCACCATCTCATCCACCCTAACATCGTCATGGGGGTTTGTTTTATGCCGCTACTACCACTGCCATCATGCTATTCCCTAAATAAATCTAATGTTGGGACCTATTCATTTTAACGCATATTGAGGAAACTCAAGCTGCTATAACTTACAAGTACAATTATAAATCTTAATTAAATGTGAAATGCATGCAAAATAACTTCTCTGCAACATTTGTGCTCACTTGAGGCCATATGTGCTAATGTTATAGATAACCAAAAATCGATGTTGAAGGGCTGGATCGGGTGTTTTGAACTGGGCTTGTATGAGGTGCGTCAATTAGCCTCCTTAAAGAAAAGCCCATCTTTAAGGTGTTTAAGATACATCACAGTACATTGCTCTGCTCTTGTGTCGGTACTCCTGCCCGTTTATCTTCTTAGTGTGCTTGACAATTTCTTCAAATGTGGCTTTTATGGTCAAAGTGATTTCCTATTCATTCTCTTTTTCTCCTTCCCTTCATCCCTTTCTGTTTCCAGTGTGACTCTCAGATACTAGTCTTTTAGTTTGACTGAGGAACTGTTAAAGTATTTTAATTGCTTGCGGTTTATATTTTTTAAGTGTTTTTTTAATTTCTGTATTATTACATTCAAGATTTTCTTCTTTGTTTGAAGATAAATTTATATATATTTTTTTATGCAAAGTTGGGCCTTTTTATTCTTAATGAAAATAAATGACGTAAAATTGTTTTTGTTTTGCTTTTCGTTTTCTTTCTTTGAGCCATGACGGACACAAATTATGAGGTCATTTGTATTGTATATGATTTCCGAATTTATTAATATCAGTGTGAAATAGTAACTACTTTCAGCTTCAGTATGAATAAATGTGATAAATAAAGAACCCCATCAGTGAAAGCTCAGTTGGAGCAGCTGGGATGAACTCATGGCTATGTTGAGCAGCACTAACCTTGCCAGGCAGTATGATAATGCTCAGCCTTGTGCTCCCCATAACTAGACCTTGAATCAAGTAGTTTATTTCAATAAATAAATAAACATGGAGCAGGCAGCAGAGCAAAGGCAAGGTCACAGCTCTAGCCCTGAAGATGTCCACTAGCAAAACACACATGTTGCATATACATACAGGATGTTACACCTTTACATTGCAGAACTACACACAATCTATTTATACATTAAAGCTGAATAAATGGACATATTCTGATCCAGCATGATGTCATTACCTCAGTACAACAAAACTGCATTGTCAATTACCCTTTTAGGGAAGCATATTTTCTCCTGATTATGTGTGTTTTTGCAGTATCACAAATAGGTTTCAAATCATTGTTTATTTTGATAAATAACGTAAGAAACACACTTGATCTTAGCCAAACCATGATGTTTTACTGAACCCAACCAAGAGGTTTGGTATCAGTTGCTTCAAAATAACTGTAAAGTCAATACAAAACTCAACTCTGAACATTAGAACATTCATGGATGAAGGATTTACTGCAGGTCTGTAGGTTGAGATGGACCTAATTAATCACCCTTGTCTCCAACTAATTCTGTTTAGTTAATATTTATAATTTTAACAATAATGTTCTTTTGACAATCGCCATCTCTGTCTGAATAATGTTCATATCTTTTGGAGCGAATTAAAGTTTTTCTCACAAGGTGGTGTGCAGGACTTTGACACCAGAGACAGAGGTTTACATCCAGATGGCCGGTTTGGTTTATGCAACAAAAACTCTTTGGAGAAAGATCATGATCTTTTTAAGAGAACTAGTGTGTAAATCTGAATTTTGTTGATATGAGTGAATTTTTTTTTCATGTGGGTGAGATTTCATGTTCCATCAATTTAACGTAAGAAACAGAATCACTCCACTAGTATTAAAAAGAAAATCATAATATCTTGACCTCTTTTTTAAAAGGTTGTATGAAAATGTTACTGATTTTAGGAAAAATAAAGGAATTAAAACATTTCTAGTGTGGCCATGTACGACCCTGTGTATGTGCATGCATGTGTGTGAGAATCCATTCAATCAGTGGGTGTGTCCTTCGGATCAGATCATTAAGAATCGGGGCAAATGAAAGTGCTCCTCCACTCAGCCTAATGAGAGGGATGAAAGCTACCCTTAATTGTTGTCCACAATGGCTGCGTTATTTCATTAGAACTAATTACCCTGTCAGCCATGCCAGTAGTAAGGCAGGCCAACACACACACACACACACACACACACACACACACACACACACACACACACACACACACACACACACACACACACACACACACACACACACACACACACACACACACACACACACACACACACGTTTATGCACACAAATACAGCTCTGGTTAGCAAAAATTCAATAGTCTTGATCAATGAGTGGATGAACAAGAAACAAACAGGTGATATAGTGGTATGGAGTTTGCTCACTGGATTTTGTCTTCCATGGTGTGATCACACTAACATCTCTTTCCATATAAAAAAATTATAGCAGGAAAGTTACACTTGTAGTATTTTGTGTACATAGTGTATGCAGTAGTGTATGTAGTGTGGGATAGTGCACATAGTGTATGCAGTAGTGTATGTAGTGTGGGATAGTGTACGTATGGTATGCAGTAGTGTGTGTAGTGTATGTAGTGCGGGATAGTGTACATAGTGTATGCAGTAGTGTATGTAGTGTGGGATAGTGCACATAGTGTATGCAGTAGTGTATGTAGTGTGGGATAGTGTACGTATGGTATGCAGTAGTGTGTGTAGTGTATGTAGTGCGGGATAGTGTACATAGTGTATGCAGTAGTGTATGTAGTGTGGTATAGTGTACATAGTATATACAGTAGTGTATGTAGTGTGGGATAGTGTACATAGTATATACAGTAGTGTATGTAGTGTGGGATAGTGTACATAGTCTATGCAGTAGTGTATGTAGTGTGGGATAGCGTACATAGTGTATGCAGTAGTGTATGTACTGTGGGATAGCGTACATAGTGTATGCAGTAGTGTATGTAGTGTGGGATAGTGTACATAGTGTATGCAGTAGTGTATGTACTGTGGGATAGCGTACATAGTGTATGCAGTAGTGTATGTACTGTGGGATAGCGTACATAGTGTATGCAGTAGTGTATCTAGTGTACGGCATAGTGGCATGCAGTGTATTTACAGGACATAATAGTGTTACGGCGTAGCGTACGTTATATTGTACGGCGTATTGACAACGTGTGTATGTCGTGGCGTATGTCAACAACGGTTCATATGAATCTTGAATGAAAAACAAGCTACCCCTTATTTTTAGTGTGTTTTTCAACGAAAACCAGCAACACTTTCATCTTCACAGGGAACTACAGGTTTAGGCAACAAAACCACTTAGTTAGGTTTTACAAAAGATCATCATTTGGGTTAAAATAACAACAGAAGTGCTACTGAAGTACGCAAGTTACGTGACAAAAAAATCAACACTGACTTCTCGTTTCACATGGGGAATGATCAGTGATCTCCTGGTTGAAAGATCGTTGTTTGTTTGTTTGATGAACTGTACACCAGTGTTTGTATATAGGCAGTAGTGTATACACTGTACTCCATAGTGTACGTAGTGTAGGCAGTAGTGTATGTAGTGTACACGACAGTGTATTTATTGTACTCAGTACTGTATGTAGTGTGGGGTTATGTACATGGTGTACACATCTTTCCACCAATCACTGTAGTTTTCTACCATCTTTCTTCTCCTTCATCTATCTCTATTTCAGTGTTTGGCCTGTGAAGGCAGTTGTCTCCATTAGTCCAAATTAGAGCTATTTTCCAGAGAAGACAGAGGTGTAAATCAGCCTCAGCAAGCTACAGACAGCTTGTTGCCCTCACAGATGAAGGGAACTTTTTTTTTTTTTTTTACTCACAGAAAGCTGGATTCTTTAAAAAAGCATGCAATGTCCAGCGGTGATGTGTGTTTTTCAGAATGAAACTGTCAGTGTTGAAAGCAGGAATATGGGGGTATCTGTCAAAGGGATTCAGGAAAAAAGAAAAACATATATTTACTATACAGACATATGATCAGATTTATGTGTTGACCTGCCACTGTTGATCAAATGTGATCAAACCATGCTAACAAAGTCCTGATTAGCTGAGTTTCTTTGTATAATATTAATATTGATGCTATTTACTACATGACTTTTCCCAAAAACTTTTTGTTGTTTATTTAGTCATGAATGTTTAATGGTGTAAAGACATATTTAAGATTTCAAATCAATGGCTTTAGGGGCTTAAAGTAAACATAGAGTGGCCATGTAAAAATACTATGCATTCAGAAGGGGACCTATCAGTCATTATATTATCATTATTGCTAATGCTTTAAATTTTGAGCAGCATGGCAACATTACAACTCTTCATCAGTTTCCCTCTGAATTGTATTGTGTATAAAGTAGTAAAAAATGAAAATGAAAACACAAATACCTCAGAATTGTACTTAAAGGCTCCCTGTGGATTTAGACCTCAAGAAGTGCCATGCAGCAGTTTTTTCTATGAATGGATCCCTGTTTTGATTGTTTGTGCGTACAGATGATGCGATACACATTCCTTCAAATGGTGTGTCGAACTATTCCACTGATCTTCAAGTGGCACTAATGTTCCAAAGTATGCAGCTTGCAGTCTTCTTTATCTAAGAGATAAAGAAGACTGCAAGCTAGTAATGGATGGAAACAAAGCAGGTTTCAAACTTTTAAGTAATATGGCTGGGTGTTTTACGGGGAAAGAAATGCATTCACCCCTTTTGTTAGATCTCAAGAATACACAATGGGCCAGAAGGATTGCTTGCACGAGTGAGCCTCGTCGGATTCAGCAAACACTCCTAACTTCAGATAACTGTGTAAATGACCACCAAAAACGTGATGAATGCCACCAGTTCATGAGAATGTAAATTAGCATAATGAATGCCCCAATAAACCGGGCAAGGCTACGAGTCCTGTCTGAAATGTCCTATATTGAAGTCCCCCTTTTGTAGCCTGCTTTTTGGAGTGTTACACAAAAGCATCAATAGCCAATGTAAATGAATAGTGATATGGTTGGACTACACAAATATATTAGGAAGTTCTCCTAAATCACTCGCACACAACATTTGAGCAGGAATCTGTTTGTACGAGTGGATCTTGCATGCGGCCCTGTGAGTTCTGGTGAGAAACCCTGAATGAAAACATAACTTTTGTTTGTTTGTGAGGAAACTCCACAGGGCACTTTTAAGCACTGTACTTGAGTAAATTACTAAGAGCTTTGTTTCTTTTTCATACTGTATTTTGCAGTGTGGTGAGGATAAAAGTATCTTAATTATTGTCACAAGGCAACAACCTCTGGTTCTGCCGAGTGAAGTGCTGAAGTGTCTTAAAACTCTCTCTACTGGCCAGCAGTAGAGAGAATTGCAAGTCTGATTGTATAGAAGTCTATGATGACTCTATTTCTCTCTTGATGTATTCCCTCAGTAAACATTGTAAAGATTAGTTTATGGTCTCAATCTCTAGTGTCAGTTCTTCTTCAATACAGCATGATGTTTATTTAGTAAATGATGGTCTATTTAGATTAAATAGACCATAAAGCAGGGTGACTATGGCTCAGTGGTACAGCAGGGTCGTCCTTCAATCAGAAGATCATCGGCTCGATCCCCAGCTCCGCTAGTCCATGCCGCTGTGTCCTTATGAATGATTAGTTATACTAAAATGGCGCCAGAGGTCGGCAGCCTGTCGCAGCAGCTCTCTACCAGCTTTGCCACTTTTGTATTTTTTCTACTATTTTTATTCGTTGTTGGCTTCTTTTTTTTGGTAGTTGTATGTTCCTGCTTCAGCGTTTTAGTTGTAGCGTTTTTTTCCCCCTTTCTCTGCACACAACTGGAACTTTTAATCATGCTGACCTACACCCGCAACGAGCTTCTGCGCTACCGGAGCGGAGGCGGCGTTCCCTCCGCCCGCATACCCGACGCGATATGGAGACAACCCCGTCGCGGAAAAAGAGCCGGAGTGAAGGTCCGGGAGAGGATGGAGGGGGACAGGAGAGTTAAACCTTTTCTCCCCACGGTCATTATGGGGAATGTGAGGTCCCTCGCTAACAAAGTGGATGAACTGTCAGCATTGGTGAGCAACCAGTGGGCCTACAGGGAGTGTAGTCTGCTCTGCTTCACGGAGACATGGCTGCACGGGAAGATACCGGACAGTCTGCTCGAACTAGCCGGCTTCACGCTGGTTCGGGCGGACAGAGGGAAACAGAGCGGTAAGAAGAGAGGAGGAGGTCTTGCCGTCTTTGTCAACTCTAAATGGTGTAATCCCGGCCATGTCACTGTGAAGGAGTGTATCTGCACTCCCGACATTGAGCTCCTGGCGGTGGGTTTGAGACCCTACTATCTACCGCGGGAGTACTCACACGCCATTGCTGTTGTTGTTTACATCCCACCATCAGCTGCAGCGAGGAGCGCGAGTGACGTCATCCACTCTGTTACAGCGGGGCTTCAGACTAAACATCCCAACTCACTCATGATGATCAGCGGGGACTTTAACCATGTCTCCCTCTCTCCTGTCCTGACCAACTTTAAACAGTATGTCAGTGTTGCAACGAGAGAGAACAAGATCCTGGACCTCTTTTACGTGAATGTAAAGGGGGCCTACAGCTCCTCTGCCCTCCCCCCCCTTGGTGAATCTGACCATAACCTGATAGAACTTGTGGCCACCTACAAGCCACTGGCTATGCAACAGGCGGCCAGCACAAGGACTGTGAAGGTTTGGTCGGAGGACGCCGAGGAGACCCTCCAGGAGTGTTTTCAGGTCACAAACTGGGAACTGTTCCAGGAGGACTACGGGGAGGACATCGAGGGCCTCTCTCGTTGCATCACAGACTACATTCACTTCTGTGAGGACACCATTGTGCCAACAAAGAAGGTCCGCTGCTACCACAACAACAAGCCGTGGATCAGCAAAGAGTTGAAGGGCCTTCTCAACAGGAAGAAGAGGGCCTTCATGGCTAAGGACAGAGGGGAACTTCGGGCTGTTCAGAAGGAGCTGAAGAGAAAGCTGAGAGAGGCTAAGAACAGCTACAGGGAGAAGATTGAGGCTAAGATGGGACAGAACAACACTAAAGAGGTGTGGAATGGGATGAAAATGATGACAGGCTGCAGTCTGCCTTCATCTGGAGTACAGGGTGACCTAGCACTCGCATCGGAGCTCAACCTATTCTTCAATAGGTTCGACACTACCCCCACCCCGGTGTGCTCCGATAGTGAGGCTAGGTCTCCACCTAACACCTCTTCCCCCATTCACACCTCTGCTGGGGTCTCTGCTCCCCCTCCCATCTACACCTCTGCCACCTCCCCCTCTCCCAGCAGACTGTTAGGACCAGAGGATGCCCCCCTCACCCACTAGCCCTCTTCAGACCAACATCTCCACAGATGTGGACCAGGACAGCCCATCACTCCCCCCATCCCCCCCTACAACTGTTCACCCACGGCCAGGAGCTCACAGCTCCCTTCAAACCCCCTCACCACCCAGCCCCACCTTCACCACCATCCAGGTACAGCATCAGCTCTCCAGGCTTCAGATAAGCAAAGCCAGTGGACCTGATGACATCAGCCCTAGGTTGCTGAAAGTGTGTGCTGGACAGCTGGCAGCTCCTCTCAGGCACCTCTTCAATCTCTCCCTGAGGTTGAAGAAGGTGCCCACAATCTGGAAGACGTCCTGCATTGTCCTGGTGCCGAAGAAGAGTCGTCCCAGCGGTCTTAATGACTACAGACCTGTGGCCCTGACATCACATGTCATGAAGACCCTGGAGAGACTGGTTCTGCGGCACCTGAGGACCCAGCTTACAGCTTTCCTGGACCCACTACAGTTCGCCTATCTGCCACACATCGGGGTGGAGGACTCCATCATCTACCTGACACACAAGGCCCTCTCTCACCTGGAGAAGCTGGGAAGCACTGTGAGAGTCATGTTCTTTGACTTCTCCAGTGCTTTCAACACCATCCAGCCCTCCCTACTGAGAGAGAAGCTGCTGGAGATGAACCTGCACCCCGACACCACTTCCTGGATCACAGACTACCTCACAGGCCGGCCACAGTACGTCAGGGTGGATGGCTGTGTCTCTGAGTCTGTGATCAGCAACACCAGCGCACCCCAAGGAACTGTACTGGCACCGTTCCTCTTCACTCTCTACACCTCGGACTTCCGCTTCAACTCTGGTTCCTGCCACCTCCAAAAGTTTTCCGATGACTCCTCCATTGTTGGATGTATCACCAGGGTCAACGAGGAGGAGTACAGAGGACTGATTGGGAGCTTCATCACATGGTGCAGCAACAACCACCTGAAGCTCAACATCAGCAAGACCAAGGAGCTTGTGGTGGACTACCAGAGGAACAGAAGCCCCCTGTCCCTGTTTTCATTCAGGGAGGGGAAGTGAGAGGGTTGAGTCCTACAAGTACCTTGGGGTGCAGATAAACAATAAACTGGACTGGACACACAACACTGACGCCCTCTACAGGAAAGGACAGAGCAGGCTGTTCTTCCTGAGGAGGCTGAGGTCCTTCAATGTGTGCAATAAACTGCTCAAGGCATTCTACCAGTCTGTGGTAGCCAGCGCCCTCTTCTTCGCTGTAGCGTGCTGGGGTGGTGGCATCAGGACTGGAGATGCCAACAAACTTAATAAGCTGGTGAGGAAAGCCAGCTCTGTGGTGGGTCTGGAGCTGGACAGTCTGGAGTCAGTGGGTGAGAGGAGGATGAAGGCCAAACTCGGAGCCATCCTGGACAATCCCTCTCACCCGCTCCATGAGGAACTGTGGCAGCTGGGCAGCTCTTTCAGCCATCGGCTGATTCTGCCAAAGAGCAGGACAGAGCGCTTCAGACGCTCATTTGTGCCCACTGCCATCAGACTGTACAACAGCGGAGACCACAGTCTGTCATCATGCTGACCAGGCGCCCCCCCCATGTGGATATACTGTACATTTTTATTCCTGTTCTATCTTTATTTTGTTGTATAGTATGTGTATTTATTGTCTGTGTAGTTGTATAGTATGTGTATTTATTGTCTGTGTCTGTGTAGTTGTATAGTATGTGTATTTATTGTCTGTGTCTGTGTAGTTGTATAGTATGTCTAGGGCTGGGCGATTTGGCCTAAAAATAAAATCTCAATTTTTTCTAACTAATGGACGATTTTCGATTTAAACCTCGATTTTTTTTTTCTGTTTTTCTCTAAACAAATTAAAAAGACCAGGGCAAAATTTAAATACACAAAACTGCAAGCAGTTATCCAGGGGTCCAAGCGAACTGAAAAAAAAAGATCTTGTAGGCCATTCCTGAAAAACTTGTAAAATGAAATACAACAAATAATAAATAATGATAATACAATTTATGATGAAAATACTCTCAAACAAAATAACATCCCTTTAACTTTCTGGGAAGTTGTCTACAGGTTTTTCGCGAGGAAGACAACAGGGCATTTTGGCATGTTACAATGTTAGGAAGACAAGCAAGACTGAAATTTTTTATTATTTTTTAAAATACTGCCTCTGGCTTGAGGCATGCTCGTTTTGGATCATTATGTATTAAATTACACTTGTAACTAAGAGAACACACATGTGAGTTGTTGATCACAAATTATTTGTATAAAACCCATCTTTCCGTTTAACTGGTGCAGATCAAGTCTGTCGGGGCGATTGTGAAGTACAGCAAATTAATCTAGAACTGTTTTTAAATCGCGATTTTTCGGTTCAGCCATTTCACAAAATGCAAATTAATCGATTAAACCGAAAAAATCGCCCAGCCCTAAGTATGTCTATTTATTGTCTGTGTCTGTGTAGTTGTATAGTATGTGTATTTATTGTCTGTCTGTGTAGTTGAGCTGCTGCAACACTTGAATTTCCCCCATGGGGATCAATAAAGGAATATAATAATTAGTTAGTGTCCTGATGTGCAGGTTGCACCTTGCATGGTAGCCCCTCCCATCAGTGTATGAATGAGTGAATGATGATATGTAGTGTTAAAGCGCTTCGAGGGGTCGGAATAATTGAAAAGCTCTATACAAGTACAGTCCATTTACCATTTACCATTTAAAGCGGAGTATGCTTTAGAGAGGGGCTACTGTGATTGACAGGTCACTGCTACTACCAGAGACGGATACCTCTCTCCTATGTGGTAGCTTCTGTGCATTGGCTACAAAAACAACAACATTGTGACGGCCGTAATCCAACATAGCAACAGCGAAATCAGTGAACTCAAAACGGCAGTCCACAAACCAATGAGTGACATCACAATGACTACATTCACTTCATATACAGTCTATGATTGTCACATCTACATGTTAAGCTGATTATCTTTGGTTATTGTTTTTATATATGATTAAACTCCTATGGTTATGGCAACAAAAAATACAATACCTCAAAAGTGATGACATCACACAAAATTACCAGTCTGGCCTGCTGGGCCTTGATTTAATGGTAAACAGAGCAATATCTCCTATCACTGCCCCTCTCTATTTCTAACACTAATTGCGTTAATCAACACAAACACACTGGCCCCACTGGGGGACACAACAATGGCAAAGCTCAGGCTCCCTAACTACCCACTCACTGCAAAATGGCTCCATCGCTGCGCTGATATGTTGATGTAAATTAGCAGATTTTAGATTATAATTACACATCGCCTCCTCGGAGGCGGAGTCGGTTAGAGTGGAGCCTTATGGAATAATTGGGGAGGCAAATGAGAGTGAAGACATGAACAGGAGACATTAAAAAGAATTCCCTTGCTGGGAACACTGGGCTACCTGTGCTGCTGGAAACCTCCAGAACAGGTGATTAGGCAAGAGTAGGTGTCATTAAAACTCCATTAGCACAAAACCCAACCCCCGGCGCACACCGCAAATACACACCAACACACACACACATATGGTCTACCTCAGCAGTGTGTGTGTGCGTGTGACACACTAAGTGCACGTCTATGTGTTCTGAGTATCTAATGACTCATTTAGGACCCCTACCTCTGGGAATGTGACAGTAAGGACCCTCTTGCGGCTGGCTCACTAAGTGCCTGCTTATTAATTATACACAGCTGAGGCTCAGGGGACTGCAGGAGTCCTGCATATCAGCTTATCAAGTCTTACTCTGTGTGGGGCTAAATGGACAGGGTCCTTCTGTGAGTGCAGGCCAGCTGGATCCACGGGCAGACATTTTGGTCCCATGCATCAGAAATTAAGGACTTTACGAAAAAGGCCAAAACAAACCAGTCTGACCAAGCGACTGGTATTGCTTCTTTTTTCTTTCAGGGTTAGAGAAATCCACATATTGTAGGTAAGTGTGCAGTGTGTGCAGGTGATTATTTGAGGTGCAGTCCTAGATATCTTGAGAATGAGAGAATTGAATCAGTGAAGTGGTGCTGTGAGTGCCAATTATCCTTCTGCCATTAAAACCCTCTTCCCCGGCCTAGTAATTTCCCTCCAAATGTGTTGTTCTAATTATGAATTAAACTCAAATAAGCTTGGGTAATGAACCCAGTTTTATTCCTTCCAGAGGCCGTACCCTTTTCGCCTCGTGTGCCTCTGTTGATGCAGTTGCACCCTTTTTCCTGAGTCCTGAGCCGGACTTCCAGAGGTGTTTGAACGTGTATTGTTGTGTATTATTGTGTAATTCACAGAGACAGACATCCAGCTTGTGGCTGCATTACCTTTGATTGAACTTCTTTATATGGCTTTGTTTAATGCGCCCGTATTGCTTTTCTATTACAGCTTTTGCTGAAATGACACAGAATTCCATTTGCTGTAATGCCCTAGCTATTGCCTTTGTTTGCATTGTGGCGGTAGTCTAGCAGAACTGTAATGGGAGATCGAGCCAGTTGCTCACAAGTCCCATTTTAGGTGAATGGAGGACAGTGCCACTGGAGCCCAGATGGAATCTGGACTGCAATGGCACCATCCTGCCCACAACCATTAATCCTTAAAGCTGGACCATTAACTGGGAGAAGGGAGAAGAGGTTGTATGTACCTGTGTGCATGTGATATATGCCAGCCTTTAACATCCTAGCAGAAAACCACCAAACTCAATGGATCTAAACTGCTAAACTGCTCTGCTGAAGGGACAAAAACAAGCTGTTTAAGAAGTCAATTGGGAAGTCAGCATGAGATTCAAAACTTTACTAGGGAGTTTTCAGCTTTTCACTGTAATTGTCGTCTTGTGCACATCAACTCAGTTGCGGAAGTCTGGCGCAATGATGTAAGCAAAACTCAAACTTCCAAATGCCTCATTCATAGTGTTTTGTTATATATTAAAGATATTTTTTTTCTTAGCACATAACAGACGATAATCAAGCCATCAACTTATTTCTCTGCTCTTGATATGGTGAACAATATGTGCACTTAATATCGTTCCGTATATCTGACCTCATACCTTCACGTTAATGTTCAATCAGACTTGTAAGTATTGCAGAAATGTTACAAGTCTGGTCTAGTCCGACCGCCATTGTTACTTTTATATAAAACAGACTTTGTGGCTTATTCAGACATGAGACTAACATTAAATTAGCAACACATCTTTTAAACACACTTTTAAGGTAGAATGTCACTGTTACTGATGGGAATGATGGTCAAAACTATTAAAATAAGTTGTGATGAATCAGAATTACTCTTTAAGTTTGATAATGTAATTTGTATTTTTTCACTGTGAATATTAGTTTCATGCACTTAGTTTTTTGCTTTAAATTGTTTGTTAAAGCTTCATTGTATAAGAAATGTTCACTTGTTTTCTTGGCTCCAGTTCTCCAGAGGCCCAGTGATTTGGATGTCCATTGTCTGTCTTCTCTAACTGCTTCCCTCTCCTCTGTGTCTGTCTTCCTAACGGTCCCTACACCGCTTCTACCTGATGACGTCAGTGGTAAATGGTGGCGCGGTGTTCAGTGCCTTAGAGACCCCACTAAGTGACTGTTGGGTGGAAAAAAAGTCCCACTCCTTCTCAAGAATACACACACTTGAACTTAAACACACACACATACCTCGCACCCATAACTGGAGCTGTCACCCTGTATACACCTAATGAGGATAAACTCCCTTTTAACCTCACTGAGGAATCCCATTAATTGTGTCTCCACTGATGGCCCCATCCATCCCCTCCTCTTTTCTCCACATCAGGAGCTCTGAGGCTGGAGAAGGCGAGCACCCCCTCCACCTGAAACAAGGTGACTGCAGGATCAGATGTTCCACTCCACTGGAGGAATGGGTAAGGGGGGTGGTGGGGTGGAGGGAATCTCCAGCCACCAATTATATGAAATGTTAGCGCTGGATTTGTGTCAGTAAATCTATACTCAGTAATGTTCCTGTGTGTGTAACTGTGTGCATGTAAACTTCATCATCAGTAAACACTTTACCCGGGGAGGCTCTTAACAAGCTCTCTCTCTCTCTCTCCCCCCCCCACACACACACAGTGCTACAGCAGCATGGTACCAGCTGTCCCCGATCTCCCTTCCTCTTTAGTCCCTTTCGCTTTGGTATTCAAACATGCAGAGCTGCATTTTTGACCCTCTATCCCATTTTGCACTGAGACTGTTGTGTATACATGCATCTATAGTTGAATAAATAACACAATAGGCTGTCCATGTGTTGCATAAACAACTCCAATTTCCAATGTGCAAACCTCTACGGTTAGGTTCTGGTTAAGTTTAGATGGTTACTATGGCCGTTGTTAAAAGGAAGCATCACTGACTGCTGCCGTGGGATGGAAAGCAAGTCGTGCTGTCCACTGTCAAACATAGTATACCCAACCAAACATTCAACATCTACAGGTTACGATGCAAGACATTACCAGCTGTGTTTCCAGGAAATGTCAAGTATATTCTAAGCTTTCTCAAGGTCACCAATTAGAAGTGAGAATTAGACACATTTCAATTTACTGGTTTTGGAGAGAATGAACTCCGTTACAGTGTGGTTTGGTCAGAAGTTGGCGCTAGAGGCTAAGCATGGCTGTAATCAACCCGTCACAGAGTAGAAGAAAAAGTAGAGGTTGTGCACCGGACACAAAACAAGTCGCCTTGGCCATCTTTCTTACCCAGGTACAAAGAGGCCTTCAGGAATTTGTTTTAATTGGGCAAATTTTAATTGTTCTTTCATGTCAGCTACTAGTTGTGTTTCATGCTTTCCAGCGATGAAGACAAGCATTCACGCTTAATGTGAATACCGGTGAAAGACAGTCATGCTAATTCATTCTTTTCATCATGAACACACTGTACCTTTCCTGCATTATGCTTTTACACTAAATGTTTCTTTAGCACAGGTAGAGAGAACTGGAGCATGGCTATCCACCACTGCCACTCTCCATTCTCCAAGGACCACTTAAGGACAGATACTGAAGATGAAACATTAATAAGCTCTGCCTAATTTGGGTTAGGGGTTAGGGGTCAACCAGAGGTAAAGGTGTGAATTATTTACAGTGCATGGAGAAAGGCTTGGAAGGTAGTTCAGGGATACAACTCACTACTACACTCAAACCTGACAGATTATACTCGATGCAATCCTGTTTGTATGAAAAAGTTATATTTAAAGTCATGTGCACTGCTCAGTTCTGCTCTGACATTGCTGTTGCTGCATTGTTGCTAGAGCCCATTCTCCTTTGTGTTGAGCTTGATGTTTGGGAAGTGATGCGTTCAGGGCCACGAAACCAAACACAAACTCTATGCTCTGCATTTACCAACAATGAATCAATATCACATGAGTTGGCTGATTGAAATAAAAAGAGGTGCAAGCATAAAGGCCATTTTTTAATGGGACCACATAATGTCACCCCTAAATGTCCATCAGAAACTGCCCCACATTCCGTCCCCAACGCAGCTTCTGGAGACAATCGCCAGTCATTGTAGACATTGTGTGTCAATAGGTGCCTTTGCATTGACCCTAGAATTCCACTAATAAACAGGTTAATAGCCCAATAGGAATAGAAATGCCTTATGTAACATGTGGCAACATGTGGCAGGATCCACCAAATCTGAAGGAATAGAGTTGAGAGGATGCTGTAAATGCTTTTGTTTCGCCAATCTTTTTCCATGGTAGGAGTAAAAATAATATTTTCTGCGCATGTGAACATCATCACAATCAACAAGGTCATGATCTTTCATATTTCTTCTTTCATTTTAACTAATTGCTTTGCATCAGCAAACACTCAAACACTTAAGAAGCCTCACAGTATGATTGCCGTCAGCGGAAACCAAAAAAAGGACAGCGTTGATCAACTATAATCACGGAAACGACTTCAATATAAACTACCTCAAAACCAGTGGTCAAAAAGTTTGCTAATGTATTCATTGTATCAACAGACGAAACTATTTTATCTGTTTCTGTTATATTATCTTCAAAAAAAAATCTGATTAAATGCTTTGGGCCATATAAACCCACATCCTACAGTATCACTATTTGTAGCATCCATTTAAACAGTTAAGTTGTAATCTTTAGTCAGAATGACTTCAATCATGTTAAAGAAATATTGTCCATGTAACTGCAGCTAACGTCCACTGTACACATGCTTGAAATTCACTTGTGAATGAATGTATATTGACGCCTATATTTACTGGCAGTCATTAGTCATTCAATTGTGCATGTCATTTGTTATTGACCTAATGTACTATTTATCATTGAAACTAGAAGGTCCTACTGCCAGTTCCAAATACTATATTAGTGAAAAGCTAGGTAAACAGATATGGCATCTGCTCATAATTGTCTTTAACCTTCCTGTTATGATTTACTTTCACAGGAGCCGGAGTATTGTACAGTGCTCTAAACGGAATGGCAAGCCAACTGTATAGAAATGATTGCCCTTTATCTCAGTAGAATAAAGCTTTGTGTGTTTGTGTGTGTGTGTGTGTGTGTGTGTGTGTGTGTGTGTGTGTGTGTGGGGGGGGGGAGGGGGGGGGGGGGTGTTGCATGAGAGTGTGGTGGCAGTTGTCATCTCACCCCGAACATTTGCCGGAGGTCAGGGTCTCGGAAACGGAAAGGGATGTTGGAGACGTGTAACCTCTTGGGCTGCTGCTTCTCTGATGAATCGCTGGACTGCAGGTGGAGGTGCTGGGAGCCCTCCGTCTGTACAACCTCCTCTGCCTGCTGCAGGGAAACACACAGCGTGCCAAAGATTAGCTCCTATCATGTTAAAAAATGTATAAAAAAAGATCCAGGTGAGAGGCAAGGTTGTTCAGCTGGATATCTCACATTATCTCACATCTCACATAACCTATTCGCACCACAAGAACGGTAAGTGGTGGCAAATGGATGGATGGAGGGAAGTGACATCATGTGATGTCACATTCTGGGTAATTCATGGGTCAATCCACTATAGCTCAGAGTTGTACATTTGGAAAAAGCTCCAGGAACAGCACTGGTCAGTGATTTGGAGCTGTGGCCACAGTCGGAATCGCAGGTCATATATATATATATATATATATATATATATATATATATATATATATATATATATATATATATTTTTACACACACAATCAGAAGAAGAGTTGAGAAGTATTGGAACATTTTGAAGTGAAAGGGATTGGAAAAAGTCATAGAAAAAGTCATACTCGTCACACTCATAGCCACGATGCAAATAAATAAATAAATAAATAATAACTTTCCAACGTTTCTTACCATGAAAAAGGATAACCCTGAAGAAGACTCCCAGGCATCATTAGCCTGGTTTGATATTGACTTATCCTCTTCATACAGAACTGTAAGCTCAGACAGGTTGGCTTTAATGCCAGTTTTGTTCTATGAAAGGATTGTATTATTCATTACACTGACTTCAGTAAGTCAGAGGAGTTGAAGGCTGTTTCCAAAACCCAGTTCCCTTGTAGCCTTCACCATCAAACAACTTTGGTGATTTGTTTTTTACTGCTGGGATGTATGTATCAGTGTCTTCCACAAGGCAGGACCCAACCATGGTTAAAGCAGTAGCCTCCTGGGAAAGAGGAGGACCTCCCACTACTACTTCCACTGAAACAAAAGACTCAGCACACTAAGGCTATCGATGGTATTGAGTGTTAAAACTAGTGGTTTATCTCTATACAGTCTAGCAGGAGATGAGCTTGTTGTAGTTGCAGAATTACTGGACTCCAATTTGGTGTTTAGATATCTGTTATAAGTCAGTCATCAATTTTTGAGCAATTGTCAGGAACTTTTGTAAGACAGTAAATCTTAAAACATATAACATATTATATATATATAGCAAGCAATCAGGCATAATGACCTTTGCATATATAGCAGCATCCACAATTCAACATTTTGACAAAATTTCTCATTTCAAAATTGCCGACAACACATGGTGATTTGTCTTATTGATTGGTTGCCAAATGCAAAGAAGGCTGGTCCCATTTAATATGAGCCTGTTAGAGGCCATAGACGGGATAGATAGGGAGAAGGAGCAAGTTGATGTCCTTTGTTGAGAGAGTGATGGACAATGAATGATTGATGAACTCTTATCCCTAAAGTATTTTGGTTAAGAGTCTGGTTTTAACCTAAATGAACCAAGATGGTTGCCGAGCTTTGAGCAGTCAGGGCATGGTCATCGACGGTACAGAAGACACCGGTTCAGCCTGGCTCCCTGCACGCAGCCAGATATGGACGACACAAAACGTGTCTCAATTTGCATACTTCTGTACCTACCCTTAAACCGTTGCATAAGTGCACACACAGCAACAAGTATGGGAAAATGCAGTGCACTATGAGTACCCAAATGGTGTACTCATAATGGTCAGAAAGTTGAGCGTGGATGTTGAACACTTCTCACCCTTCAACAATTGCCATCTTGGCCCTATTGCGGAAGGAACGGTTCAATGAGCAGTTGCTGTTGCTCCAGAGTCACAAGTCTTATTAGAGATTAAATCCCCTAAACATGACAACAAATAATTTCTCTAGTGGAGTATACCATCATTCATGCCCTATATTGTTTACATCAATCTCACAGAGGCTTGATGAGTATTGCCTTAGTTATGAGGGGAAATGTTACAGTAGCTGTTATACACTTTTCCATGTTGCAGTCTCCGTTACAACAAGGAATAAAACAACAACAAAAAATAAAAAAGTTGTCTCCCTCCCAATTTCTTTAATTGCATCCACCTCTCGTTCACTTGCTTCTATTCCTCACATCTTAACCCCTCCCACTGAAAATTAAATGAGATGTCCTGATCCATCATCTGAAGCCCTCTGCTGGTCATAACTTATATCTCTTTTAATTCTGCAGCAGCAGCCTGAGAAGTAACCCAGCCTTTTTAGGTAAGTAACATTTTTTTTATTTAACTGCTACCTCTTGACTCTGTGAATGATGTTTCTGAGCCTTTTTGTAGGTCGTAACTGTTTAAACTTTTCAAACTGTGCTCTTGTGTTGTTTGCAGTGAGGAGCAAAAAGTGAGAGCAGAAAGAGTTGATGTCCATAATGAATCAGACCAACACGGGGATGGAGGGATGGAGATAGAAAAAATGAAAAAGAGAGATGAAGATGGGACGATGATGTCAGCTAAACCTACCCGATCAATGAGAGAGAAGTGCTAAGGTAGCAGCAGAGACAGAAAGAGAGAGGGAGGGAGAGAGAGAGAGAGAGAGGGACGGAGAGAGAAAAAGTGAGAGAGTAAAGGAGTGAGGGTTCAGAGAAGCATGCAGGCTAAGTGCTGATTGAAGAGAGAACAGTAAAAATGGAGAGACAGGCAAGTGAGGGTAATAGCATTACATCACACACACACACACACACACACACACACACACACACACACACACACACACACACACACACACACACACACACACACACACACACACACACACACACACACACACACACACACACACACACACACAAAAAGCTGAATAGGCAAAGAGCGCACTACTGAATGGGTTGCAGTAATAATCTGCCCGTGTGTGTGAGAAAGAGAGAGAGACACAGAGAGTGGTATCAATCCTCGGCCAGCGGCGGACAATGTAATGATAAAGCACACTCACCCTGACTCTTGGTCCCTGGTCCACACACACATACAGACCAACAGTCACAGCTGTGTTTTGCAAGTCAGATTGATGGTGTGCACACAAGTGTAATTATCCCGTCAGTCCTCCTGCATCTCCACCTCTACACTTCAACATCCACTGAACCTCTGTGCCACAAAACACACTTAGGCACAACTATTTTCAACGTATTTCTTTACTTTACAACGGACAATCTTTAATCTCCAACAACAATTTTCCTACTACACAGCAGACATGGGGAGGTTTGAATTGTACAATTCTCAGGACTTACCCAACACATGTCAACATGCATACGGCTTTTACAAAATAAACTTTCGTCTTCACAGTAAATTACTCAGGTAGGTCAAGGCAACAAAGCTACTTGGCTAGTTACTCTTCTAGACTGATCCAGTTCTGCTGTGACAAGGACCACTACAGGACCGCTACCTTTCTGCCAGCTGTTTTCCCCCTGTACAACCAGTCCCCTGTAGGTCCTAACAACTTTAGTGTAAGGTTTCACTTTTCAATGAAATGCCCCAGCCTGCCTGTCTGGTCCTTCAGGCCCCGGCCCACTAAAGCGCCACGCGTCCTTTCCGCAGTCCGGTCTACTCCAGCGCCATCTGTCCTTTCCGCGGTCCGGTTACCGCTGGGCCGTAACTTCCCTTGTTTACTGTTCCCGCTGGGCCGCAGCTTTCTCTGGTTCCTGTCCCCTCTTCCCCCTGTTTCAACAGAACTCCGACCTACAGAGACACAGTTGCCAGAGCTCCAACCTCCAGATGTGCTTCGGTTTCTGGTCGTCTTAATGCCCGTCCTTCGGAGCAGCTCCGTCACACCGGTCATCTTCATGGCCTCATCTCCTCCCAAGCAACTCCATCAGTCTGGTCGTCCTCATTCCCATAACTCCTTGTCCAGTGCTACCACAGTCCAAGTCCATCTTCTTTGCTGCTGCAAGATGTTGAAGGATGCCCGCATCTGAGGTACTGTAACTGCCAGGCCGTGCCTCCTGTTTTCCCCTGTGCTTCTTGTTTTCCCTAGTCTGTGTGTGGAGTTGGCGTGGCTCCTACCTGGTCTCCTCCGGCTCCTTCCTGATTACAACTCATTCACCTCACCTGTTCCAGTCAGCCAGTTCAGCTGCCTTCCATCTTCTCATCAACCCAACATTACAAGTCCCCCGGCTTCCAATCCACTCAGGGCCAGATCGTTGTTGCAACCTCCGTAGTATTCTAGCCATTCTTGTCCGCTCAGTTTATGTGTTTTTCTGAGTGTATTCCTCATATATCTTTGCCTGTACATACCTTCCCTAGTCAACCTGCCTTGCCAGCTCATTTCCCTGCCACAATCACACCCCGCTCTGCCTGGCCTGCCTTGCTTGAACAATCATCCACCATCGCCCTCTCACCCTTGGTCTCCGCTTCTCCATCTCAACCCTGATCGTTCTCACCACCCATTATTCCCTGAAATAAACCCTTTCAATTCTGTTACTTCCCTTGTCTGTGTCTGGGTTTGGGTCCAAACCTACAGTCACCGTGACATTTTAGCATCATAACACTGTGGTAAACCAGCTTTATTCAGCCGATGTGTGACTTTATAGATAGAGTGAATACAGCTTGGTCAAACGCCTTCGAGAAGATGTTATGGAACCAGAAACTAAGGCATTTGGTTTTCAAACTTATCTGGTACTTCCGCAACAGGTAAAGCAGCGAGAGTGGTTATTTTGGCCAGGGTTGACGACAAAGAGAAACATTGTTGGTATGAAAGATCCAATCTGTTGGTAGTCCCCTCCTCCTCTCCGGAGAGTAACAGGATGAGGAAAAGTCCATTTGAATTTGGTGTGAACACAGCATTACACAGTTTGTGAAATAATCCTGTTCAGAGTAGCCAATGCATCACAAATCCCTACATAGAGTATGTTTCTCTTGTTGATCCCTGTTCCACTGGAATCACCCATTCAGCATGCGTGTTAGCTCATGAAGCTGGCTGTAGTCTTTCATTAAGCTTAGCATGGTATGGAATGGAACAGCTTTAAGGCGGTAAGCCTTCTTCTGCCACATTCAAAGAGCTCAAATCTGTCCCTGCACTTCTTTCTGTCTCTATGGTCGCCATGCCTCCACCATCCATGGTGTGTGAGCAGCCAGGCAGGGAGGAGAAATAATTACATAAACATTATCGTACACAAGCAGCCCGAGCTTCCTCCACTGTCACCACGGAGACAGTACTGAGCTGTACAGTCTGTGTTGGTCTGTGTATGTGTGTGTGAGGAGGGAAGCTGTACATAACTAATCTACCCAACCAAGCCTACCTCATGCCAGCTACACAGATCCACACACAAGCAGCCCAAAACGCCCCAAACTCATCCACCTGATTACACACCCACTTAGATCCTCGTGATGTGTCGTAACTCTGTTTTTGAGTGGACATTTGTGTATGTGTGTGTGTGTGTGTGTGTGTGTGTGTGACTTGCTGAGCTCAGCAGTGCCCCTTCCCCGAGCCTATAATTGAAGCTATCAGATGGGAGTGCTGCCAGACGGGTAGATTACACACGGTTAGGCTGCTACAGAGCCCTCTTTCACCAGGGATTAGACAAAGACACACACACAGGCAGAAACACACGGGCACTTGAGAGGAGACAAGAAAGTAAACTTGGCTCCATCTTTAATCCCGTCTCTGTTCGATGGTGGTCTCTGGCATCCAATGATGTGAATGACACTACATGTGATAGCAGTGAGGAACGCTACATCAGCGAAACAGCGAGGACCCTGGAGACCGAATGAACAGCAGAAACACCAGATCAAAACCTCTCCCAGCATCCACTGGGAAGAGGTCAAAGGTCATCAACCAGGAGTCAGAAGATGGCTGGGGAACATCTGAGATGGAGACGGGGTAACCATTTCCACAATTATACGACAACATCCCTGAAGTATCCATACTGATACATCCCTGATGATAATTGAGATATATCCCCAAGTGATCAAATCCGTCAGCTGAGGAAGGCCATGAGATGCACAATCACTAATTCCTGTGCACGGATAACAATTTCATGTATGGCATCCAGATGTGCATCAGTGGAGGTGTAATAAAATATTTCTTTTTAATTTAAGCTCACCAAATAAGATTTCACAATATGATATATTCAGCACGCTGCAACTGGTATCTACATAACACAGTGGAGTGAACAATACAGCTGAGTACCATTTTTGTACAGATAAAAGCATATTGGTGAAAATAAATAATAAAACAAATAAGGTACAAATTTCCAACTAAAATATTTGAATACACATACTTTGTTTCCTCCTCTGATGAAAACACGATTAAAATGAAGTTCAGGTCCACAGAAGCAACGCTGATGGGCTAATATTAGTCTATTAATAAAAAATAAAAACAGCACAGTATGAACCTGATATATTGCTCTGACAGTATAATTTATGACAGTAAATATAGTAAGTGCCTTTTAGCCCACAGTGAAGGTGCATTCTGTAGAGTGTATTTTTCCTTTATCCTGCAGTAACTATGCCTCTTGACAGTAACAGTTACAGCCTGTGACAAACTCTCCACAGCGACTGTAAAACACTCCCAGTAATGCTGACTGTACCGTGTCTTTTTCTCTCGCCGGACTCCCCCACTCTGCCATCACTGTCTGTATGCTCCCGTATCTTCCCAACATGCTCCATTCTTATTGGCCCTGACAGCTTGAAGGCTCCTCAACTAGAGGCGAGTGGTGGTGCAGTTAACTATAGTGTGGACATCCTTAGCATTGCCTGTGTGTATGTGTATCTATGCAGCTCTGTGGTGAAATGCAGCTTTGACATTTACTCATTTGTCAGTGACATCTATCCTTGTTGCATGTGAAATGTGTGTATATACATGTGTGAATGTACTGTATAGTCCACACATGAATTTGGACACAAAAAAATCTCCTCTCTCCTCATTCAGTATATCTTTTGGATATCATTTTCTGCCTTGTTTTATGCATTTTCTCAGATTTCTAAAGCTTTTATGGGAGCAGAGGAGGGGGTTACTTATTACTTTTTAAGTTCTAGGTTTCATGTTGTGTGAAGTGTGGTGTCAAAGTAACTTCAGAAAGATCGTCCTAGAGTCAACGAGAGATGTTTCACTCTCGGTTGCCTGATTGCTTCCCAGCGTGCAACCCATAACTAAAAATGTATTTGGGCTGCAACTCTGTCCCAGCTAACTATCTCCAAACCTTAAAACCTTCAAAGGACAAAGCAGACCGGGGATGGCTAAAATATACATAAGATAAATCATAAGACGGCAGTGTGAATTTGAGATGTCCCTGTTGGCATTCCATTGCATTGTAAAGTCAGATTCAACCCACTGCACTTTTTTACTCCGTTGCCACTTTAACGATAACCTGTTGGAGGTTTGACTGAAGCTAATCTCAGAATTATTTTTTGAATTTGAATTATTGATGAACAATAATAATTTTGTGTTTTCCCCAAGTGATTATAATTCCAAACACAGGTCTGACACAGACAACGCTGAATTCTGCAGCAGCCATGGTTGAATGAACCTGTTAGAGTGCTGGCAAATCCCTACAGCACCCTGCAGGTTTCCAATTCATTTAATATTACATTTAAAATAAAAAAAAGAAGTATCAATGTCAACAATCTATAGAACCATTCTCACCATCAGAAGGCTATTATTACGATAAATACCTTAAACAGCACAAACTGGGTTAGAGCATGCAGAGTCTTGTCACAACATGACTTCATCAGGTATGAATTCACAAAGTAATGAAGAAATAGTATATTGAGTGATAAAGTATCATAAGCTATGGGAATAGAGAAGAGAAAAGTTCTAAATTAGATCCATCCACAGGAGTTTGGAACTGGTGTGGTAAAAGGTGCAATGAAACTGGGGTCAGCATGTAATCTCTACTACTGAGTCAATACAGTCTAAATCTACATTCATCAGCTATATATAACAAAGACTATTACTAACAAAGAGCTGGGCAAGAATACGCAAAATTCAATCAGGCTGCTGAACATGCAGCTGAAAAATAACACTGCTATCCTACAATCATCATGTGCGGTGGGGGACAATAGTTTACGTTAGCCGACTATGTTGACTTTGACACTAACCGGGGTCTCTACTGTCCGTGTACGATTTTATAGTTTTTTTATTGGATTCAAACCAAATCGTCAGAAACGTGAAAACAATTTGGTCTTGTCCAGGACACCACCCAGCTTGGAAGAGAGTGGTCGGCACTTGGCAGCTCCAAGAGACGGCTGCAGAAACACAAATTTAGCAAGCATAATCCCCCAACATCGGGAGTCATAGCGCTCTGGATCTCTGATCAGCTGATCCATTGGACAGAACAGCTGATCCATTGGAGGAGTTAGGGCGATGCCTCAGAATCAGACATATGGGCCTGCGCTGGCTAAATCCGAGCTAACTGCTAGATGGAGGTATGTCTCCTGGTTCTGCCGTACCCTCTGCTATACTGGGAATGAGACTCCCTGTGGAGGGAAGACGAGGAGGGTGAGAGTGGTTTTCTTGTTTCTGTCACATAAAAAATTATAAAAACGCACACGGACCATGGATGTTTTATTGATGAGCCCGAGGTGCAGCTCTACTTCTGCGTTCTCTGGACTGTGGGCAGACTCACCATTGCCTCCAGGTCCAAGTGGTATTACAAGACATGACCGGCTGAACCTTGCTGGTTTGCAGTAGATGTCTCTGCAGCGCAATATAGTAATTTATTTGGCATGATGTCAAAACTGTTACTTCTTCACATGTAAGTTAATATTTTGAAATGCTTAAAACAAAAATTGTGGCCAGACCTTTTGCCATCCACTGCGTGTGAGTGAACTATAAAGCATCAGCGTGAACAGACATGCTGCTGGCAGGATGGGAGTCTGCATGAGGCGGGGACTAAATGTAGATCTGCTGGACTATCTGCGGGACTAACCCTAACCCCCTAACCCCACTATAAGAAAGCAATAATCTCAAAGGTTGTCTATGAATGACGAGAGCATAATGCACCTCATCAGAGGTTTTGACTATTCATACAAACATTTACACATGTGTTCCCATTAATTAATTTCTACCCCTTATGGTGCATGGTAAAAGAGAAAAATAAATCCTCCCACCAGACCTTCAGTCATGTCCTCATTGATGCAACGTATCCTCATACAACAGATTATATAACATCAGTGTTTCTGCTTGTTACATGTAAAGAGTATTTTTCTAAATAAACCTTTGTCTTTACAGGAAGCAACTTAGTTAAGTTTTGGCAACGAAAAGAAAAAGGAAAAGACTGTGGTTTGGGTTGAAATAACAACGGAAGTGGCATTACTTAAAGTTACCTCAGGTAACTTTCATATTGTGAAAGTTTCTGTAGACAAAAGCTGTAGTGTCTCCGAGCACCAGAGTCCCTTTAGAAAACCTCTCATTTTACTGCAGCAGGCCTCTGACACTCTGCTACACACAGTCCTGGTTCTACCTCCCGTCCCTACAGCGGGCCCAGCATTACGTCCTGCGTCTCGAGCAGCGTGGTTAAGATGTTTCCTCCCAGCTGGGAACGGTGGAGCAGCGAGGAGAAGCTCTGCTCCTGGAGGAGGAGATGCTGCTGATGTTGGAGTCTGAGCTGAAGGAGTTTCTGGTGAATCTACATGATTTAATCAGATTTTATGTGGAATCCTACCTGGTGGCACTGATGACAATCATCAAGAATAACTGTATAGAAATAGTCAATCTAATTTACTCATTTACTAACAGTAACCATAAGTACGAAATTTAAGACTTTTCATTTCCCATTCCCAATTTTTTAAAATATCTACAAATTACAGCGCTTTATTTTTTGGTGGTATAGCCACAAAAATTAATGTATGAAAACAGCCTGCTCGACTTTGTATTGAAATAAAATACACCAAAACCCTTCGTCCCATTTGGTCCATAAAGATGATGTACAAGCTGTAGACTCACCGTTACTGTGTTGGCTGTGAGGGCAGGAGTGTTGCTGTCGTTTCCCGGCTGTTCGTTCTGCGTGTGTGTCGGCGTGTACAGTGTCAAAGCGTGCTCGGCCACCGTGCTCGGTCCTGTGTAGTCTGCAGGTGGGTGGGTGTGGGGCGTGGCATACTCAGCTGGGATGCCATTCTGTGGTGGAGGGGGGTACTGGGCAGGTGGGAAGGGTTGGGCCATGGCTTCAGGGGGAGCTGGGGCCTCTTGGTTACCCTGCAAGGATGGAGATGGGGACAGGAACACAACAAACCAACTGGTTAATAAGGTTTGACTGGTTTGTTGTCTAAGACCTGGTGCAGCTTGTGTAAACATAAAAATGTAAACTGATCATTGCAGAATGTGGATTTCTGTATACTGGTTTTGAGGCAGACAGTGAGGCCAATGTTTCTCACAATGTGATCTCATATAGCCTTTTACCGTTATGAGACACAAAGCTGTTACTATAAATCGTATTATACATTCAATCTAATTTTAATTATATTTAAATCTCCACATTTTGATATGAATAAAGGCAGGTTTACCCTGAGGCTTTTTTTCTGAAATGGTCAAAGCTTTCCATAAAACTAGCTAGGCAGAATTCTGCTTCCAATACGATAAGCAAGGGCCCCAAATCATTGAGCCTCTTTGGCTGTGGTTTGAGTTAGGGCTAACTTAGTGCTTTTTGGATCATCTAGAAAAGTCTGACGTACCCATATTAAGAGGGCTGTGTCTCACTTTTGGTGCATTTCTGAGACAATTCGACAATCCTGCCCCCCTGCGTGAGGATGTGTGAAAACTGATCTGTTTATAACTTCTCCCTCAAACTATCTTCCCCTTTTTTATGATTTTGTTTATTAAATTGATTCAAGACGTGAGTAAAGACACAACGTAATTTGATAAGGTTAACACAAAGAGCAAAATACATTTAGAACATACACACCGCAAAAAAGGGTTAGAATCAAATATTAATAAAGATATATATATATTTTTTTTTTATATTTTTTTTTTCCCTTTCAAATATCTTTTCCATTCTTAACACTTCTGCCACTTTTCCTATGTACAACTGAGTGGAACACCATTTGACTGTCTTAAAGTGTGTATCATTATCTCATTCATTGCATCATGTTCATCTCAATGATTGCAGAATCTTTGCCCCAAATGTGGCCTTAAGAAAGAGGTAAAAAACAACTTTGGGCCACCTTTAGACATGGTCAGCAACACTTCATACAACATACATTTGATTGGATCATACAGGATCCCATAGTATCTGTTCTATATTCTGTCTGATATCAAATAAAGGCAAACAAAAACAACCTTTAAAGTAATACAACAACAAAAATACCAGCAGGAATTGCAGGATATTCATAATTCAAGTGAATCTGTTGCTCTACGATCAGTTCAGGATTGTAGAGGTTCCCTTCATTTTACTATTCAATAAGAAGGTTATCTGTAAAAGAAGAATGTGCACCTCAAGCATACTTAAGACCAGGCCTACACAGAGTTTTCTAGAGATAGATGTGGCTGATAAGAGAGAGATAAATACGAGGTGTCAGACCTAAATCTAGAGTAAAACATTGTTTGTTTGGTTGTTTGCCAATTTCGCTGAGAAATTATTTCCCTGTTAATGAATTGAATTAAATCCTAAATGTGAAGCAGATGTTGGCATGATTGGCAGTTATGTTCGACAGAGATGTTTTATGTGGGTATCTGAGACTGAGAGTGAAGCAGGGACAGGACAGGAGTAACGGGACTCAGTTAATCAGCACATCTCATTGAGTTAGAATAACAGCCGTGGTTTGCTCACACAATCCGAACA
This sequence comes from Anoplopoma fimbria, assembly GCF_027596085.1. Classification (NCBI taxonomy): domain Eukaryota; kingdom Metazoa; phylum Chordata; class Actinopteri; order Perciformes; family Anoplopomatidae; genus Anoplopoma; species Anoplopoma fimbria. The sequence goes on from NC_072455.1 coordinate 7,550,730, forward strand.
GTGACGAGACTGGGAGAGAACACTCCAAACTACCTGTCTGTCTACAATAAACACCAAAAGGCATAATCAGATTAAATGAAAATACAACAGTTGGTACTGTGAGTGCCATAGAGAGTGAGAGTGTATCCTTTGTACGTGGCATGAGAAGAATGTTGGATTTACTTGAAGAACAGAAGTCTGTTCAGACAACATAAACAACCTCACCCACGCGGGTAATCTCTGTGAAAAGATGTCCACACAAACACTCTAACAGCACAGGGACAGACAAACAGACAGACCAAAAGAAAGTAATGCATCTCTTACAGAGATGAGGAAGATCAATTAACTGATTGAAATCCATGTTTTTAATAGAAGTTGACGTTCTCCCTCTCATCTCTGCTTTTCCTACAAGTCCTCACTTGCTTAAGTCGTTGAGATTCCTCCTCTCTTGCTGTTAAGGTGAGTATGATGCTCTTTCACCCCTGTCCAGGCTCTCCTTCTAATTTACATGCTCGTCAGATAATAATTTCCTGCAACCGATGATGATGATGATGATGATGATGAATCCATCTGACATATTAGCATCACGCTTTTCTTCCGCACTGCTCAAAATCTTTTTGGAAAGTGGTTTAAATTTTTTTTAAATCAATCACAGCAACTTTTTGAGGTGGGCAGAGAGTCTGACCTTAGCTGTTTCCAATAGTGCTATTGAAGTTGGCTATCCTTATGCATGGAGATTGATGGTGTTGGGCATAATAAAGCAGTTTGCCGATGGCTCAGCGACTGTAGCTACGTCGTTGCTGGCAGAGAGTCTTTGTCGACTCCCCAGGCAGGGAAGCGTTATGCTCAATTTAGGGTTTACTTAGGCTCACTTCACACACAAATGAAGAAAAATATAAATCTACAGCAGCAAACGAGTCAAGTCATCAATAATGAGATGGGACTTTGTTGTGCTTGTTAGATTTGGATGCGAGTAATGCTTTTTTAAACACCTTGTGATGTCCTAACAGCTGAAATGAACAATCTACTTACCGAGTACAAATACACACATATACACAGATTTACATTTGACAGCTCATTTCAAACTTTAGTGGCAATTTCAGCCTGTTATTTTGTATTAAATGCAGTTCATCTTAGCTCAGGTTGTGCAAACTTGTATGCTCTTATAAATCACCTCTTACAAATCACAGGTGGAAATATTTGAAGTGTTGTCTTGGAGTTTAGCTCTTCCCTTCTTCGTCTTCTACTATATATCAATTGGCTTTGTTTTCACGGTTTCCTTCATAAATGATGACACTGTTTCCACCTAATTAATTTCATTGCTGAGATCTGTGATCATGGCATTTCTACGACAGGTCAAGAAACAGGAAACAGTGCCTTCGGTTTAAAAAATATATAATCAAACAGTTTCATATGCATGATGATCCCAAAGTGGAATAAACAGAGTGGCTGACATCACTCCCTGTTTAACTAGTCTCTGTAACTCAATACAATATCACATTGAGGGTTTCTTTTATTGGTTTGAGTGAAAGAATGAAATGTGCTACTGGGGTTAACTGGCAACATATGAAGCTAGTGTCTAGATTGTAACCCTCAAAAGGGTAAGGCATTGAGCCAGAATGGTTACCGTTAGAATAGGTCGTCAAACCTTACATTTGTGAAACTCTTGCGAGATGGTTAATGAGAATCTAGGACAGACCAGGCACTAGGGCTCCCCCTTCCTACTCAACATCAAATTCAAATTGAGTCCTCCTTATTTTGTTTATTTTATATATCCATTATTTTCATTTCATTTTTAACATTATTATAAGTAGCTCACAATGCATTTTCTGCAAACAAATAAATAAAAATAAATTACAACTCCAATGCAAACAGATATTTTCCTTATTTTCCAGGCAACAGAAATGGAGAGCCCTACATGTTAGGCTAGGAAAGCCAGGTCTCACAAATTTACATGAAGAGAAATGGACGGACCTGACTCCGCATTGGAGCGCTCAACAGACACACTCATTGATGGTTTGCTCCTCTCTGGGGATGGATACATAGGATTGAAGGCGTGCCAAAAATCTCACCATTATTCAATTTTGGTAGATTACTAAAATCTGAACGTGAACTAAAAACAAGAGAACAGTATGCACAAGATTATCATGGAGCTAGTTGCTGACACATCCGTCAAATCTGACTGAGAGAAGATCATTGTGGGAAATACGGGGGCTCTTGGGGGGTATCTCACACTGGAGAAGATCATGATAAGCTTGTTGTTAAAAAACTTGGGCCGGATCAGCTTGACGTTACAATTTGCCAGAAAACAAATGATAGGAAAAAAGAATACAATTAATCGTTTTCTAACAAGTGGTGTGTAAAAACGTAATGGCTTACTGCCTGTTGGGATGTTAAGGCAGGATTCTGGTTTACTTGACTCCATTTCCAAATTAGAGGAACAGATGTGGGTAAAACATGGTGTAAATTACATTAAGCACCTTTCTGAAAGCTAAGTTTGAAGAAGGCTACAGGATAAGTGTCAGAGAGCAACAAATGCAGTTTTAGTTATGTTCGGTTTGATTCAGGAATAAAAATGTGTCTACATTCAAACATTATGTTAAAAAGGAAAAAAAAGTCATTGTAGTTATGTAGTTTTTTTTCCTCAGCATTCAAAAAACTGCAGCTTCCATGAATTCTTTCCAGTCAGCAGTTTTCTAATTATACATCATCACCATCTCTCTTATCCGTGGCATCCACACAAGCTCTCTTCTATCTTTCCAGCTCTTTAGCTTTAATCACTGCTGTCTGAAAACCTCTCCTTTGTTCTGCCTGTTCTGTCCCATCTCATGGCGTTTGTTAAAGCCAACTAACAGCAGAAATACTAAGTAAACAAGAATATTGTTTTTTTTTTTAAATGCCATCCTTATCTCGACAAACGGAGCAAACCACATTTCACGCTGTTATGTTGCAGAGGTTTTCCGACTTTTGGAAAATAACTCACAGAAGGTCTGTGTTTACAGCAGCTCTCTATTTTGCTGGTCTCGCCCTGATTTCTCTCATTGTGAATCTCAGAGTCCATGCAGGCTGGAGCTGTGGCCCGGGGCGAGTCTTGGTTCACTAAAACAAGGAGCCTCATCGATAGGCCTCCCTGGCTCGCAGCATCGATAAAGACCTGAGCTGATAGATGGCCCCATCCGGTCAAGACACACAGTGGAGACTAGCGCATACACTAACACACACACACCACCAGCGAGCCATGAACAGAGACAGTCAAGTTAAATAATGGCAGCAGGGTGTGTGGAGCAGGAGCTACAGGGAAAGTGCTTTACCTGGAGCTTTTGTTTTAATATGCCTAAATCATGAGCTGATGCGTGATACATCTCCCTGTATGTAAGCGTGCACATACACACATACACAAACACACAGCCACGCTCACACGCTAAGCTGGAGACGGCTTTGCCCTGCTGGGGTTTGAGGCAGAAAAGACTGAGGAGGAATAGAGGCTGAGGGAAAAAGAGAGTTAGAGAGAGCCAGAGGCAGAGTGAGAGAGAGAGAGAATGTTAAAGTCAGTGAACTTCCATCATCCATCAAAGTGACTGAGGCGCTGACACACTGAGACATCCCCAGATCCTTGTCGACAAATTGCACTGGTAAATGATTTCTCCTATCAGCTAAATCATACTATCCATCCCTCTCTCCCTCCATCCTTTCATCTATCTCCCTGCATCATCCACCCGCTTCTCTCTCTCTCTCTCTCTCTCTCTCTCTCTCTCTCTCTCTCTCTCTCTCTCTCAATGCTTCGTCTTTTCCTCATTGAGTTTATTTCCCTTTGGCTCAGTGGAGCGCAATGCTTGATGTCTGATGGACTCCGACTCAATATGTACATTAGGCACATATATGATGCTCTCTCTCTCTCTCTCAATCTCTCTCTTACACACACACACATATACACGCACATGGTGGGATGGCATTACTTGCAAGTTAAAGTCAAGTCAAGCCATCATTGATGGAAATAGATTTGAAAATGATATGGTTATTGAAATGTTACATCTTCTGATATCAAAGCATAGCATATAAGAAAACCAATCACCAAAGAAAAGTAAGTTCACGCATCCATGATTCAAACTTGTCAATGGCTAGTTTAGTTCAGGCTGCTCTCATACACTCATACACTAGCTATACCTACAAAAGTACTATAATTCATATTTTAGCGACGTAATCAGTTGGTGTGCAATCTATGAAATCGTGAGCCTGGACAGTTGTATGTAGTATAAACAGAAAAAACTCTGCGTAGGAAGAAGGTCTTGGTGGATGGGTTGGGTGTAAAAACCCAGGACTTTGGTGGATGGGTTGGGTGTAAAAACCCAGGAGTTTGTGTCCCGTGTGAAACCAGAACAGTTGACATATTTATCACGTTATTTTAACCAAGACCATATTAGTTAACTAAACCTAACTAAGTGTTTTTTGTGCTCTTCAGAGGGCTTGCACAGGCACACAGATTGCACGACAAATAACAATGTTGTGATAATGATGTCCTCCTCAAGACCAATGATCCTTTTTCTTAAGAAGTTAGGTTTAGGAAACAAAACCACTTAGGTAGGGTTAGGAAAAGAGCATGGTTTACGTTTCCTTGACTGACTAGCAACTCATGTGACTGACGGGACCAACGATACTAATGAGTCCCTGATAAAATAAGTCAATGTTGACTTTTAGCTTCACACGGGGCATGGACAGCAGTCTCCTGGGTGAAAGTCTTGGGTTTGTTTGACCCATCCACCAACCCAACCTCATCTCTAAGGGGCCTACGGATTACCATTTTGTTCAACTTAATTGCTTTAGTGTGACATCGTGTTCATGTTATTCATTATCTGTTTCTATTTTTGTATGTTTTGTCCTAACCAGTCAGTAGTGAGTAAAACTACACCGCCACCATCATTTGAGTCAACACAGAGGCTATGTGTAGTAGTGGTTGCTAAAGAAGCAGTAAAGGTGTTCATGATGATTGAAAAACATGTCAATTTAAGACGTGTTATTTCTGTAAGTCGACTTAGAAGAACACGTATTGTACAACTGCATCCGTCTATAGACGTGTCTATATATGCTGATGACATCCCCATTCTTTATCCGGCCTGCACAACTCTGACCGCTTCCAATCTTTTCTCCAATCAGGGAATGACTTGAATTGCATCTTGTTAAAGATGCATAAGCATGGTTTGCTTTGCTGCACCAAAAATGAGGAAGGTGTAATTGCAATGCAAAGAGGTCTGCATTTCTGGCAAAGGCAGATGATGAAGCGAGGGAACAGCCAATTGGAAGAACACCTCCAACAAGATAATTCATTGAAGTATGATTAAAGGTAGGAAGCAGGGGAATTTTGTGGGAAATGCAGTCTTTTGAATACAAAAAAAAATGGTGTACGACAATGTTGCGAGACAGAAACATCAAAACCTCTGCAACATACATTAATTTGACTAAATGCTCGATCCGGCACTTTAAACGGGTGAATAAATGAATCCCATCATTTAAGATGTGTTCGTGTGTGTCCATATTCAGTATGTAATATATTACTCAGATGGTATTTTCAACAGGGCAGAAGAAGCCAACATGTTGAGGGGGAACAAAAGGCTAATTTACAGATGGATGTAAATGTGTGTGTCAATGTGAGAGAACATTACAGATATAAAAAAAAAAATCGCAGGGTAATTAAAAATTTCACACACTCTCTACCTATTTCTCTCTCTCTGTCTCTCTCTCTCACACACACACACACACACACACACACACACACACACACACACACACACACACACACACACACACACACACACACACACACACACACACACACACACACACACACACACACATATGCTTGCACAGCAGGACTGTGTCTAATATTGATTCCCTTCTCTTCAGCTATTTTCCAAAGTAGCCTGGGGCTTCTCTCCACCCCTACTAACCATTACCCAAGCTTTCTGCTGGGCAGAGACGCTACAGAACCCCCTCCGCCTTCACCCCTGGAGCTACACCGCCCTGTGTATATGTGTGTATGTGTGCAGGGTGTGATATATTGTAATGATCTTAGAGTAGGAGGTGGAGTTGGCAGAGATGTGATACAGAATGCACTGAAGTCAAAATGAAGCCGAGAACTCACTTAAGTTAAAGACACACAACGTTACATACACAAAATACAGCAGACTATTGTGCGTGTGTGTGTGCGAGTGTGTGTGAGTGTGTGTGATACAGCCGGTGTGACACTGTCTGGGTCCCTTGCACCCCCATCACCACCAGCTTTATTGTTCCAGGTTGACAGAGACAACTAATGAAGATTGGGGCCGAGAGCCACTGTGGCCGATCAACCGGGGACATTCAAACACACACACACACACACACACACACACACACACACACACACACACACACACACACACACACACACACACACACACACACACACACACACACACACACACACACACACACACACACACACACACACACACACATTTTAAGCCATATTGCTACCAAAAATAAAGTCTTGTCATACAACCTCATACACAGACAGAACAAAAAATAAATGCACACCTACAAACCCTTAGCATCAAATGGTCCTGGCCTCTTTTGTTAAATGTATAAGAAGCACAGACATTCTATGGCAGACCGCATTCTTTTGGCTTATGCAGCTTTTTTTGGCCAGACTGTGTAAACATGCCAGAAACTTGCTGCTTTAGGGGGCGATTAATATTGATGTGCACTGCAGACATCAGACAAGAAAGAGGACAGAGGGAAAGAAGTAGATGGAGGGAGAGAAAGAAAGATGGCAGGGAAGGAGAGGGAGCACTCCCCCAAAACACTGCAGAGATGTTGTCAGTAAACAAAAAGTAACATTGTTGGCCGAGCTGGATTGCACTTTAATTAGGTTTAACATGTCGTCTCACCTAAAGCGCAGAGGAGGTTGAAATGAAGACTTGCAATTTCAGGAAAAAAGAGGAGAAGACAAATGAGCCTGTTTCTTTCCTTTAGTCACTTTTTTATATCTAGAGTCTCTAATTAAACTCCACCAACTCTTGTTAATCCATATATCACTGAATGTCGTTCAGTCAGTGTGGTTCACCTCTGACATAATAGATATGATGGAGTTCGATTGTTTTTTTTAATTATTTGATTATGAGATGACAGGGTGTTTGTGGGAAGTTTTAAATATGTACAGTGTGGCCCAATTTTAGAAGAATTAAGAGTTAGCATCACAAAACAGTCCAAATGCTGTTTCCCAAGTTTTACACTGACAAGAATATAATCCTTGGGAAACACAATAACCCTGATATAATACAGAATCTCAGCAACGTCAGTATAAACATATCACTATCAACACTGACACTCCCATATCAGTGTAACCCCACCCAGTGGGAAGCAGTTCAGTGCAGTGAGTTGGAAACACCAAGGCCACACCAGATAAAACAGGTCAGCAGTGAGACCAGTGAACACCATACATGTGACCAAAATGATTAATCTTATGCTAGGTATCAATATGCTGACCGCATGTCATGCCATTATTTTCAACCCAGTTGCCAGTAGAAAAAAAGTGTTGGCATTGTACGTTCTGCAAACCAAAGGATGCTCTGAATGTAGATGTTTCTTAACCCAAAATATGTTTCATGAATACGTTTATATCTGCCGTGTATCACGCTTACAAAAATGCATGTTTGGTGGTTGTGAAACGATTCATGAGGTTTAGGCAACAAAACTACTTGAATAAGGTTAGTAGAAATATCATGATTTGGTTTTATATAATATGTCAATATAACATAACAACCATAACAATGTTACTACCATCAGTAATAGCAAACGCCCTTAGCGGACGTTCTAACATGAGGTTACGGAACAGCTGAACAATGTTGCGTAACAAGCATGAAGTCAATGTTTACTGTTTTTTTTTTTTTACATTGGACACAAACAGCGGTCACCTGGGTGATGGTCCTTCTCACTTGTTATTCTTGTTATCACACCTCATAACCGACATTTACTGTTGCTCTATATATATATATACTACATCACACCTTTTTACTGCTTCACAGGCGGCCGTCGTTCCGAGTTGAAGTGGGTATACCTCTAATCAGAAGATCGGCAGTTAATGCCCGGCTCCACCAGTTCCCATTTCCAAGTGTCCTAGGGCAAGATACTGAACCCCAAATTGCCCCGAAGGTTGTGCCATTGATGTCTGTGTGGGTGAATGAACATTTAGATTATCTCCTTATACACAGGTGGCACCTTGAACGAAGCCTCTGCAAGTCCATTTACTATTTTTACTTTGTTTTCTAAATACGGAATATCTTTCTCTCCCTCTGTTTTTCTTGAAATCTTGATTCAAGATCAGCTCACAGGTTTTTTCTTTTCAACATTCATCCACATCCCTCGGTTCCATTAAACGGAATGTTCTCAGTTGTTACCCTGAGACTTAGTGTAAGTATGAACAGGTAGTCGTATGTGGTATTGTACAGAGTTATCATGTGACCAACGTGTCATACTGCATCTGCTGATGAACACATTGAGATGTGATAGAAAGTTATGAAAAACTGTATTTTGTCCAACCAAAAAATTATTTATTTCCCAGTTGCATACAACAATGTTCAACCCTCATCAACTCAGACGGCAGCAGCACATCGAGTTAACCGGAGCTGCAGCAGAAAGTACTTTAAGAGTTTCCAATATGTGAAACAGCTTCATGTCAGAGGTAGCAGGGCTTTTCATTTTCCTATTTCTAACCACTGCTGAAGCTTTATCTGCTCACAGTCAAACAGGTTCTTCAACACAGCATCACAGAATGCAGAAAGCAGGAGATTGGTGTGATTTTGAGTTGCTTCTACAATATGTATGCTCCAGTTGGCTAAGGAAATAGAATTAGTGTGTAGACTGAAACATTTCTAGCAACAAGAACACCTGTTTCATGAGATTAAAATGCTTAAACAATCGTAAAACAATGCCACTGAGGACTGGACTTCAGGGGCCTGGTGATCTAAATGCTTGAACCATATATCCTTCATTCATTCCTTTTCCGTAACCGCTTATCCTGTTAAGGGTTGCGGGGTGGGGGGAGAACATGCAAACTCCACACAGAAGCCCATCTAGCCCGGGTAATGAACCAGCTGTGAGGCGACAGTGCTAGCCACTTCACCATCGTGCAGCCCCTGGACCACATATATAATCTTTGTAATGATGCTCAAATGCTCAAATTTAACTAACAAGACCACCCAAAAAAATAAAAGGGTGCAGGTGAACCTCAGTTTTCAGCTTCCCTTCTCTGTCAGCTCGGCTTTGTCTCATTCATTTCCTTGCTGTGACAAAGGCCTTTTAATAATGTTTATTAAGTAGTGCTCTCCGTTCTCCCATCAGCCTCACTTATTCGGGCACCATTAGAGCGTCCTGTTTTCACAAGCCTGGGTCCTTCCCGAGAGAGGGCTGCTGTACCAACACCGCCATCGATAAGTCTGACGCCCACTATAAATCGGCCGCGACAACAGCCGCCGGAGGAAAAGTTCCAGTTACCTGCTCTCACACACACACACACACACACACACACACACACACACACACACACACACACACACACACACACACACACACACACACACACACACACACACACACACACACACACACACACACACACACACACACACACACACCACTCATCTATTACCAAGCTAAGCACGCCCCACTGGTCATATAATCATTAGATAACATTACGTCCAAAATATACTGTCATAATATATTGCGAAGAATAGCCTCCATCTGTTCGCGGCATAATACAGTCATGAAGTTAAACCCTCCCCTGCTAAATATACGCTAATTCTCTATTTGCCTTAATTACGTGGGAATGTGCAAGCTGCCAACGTGGAGCAGAGAAGAAACAGGGAAGACAGATGAAAAGGGAGCAGCACAGGTCGCTAAGGATCAAACCAAAACAATATGTATGATTCCAGTGTGACTAACTAAATATTAGCCAACACACATTTTAACTCTGCATCATCATCATCATGATCATCATCATCAACATGAGAGCGTCCACGGCTCAGCCAACCTGCCGACTTTACCCCGAGAGTACTTTCCTACTATGACTATCAGTGTGTGTGACAGTGACCCAGTCCCTGTGAGTGAGTTATGCATGAGTGTGAGATGCGCGCGCACACACACACACACACACACACACACACACACACACACACACACACACACACACACACACACACACACACACACACACACACACACACACACACACACACACACACACACACACACACAACTCTGACAGAGAGGCAACGGAATCTAATTTAACACTCGGCTGAGCAGAGATTGGCCGACACTCCCAGTCCCTCACCGGCCAAGCAGGGACACTCCACGACCCAACTATGGTGTGTGTGTGTGTGTGTGTGTGCGCGCATGAGGATAGCTGTAGAACAAGAAAGCCAGCAAGTGAGGGAATGAGAAAGAGGGAGCGGTCGAGAGAGAAATCATGTTCATGGAGGAGTAGAGAGCGAGTCTGGTGGAGAGCAGGGACTGCTTAGGATTCAGAGTATGTCGCTGGTCCGCTGGCTGCCAGCTCCCTCTAGGCCTGCTACATGATATTCACTAACCCCTGTAACAATGGCAAACATATGTAAATCGGCCTGCGTGCCCGATTCAATCAGACCCCGGCACAAAGCCACCAACACCGGCGGCACAGCCGACGGAAGAAGACACATTCAGGGCAGACACACACTCATAAAAATGGAGGGAAGTGCTTGAGGGGTGTGTCACTATATTCATACAGGCCCACTCTCTATAAACCCTGTAGTACAGTGTCTTATGCTATTTTTTTAAGTACTTGAAAAATCAAGTAATATGGTTGGTAGGTGGTGTCATTTCTTCATTTTAAATACATCCAGGATGAAAGTGTCATTTTCTAATCAGTTTTACAGCATTTTGCTTTGCACATTTGTTTCACCTACAGCAACAGTTTAAATGAATCAACGAAAGGTTTCATTCTTATGAACACATATTACACAGCAGGCTGCTTGCATAGGCAGATGCTAGGAGTGCATGGGGATTGACCCGCTTTTAGAGCAGGCATCAAGTCGCCATTTGTGTACCGCAGTTTTTGGCACTTTCGCTTTGGCTTCATTTTTCAGCACTGGGGTCACTTGTGATGGTTAACTCAATTTATTTTCACACTGAAATGAATGAAAAGAAATTGCTGCCCGTAACTAAAGGAAAAAAGCATCTTGAAATCTACACCTGTGGAACATGCTATGAAAATCATCAGCTGCTTGATCAGCACCATGGACAGAAACCTTATTTTCAGGAAGGTGGTTTATAAAGCTCTTACATTTGCAAGTACTTTCAGCATCACCGTTGAATAGTTACCCATGAAGACGCAGGAAGGACTAGCTCGCAGACATGAAGAAAAATATACAGTGATCACTTATGTAACGACTTGTCCAAACCTCATATCGAAGAGAAAGGACTCAATAACATAGCAGATAAACAGCTTGTTACAATAGACAGCTTTGACACACACACTCACACTGTATGTCTCTGATCTCATTATGGGGAGGCGGTGGGAATCAGCGGGGCCCTAAGTGTATCATGATCAGAGATAACGGCAGCTGGATAACTATTAGCAATCTACAGCTTCCCTTTGGGAACTCAACCAGATATCATCAGCTCTCCTGAGCCACCGCTCTCATCTCCGTAATGACTGGCCTCATTCTTTTAGGATCTATGCGCATCTGCTCAGGTAAATTGAAATGCTACCATTATTTGTTTTGCATTTGGAATCTATTTTTTTCTCTCTGTGCATTAATAAGTGAAGAGGCCCCAGGGGTGTCAGACCACAGGACTGCTCTCCAGATAGCATCCGCTGACCTGCCACACATGTGCATACATACTGTATTGACTATCAGCCATGGCCACTGAAAACCATTAGGCTAAATGACTCTAACCTGGCTGAGGAGATAGGCTGTGGCTGGCTTAAATGAGAATCAGATGAGAGGGCCTTGGACAGGGGGGCTGTATTGATAGCGAACAATTGAGGCAGTGCTGATACAGTTGAATAAGAGAGCAAGAGGAGAAATCGAGCCCTCTGAATTGCAAACGTTAAATCGAAGGTGGATAAGGACAAGGTTTAGCTAATCTGTGTTTTCATTTGGAAAGAACGAGTGAGATAATCTGTGCCTCTCACAAAGACAGTTATGATGTTTCTGAAAATGTTTTGGCGTTAATTGTGTTTCAAAACATGATCTTCTGACTGCTCGTGTTCCTAGACCTGTCAGGCAACCAGCTGGGAACATTCCTCCCAGGGCTTTGCTGCCCTCTTTAAAAAAATTATACAGAGTTGTGGGTTGCGAGTTGTGATTTTAGGCAAACTTCATAAAATGTATATATTTTTCTCTTTGTGTAAAAACACATTTGTGTTGCGTGTTGCGGTACCACTGCAGGTAAAGTCAGCTGCCCTCACCCTCCATTTATTTTTTACTGTATATCATTAATCTCCCACCTTATTTTCAAGACCTTTTAGTACGATAATAACAAGTGCTTCACATAAAGATTGCTCTGTTTCCTTATACACATGGATTATGATCATAACAGCTGATATCAGGCATGCTGGGGAACTGAAAATGTTCAAATTACCGTAAAGCGCTTCAGCTTCCATAATCACCGCTCCTCCTGGTGGTTATATGAGGCATTGCAATTAGTTAACACGCATGGTGCTGAGGGGCAATACAAGGTCACAACATCATCGAGGGAGATTTAATTTCAGAAAAGCACCCAGCGGAGATCTGGGCCTTGTCACAGACATTAATAATATTGTTAGGAATGATGTATAAAACTATATGAATAAGTTCTGGAAATTCTAAATTCGATAAATGAGTTCTCTCCAGAGGTATTAGCCCAATGAACAAGGTATTTTTTTACACTATGTGCTTGTAGTCCAAGAGGATTTGAGGTGTACAGTTGTTGAAGCCGGCCTACAGACCTCTTCAGGAGCCCTTTCCCTTAATGGAGAGAGAAGCCCTGCTAAATGTTTGATGATTTAAGACTGTTTCATTGTAAAAGGAACCGGAGCAGAGTGATAACAACACTACATTATTCATACGGGCCCTCCATCACCGCACGCTTTCTGTCTGAGGCAGAGAGAGTCGGCGAGACAGAGGAAGAGACAAGAGAGAGACAGGACAGAGAAAGAGACTGATTGAGAGTGGGAGAGACCGGGGGAGACACAGATAGAGACAGAGAGCTTGGGAGGGCAGGGAGACTGACAGGGACAGCATTCCACCTTAACTTACAAATGAACAATCGATGCAGATATCAAAACACATCAATATCACGGACCCAAACTAAACTCCTGAAGTACCTTAAAGCCGTTTTTTCCTCCAACAACTGCACGGAAGATCAAAGCACCTGGATCTGGTCTTGAGGTTATTTGGTTAATAAATAACAACGAAATGTGGATAAAGGTAAACTTCAAATTCACATATTTGTTACACCAATGTGTTTCAAAGATAGAGATAAATAGGCAACCCATAACCTTAGCAACATGCTAACATGTAGCTATTGCTATTTCAACTTTCTAAGAGGATAATATGTTAATGTTTTGGTTACAGTTTACCATGCTGCCCCCTTGTGGCCAAAACTATATTATAACTATTTTAACAAACTGTATAACGATGCGATAAGATGTTAGTCCAGCTCAGTGTGTTTCTGGCCTAATAAAGGGATATGAATTAAAAACATGCAGGAATAAGCCAATGGGTGTGTATTAGCTGAGGTAAGAAAAGTAATTCAGCTAATTACCCGAATGTGTTTACAATCAAATTACTTCCAACAGTGCAAGTCTATAAAATAAAGAAATTTCCTTTTTCACCACTACAAACATACTGATTTGATGAAAATGGAATCTCAATAACCACACTGAGTCAATAACTAAATAGCCATTCCCAGCTCAGTGATCTGATAACGACGAGATTAAAATGATACCTGGCCAGCTAACAAGAGGCTAGGCCCTTCTCAGCTAAATGGAGCGGAGGCAAATGATGCCCCCCCCCTCCCTGATGAGACTTCTATAATTGGATGTACTGGCCCGCATCTGTGTTCCACCCTGTGGTTCCCACCAATCCATGTGCTTGATCAATGGGCCTGCCCCGCGGGGTGCTGCTGGATATGCTAATCAATTGCCAATCTGGGTGCAAAGAGAGAGGGGATAGGCATGCAAATGAGATGATCCAAGCTGAACTGCCACACGAGAACCTGAGACCTGATCGATTTATTGATGCCCGAATTTTGTCTCATTCGTTACTGAAGGCCATGATGATTGGGCTGGGTGGGGTTGGATTAAATTGATTTTAGTTAAGAGCAAGCATAAGAGAGTAAGAAATCACACCTGGACCAAACATAATGATTCTTACACTCTTTTTCCACCAAGATTAGCGTGTTCAGTAGATTTGTTTAAACGCGGGACTGCAGAGAAACAAAAGGTTATCTGAAGGGGGCTTGGAAACACTTCCTCTTTTATCCACAGGGACAGCTAAAATCAACACAAGATGAAAGTTTCTCACAGAAGCTTTAATCCCATATTTTATTTCTGAAATCCAGACAGACAATATGCTCTTTCCCCATCAAAACTGCATGGACATGCTGTGCAGTACTCTGCTATAGTAAGGATGGTATGTAAGCACTGTATCAAAAAGTCACTCTGCGACATTTACGATAGACAGTCTGAGTAGTCATTTATACTGTCTTTTCTCGACCCTATCACCAGAGAAATATATTGGATGGTTTCTTCAATGCCAATGTTTAAAATAATGACTTCTTTCTACCATATTTGCACAAAGCAACTATGGTATAAATACAATTATATAAAGATTGTGAATGCAGTGAAAAAAGCTTACATTATTTTTAGGTCAGTGATGGGACATGATCTCCTGTTTTCAGCACAAAGTAAGACGCATCTGACCAATTTACTTTCTGCTTCACTATAAAAAAGGGCACAGTGTTCACTGAATGGATATGAATTGTGCACAGCAATACAAACCTAATTCTTAGGGCTACTGGACTTCTTCTTAAGACTATGGTGGTCAAAAGTACCTTAAATCAAGTTAAGCTGTACTAGGGGTGTCCTATATGCATTTTTGTTGTGGGTGAGTTCCACTCAATACGGACTGCAAACGAAAGCAATAACTACTGAATTACTGTAGCACACTACATTTGTTGTTGATAAATTGTGAATGAATGGCCGCATGTCCTGTAAAGAAGAGCACATAAGATGCAAAAAAGCATACACATGCAATAAAAGCAAGGAAATGGCACACCCAGCACACGGGAAAACATGAACATTACATGAACACAGACACACAAATACACACACAGACATAGTGCAAAGGGTCTCCTACTGCATCACAGAAGTGATGGCAGGTGCCTGGCACAGTAAATAAAAATACAATTTCCCAAAGTCCTGCACTCCACCATTCACACTCACACTTCACCCCTTCATCTACCGATTGCTCAATTCCTCCAGAATGGCCCTATAGTTTCCTGTAATAAAGGGGGAGTGAGATGCCTATTTAATCTCCATGCCATTCCCTAGTCCGCTCCCCAAAGCCAGCCTGTCACACACACAGTGTTTTATTGCATACACTAGAGAAAGGTCGGAGAGTGAACGGAGGAAGACGGGAAATGAAAGAAGAGAAGCAACGAAAGTTAAAGTAGACAACAAACAAACAAACCTCTGATGAACACTCTGCATTATCTCTGTTTTGTGATATTTTTATAGTAACATAGGATCAAATCACTGAGGACAGGCACACTTGATTTATGAAAAAAAAACCTGTGTCTAGCACTGCACAGTATGTTTAAACCCGCCGAGTCTAAAAGTCTGTTACTAGCCGGACAACAACACAGCTCCACCAAATGTCGTTTCCAGGCGTTCACACGACAGAAAAGAGGGCATGTCTGTGTGCAGAGCATTGCTCTCCTAACTACAATAAGCATTTGGGCCACAGTGGGCAGTGAATGAAATTAATGAAATAAATAAATGAATACTGATGCATATAAGTTCATGCTGAAAAATTGGTGCGAAAATTCTGTACTTCTCAGAATTATTAGTAAAAAATAAAAATATGCTGCTGCAGGGTCGTCCTTCAATCAGAGGATTGTCGGTTCAATACCAGACTCCACTAGTCTATTTGGATGTGTCCTTGGGAAAGATACTTAACCCTAAATTGGTGTATGAATGGGTGTGGTTGGTTAGTTGGAGTCTTGATGGGCAGGAGGCATCTTGCATGGTAGCCTGTCTTCTCACTGTATGAATGGGTCTGAATGGGTGAATGATGACATGTAGTGTTAAAGCGCTTTGAGTTGTTGGCAGACTAGAAAAGTGCTTTATTAGCGCTTATTTCATTCTTTCAAAGTCACCAGGATGCAGGAAACAAAGTGTCTGAATTCCTCCCTGTTTTTAATGTCTGAAGGTTGATTCCAGGATCCCTTTGGGGGTAGCTCCCTGAGCCCTAAAAAATGAGGAACAATCTCATCTCACATTATTATCCCTAGAATGGGTTCTGAATAGTATAAAGATAAGAAGCACTCAAATGTTTTCTATCACCACTAGTATTTGTGCACTGGTTTTAAAGCCCCCGTGTGTAGAGTTGGGAAAACTGTGATTATGGATGATTTGAAATGATTCAGATGGCTAGTTTGTGACTGCTGAAAATGAAACAGCTTCACACACATGTGCAGTACTCCCTGCCCTATCTTCTCCAACACTGCCACTGGAAGGAACAAAAGTCAAACAGATTTCAGATTCTACAAGTAGTGGCTTTATTGACAGACCACTTGAGCACATTCAAGCACCTCTGAAACCCCCTCAGGGAAACCTTGAACCATCTCGGGGGATTCCCTTGTAAGCCCTTACAGCCCAGATCAGAATTGCAGGACGCCCACGCAGAGAACTGGTGATCTGCAGCATAGTACGTAATATTTCATGTTGCAAATACAACGTCTCTGTCACACTGATGGACTTAGGTCAAGTGTGTGCACCTAGACGCATTCTGTATGAAACCAAAAAACAAACCTCTCAGCCATGTTTGCCCACTCAGCTTTTCCCATCAACGTGTGTGCTTTCCGTTACCCCTTCAAAATCCCCAAATATTTCATCGGCGCCTTAGCACCTAGGGACCTATTTTTGGCCTCCCTCCATTTCTCTTCCTGTCTTACTGCTCCACCTCGGTCGTCCACTTGTTCTTGTGCTCCAGTGCTGCCATGTCCCTGTCCGCCTGCCCTGACTAATGGGTACAGAGTGCCCCAAAGTGCCCTGGAGTGCCCTTTTTGCATTCCACCCATGGATATTCCCATCACACACACACACTGACGTCCTAAGATGCTTGTCTACTCAGGAATTCCTCTGGGTGAAGGTGGCTTCCCACCTGCTGAATATCTTGTATAATGTGTTTTGAATAATGCAAATGCTTGAGCCGGCAGACATCGGGTACAGCATGTTTCTCTTTCCAAAAGGAGCAAAATTTCAGGGTCACATGCTTAAGTGGCTATGTACCATTGCTGTAGAAGGAGAATGTGGGGTGGAAGTCTCTGATGAGTGAAGACAAACTGTACATTCCAGCTAATCTTATATTTGTTTTATTTGCATGCCCATTAATAAAGTGTAATTTTGGTATTGTTCAGCCTGGGACACTATTTCCCATGTTCTTGTGTCTAAGTGACTAATGGGTATAACACTTTTTGAAATTGGTCCAGTATTTAGGGAGAATGCTGCAGCCGGTAGCTGCTCAATGTGCTGGAATGTAATCGCTTGGGGCAACTCCATTAAAACACATGTTATAAATGTCCATTATACGGGGCCCAATTTGTTGTTTTACCCCCATTTAAATATTTGTCTGGCTTGCATATTATCATTCATATTCAAAGGAAGGGTTACTCCTATGGCCCCAAACCACAGCCGCATATACAGAACTGGACAAGCACAAACGTTAACAAAATTGGTACGTACAACAGATATTTTTTATTGATTTAACTCCCACAGTGCCCAGTGGGCAAGCCAGGGCACTGGACACAGGATGCAGAGGAAGAAAAACAATTAGTACTGTCAAATTTTCTGACAGTAAAGTGTCCGTGTACCACTGCCACTGGACACAAACTGCAACAACGTGTGGCAGCAGTGCGAGTATAATCAGGCATGCCTTTTTAAAAATGTATTTTTCCTTAACTGATCTTCTCCAGTCCAGCCAGCCTTATCTGCATGCTCCTCCCCCACTCAGAGCCGAGATTAGTCCATAAGCGCCACTTGAAATCTCTTCTCCATCCTCTCTGGCCTTTGTGATTTCTAGAGACCGTTATCACACTGAGGGGTGAACACGAACAGAGGCAGGGTGTATTTTCTACTTGAACTACCCCAAACTCAGTCATTTCTTATCAGAAGACTGGAAGAAGAGGGGGGTGGTGACTCCTGCTCAGGTCTGAGAGACTGAGAACGAAGGAGGAAAGGAGGGGAAAAAATAAAGAGGCAGCTAGTGGTAAAGTGAAATTCAGACATGGACCTCGTTAGGGGAGTATCATGCCAAGTCTTATGTTAAAATAATCCTACTTGAGCGGCCCTGTAACGCTTCCAACATGCCACAAGTCTGAACTGAATGTCAGCAGCAAAAGGTTTAAAGCACAGAGAGAGATTAAAGCTAGCAAGGTGTTTCAGAAACATTTTATTAAATTGGCAAAAATGATCTTTGCATCTAAATAGCAATCAACAAATCTAATGCGTATGGAGCAATCCTATCTGCTCAGCTTCACCTCAGTGCCTCACATCTAATTGGACAGCCCATCACACTGCAGCAGCACAATGACCCAACTGCCAAATGGACCAAAGACTTTCTAGAGACCAAAGACAGAAATTGCAACCATGTATTAAATATGATTAATTCAAGTAATAGTTCATTTGTCCCATTACTTTAAAATACCATGGAATGTTGGTTCTTAAAAATGGTTTATATTTCTGCACGGTTCACCCACATTTCTGTAAGTTAAAGCTGAAAGTCTGCACTGAAAGCATATCATATATATTTTTTTTTAAACCCATTGTGGTGGTGTACAGATCCAAAACACTGTCCAAATACTTGTGGAGCTGACTGTACATGCTGACACATGGACAAACACAGAGAGACAGAAGCGTGCTCACACAGATACTGTAGTGTAACACACTTCGTCAGTGCCCAGAGAGGGTAGAAGGTCAGACTTTAATTGAGTGTGCATGTTGCAGTGTGTGCAGCCTTTGTGAGTGTGTGTGTGTGTGTGTGTGTGTGTGTGTGTGTTGGGGTGGGGGGTGGGGGTGGGGGGCTGCCTATCACTACAGGGCTAATAGGACTCCAGGCTCAGGAGTGCTGACATGGGCAGGAAGAGGCTAGAGAGAAGGGCTTTTCATTTTCATTCACACTAATATCACACACCCCTCTCTCTCTGTATATATATATATTGTACAGCATACTCCTATGCATGTGTGTGTGTGCGTGTGCTTGTGAGGGTAGGGAAAATTCTCTATCTCTTCAAATCACAGCTTTCTAATGAGAAATGTGACCGTCCCCCCTCCTCTCTTTTTTCATCCATCTCTCCTCTTTTTCTTCCCTCACCAGCTCATGATTCATCATGTCAGATGTTAATATCCCTAAAGGTCATACGGAGTCATAAAAGAGGAAATATGCTTTGTTAAACTTTTTCTGCTGCATTTTTCCCGTTGTCTTTTCCCCCGCTAACCTTATCACATTGGTTTTAGGGGGGGGGGGGTGCAGTGACCGGGGCTACTGTTACCACTGCGATCTTTAGGGATGATTGATAACAACAATAACAGGAGCTGGCGGTCAGCGCGGCTTTGAAAAGGAAGTGCTGCATATTTGCCCCATCGCACGCACGCACGCACGCACGCACGCACGCACGCACGCACGCACGCACGCACGCACGCACGCACGCACGCACGCACGCACACGCACACACACACACACACACACACACACACACACACACACACACACACACACACACACACACACACACACACACACACACACACACACACACACACACACACACACACACACACACACTAGTTTGAATGAGGTGGATGAATGGAAAAACGAAATGAAAAAGAGAAATAGTTCATCTTCCAATAAATTAGTGACTGTCCTTCCTGCACTGTGAGTGATATACAAACGTGGAAACAAAGTGATTTTTTTTGCCTCCCAGTGAGTTGAGGCGTGACAACTTGAAGGCAGGTGTGATTACTAGTTGAGACAACGTCTGTCACGTGGCTTGACACTGTGACAGCCGTACTGAAGCATTACATCAGTTTGTAACTGCAGATTAAACTTCTAAAGGAAGTAGAACATTCAAGCATACATTTCCAACCTTGCCTCACAGCATGGGATAAGTGCAACGACCTGTGCTGTTGTGATGCTGCTCGATAGCCAACCTGTGACCGTCTCCTCCATCAAACCAAGCCAGCGTCTTGCCCAAAAACTGCTCAATGCCTGTGGTTGTGCGAGTGACTAGAGAGAAAGCCCAGTGCTCAGTTCTTCTGTATCTTGGTACGGAACTTCTGTGGATTGGAGTTCGTTTTGCTTCTGTTTGGCCGGTCAGATATCAGCCTGATCAATGTTTACTGACAGCTGTATCAGAGCTTAGTTACTTAGAAGTTACTGCTTCACATTAAAAGCTTCTTGTCTTAACACACACTAAACGGAGGGAAAGGGGGCTGCTACGTCCACACAAGGAATACTTGCAATGCCACACCTTCCCAGCATGCACCTGTACAGGTCTGACCAGTCTGCAACCCCGAGTTCTGCCAAGTGAAGCCAATGCAGAAGTGTCTTAAAACGTGCATTCCCTATACTGACCAGCAGGGGGAGACTCCTCTGGTTGTATAGAAGTCTATGAGAAAATGACTCTACTTCTCTCTTGATTTATTACATCAGTAACATTGTAAATGTGAGTTTATGGTCTCAATTGCCATGTTCAAGTCTCTTTTAATACAGCATGATGTTCATTTAGTAAATGATGGTCCCTTTTAAAATAATTTAGACCATCAAATGGAGTATGTCTTAGGGTTAGGCTTCTGTGATTGAAAGGTCGCTTCCGCTACCAGAGTCATAAACAACGTCTCATCTTCACTCCTCTATATTCCAAATATGGAAACTTACGTTCATTGGTCAACTTAATATAGCCAATCTATGGTTCTGAGTCCTATTCAACCTGACGTCAAGCTTGGGTGGCCAATCAACAAAAGACGTTAAAGGTAGTGCAGTCGCTTGGTGTTAACGGACCCTTGATAACACTCCAACACCGCTGCATTATTTTCCACAATTTGATTTGGTGTGAATGCAGAGCCTGTTTGAGCGTGACATGAAAATATATTTTCAAAAACAGTGGTTTACAAATTGAGAAGATCGATATCAATTCAGCCTGCATTATATCCCATAAATGTTTTGATTGCACTCAACACCTCCCTTGTAGATTAAGGGAAATGAGGGCTGTTGCTAAACGATGTATTTCGGGGTAGGCTGCGTACGCCGCGCACAGCTCTCCAAAGAAACACGTTTTTTCTTGTCTCTGAGTCCAGCCGGATTACATCCAACATCAAACACATGAAGTTCAGCTCATTGACTTCACACAGTGCTCATAGAGCTGACAGTACAACACCTAAGAAGAGCCTGAGGCTCGGTCCTGCATTTGTAGATTTCTGCTCAGAAATAGCGTTGCACCCATATTCCTCACAAATTCACAGTGTCGGTCACATTATGACATATTTATAGATGTAAGGATGGTGGAGCGGACTGCTGTAAAGACATGCAGATTCATATTCCATGCAACGGGTTATGGCTCTTAAATATGAAGAGGACCGGGGGGGGCTGCTGAATTTGCATGGATGTCCTTTCGCCCTTTCATTCCCCATTCCATTTTATCATATATCTATATGTCCTCTGCTGCACACTGACATGGACTGTGAGGACAGGCTGAGGAGAAGGAGCGAACATGACCATCATGAATAAGAGATTAAATAAAAGCGCGTGGCTGTGAAACGTCTGTGGATCCCGGAGCAAATGAAAGGCACTTTTAATAAAAGCATATTAAGACGCACTTCACAGAGAAAACAGAAGCAGGACGGAAAAGCAAAACGTGACACAAAGACATATCGCTGAAAAGTACAGTTTACTCTGCATCTTATCAGAGCACATGAGAGTGAGAGCGGAGAGCAGGTGTATTCCTCTCGAGTGTGTGTGGGAGTTTACGTCGGCTGGAAGCACACACACAATCATACACCCACACGCTCTCACACACATACATACGTTCTAATTAGAACTAATTTGACCACTTGTTTCTGTGGAGAAGTGCTGCATGAGAGAAAAACGGAGGAGAGAAAATGAGCACAGATACAAATCATCTGTAGTAAATACAGTGACACACATGCACGTTTCTTTCTTCAAGTAATTTCAATGCTTTTAATTGCAATCTTTGTTTTGATGGTGCTGACATTTATTCCAATGACAGTTATTGTACTTTATTCAGATTTACATATCAGAATGTAGTGGAGGACAAACTACAAAAAGTTTTCTTTTAACTTCCAAATACTGTTCATTCATCATTTTAGGTCAAGTGCATGAGGCAAATTCCAAGTCAAAAAATGACAAAATGCTACCAAAATCCATTTACAGCAATATCTTACAAAAAAAGTCAAATCCTAAGGCTTCTCTATTACATATTAAGAGCATTTAAGCAGCAATGAACTATTTCCTATGAAAAGATAAAGTTGAGTAAATGTCTATTTGAGCACTAGTAACAAACATAATGGTTGGTGGTAAAATTACTACAAAATTGAAACAAAACAAAAGTGCATCAAAAGTACTTTATTATTTTTGACAACAAAGTATTAGAAACACTCCAAATAAAACCCTTTAAGATTTAAGGTTAGGGAAAGGTTATGTTTAGGTGTAGGTTTAGGTTAGGGTAAGATTTAAGGTTGGGGAAAGGTTATGTTTAGGTGTAGGTTTAGGTAAAGTTAGGGTACAGGTTATGCTGGTAGCGGTTATGGTTAGGCTAAGTCTCCAAGAAATGTATGTAAGTTAATGTTATGTCCACAAAAGTCATAAAACACGACTGTAGGCATTGTGTCACCATAAGGAAGACCAGCCCCAACAATGTGACTGTGTAAACACACTTATGTGCCCACAAGACAGGTAAAACATGCACGCACACACACACACACACACACACACACACACACACACACACACACACACACACACACACACACACACACACACACACACACACACACACACACACACACACACACACACACACACACACACATGCTGATCATACTGTTAAAGACATGAGATGGAACTGAGAGAAGAATGAAGCAAAACAAAAGTAAATCCAAAACATACTCATAATGTACGATTAAAACAGGTTAAACAGAAATTTATAAATATTAATGTGATCAAAACCAGGACAAAATTACAGAAGAGTCCCTCATTCCAGACACATGCTCAGCATTCCTCCTCCTGCACTACTTCTTCCTCTCCATAAATCTTAATGAGCTTCGCTGGGCCCTGTCATCAGGATGTTCAGTACAGTAGGTGTGTGTCTGCGTGGTGGGGTTTGGGGGGGGCGCCGGCTCCCCTCCACTGCTAAGCAGGGATATATTACTTCATCAGCATGTATGAGTGCAAATGAGGGATTGAGTGCAGGGAGGACGGGGGGAAGGGGGACAATCAATTATTCAGCAGTGAACACGTTTCACTTATTACTTAACTAAATTCTCAACATCCACACCGCCTCTTGTCCAATTCATCATCCTCCACCCGGCCCCTGTGAGGGGCCTCTTCCACAGGCTCTCTCTATCAATTCAGTAAGCTTTACTGGCATGAATCACAATCACTATTATGAAAGTCAATGAATGTATATATATATATTAGTTAATAAAATAGAGACACACACACCTGATGAATTCTATATATACATTTCTCAGTGAAAGTGTGCGCTGGAGAGGGAGACATGATCTAAGTGATTGATTTTGATAATATTTATGGATATCAGATAAATAAAACAAAATATCCAAAGGACACTATGTTTAACATTTGTTTCTCACATGGTCTCAAGATTTTAGAGGACAAAGAAAACCCATTCAACATAAAAACTAAACAAAACACAATCCTGTAACACAATTTAAGAAAAATACAAAATAATTTGCACATCACAAAACAAAATAACATTAACAATTTCAAAATTCCCTGTAAATGGTTTACCCTGTCCTGTAAGAAACATCCTTCTTCTTCTATAAGCTCCTCTACATGGCATCAAAAAAACAAAAAAAGGAACTTCTAGTTAAATTTTCCACTTGAGGCACTTTATATGATCGCACACTGGCCTGGTGTTATAGATATGCTGAGTGCGGACCATTGTTATCTTAGAACATAAATATTGAGGAGCCTACCCATTGATTATATTGTACATAAAATGCAGCTTCTGTTGAGCTGAATTGGCAGCTTCTGAATTTATCACTGCCAACATGAGTTAGAGGGGATGCATTTAATAAATACAGAATAACATTATTTTGCATCACCTGCAGTTTGTTCCTAAATGTAGCCGTCAAAGCACGGTACCAAGCAAAATCAAAAGACCAGAGAGGAAAATGCTATGTTGGCCCCAGATTAGGAGCTGAGATGAAGAGACGAGTGGTGTGAATGGAAGGTGAAAGGTGAATGTGCGCCAGCTGTTTTGTTGCTCTTTCATCTTCAAAATGTGATCCATCATATTGAGAAGGCAATAAACGGTTAGTGAGTAATTAACTTGTTGCTAATTCATTGCATGAGAAATGTTTTTTAAACCCTACATTCTTGTGCTTTGTGTATACTGCAGTATAAATGGGACATGATTCAGAGGGTTTACGGCTGAACTTGATTAGTGGTAGGTATCTCTGTCCCACTGACCAGCTATTGTTTCTTGATGAATCAGAGTGCTACATGAAACAACAGCCTTGTACAAAATACATAAACAGAATGGTCAAGTATGCCTTGCTATAAAAAAAAAAGAAGGTAGGTCACACACACACACACACACACATATACACACACACACACACACACACACACCATTGTATCATGTCTAATTGCATGATAAAATCGAGACCTGACATTGGACAATATACAGCTCATACATACAACTCATAAAAGGAGTTACCTTCCCCCTCAGACACACTGATCCTGAGCTGCCTGAAACGGCTCCAATGAATTCTCTCCTACACTTCTGTAACTTTATGAGGTCATAATGTTACTGAAGTGACGTAAAACTCCTTCCGGCTAGTTTGGCCCTCAAACAACAAAAGAGAGGGACGGAGCTGAAGCTCCGGAGGAATATTTTTTTGAAATGTGAAATGTTAACCAATCACAACAGAGCGGGCTAGCTGACCAATCAGGGCATACTTTGCTTTCTGGAGGGAGGAGCAAGCGCTACAACAGAGCATTTCAGAGAGAGGGTGAGAAGAGGTGCTGCAGGACAGCCAGGATGAGAAAAACAAGGCAGATTATGAGCATTAATGCATGTAAACATGTTGTAACTGTAACTTAAAATAAAAATATGCACCCGGAAAATAGCAAAGTAGGGCCTGTTTAAATTCTCTGCACCTTCAGATGAATGCTTGAGTTTGATGAGCTGCTCCTCTGAGGTCAAAAGACAAACACCAGTAATGCAAATATCAGCTAGTAACTAGTACATAACTATACAAAGTACACCAACTGTGCTATACACGAAGAAGACAAACCTATAAATACACATACACTGAATGTCCAGGTAGATTGTCTATGGTGCATCCTAATCTAAATTACACCTACTGTTTAACACACACACACACACACACACACACACACACACACACACACACACACACACACACACACACACACACACACACACACACACACACACACACACACACGCACACACACACACACACACACACACACACACACACACACACACACACACACACACACACACACACACACACACACACACACACAGAGCGTGAAGCCTCTCTCTGGGTGGTGTCCTCCTGTGTCACTCCATCTCAGTAACATTTGTCAGCCCTTAAAGTCCCTGATGTGGAAAATGGACTTTATTTTTATGGGTTGACGCAGACAATGAATGGTGCGAGGGAGGTTGAGAGAGAGAGAGACGCGTCAGGCAAAACTAATCTCTATGGCCTCCTAAACACCAGTAACCACCCATCTCTCTCTGTTTCCTTACTGTGGCCTTAACACACACACACACACACACACACACACACACACACACACACACACACACACACACACACACACACACACACACACACACACACACACACACACACACACACACACACACACACACACACACACACACACACACACACACACACACACACACACGGGCCTGGTCTCCTTAAAATTACGTTCCCAGACAAGGAAGCTGCATTGTCAGTTGTGCTACAAGGGAAACCTATTTTCTCCAGGATAACTATTGTTTTTTGACGTATGAAAATATTTTTTAGACGAGAGTCTGTGGAAGTCTGCATCGGGAGGAGGATGAGTGAAACAAACACACGTTTTTTGTGTCCCGTGTGAAACCAAAATTAAACTTAATTTATTTTAACTTAAATAATGTAACAAACATACTTATTTTAAGCCAACCAATTATGTTTTACTAAGCATAACCACATAGTTTTGTTGCCTAAAAATATCAAAGTAGTTTTGTTGCGGTTTTGTTTTTATTTTGTTTCAATCTTTAATGTTCACCATGTGTTTAGAACTGCGACCAGCATAAAAAAAACATGTTTCCCTCGAAACCTAATTGTTGGAATGCTGATAAAGCATTCCAACAATTGTTCTTCTAAGCTTTAATCTTCTTCTTCTTCTTATATTTCTTCCGTACGTTTTTTGGCATCTAACTAGTTCTGCATACTTCCAGCTACAGAAACTGTTCAACTATCAAATTATTCAGCTCTTTCAGGACATTCCTGCTATGACTTTTCTCATTTCTACCTCTTATGCTTTTTTAAATATTAAGCAATATTCATATTTTTCATATAATGGTTCCCTATGGGGAAAATCCTCTCAAACTTCTTCAACTTTGAAAGCTTTCTGTTTCCCCATACCTTCAGCTAGAGACACCATTTGAACTCTCAAATGTTCACAAAACCTTGAACTATGAAGGTATCATTCAGCTTTTCAATATCTTGTACAGTTTTTTGAATAATCACACTTATGTTTTATGCTTTTTTCAGACCTTTTCTGAGTTTATAATGGGTGTGTATTGCGTAGCTTAGAGCGCGCAATGTCATCGCCAGAGTGGAAGGAGCTCCGGAATCTTGTGAAAAAAATATTTTAAAGTTGCCAGAATTCCCACAATTTTCACTCTTCAGGTATCATTTTCCTAGTCGCAGCCAACAGACTTACACATTTGGTCACAGCAGCCTGAAAGTGAGAAAAAGTCCAGCTATCTACTCCATAGACACCCATGTTAATTCAGACTCCAAAAAGTTCTTACACAGAGTATCGTACCCCGTTTCTAAATTGCCACTACAGCCACATTTTTAACACTACAGACACAATTGTTAGGGAAATAGGAGATACGGTTTGGGAGATTTCAGCAGTAGTTTGAGAGGTGCACCTCAGCTTAAACTCCATCTAAAGCCTATGTACCTGTGAGTCTCTTCGAAGTCATATTGCTATGGTAACCTTTGATGCTGGCAGGTGATTGATGTGAGCTAATTAGTGCAGTTTGACACACACAGAGACAATGACACACGCACACAAATACACTGACTTAGAGATATTCAGGCAAAGGAATTGTTATAACTCCTGTCTGTCTCTCTGTCTGTCTATCTGTCTGTCTGTCTCTCTTTGTCTGTCTTCTGTCTCTCTCTCTCTCTTTTTTTCTTTCTCTGTGTCTCTCTCTTTTTCTCTTCCTATCTGTCTGTCTGTCTGTCTCTCTATCTATCTGTGTCTCTATCTATCTGTCTCTCTCACTGTCTGTCTGTATTCCTGTCTGTCTGTCTCTCACTGTCTGCCTGTATGTCTGTCTCTCTCTCTCTCTCTTTCTCTCACTGTCTGTCTGCCTCTCTCTCTCTTTGTCTGTCTTCTGTCTCCCTCTCTTTGTCTGTCTTCTGTCTCTCTCTCTCTCTTTTTCTCTTCCTATCTGTCTGTCTTTCTGTCTCTCTATCTATCTGTCTCTCTCACTGTCTGTCTGTATGTCTCTCACTGTCTGCCTGTATGTCTGTGTCTCTCTCTCTCTCTCTTTCTCTCACTGTCTGTATGTCTGTCTCTCTATCTATCTGTCTCTCTCACTGTCTGTCTGTATTTCTGTCTGTATGTCTCTCACTGTCTGCCTGTATGTCTGTGTCTCTCTCTCTCTCACTGTCTGTCTGTCTCTCTTTTTCTCTTCCTCTCTGTCTGTCTGTCTATCTATCTGTCTCTCTCTCTCTCTCTTTCTGTCTCTCTCTTACTCTCTCTCTTTCTCTAATCTCTATTTCTCTATTTCTCAATCTCTTCCTCTCTCTCACACATCATTTCTAATTTTCAGTTTTCTTCAATTAATTTCATTTCAATTGAATTCATACAGCCCCAATTTCATCTTAAACACTATCCACACAAATGACATGTTTACGTCTTCAGAAGAGTCTTCTCAAAATTAAGATATTAAATCAATACGACTTACAGATTTTGACTCAGAGAGTCTTGTTCAGGTAGAACCTTCTCTGTGTTATCACCTGTTATGACCAACAGGGACTCAGCACTACTACTATTAATACTACTACTACTACTATTACTACTACTATTACTTCTACTACTACCACTATTACTAATACTACTACTACAACAATTTCTTCTTCTCCTACTATTTCTGATTAGACTGTTTCTTCTACTAAACCACTGATACTGCAGTTTAACAGTTCAGCTTCCAGCTTTTTCTTCATTGTATTTAAGGTCTTTGCTTCTTTTGATGATGCAGTTCAGCTTCCGTCTTTGTCAGTTTTACAATTCAACTACCAGGTTTTTTCAACAGTGCAGTTCTTGGCTTTTGTGCTTTTTCAGGATAGTCATTTGAAACTTCCACATTTTCAGCAATGCTCTGTGACTGATTTCAGCTTTCAGCATTCCAACGCATTTTCTGAAGGAAATGCATTTTCTAGTATTATTTATGCGATTGGACTTTTTTTTGCAAATGAACCTCAAATGTACCTCAAATGAACCCCAAACTAACCCTAAATGAACCTCATTGATACAACTGTCTCAGAACTGTTAATAGCAACGTCTTCAGGCAGTAGCAGCCACACAGTCAAGATTTCTTGCGAAATTTTTGTAGTTTATTTTATTATCAAAATGCATCCCTTACAAACTACAATGTGTGTAATTCATGTTTTCACATATACTGACATATTATTATACTGTTATAACAAGATAAAAATGTAATATACTGAGTATTGAGCTGCTACAGAACAGTTACTGTAAACTGAGAACAAGTTTAATAAATTGACGTAGCCTAAATACAATAGTAAAGACACACATATATCATTAGTTACTATGGGGATATTTTATTATATTATGGAGACATTAGACCTTTTTTTTTTTTTTTTCATGCATATATTATCTAATATAATTTGCAGGTCTATATAAGCATTGTTGCTAGTGTTTGTCTTTGATTCTGTGGGCAGCTGGAGGTCAGAATGAGTTGGTCTGGATGCTGATGGATGTTCGCGGTGGACTGAAATGTTGCAGATAAACTTCTGTTTGATTGTGACGAGTTTGATGATATCAGTAGCTGCTGCTACACAGCTCACTCGTTTTATTTAGCCCCACCTTTATATTCTTGTTACTGCCGGCTTCCACACACCCGTCCACCCCTCCCCCTCCAGTGAATCCCACGATAACAACTGTTTTATTTGACCAAATATTACATTTGAATCACCTCAGTTTAGTTCTGGACATCTCTTTTTATCCATCCCAAATGAAGCACACACATATAAAGAAGCACAGCCAACCAAGAGTCCTTTAAATGTTAATGATCCAAACCATTAGTCCTTTTGTTTCTACCCCCACCTGCTAGCAGCTACATGCCACAGAAAAGCTTGTGTGTGTATTAAGTATTTTAATGACTAGATCGAGGTATGATTATTTATTTCACTTGACGTTATACATCTGCAGTAAAATTGATTAACACATTCAATAAAGCAATAAAACTGTACCTTTGACCTGTGTGTGTGTGTGTGTGTGTGTGTGTGTGTGTGTGTGTGTGTGTGTGTGTGTGTGTGTGTGTGTGTGTGTGTGTGTGTGTGTGTGTGTGTGTGTTTGTCTACATAGAAGAGAGAGATCTTTGTAGTTATTATTCTCAGCCATTTTTATCAATAAGGGTGTGTTGACAGATGAAAATGTGATTCTCACAGTGGGGGTGGGAGCTCTTCATGAGAGGTCGACCAGCTGTTTAAGGGAGAGAGACTGAGTGTGCTCAGTTGTGATTATTCCAGAGTGAACCTACTGAATGCCTGTGTGTTTAAAACTCCATTACAAATACTTGCTTGGTGGTTTTCAAACGGCCTCTTGGCTTGGTGATTATTGTAGCTCCAGTGTGTCATGACCATGTCTAGCTCTTTAATCAAAGTCTGCTTCTTTACTATTAAAGGCTGTAAAATCCAGTAAAGCGAAATACAATACAGTTTTTTTTCTTTTTAGAAAAGAAAATGCTTCTGTTGCATAATACAAGAGACTCACTTCACAGGTTGGAAACTTCTACTGGGTAGGTGTAAACGTATGTTTCCTTTCCTAAAAGTAAAAGTAGAGGTGCTTCAGTGAGCAAACAACAGCAGAAACACACACACACACACACACACACACACACACACACACACACACACACACACACACACACACACACACACACACACACACACACACACACACACACACACACACACACACACACATAAAACTGACAATGATATCTCAGAGAGTAGTGGTGGACTGAGAAGAGGTGTATCTGCTCTGAGACAGACGACTGATGCAGGACTAAAATGCTTCACAAAATGCTTTTGGTGTAGCTGGTACACACACACACACACACACACACACACACACACACACACATACACATACACATACACATACACATACACATACACACACACACACACACACACACACACACACACACACACACACACACACACACACTTATTTACACTCTCCTCCTCCCATTCAACCTGTGTGAAACCACTCTAATGGGTACACTGACTGGATTCAATAGGCGATGGAGAGAGAGGAGGCCAGCAGGTCTACACCATGAAAACCATTGTGTTCAGAAAGAATCAATCAGCGCTTTCCAGTGTAATTCGATTCATTCACAAAGGGCCGGGAAGCAATTTTAAAATGGAAATGCTACTTGACTTCAAGTGGAGGAGGGAGGATTGAACCTATTCATTTGAGGCTGCTGTGTGTTAAGGTATCTCTCTTTCAGCGCCGTGTGGTTACACATACTCCTCTTTGAACTGAGATAAGGCACCAGCAGCCATGTTGTGGACATGTGTGTGAGTGCGTTTGCTCCTACAACAAGATATCTTTTGAAAGACAATTCCAGTATACCTTTGATGCAAGGGACATTTTTGCACATTCCCACTCCCCATGCTCAATATGAAATTCAGTATATCTATTGAGTATATCTATTGCCTGTCAACATGGAGAGGGCTAAGCTGGGGGCTAGCATCTGATGGTGCCATCAGCGCTAACAGTGCAAACAAGCACTCATGCCAACTGCAACTGACCAATAGCAGATTTGATTCAATTCATATGTCGAATCAGTTTGATCCTTAGAGGCAGTGAAAACCATGTTGTCTTAATCAGTGTTTTACTATGAATTGAAGCAGAATATTTAGTTAGATAAAAATATGTAGTGCATTTTGGAAATTATTCTTTCTATTTTCATGAATCAATTTTGACTTTAGAGTTATTGGAATTGTTTGGATCACACGAGTTGGAAACAATCCACAGATGCATTCTGGGTCGGGCCGGGGGATGCTTTGAACTCGTGTGAGCTGTAGGTACCGAGTGAAATCAGAGCGGGATGGAGCTGCAGATAAGGCGATGCTCCATCTTTTGTAAAAAAAAAACCACTCTGCGCTCCATCCAAGATTCTCCCGCTCGTGCTCTCAGTTTGCTAGCTCTCCACTCACATGCTCTTCTCCAGAGCCACAGAAGACATTATACAAAGGTGTTCACAAGCTGTTCAATATGGAGAAATGTGCATATTATGATGCATAAAAACCTACAGAATATTGCTGTTCGCCAAAGAAAAAACAACTTGCTTTAAACATTGTACTGCATCACACTACACACTTTATGGAAAATTTGAAACACACCAAAAGGGTCAAAAGATGTGATATTGTCATGGAAAAAGGTTTTCAGCACAATTATAATTCATTAAAAATGATGTGCATATGTGGCGCATTACAATTATAAACTGGGATAAAGAAAACGTGACAGCAAAGGGTATAGAGAATATCTGTTAAGAAAATGTCTAAATGTGCAGGAAATATTTGATCTGTATATATAGAGGAATATATGGACAAACAAATTAGAAAAGAACAATTTAATCCTGATATCAGTATATGGAGGTAGTACGGTTTATTGTCCATTCATTGGTCTAACACATGAAAGCTCCCTGGCTCAAACAGCCTTCTCATCCCACATACATTCATCTCAATGCCAACACACATGCCAGCCGAGCCTCTCCTACAGCACACCCCCCCGGCGCACACACACACACACGCACACACACACACATCATCTCAGTGGCGAGTAGTCCACTGTCCGGGATCAAGCCAAGGTCAGCTGTGTGATTAGCGCTTTGCGCCGGAGGCTAGCACTGGCAGGCAGTTTTCCCTTAATGAAGCCATCACTGCATGGAGAGAGCAGGAGAAATACTGCCAGTCAGCCCAACTGGACCTGCCTGATTTACAGCTGCAGCAGTCTACACATCCGCCATGCTGAGGGAATATATGGAGACGTGGCCAGAAGAATAGTTAAACTGTCAGCGAGTGTTCTTTACCAGCTTCTAGTTCAGTGTTTGACACTTTCTCCTGATACTCATACTTATTGATTTTTATTTTAAATGTGAATTGTGCACAATAACAGAGAGGTAAACACTTCAAACTGACAGTCAAATAGTCTGAGTGTTAAAAGTAAAAGGGAATAAAAAAATTATATTGTATTCAGTAAACTACAGTTCTGTGTATTCTGCACCATTAAATACTACCACCATCACCCTCAAGCCAACCACAACAACAGAATGCAGCAGGCCCAAATTACTCTGATATGGAATATACATAATGTACAAGACAGATATGATTTAATATATACAGAGCGGGAGGAGGCTGAGGGGTGGAGGGAGAGATGGGAAAACCTGTAACATTAGTGTGGAGCAGACAGCAGCAAGATTCAGATCTCTAGTCGCAAAAAAGGTGTTGTTGGCTGAAGCAAAGCTATCAAACATGAATGCAGATGTGAACATCATTTAGATTAGATTAATTTCATGACGTAACAGAAGATTCAAATATATCATCAAACCTTCCTCATAATCAACCTTTTTTCTTTGTTTTTGTTAATTTCCTCCATTGAGGAAATAAAACAGGAGATTTAAAGACTTAAGGTCTACTAGAGCTATTTTTAAAGGTCATGTCTTCAGCTGTTTCTAGGAATGTGCTTTTTTTCCATCCTAAGAGCCTGTTCACGTTTTATACAAATTCCTCATGGTATGTTTTGAAGTTCTAATATTTCAGACTAAATATCTAAAGTTATTTTGCAGAGAGTGGTTTCAGACACACATTTAAAACATGTAATGAAGCCTGACAGGAAGCAGGCTTCAAAACTGCATTTAGTCATTCAAATCATGTCGGAAGATAAATTAAATATAATATAGCGATTAAATAAATTGGGTAAATCCTGTGTCCGCAAAAAAAACACAGACTTATGCAGCCAGTTAAAAACATTCTTAGTGGATTGGCGTTGCATAGAGGGACATTGAGCCTACAACCTCAGTATTTCTAAAATCGAGATACTCAGAAACCAACTGAGTACAAAGAGCGAGAAAGTAGACATTTGGGGTGGATGTATGGGTCAAACAAACCAGATACTTTTTACTAGGTTATATTGTGTCTTGTGTGACTTATTTCACCTTGCTTTAGTCACCTAACTTACAGACTAAACTAAAGCCACGTATGTTGGTTACGTAACATGTATACGTATTTAAATCCAAACCACATCTTTACCTTAACCTAACCAAGTACTTTTATTGTGTAAATAAACCTTAAAAACTAAGTAAACCCCACATTGGAGCAGCAACTGTATGTTTCCTGTAAACACAGAAGTGAAAAGACACAAGAGAGGAACTCAGATCGTCATAGTTTGAAGCTTAGGGCCACGACCAAGCAGTGTTTTTTTACGTCTTTGGAATGAGAATGTCTTTACACTTTAATGGTCCTTTTAATTCACATGTATTAATTCCACATATATTCGTACCATAGCTGGGTTCTCGTATGTGAATATGAAGAATCTGAACAGCAGAGTAGGACCACTCTGATGCCTCTGAGGGACAAATGTTGGAGCTGCCAGTGAATAATGAACCGACTGCTAAGAATCTCTGACAGCAGCCGCGTCCTGCACAGAGCCTAGGTAAGAGGCCAAAATAAAATACCATGAGGTTTCAAAGTTACACTTAACTATGTCATACGTTACTTTCACGTCCTCTTTAAAATATTCACATGAGCACCAATTAATATTATTTTGCTAAATTTTCTGAAATTTTACATTTAACTACAAACTCTTGGCTCACTCAGCAGAAGACAGGCGTTTACTTCCTGAGTCTTCATGTCCACATCACTGTGTGTGTGATGGCGTTGTGCTCTCAGTGTGTGCTAAAGTGTGGCCTTTATTTTTCCGCTGGCCTCTGTTCACATCTGGCCTGGTCTGTTCTGTGATATAAAACCAGGAGGCAACTGCTCTCATAATTCTCTGTAATGAAATACCACCTGAGCAGTAGTTGCAGTAAAAACACTGACTTAAAACACCCACACACAGACACACACTGACATGGAGCGGATACTTCAGGTGGCCAACAGAAAGAGGTTGAAAGAAATGGTTTCATAAGCAAGACCACGGGGGGAGGGGGTCTATCCATTGAAATGGGAGCCAATGAGATAATGAATAAAAGTAGATCATGTTGGAGCAGGAAGGGGCTGCGTCTGTCCTTTAATGCAGCTTATACAGCCAGTGGGGAGACAAAAAGACCGGACCGAAGATGGCTTAAATCACACACTCACACACACACCCGAGGGTGTGAGAGTGAGAGAAAGGCCAGGGCCGAGTCGGAGGAATTAATTGAGGTAGTTTGTTTCACAGCGGGGAGTCTATTAAATGCCATGTCACCACTGGGCCATGGGGAGTAACACACTAACACTGGGAAGGAGGGAGGAGGAAGGGGGTTGTAGTAAAGTCCGATACCAGTACGAGCCATTCCTCTAATATCAGCACTCACATCTCACCTCGTTCATCTCCTCTTCCTTCTCTTTGCCTCATTCCTTTTCTTTTCCTCTCTCCTCAATCTCTTGCTGCTCGACAGTTTTCCGTTTTCCTCTCTGCCACTACCTTTAACCTTCTTTTTTACTCCCTCCATCTCCTTTTCTTCCTTTATCATATGTATCCATCTATCTCCCTTTCCAACGGCATTTTACCATGTTTAAAATATTAGATTTTTCTATTCTTTTAGAATTTTTCAGTCACTCCTTCATGCTGTGATATTTCCATCACCCCTGTCTTTCCTTTCTTCCAGGATTTGAATCTCCTTCCTGTGTACATCTTCCCTGATAATCTCTATCTCCTTTTCTCTTTCTGCCTCTGTCTCTTACTCTTTCACTCACTTCCTTCTCTCCCGTCTTATAGACCAGGGGTTCCCAAATGTTTCAGACCATGTATAACTATTTCCTAAACCAAATTTTGCATGTACCACTTCCCACCAGCAATGTAACAATGCCACCTGGCCTTCATATAGCTTTGCTATACCTCTGGCGCTGTGACGCTAACTTCCAGACTGATGTATCCTGGTAATGTCTTTTCATTTTCTTCTTGCCAGAAGTGCCGCCGCTCAGCATCTGAACTGCAGACTCCTCTTCAGTATTTAAAGATCTGCCTGGCTCTAAACTGTCAGGGCCAGCGTGCCTCTCTACTGCTCTTTGGACCTTGTAGCCATTTCATTATCCCACTCGTTCTGCTTTAATCAACAACGATTGAGGAGTCTGAATCTTACTATGTTTAGCCAATGCTAACCTCATCAGTTCATGCAATCAGACATCACATCCACCCATCCACCACATATTTTCTTTCTGAAGTAGTTATATAAATTAAAGACTAATTTTTCTTCCTTGGTTTTTAAAGAAGGACTTGGGTCAGTTGGAGTGCAATTCTTTGCACTTTTAGCAAGGCTTTTGCGTACCGCCAGTACATGTAGGAAACACTGCTATAGACTATTAGTTATGGACTGAACCCCATCCACACATGCAATGTACCACCTGCCTCTCAGGACTATCTAATCATACACACACATTCACACACTGATGGCACAGCCTGTGGGAGCACTTTGGGGTTAAGTGTCCTGCTTAAGGACACATTGACATGGACTAGAGGAGCCGTGCTTAAATGCACCTTGGTCTGGAGCTGTTGTTCTTGGTTTAGTACGCCCCTTATTTTCAATGATGTGACTCAGTACATCAATGGATCTAACTCCAATATAATTGGTTCATTCATCATGAAACATGCAGGCAATGTCAATATCTGTGCCTGAAGCTTAACCTGAACGTTTCATTTAAATCAAACACTGGGGGGTGCTACAAATGTGGCAGAACAAAAGTCCGGCCGTAAATCAGAATTTTTTCCAATCATTACAAGACTTGCAGAATATGCTTTTAAAAATACTATTTTGAAATCACTAAGTAAGGGACGCTACCAGTTCCAAACATGTGCATGAACCTGGTGCAAATTTGGCCATAAATCAATGGCATTCTGTCAAAACATCACCAAACTTGGTGGGTGTTTTTAATTAAGCTGTTGAAATATGACTCTAAAATGCTGACCAAGAAATATAACTGCCGTGACTTGCTATTAAGTGCAATGATTGAAATGATGGATCCATTGTAATGATGAAACAAGTGTGTGATTGGTCTCAGTCCTTCTTTAAATATAATTAAACCAGCTGAAGAGACTTTGTGAAGCCCAAAACCAGTTGAGCAGAGAATGGCTTGAACCTGGAATGGCTATATGTTTAATTAATATTATGATTCTATATTACTATAATGTTCTTACATTTGTGGCACTCACATTTTTTTTGACTATTTGGATATCAGGCCCAATTAAGATGAAATGTCATAAATATGTTTTTCAATAGATTCTACACACAACAAATCAGTAGAGTTTGGGTCTTCAGTCCAGAGGCACCCATTGAAAATGGCGCATAGAACATTATCCTGAGCTATATGTTATCCTGTAGACCTAATACTGCATGGTTTATGTTTACTAATGCACGAGTGGGAGGGAATGAAGAATATCTGGACAGATGCCCAGCACCTGTCTGGAGACTTACCCACAATCCCTCACTCTCTCCCTCTCTGGCTGGAAATATTGACTGGCAAGCACTCTGCCCAATCAAATTAATTTTCTGCAAGACATGCCAAAGGTGACGCCTGAGAAAATGGAGGGTACTTGGACAGGAGATGGAGGGAGGAAGGGGCTGGTAGTAATGGAAATTGGGAAAAGGGGCGTGAGTAGAGCTCACAGCTGAATGTGACGGAGAGTGGAGTGGACGCAGAGAGAGATGCAAGGAAGAAAAAGAAAAAGCATTGAGAAAACATGGTGAACTCCGTCACACGTATGCACATGTATTTCCCCATGATTTCATGAAATATAGCTTCTGCTCTTTTGCGTTGAAGTCATTTGTAAACGCAATCCTCCTTACGTATTTATTTTTATCTGAAGTAACCATTCACTGTGCATATATGGAGAAAACAAAACCCAAATGTTAACGTTTGATATATTGTAAAGGAAATTTCATATGCAGTTTCCTGGCATGCCACAGTTAAAGCATACACAGTAAGAGCAATAAACATAATAGAAAATACACACACACACACACACACACACACACACACACACACACACACACACACACACACACACACACACACACACACACACACACACACACACACACACACACACACACACACACACACACACACACACACACACACACACACACACATACAGACACGCACAAACACATATTGTGTCAGCAACAAGTGTACAAATTAAAAGCTTGGATATTTGTATTCAAAGCAAAACCAATCAAATGCAGAATCAGTGGTTATAGAGTTGAATAGCTTTAAGCAGACTTTTCAATTTAGCTTTAAAGCTTATGGAACTGCAATTCTCTCTGTCATCTGAGGACGTTCTACTTGGAATGCTGTAAAAATGTCACACCACTTCTGGCACTGGACAAAAATGTTGAACACAACACGTAAAGGTACATGAAGGTAAATCACTATTGCACATGAATGGAATTTGTAAGATAAAGGTTTGGGTAGTATAAGGATGCATAGTGGTCAGAATTATCCCAACCGTGCTGTTTTTAAGTTGAGTTGGTGTGTTTTAGCCTAAGTGTGTGTGTTGGTCTACTGTGAGTCAAGGTAAACGAAAAGTAGCAGCAGCTCATGAATTTTTTTATACCCAACAACAAGTCAGGCAAGGAAATCCTACCAGGAAACCAGCGTTACTCGCAGCTTTGTGAGTGTGTTATGGTGTGTGAGTGTGTGTGTGGGTGTGTGTGTGCTGTATAGTATATGCATGTCTGTTTTGTGTTAGACAAGAAAAGGACGTGCTTTCTCATTCATGTTTAGGATTGCTCTCCCACGAGACAGAGCAGGAGGTTAAAATAAACAAAAACAGAGCAGGTAGACTTAGAGCGGCAACTTTTTATCTTTTGACCAGTTCGAGATTTCAGGCTGCACTAACTGACACGAAACTTTCAATAACCTCTTGAAATGTACAGGCGATGATTGAGAGGAAACAAGTACTCGATAAGTCAACTTACAGAAAAATAATTGGCTACAATTGTGTTTCAGTTATTTTTCAAGCTAAAATGTTCAACATGGTCAAGTCCCAGCTTCTCAATCGTTTTCTTTTATCTTATGTCATAAACTGAATATATCTGGGTTGGGATAAAACAAGAAACATGTAGCCTTGGACTGTGACGGGCAATATCACTTTTGTTTAGCCAATTTTGGACTGAATGATTATAAAATTTAACAAGGAAATAAGCATTAAGTTGCTTATCATTAGTTTCATCGAATACTACCATACTACTACTACTTCATGCTGCGTTAGCCTCGTAGCTCTTATTAAGTGTTTGAACTTTAAAGGTATAAAAGAAAAATGATTCTCAGGTGAAATAAATCAATGTGACCTTTTAAACATGCTTTGACCAATCCAAAGCATCACTACTAAGACAAAAAATCAAGTCCTGCTACTTCCTCAGCCTTTTAGACGCAGCTCTGACGAGATGTTAATGCCTTTATGGTTGTAAATGTGTGTGTGTGCGGAGGTAAAGCCAGGACAGTTGCAATCAGAGCTGGGCAGCCTGGCAGCACCCAAATGCTAGATTAGGTAAATAAAAGCTAGCTGAATAAAATATTCTCTGGATGCTGCTGTCTTCCTCCCACTGCTGTCTGACTACATGTAGATGTGGAAACACACACACACACACGCACACACAGTAAATGTACACATGGTCACGTTAATACGGTCATAACTTATGTGCTTTTGCACCCCGGTTCACCCTGCGACTGCATACTTTGGTAATTTAATTGATAGAATGACTTCCAACACTGCGTGTATGTGTGTGTTGATGTGTGTGTGCTTCCGTGTGCATCATATGCATCGGCCGTGGTTTCCGGGCCAGTCTATGTAATTGATTTGGACATGTTGAGAGGACACTATTAAAGTAAATAGAGGTGTTAAAAAAGGGAGGCATCTGTTCATCTTTTAACTTCAAAGCTATTGCACGATTACAGACTACCCCTCCCCATATTTCATGACCAAGTCCAACTGTGCAGACCGGAGGTTTAGCTCTATACATCTTCCTCAACTAAAGGCAGCATCAGTCCTCCGACACGACTTGAGTTGCAAGCTTCAGGCTTGCTCCAATCGCTCTGCCACCTAACCAGCGCACTACGAAGCCCTTTATTTCTTGTGAGCACCGTGATTCATGGCATTCATTAACCATATCAAGTCCCGGAAGCTTGTTAAAGTTCTGCTGTAGAGCATCAGGTTATTGTTGACCATGACAATCAGTTTTTCATCCATTGTCCCTAACCCTGATTCCTAACCCACCAAGGCTTCAAACTATGAAGCTCTAGGTTCCTCTCTAACGTCAGGTTAGTTCATGTCAGAGATGGCCTGTCTGTTTACGCTTGTTACATGAATACAGTCTCTTCTCCAAAAAACTACTAATGTAGATTTCATTAGCTTATTCACTTAAAATACTTGGTTGGGCTTAGAAAAAGATTCAGGTTTGGGATAAACTAAGTATGTACTACATTAACATCTTGTTACAACAACTGGTGTTATTAAAATGAGCTGTATTTAAGATGCTGAACATAAATAAAGAAGCTGACAACTATTATCTGTATAAAGATAGAAGTGGCTGTGGCTCAGAGGAAAAGCGGGTGGTCGGGTTCGATCCCTGGCTCCTCCAGTCCTTGTCAATTTTGGATCTTTTGCAATACACACGTTATGTAATGTATGTTTGTCGTTAAGGACAGGAGTTAAAAAGAAGGTCAAATTCAACATGACTTGGTTTCACACGGGAAATGAGCAGCAGTCTCCTTGGTAAAAGTCCTGAGATTGTTTGACCCATCCGACCTCCCCTCCCACCTTCCCTACGCAGACCTTCTCGCTATTTTTACTACGTCAGTTTCGGTGATGTCTTATAATGAGTTTGATGGGTTTACATTGGAGTCAGTTGAAAGCCTGGTGTGTCTGATACAAACGATAAAGGGCGGTTCGGTGCAACAGTATAAAACGACGAGGGCTACTGGCCAAGTGTCGGTATTCGATAAGTTGGGAGTGAGAACGGAATCAGACAGTATTTTGCATGGTTGTAATTCACTGTAACACGTTACTATATAGTCCAACACCTTAAACATGAAGTTCTGTTTCAACAATGTTTTTTAATTCGACTGGGCTGTCAGAGCATTAATAGTGAATCTGTTTTTTATATGATTCAGGTCAGATTTCAGATCTCAGACACCAGACATTGATGGTTAAAAAATGTGACCTTTCACGACAACCCTCCCCTCCCTCTCTCTCCAACTCTCTGTCTCCATCAGTGTGTAATCCCTGACCCCTTCACAGTGGGGATGATATACATCTCAGGTACTGGTCAGGACATCTATTATGAATGAGACACACACACTGCTGCTGGCACGGGTAATGGATGGGCTGGACCCATGGCTGGACACAAACACACATACACGCACACACTCAGAGGCTAGGGATGATGGTCATGTTTGAGGCTATAGCTGACAGCTCCTGCAGCTGGGCCTGTCCGACTCGTTTCCAGCTAACGGAAGGAAAAGAGTTTAGAAAATGGAAGGGGTCTTAGCCCGTTTTTATATAGTATCTACGTATATTTATGTAGATATAAACAGATATATTTATTGATATCTGTACTGCTCTGTACTAGCATATTTGTTTGTCTTTCCTTCTGTGTAAAGCAAACACTTTTAAGTCTACACTTAATACAGCCACAAATAAGAGTGCAGCGGGTACATTTCTTTTTACTGGAAGTGAGGCAATGAGTGCTTATATAGCTATACCCCTATTATAAAATTGGAGAGATGTGGGTGAAGTGGACGATGATTAATTTTTATTCCTTCAATCATGGAGTCATACTCTCACTCAATCTCTCCTCCATATGATCTATTTCCTACAAAGACAAAAGGCTTGTTTTAATCCTTGAGTGTCACGTTGATCTCTCCGCCACTGTGACTTTTGACCCCGCCTCCACCACCCCCCACCCATTCCCATGACCCAGGTGAGGTCCTGATCTCTGACTCAGGGCTGAAAAGCATTGGGGGTTCTGTGGGGGGGGGTTGGGTGGTCATGGGTGGAGCTGGGTCGCTAATGAATAGAGATCAAATCACCATTAGGAACACTCTAGGGACGCATTTGATCCAGACGCACTTTACACGGCGGGGGTTGTAGCAGGGGCTGTAGCGGGGATTGTAGCGGGGGTTGGGGGCAAGGATTTAGGTTTAC
Organism: Anoplopoma fimbria; assembly: GCF_027596085.1. Lineage (NCBI taxonomy): Eukaryota > Metazoa > Chordata > Actinopteri > Perciformes > Anoplopomatidae > Anoplopoma > Anoplopoma fimbria. The sequence goes on from NC_072455.1 coordinate 7,593,170, forward strand.
AGCACCAGCATACTTGTCAGATGGTCATATAGGTTTGGAGGTCATTTGAGGGCAAGTTTTGCTGAGTAATTAAAAATATCTTTGTTCATCATTATTCTACAGTTTAAGGGTAGAGGCTGGATAGTTTTAAAATGGTGTTGCAGTGCGATCATAGCAGACAGCAAAATGTGTGACCAAGTAGGGCCCTTCTGCAATTGGCTTAGTACTGTTGTCATTAGCTCATGACAGAAGTTAGTTTTTAAAGAAGCTGAATGAGACCATGAACAAAGTGGATTATATTCTACTGGAAACATTTCAAATTCTGCCTTTTGATAAAAGCTTTGAGATATTACACCTTGGTGCCCAGCAGCTATTCCTATGAACCAAATTGCTGGTAAATAAAACCTTTGGCTTTAATGCGCAGTGTTTCTCCAGGAAAAATGTCTAACTGCTAGCAAATAAGTTTTCTTTGTTTCCTGTGTGTTATAAGGAGGAGTTGGTACCTGTTGTCAATTGATGTAAACTTTTTGTTTGAAAGAACTTGTGTACTTCAATTGAACAACATCCCTCATGTGGCTTGGGTCCCATTTCAGGAGAGTTACACTAAAATTGCTGGTGTTTGAATAAATGCAGAATCTGGCCTTCAAGAGCAACCATAGAGGTGCTCAAAGGCCAGATGTGGTACAATATGGCTTTTAATCAGAGTCGCAGCTCTCCGTGTTGGAAAAGATTTTTCATTTGTAAATAGGGTAACACAGGGAAAGGCATTTGCCTTTTCTAAAAAAAACTTTGATGTGTGCAACATAAATATTACGTAATATAAAAAGAAAAATATAGTCTTCATAAACCTTTATCATAAAGGACACATGTGTTTGCAGTGCCAGCTGAAAGTCCACTGAGTTTGTCACTTGGTGTTGTTGTTGTACACTAGTTAAAATTCATACCATGCCCATATAGGCTACTGTGCTTTGATACATCTAATAAAGCACGAGAGGTTTCATATGAAGAAGTGCAGCACATGACATGACAGAGAATCTAACTGGAGAAAATCAAGAGAGGCAACGCATATACATACATGGCAAGAGAAAGAGATCAACAGACAGATCCCCAGTAGTTGAAAGAGCATATCTCTCTATGCTGTAATTCACATATATAATTCATGGTGCACAACATGGGAAAGGAGAAGCGAGCAAGAGTGCACTTCAGAGGAGAGATAGTGTGTTCCTCACATCACTGGGAGCAGCCAGCAGGTGGAGAACAGAAGACACAGTGTGAACCCAGACAAACGCAGAGGATTAAAAAAGTAGCCAGGAGAACAGAGACCGAAAGGCCTCATGTGATTATATGTAGTAAAAAAGTCCAGGAAGGGGGAGAGAAACAGAGAAATGTGAAAATACAGATCCCTCTTCTTTCCAAAGGAACTGTGATGAAAATCATGGAGTGTAATCCAAACCAGCTAAATGAAACATAGGTTCTATGACACATGGGCTGACTGTGTGATAGCCAGCAGCAAAGCAAAAACTAAATATCCCATAGATCTGCACAACTTAGACTCAGCTGTTCATGTTCTCACGGTCTTAGAGACCACGGAGGTAAATTACAGCGAAGCATGTGGACAGGTTCATCATGCTCAGCTACAGTTACAGGCACTGGAATTGGTAGCAACCAAACACGCCCTACCCAATTTGGTAATTTTATTGGCCTGACAGATTGATGCATAGTAGCAATCCCTCACTCCTTCAAGCCATGGGTATTGATCACAGTCTGCCTTCCATTAGGAAGGTGGGAGAACAAAAAACTCATTTGAAAACTTTTGGAATCCATAAAATAAGGGCAGCAGTTATCCAGCATGGAATGAGGAGGTGGACCTTTAACTCCCTCCTCCTTCATTATCTTTTTGTAACTCTTTTTTTCTAGTCTGTTAATAATCTTTATATTCATTTTTTTTCCCCCTGAGTCACTGGCTGACTAAGTATTCTTAGTTTTTACTGTGCTATGCCACTGCACTATAAATTGTACTGTGTCTTCATTTATTGTATATGCAGGATTTAATAGGGATTTAATACACCCAGGAGCAAGTTTATTAGGGCCACCTAGCTCAAACTACTGCAGTCTAATCCAACAGCCTGTGTTCATCATGTCAAATACAGACGCTTTGTCACGCCCCTCACCGTTTGATACTGATGCACAAGGCGCCCTTTAGATTCTGTATGAGACTCACCAGACTTTTACCTAACTGCAATGTAAACCAGTCATTATTAGAACTCAGAGAAACTTCTCTGGGGGTGTGATGATGCAGTATAAAGGCTGAAAAACCCTCACAGTGTGGGAAGGAGTGGAGGTGGTTGGGTCAAACAAACACAGGACTTTCACCCAGGACACTGATGTTTGTGTCCCGCAGTGTTGTTAAGTTACTTTGAAGCAACGTGTTTCCCTTTAGTGCTATTTATCAACCTAGTTTGTTTTGGTGTGAATTGCCTAGTTTTGCAGCTATCCCTCCGATAAAATGACATTATGACACTTGGCTGGTGCTCAAGGTGCCAAAAAAAGGACATTTGAAAACCTCAACAGCATGTGTCTATTCTGTAAATCACTCTAGATGAGACAAAAGAGACACTGCTGTTGAGTTTGTTGAGTTATTTGCAGACAAAATAAAACATGAGCTGGCAGATTTGTCAGTTTCCCAGGAACCCTCTGCTCTGCCTCCTGCTGCTGAATCACTGTGACCCTCTCCATGTGAGTACTGGAACGTAATTTGAAATGGATTTTTACAACGGTATTTAATGATAGAGAAAACTGCCATTGCTTTTAAATCTTTACCGTTATTTCATTTACCTAATTTAAGGTGAAGCGATGCGGCTAGACAGGATTACATTTTTTTAGATAAAAACATTCCCTCTGAATTTCAAGAAAAGCACAAAAGTGCATGAATCAGCTGACAAGTACTACTGTGTCCTATAGTCTGTTGAATAGATTGCTGTTGCTTTACAGGATTTGCAGTTCAATAAGATATTAACTTCATTTTGTGCATTGCAGTGTAAGCTGCTGTTTTTAAAAAGCAGCAGCTCAGTCTAGTAGCTTTTCTTAGAAGTTTTTGTTTCCATGAAATAGCCATAAAATAACTGATTTGCACTACACTAATGCTCCAAGAGAGTCTTAGAGCTTCTCCAGTTTTATTAAAACATCTTAGAACCAAACACTTTTGGCAGATCGTCACCATCTTGTGTATTAAAGCTGCAATAGGAACAAAGACAGTCTCCAGCCTTAAAACTTTAAATGCTTGCTTTACTTCTGTCCCTGTTCATTTTATCTGTACAGTCTGTACAATGAGCAAATTAAACCTTTACATCATCACAGATGCTCTGCTCTTTACATCACCACAGTATAGGAACGACTCTGCAGGGAGGGAAAGGCATGAGAGGTCCTGCAGAAGCCCGGAGATATGTTCTCCCTCTTTTCTACCACTTAATACACTTTGAGATAATAGATACAAGGTAGTGCATATCTTTCTGGAAATTATTCATGAAAATCGCCCTCAAATAAATTGGCATGCGGCAACATAATTTGAGTGTGCTTGCAGATTGATTCACATTTTAAGCAAAATTAGTGATTAATAAGGGTCTTTTTTTTAATAATCCACACACCACCATCTCTCCCTGTGGTGTTCTTTGGTCTGATCTGATTGCCGTTTCAGCGATAGATCACCAGTGAAGCGGTGGCCTCATATTATCAGATTAATTCAATTAATAAGTCTCATTTCCTCTTAAGTGCTGCTCCACTAAATAAGTATGGGGAGACGCAGCGCACGGACCACCCACCGGTTAGCAAAGCATTACAGAGTGCGTCTGTGTGTTTGTGTGTGTGTGTGTGTGTGTGTGTGTGTGTGTGTGTTCAATGCAAATGTGCAAAAGCAAATGCATGTTTGACGTGTGTTTGTATCAAAACAAGCGTGCACAAGCGCACGTGCACTTTATGAACACACTCTCACACATGCACTCACACACATTGATAGGAACCGCACAGATGAAGCAATATCTGGAGGCTGGTGTAATTAGGGCCAATTCAATTGGACTCTGATACTTCATTATACACCTGCCAACAACACCAGCGATTGATAGCCATATTTCCCCTCTCCATTTCGTTTTCTCGCTCATTAATGGCGTGGAATTAATGAAAATGGCTCTGAGTGGCCTCACTGCTGGAGGATAGCATTCACGCTGCATGGTCTGCATGTTTGCTGCATGTGTGCGTCTGTGTGTATGTGTGTGTGTTTGAGTGTTTATGAACTTTTAACCCGAGGGGTCTTAACCACACTGTTTTCTTATAATACAATAGGCTTTACCACGTATGATGTGTACACACACAGACAATGAGTTATCATTCTTACACAGATAGTGTGCGCAACCACACACTCTAAAGCCGTTTGATGAAATATATGATATGGCATGGCAACATGTGTTTTCTCTTTTGTCTATGCCTTACTTACTCCCCAACCCTCGACCCCCTGGGGTTGGTTTGGAAAAGATCTCTGCCTGAACAAGGGAGACTACTGTTCTCTTTTCTAAGAGAACAGTAGGCTGTGGCACATGAGGTAGAGCGCTTGTCCCGTAACCACAAGGTTGGTGGTTCAAGCCCCTCTACCGGCAACATGCCGAGGTGTCCTTGAGCGAGACACCTAACCCCAAGTTGCTCCCCGGGCGCTTCATTGCAGCCCACTGCTCCTCCGGGATGGGTTAAATGCAGAGAAATAATTTCCCCATTGTGGGACTAATAAAGGATTGATTATTATTATTATTATTATTAAACTTCACATCAAACCCAACATCTGTAGCTGGCAGATATCTTGTGAGATGTTCACTGTGGCGACAATAACAACAATGGGAGTGCGTCTGGGCTAAGGTGAAAGAAAATGATATCAGGATGAATAGCTGGTGGAACAGGCTGTTAGCACATCTGGCCAATCTACTACCCAGTCCTTAGAGAACAGGATGGATGATCTTAGGGCAAGATCAGATTCTAACAGGACCTGGAGACAGGGGCATCCTCTGTGTAACTGGGACTTGGCTCAGCCACCAGATGCCGGACGGAGCTGTCCGACCATCACAGCGCTTCTCTGAATCCAGGAGCGCAGCTTTGGACTGGCATTATACTGCTCACGGCTTCCTATCTGAAGTGTGAAGAAATACAAGGCGGGGGCCTGCCGGCTGAGAGGTGTGGTCAGTGTTGCTAAGCAAAGTGCATTCAACCTCTATAGGGAGCCTTTGGGTCGGAGGTACAAACCAAAGAACATTACACTGTGTTATAAAATGGCAATTCGCCAGGAAAAAATCTTGCTATTCTATGTTTCTGCAAACAACAGATACGTTGAATGTCAATGTGTCTGCATTCCGTCAGAGCAAGTGTGGTAGTACAGCAATGACAAGCTTAGCAAGTGACATAGTATATTGAGCGACTGTTATTGAAAGTTACATAACACCAAAGAGACCACTGTTCTTGTCCTGTGTGAAACCAAAAGTAAACATTAACTTTTTACATTACTATTTAACGTAACGCTATTCAATGCAACTCTGTTCAATGCAACTCTCTTTTACATAACGCTGTTTAATGCAACTCTGTATAATGCAACTCTGTATAATGCAACTCTCTTTTACATAACGCTGTTTAATGCAACTCTGTATAATGCAACTCTGTATAATGCAACTCTCTTTTACATAACGCTGTTTAATGCAACTCTGTATAATGCAACTCTGTATAATGCAACTCCGTATAATGCAACTCCGTATAATGCAACTCTGTGGCCGTTTCTCAATAAGTGAACTTCTCTGTACTTGTGTCCTCCTGAACTTGTGAAACGTCATCTAGCGCGGCCCAAGTACTGTTCCAATACACAAGTTCGCATTCAGCCAAGTACGGTCCAAATACCCGGAAGTGTTCTTGCTCCGCCCATTATATCGGGGATGCATCGGAGGAGACTTGTGTGGACTTTGGACAGCCAAGTATCCCAGAATGCATTTCACCAGCAAACAAGAGACGACAATGGCGGAGACGACTCACAACTGTCAGTTATCATTGTCTAAATACTGCTGTTGTTGTGTAACGGAATTTAGTTTTAAGATTTTTTTAAGCGAGAATGTAGTTGTTAAGACTTAAAATATGCGGTCGATTTATCCAGATAGAGCCTGTTTGAAAACAGCGCCGACGTTTGTCGGAGATATGAGGGACCAGAGAGGAGACCGGGCGGTGATGCTCATGTAGCCCGCTGACAGCAGCCTTATCTCGGCAAGGCCTCTCCAGATGTGCCGCTGGCTCCGGTGTCTCTGTGGTTGTGGTTGCAGATGTAACACAAAATATATACATATTAATATTTTAATATTTTCTAAATGAAAACGAAAAAAGGCAGGGTTGTGTTTTATATCATATTTCGTTTTATTGTCAATATATATGACTGAAGATAACCGGAGTAGGCGGGACCGACGAGCTGAGTTGGTGACGTCGTGACGTCGTGACGTTGGTGACGTCATCAAGTTCGCTGCTGTTCCAATTGCAAAATGACCATACTGCGTCCTCCCATCCTCGGGAGTTTGTACTCCCGAGTCGAACTATCCAAGTCTGAACTTGCAAGTTTGCAAGTCCACACTTGACCATACTTGGTATTGAGAAACGGCCTGTTTTACATAACGCTGTTTAACGTAACGCTGTTTAACGTAACACTATTTAACGTAACGCTGTTTAACGTAACGCTGTTTAATGTAACGCTATTTAGTGTAACCGTTAAACGTAGTGCTGTTAAACATAAGCTGTTTAACGTAACACTGTTTAAAGTAACGCTGTTTAACGTAACACTATTTAGTGTAACCCTGTTAAACGTAGTGCTGTTTAACGTAGTGCTGATAAACGTAACGCTGTTTAACGTATTGCTCTTAAACATATTGCTGTTAAACGTAACGCTGTTTAAAGTATTGCTGTTAAACGTAACGCTGTTTAAAGTATTGCTGTTAAACGTATTGCTGTTAAACGTAACGCTGTTTAAAGTATTGCTGTTAAAACGTGACGCTGTTTAACACAACCCTTATTAACGAAATGGTGTTAGACGTAAAGCTGTTTATTGCAATTGCAGTTTTGTTGCCTAAACTTAACTAATCATTTTGCAGCGTTAACCACATGGCATTGTTTGTTTCTGCTAGCGTGATACGAGGCTGATATGAAATGTATTTATGTTTGCAGATTACAGATACATATTAACATATTAACTAAGGTATTAAGTACCTTAAACAGCAGTCCTCACTACCAAAGACAATAAACGTTTGTGACCTACAAGTTTTAGGGAGTTGGAGCTTAGTTGCTGGTATGATTTAGTGTCCTGAATGCTATGTGTTTATGTTGTATTCTTGTATAACAGCATGTTATTTCATACAGTGCACAGCCCTCTCGGGAAGCTCTCTCCACCTCTACCAAACAGTCTGTCATACCCTCACCACAGAATATTCACACACTACTTCTGGAATTCAGCCAGCTCCACATCACTAATCAGCCCTCTGGCACACAGACAATTTCTGGAATATTTGTGCCTGTATCTAGCAAACTCTTTGACTTCAACAGGCCTGCAACCCTCTCTTAATTCTCATTGTTGTTTTCACTTCTTTTTGGCCATGCTTGCAGCATGACTCCAGGCATGATAACTTTGCTCCACACTGAAATATCTCAAGAATGTCCCCAAAGGTTGTATCTTAATGACTTTGGTGATCCCCTTACTTTTCCTTTGGCATGTCATGAACTGTTTTAACTTCGATCCCCTGCCCTTTCATGTTGTGCCACCATCAGATACACATCTGAGTCCCAATATTCTTTGACAGTAGTTTCCTTCCATAGAATCAAATCCTTTATGCAATCTTAAAAATAATTATAATAATAATTAAATGTCGGTTATTCTACTTGTTACCAAGTTATGTGTTTTTCCCAAAACTCCTCCAGTGTTTGGTCTTTTCAATATGCCTGAGCATTCCAATCGATAGGTGAGTGCCGTGGGGTTGCCAAATCAGAGAGGTGGCCTGTGCAAGGTTGCCAGAGTCAGGGATTTTATGTCCTATTCATGGGGCTAAAGTGCTGAGTTGTACATTTGCCTCCCCAAAACCCTGCCTCGCAATGACCAATGGGCTTATCAGATATCACACACATGAACACACAGACACACACTGTGAATCACTGTTTTTTACTCAATAGTTGTGTGAGTGTTAGTGTGGTAGGCAACACACTTTCAGTGTTTTGGCTCCCACAAGTCCAAAAGTGCAACCAGTCTCCATTACAGTATTCTGACAGCTTGCAGAGTTTTATTGTACACACACACACACACACACACACACACACACACACACACACACACACACACACACACACACACACACACACACACACACACACACACACACACACACACACACACACACACACACACACACACACACACACACACACAGATAAACACAAACACACAGACACACACAGCATCAGCTAGTAATGAGGCCGGGTTAGCAATCATCATAATTCTTAATTGTCACTGAATAATCTATGCAAATGAGGGTTAATGGGAACCAATTGAAGGCATTTGGGGGCACAACGACTTCTAAAAAAAAGCTCTGTCAATTAACATCAATATTTGTCTTCCTCTAGTGATTCAATTTACACCTTGTTCTCATGTTAATGACCACAATTAATGCTAATTAAGAGGGGAGGACTAGGTGGAACAGGGACACGCTTGATTAGGCATGTACGTGTGTATATATCTGTCATACATGTAGATGTGTGTGTGTATGTGTGTGTGTGTGTGTATGTATGTGTGTGTGTGTTGTGTTTGGAACACTAGTGAGTGTCTCTAAAGTAGAAATGAAACAATAATCAAATGACTAAGATGTGACAAAAACTAATAATCAAATTCATGAAAATACTTAATTAGACCAAAAGCCAAATGAACATATATACACTCACCGGCCACTTTATTAGGCACACCTGTTCAATTGCTTGTTAACACAAATAGCTAATCAGCCAATCACATGGCAGCAACTCAATGCATTTAGGCATCTAGACGTGGTGAAGACGACTTGCTGAAGTTCAAACCGAGCATCAGAATGGGGAAGAAAGAGGATTTAAGTGACTTTGAACGTGGCATGGTTGTTGGTGCCAGACGGGCTGGTCTGAGTATTTTAAAAACTGCTGATCTACTGGGATTTTCACGCACAACCATCTCTAGGGTTTACAGAGAATGGTCCGAAAAAGAGAAAATATCCAGTGAGCGGCAGTTGTGTGGACAAAAATGCCTTGTTGATGTCAGAGGTCAGAGGAGAATGAGAGAGTTTCAACCAAGGTATGCAGAATACCATCTCTGAACGCACAACACGTCCAACCTTTAAGCAGACGGGCTCCAGCAGCAGAAGACCACACCGGGTGCCACTCTTGTCTGCTAAGAACAGGAAACTGAGGCTACAATTTGCACCAGCTCACCAAAATTGGACAATTAAAGATTGGAAAAACGTTGCCTGGTCTGATGAGTCTCGATTTCAGCTGCGACATTCAGATGGTAGGGTCAGAATTTGGCGTAAACGACATGAAAGCATGGATCCATCCTGCCTTGTATCAACGGTTCAGGCTGGTGGTGGTGGTGTAATGGTGTGGGGGATATTTTCTTGGCACACTTTGAGCCCCTTAGTACCAATTGAGCATCGTTTAAACGCCATGGCCTACCTGAGTATTGTTGCTGACCATGTCCATCCCTTTATGACCACAGTGTACCCATCTTCTGATGGCTACTTCCAGCAGGATAATGCACCATGTCACAAAGCTCACATCATCTCAAACTGGTTTCTTGAACATGAAAATGAGTTCACTGTACTCCAATGGCCTCCACAGTCACCAGATCTCAATCCAATAGAGCACCTTTGGGATGTGTTGGAACGGGAGATTCGCATCATGGATGTGCAGCCGACAAATCTGCAGCAACTGCGTGATGCTATCATGTCAATATGGACCAAAATCTCTGAGGAATGTTTCCAACACCTTGTTGAATCTATGCTACGAATTAAGGCAGTTCTGAAGTCAAAAGGGGGTCCAACCCGGTACTAGCAAGGTGTACCTAATAAAGTGGCCGGTGAGTGTACATAGATGTACTCACAGAGAGCTGCTTGTCTCTTTCATTCAAATTCACACACACACACACACACACACACACACACACACACACACACACACACACACACACACACACACACACACACACACACACACACACACACACACACACACACACACACACACACACACACACACACACACACACACACACACACACACACAGTCTCACTCAGGCAGCCCCCTTGGCCGTCCTGTCAGTCAGCTGAGTGAGTCCGGGGGTAAACACTGGGGGTAATTACCCAGCGCCTCCTATCAGTGCTGTTAAAAAAGCCCTGGGACTCCTACCAGAAGTGTGTAACCTTAAACTAATGACAGCAGGGTGGTCCCCGGACGCCTTTAGGGTTGTGACCCGTGACCTTGCGACCTCTCTCTACTGTACGCCGTCACATCGCTGCTGCACTAACAAGCTGGCTTGTCTGGATAACCTTTAACTGTACTGCGGTCCGGCTTCTCAGAGACCTTTAGCTAACACGATACCTGAAACCTCGTGTGTGTTCAAACTGTGACCCCCCTCCCTCATCCTCCTCACTGAGCCCCATCTCTGCCCTCTGTCTCTCTCCAGTCTGCTGTTGTCCCTATTGTTTCCAATGGATTCTTCGTTTTATTCACCTCTCATTTTATTCCTCTCTGTCACTGCAGCTCTGTTTTTTTACTGCCCGCAGACAGTTTTTGTAACCTTTACTTAAGTCAACAAGGGATTACGCTCTTTTCTAGCAACATTTCACGGCAGCTGCTCATCAATAAAAATAAAGAAAATGAGGGAAGCATACGCAACACACAGCTACAACACAAGGTATCATTCAGCTGGCATATTAAATAAGCATATGAAGAAAATGACACATGGTGCTCTGTGCATGCTGTCATAATGCCTTCTGCACAACATGTAATAGAAAAGAAGTCAATATGTGAATTCACACTTGAACTTTGATGTAAACATGTGAAATACAAATATGCACAGTGGTTACACTTCGCTCATTCATTAAATATGAAGCACTTCTGCCTCTACCGTCTCAGCTTGCACAAGCACGCTGCTTGTCCGTGCGAGTTGCACAAGCATGACACAGTTAGTGGTAAAAGTGTAACATAGTAACGGGGCCATATTTACTTCAATTCATCATGAATTTCCTCAGTTTTCTTTATTCTTTGTGACGTTCACCATGGAGGCATGAGATAATAACAAAGTTTTGTTCAAGAATTTGAGGTATGACATGATTTGTAATATACAAATGGTTGTTGAACTTTTTGTGAACAACTGATCCTTTGGAATTCATCAACATTATTTAACATTAACGTAGCTCTCCTTTTGCCAGCTGTTAACAGCCTGTTGGCAGCACAGTCAAATGTAATCTTGTGAAATGTAGTTTTTGGTGAGAAACGTGAATAAATCAAGTTGTTTATTTATGGTGCAATATAACATGGAGATGAATCATGACTTGTTAACTTCCTAACACTAACTCTAAGCAGCTCATGGGATTTTTGACATTTGTTTTGTCCAGTTGTCTAAATCTCTTGACTGTATTAATTCATTGGCCCTTTATTTTCCATTTTGGACAAACAAGTTTGGCTATTGGACAGGGCAACCTTGGGTAAGGAGAGTGATTAAATCAAAACTGAGGACGAGTCATGGCAGAGGGGATCAGTGATGGACAGGTTGGTCGACATGGTGAGTTGGAGGCTGGGTTATGTGATGGCAATGTTTTTCTCCACTTTGGAAGTCCAGACCAGACCGAGCCCCATAAATAACATCTAAATGATGGTTGAATTCATGACACACAAATACATCACTTGCTGCCCATCATTGCACAGAGACTGTCACTGTAACTCTCAGCTGAGAGTGCAACAGAGGGAGAGCAAGAGACAGAGAGAGAGAGAGAGAGAGAGAGAGAGAGAGAGAGAGAGAGAGAGAGAGAGAGAGAGAGAGAGATGTTAAGATGTTTCATTGTTGATTACTGGTACCTGTGAGTTGTTTACAGCTTGTGTTGAAAATCCCTGTGTATTGAAAAAAAAAATCAAGCTGAAGAGAAAGTAAGACGGAGCACAAGGAAACTTTCAACCCTGTCTCACTTGCAGCGTATTATAATTCATTTCGGACTTAGCCCTGTAATCCTTACTGCCATATCATTAGTTGTCTGCTGTTTATACGGGAGTGACTTCAAGGTGAAATGTATATTTTCTCATCCGACAGTGTGGGAATAAAGACAGAAGAAGGGAGGAAAAGACAAAAGGGACAAGGAAATTAGGAATGAAAATGATGCACACAATAAAGGAAAGGAGGGATGAAGAGGAAAGAAAAAAGGCCTCCGCTCTGTCCAATTACATTGTTCTTGTTTTATAAATTGGGACATGGTTGAGGAAAGCTAATGAGAGGCAGAACACACTGTCTGATGAAGACGTGTGTGTGTGTGAGCAAGCGTGTGTGTGTATGTGAGTGTGTGTTTAAGCAGGTGAAAGAATGACATTAGCAAGTCAGCTCTAACTTTGAGAGATGTAAAACATGTTCAGTGTGAACTTGGCCCCAGAGCAGACGGGCTTATCAAGGCTTAAGAACGAGATGGTGGAGCGAGGGAGAGGATGGAAGAGGTGGAGACGGACAGGAAGACATTAAGACACAGAGAACACAAAGAACACTTTTTATCAGCATGGAATGCAAACTATGTTCACTATGGACACAGAAGGCTCACACTGAGCACACTTTGTCTGCAAACCGTTCAGTGATAATTCATTTGTTTTCCAACAATATCCTCTTGGTGTGATCAGCTGTTTTTATGGTTCTGTTTCGGCTACTAAATCACTTGGTTAACCCCTTGTAGACTATTGTCGCGAATTCGCTTCAAACCGCTTCCGGTCTTAATGCAGCCGAATCATGCCTAATGTTGCTAATTTGCCTCATACCAGAAATTATATTTATTGTATGTGCTATATTGAAATTAACAATCTCCACTTGATTTAGCATCTGCATGACAGCAAAAACACAAATAATTAATTGTTCATATAATTGTAAATAGATTCAGGCAATAAGGGGTTAAGGTTAGGAAAAGATGGTTGAAAAAGTTAACGCTTACTTGAAACCAACCCTGTCACCTACAAAACCTTTTCAATGTTTTCCCATTTACAGTGTGGTTTGAAAAGTAATTTCTGCCTGGATTATGTTCAATGCAACTTCCTGTGTGTGTTAAGATTCGGGCACGAAAGCACTTTGTTTAAGGTAAGGGGGAAATTGTGGTTTCAAAATACCAATACTATAAACACATTGTGTTTTGTCCATCAAGTCACTGTCTCTGTATAACAGAAAACCACGACCGCTATATTTTTAGTACTACAACCAAGTTTTCACTCCCAGCTCTTCAAATAATCTCGTAACCCAAACTACAATCTTAAGGACTGAGTGGACTGGTTATAGTGGGACAGAGAGGCTGAGTGGACTGGTTATAGTGGGACAGAGAGGCTGAGTGGACTGGTTATAGTGGGACAGAGAGGCTGAGTGGACTGGTTATAGTGGGACAGAGAGGCTGAGTGGACTGGTTATAGTGGGACAGAGAGGCTGAGTGGACTGGTGGGACAGAGAGGCTGAGTGGTGATGCTTTATTGCTGTTTCTATGAGAAGTGGCAGGTTGATTAATTATTCATCTATAATATTTTAATAATTTGGTTTAATACTGCTCACACCCTCCATGGTGTCCATAGCTCTTTCAGTTCATTCTTGGTTGTTCTGTCCTCTTTGCTAATTTATTTATATTGCATTAGTGTGTTATTTGGTGAAATTAAAAACTCCTGTCTGGACAATATCAATAAAATTAAAAGACAGCATAGAATTAATACAGTAAAATATGTAAATCAAGATACACATTTGTTTATTTTCATGTAACAGAAATATATATATATATATAAATATATATATATATATATATATATATATATATATAAATATAAATATAAATATAAATATAAATATAATATATATATATATATATATATATATATATTTGTTGTGAATACTTTGTGCAGTTTTGGTGCACTTTCTCTGAAGTACAAGCCTCATGTTTTTTTGTCATTGCTGTCTCCATGCCATTTCTTCTTTAATCTCTGTGCTGCCTGTCTCCTCCTCTGTTTTATCACTCGGCTGTTGCTCAACTCATTAGCTTCATTTCTGTCTTGAAAACGATCAGCAAAGAAGCAGATTACAAAGTCCGTACAACAAACATACAGTAGTGAAACAGGAACATCTGTGTGTGTGTGTGTGTGTGTGTGTGTGTGTGTGTGTGTGTGTGTGTGTGTGTGTGTGTGTGTGTGTGTGTGTGTGTGTGTGCAGGTGAGTGCAGGTGAGTGCCTTCATCTAAAAACTGATTAAAGCGTTAAAACTGCTGCAGTTCAGGATGTTGATGATATTAGGCACACTGAGCCTTTTGAAGTGTGCGCTCCGATGTAAAGCTCTGAGCTTCCTACCGCAGTAACCACTACATCACTTCAGCCTTTCACACCGACACACAGCGGCGGGAAAGACAAAAGCAAATGAAAATAATGCACAAATAGTTGCAATCCAGAATTTGTATTTATTTTTGGATTATTGTATTGAGCATGTGCTATATAATCCATTTTAATAATTGTTGATGCATTGTCTGCCCTCGATATATTGTTGATACCGGCTGAAATTTGCCTGTAATCTAAACAGCTAATTACCAGAAGTTTTTATTGAATGCTTGCTCAGATTGGAACACTTTATTTATTCTTTCATCACATAGTTTCTGAACATAAGGGGAGACCCAGGTGAATTGGGTAAACCATTTTTTTTTAAGATATCACCATTAAATTATCCAGTATGTGCACATTTGCATTAATGTCCAGAAGAGAAAAGTGAACGTTGGATCAAACCAGGTTCAAATTATTGTTTCAAGTTCGGGCATATTCGAGTCAAAGAGTCTGAGAAAAAATAACACATTTGAAATAACATACATTTAAAGTCACTACAGGTAATTACGGTGAATAATTTATTAATGAATATGACTTATAAAACTTACCCAGCTAATTACTTAAAATAAGACAATTATTTGTGAATATTTCTGAAATTTTTAAATATGTAAATGAGGCATTATCTAATGTAGCATTTGCTGAATTTAGGAGAAATCTACCAACAGAAATTAACAAAGTTGAAAAATAAACTTCTTAATGTGAATTATTGATTTTTTTTCTTTCAATTAGTGTGAAGAAGACTTACAAAATGTATGAGTGCAATTAAAAAAAAACATGGTTCTAATGTTTAAATAATTTGGCCAGTTTTACATTTGAAAACTTTGACTTTGGTATTTTACTATCATGTTCATTTCTTCTATCATGTTTCAGGTTTTATTTTATTAAATGGAATTCTATTTTGTATTTAATAAGGTAGATAGATAGATAGATAGATAGATAGATAGATAGATAGATAGATAGATAGATAGATAGATAGATAGATAGATAGATAGATAGATAGATAGATAGATAGATAGTAATTGGGTGTAATGTCACCGTTTTGTCAACAGTAGTGCAGCAGGCAGCAGAGCGTAACTGAACCCCAGCTGACTTTATTCCCTCATACAAATGTGCACACACAAACACACACACACACACGCGCACACACAGACACACACACACACACACACACACACAGTTAATTAATATTTAATTCCTTTATCTTTCACGTCATCTTTTCTCCTTAGTTTCTCTTGATCTTAGATTCCACAATGCTCAAACTGCATGTCCGGTTGTAGTAATAATATTTTTTTATGAGATAAAGAAAGACTTTCTGTGTGTGTGCAATAATTGAGAGATAAAATGCATTATGTAAATTGTGTGCAGTTCAAATGTTGTGGGTTTGAATGTGGTTAAGTGATATCAATTGTGTGTGCTAACGCAGATGTAACAAAGGAGTGCACACAAATAATACCCACATGAGACAGAGAAACAAATAGTGTGTTGTTACATAAAACAATACGCACTCCACAAGAGAGACAGAAGACTGAAAGCACTGAGAAAAAAAGACATGTGGGACACAAGAGGAAAAGAGCAAAGAATGAAGCGATGGGCGGTTTATTCCTCCCCATTCCTCGGTGTATCACCACCAGTAGACAGGAAGTGTTTAACTATTAGGTGAGCCTTGGTAAAGATCCCTCCCTCCTCCCCCTGCCTCCCTCCCTCCCTGGGAGAGCAGAGGAGCTTGCACAAGCAGATTTAGCACATGGTATTGACTTGGAAAGACGGTTTTTTTTTTCTTTCTTTCTTTCTTTCTTTCTTTCTTTCTTTTTTTTTCTTCAAGGCAACGCCTCGGATAAAAAATTAGAAAGACGGACAAAGAAGAGGACGGAAGAAGAGAGAGAGTATGGAAATCCAATACACAGGGATGGTAGAGATGAATGTATTTGTGTGTGTGTATGTGTGTTGGGGGGGGGGGGCAGATGAATAGTGGGATCTACTGTGGGTTTAAACACAGTGTCACAGTCAAAAGCAATACACACACCGCTTAGTCAGAGTCACGCCCGACCGAAACGAGCTGTTCAAGGCCGATACTGATTTTAAAAATCCCCCAGTTATTCACAGTGCTCATTAAGAGTTCCTGATCCTAAGGGTTCTTCCTTTTTTTTTTTTTTTTTTTTTTTTTTTTTTATCCCTGTTGAAGGTATCGTAAAGCCCTCTGAGGCATATTTGTGATTTTGGGCTATACAAAATAAATTAGATTTAATTGAATTACCATTTTAGTTTCATCCAAACATGTCTGCATACATTAATCCTTCAGTAAATAAGTAAGAAATTCAACTACAGCGTTAAGTACATACCATAAATCTATCTGTATATGTAACTCCATATCTACTATATTTATCTAAAGAAAAACAACCTTAAACTACAAACACACATACACATATTTATAACAAATATTTATTCTAGACTGCTGGATAGAAGCCTGCCAACTCAAGGGGTGTACTAAATGTTATTTTAGTTAACACTTGAAGCTTTGATTGAGGTTTTTAAATACGCCATACTTCATGACATCATGGATCTAAACAATAAATCCTCAATGTAAATAAAGTGATTATTTGGATTAAAAGAGCATTAAATCAACTTTCTTTCATTTCACCCATCAGTTCCGTCTACATAAATACATCACTTTTTGACCCGCCTGATATTTTCTCGTAAGGTTACTTGGTCTGGGTCGACTAATTCTACTAAGAATATTAGTGTAGCTTGATCTTTATCTGCAACTGAGTAGATAAGCAAAAAAAAAAAGCTGTGCATCATTGGAATGTTGATTTAGAGTTTGAATGTCAGTGTTGTGCACTAAAGCTTCTAAGGTTCGAACTATTTGGTACATCCCTATGCCAGTACATAATAGAATATGGAGTCAGGATCAGATACTAAAAATCATATTGCTAAATATGTTTCAATGAATGTTTGATGAATAATGAATCTCTATCAGCAACAGCCTGCACATCTCTCACCACCAATATGAGACATCAGAAAACCCAACAAGTCCCCTGTCAGATGACACAAGTCTCTCTCTATGTGCCTGGCTCTGGGTGTCAGTGGAGTAAAAGGCTTTGCATGACCGTCGCTGTGAAATTGTTAAGGTTTTAACGACATATGGCTGACGATGCAACGAAAAGCCTGACTGCACTGGGAAACGGAGAAAGAGAGAAGAAACATGTAGGAAACTAACTCGAAATTCAATCAAGTTGTAAGAAAAACATCAGGACACATTCAGACGGAAGCCTTCCACTGTTTAATTAAACAGATAAAGAAGCGTGTAAGCTAAACCCGGCCTGAGCAGTGCAAAGACCGCCGTTACTGCCGGGCCTCAGAGGGAAATCCGCAGTGTAAAGAGAAGCTTTCAGCAATACACAAATTTACATCTCAAAGCCCATCCCTCCACTATTCTGTCTATTATTTTGGCAACAATTGTCTTTTCTTCTAAAACACTTTTCACCAGTCTAAATCTAAATTAAGAAACAAAACAGTACAACTTTGCGTTATGTGATAGGGTCTTCCCATGTGTGTTTGTAATCAATGGACGCAAATAGAGGAACACACACACCCACACACACACACACACAAACACATACTGCAAGCGACTAACAGACCGCTTCCCTGAGGACTCGTGGTGTTTGTGTTGCTGGTTGCTGCACGGAGTGTGTGTGTGTGTGTGTGTGTGTGTGTGTGTGTGTGTGTGTGTGTGTGTGTGTGTGTGTGTTTGTGGAACCCAGCTGGTGAATGCTCTGTGTGTATGAGTTTGTCTGCAAGTGTGTGTGTGTGTGTGTGTGTGTGTGTGTGTGTGTGTGTGTGTGTGTGTGTGTGTGTGTGTGTGTGTGTGTTGCCAGCAGGCGGGTGGTCTGGGCCGCCCTGTAAAGGTGATGTGTGGCGGCTATTTGGAGTCTGGACGTGGCAGGTTAGCTCACTGCAGCCCGCTAATATCTTATATGGCAGCTCTCCCCAGTCTTATCATATTTTATACGGCCGCAATAACAAACTGTCTAGAGGAAACGGGACCGCCTGCCACTGCACATGCTGCCAGTAGTAAAACCAGGCACAAACACACACACAGAAGCATGGTTAAATGTGCTGGCACGTTACACAGCAATTGACCGATGCGGTGTCAATTGAGTACTTTTACAGTGAACAAACAGAGATAACTGAGAAAAAAACGGCTCAATTAATAGAGACACGGCCATCTGAATGACAGGCATGCAGCCACTCCAAGTAGTCATTCAGTTCTATTGTCTAATTCAGTTCTGAGCCGACATCTGTCCCTGTTATGCTGCCCAGTGAACACACACACACACACACACACACACACACACACACACACACACACACACACACACACACACACACACACAGGGGGGGGGGGGGGGGGTTGCTCCATGTGTTCATCAATTCAAAGCCACTGAGAGTGTGTGTGAGTGTGATGAGGAGAGAGACATGATGGGAAGAAGTTTACCAGCAAGTAACATTGAGACGCCACTGAATAAAGTTTTCAGAAATTAGTAAAAAAAAAAAAAAAAGGGAGACATGTTTGGGAAGTGGGCATGGTTGATGGAGGGATGAGAAATAGAGAGTTGAGGATTGAAAGGAAACACGCAATGTAGAAGAGGAGTGGAAGAAGAGCAAGGGGAAGAAAAGGATGAATTCAAAGAGCTGTGACTCAGAGGGGGGTTCTTACCTGGGGCAGATAGAGGAAAGCAGGGGGGCATTGCAGAGAGTGGGGTAACAAGCCGGACCCGGACAGCAGCACACAGCCGGAGTTCGCCATGGAGCACAGCATGTGGAGACGGGACCCCTTACTCATAGAGACTCAGCTACAGCTCCTCTCTGTCTGTCCTCTCAGCTGTCTGTCCCTCTGTCTCTCTCTCTGTCTGTCCTCACTTCTTGTCCCCCTCCCTTCTGGACTTCTGCGCTCCTGCCGGCGGCCGCGGTGAGCAGTCAAGAGAGTTACTACTTTCAGTGGGCGCAGACCAAAGAGATGCCTGCGCAGACGCACACGCGCACGCAACACACACACTACCAGTGTCGGACGGATCGCGCGCGCGCGTGTGTGTGAGTGTGCGTGCGTGTGGGGGGGGATCTGATGTGTGCAGACAGGCAAAGTGATGCTTCTGCTTCTGTCCTCTTGTTTACTTTGAGGAAGAGGTGGAGAAGCCAAGGCACGCGGATGAGAGGAGGAGGGGTGGGAGGAGGGAGGAGGTGGGGAAAAGGCAGGAAAGTGGAAGGGGGAGAGGCGGCGGGAGGAGGCGGGACAAAGGAGGCTTGGGAGGTCCTTGAGTAAAGAGAGGGAGCGATTGGAGAAAATAAGAGGGGAGGGATTTGAAGGGGGGAGGAGGAGGAGGAGGAGGAGGAGGGAGGAGGGAAGTCTCCGGGGTATTCTAACGTCAAATGAGCGAGCATGGGAGAGCACATAACGCTGAGAGCAGCTGATCCGTTAACCCTTTCCACTGCAGCCGCGGACGGACGGCTCAGACAGCCGGTCTGCTGCCACTCTTTACATCAGTCACAAACCTGCTCGGCTCATGCTCTCCCATATGCACACATTTGTATGCAAAAATCAAAATCAAATCAAAAGGACTTCAGTGATCTCCTCCTCTATACATTAGTAAATCAATGTAACGGTGTGTTACTACTGGATTTGCATGATCCAAATGTTATGTGTTTTTAATAAAAAAAAGAAAAAAGATTCAACGATTAGTTTGCTTGTGCACCCCCATACATCTGACTCTGTTATGGATTGGATGAAAATAGGCATTATTGCAAGGTGGGAAAAAAAGGTTTCATTTTATTTAAGAAACAATTATAGAAGGAAACAATTAAAGCGTGTGTTTAACGCCTTTGCAAAACACAGAGCTGATGCAAAGGCTTCATTTAATTTATAGCTCAGCTGTAGGGAGGATATTTTCTTTTTAGCAGAGCATTTCCCTAGAAAGAACCAAGCTAATGGCTGAATAATGTGATACAGTAAAATATGCCCCCCACCCCCCACTCCTTTCTCCCTTCCTTTTCTCCTTCTGTGGGGCCTCGGAGGGGAAGGCGAGGAGCGGGTTATTTATATTTTTGGCGTTATGGTTCTTGTTTGATGTACTACAGCACTGACTAAATGATTAAGTTTAATCTGACGCTGTTGGAGGGAACACCTCCTCCACCGGGGGTGGGGCAGAGGGATGGAGGAGAAGAGAAGAGAAATATGTTTAACGCACACAGTGTGTGTTCATTCCAGCACTTCTTCCTCTATTTTTTATGAGGGTTATTGTACACACACACGTACACACCCCTGCTTTATTCTCTTCTTTAATCTTTTGCCGTAATGAAACATTTCTAACAAATCTGAATTGATCTATTATCAATACAGTTGCCTTGTAGTTTTCAGTGTATTTTTTCTATAATTTATTGTGGTATACATGAAACATGTCATGACTGGGTTCATAAATTATTCAATGTATCATGTAAAAACTCAAAGTTGTTGGTAAAACGGTAAAATAAAGAGAAATAATACAAAAATCACAGCATAAAATAAAATAGAACGAGGGAAATATTAAGAAATTGTGTGTCCTGAATGCAGTTCAGTTAGTATTCACATCAGGACAGAGAGGATATACAAACCTATATCTGTACACATTCATTTCATCTACGGCCTCTTCTATTTAGCCCACCATGTGTCAAATCAGTCAGCATTGCCTCAGATTTTAAAAGGGGATTCTCTGACATTATTGTGATGATTTAGTGAGGTTTACATGAAGTGATTGATCACCAACAACAATAACAATCAGATTGGGGGAACTGAGCAAATGAAAGGATGAATTATTGTCACCGCAAAAATGTGCATGTGTTATTCTTAAAAAACAACAACATATTGATTAAACCCTGGAGGTGAAGCCCTCATACAAACCAGGTACAAACAGAGTAAACCAGGCAGAGGAAAGACGTGTGTGTGACAGCACTGGTACATGTTGTTTCATCTCTCTTCATTTAATTCACAATTATAATTATCACACACACACACACACACACACACACACACACACACACACACACACACACACACACACACACACACACACACACACACACACACACACACACACACACACACACACACACACACACACACACACACACACACACACACACACACACACACACACACACACACACACACACACACACACAAGCAGGTTGATTGAATGGCAATCTAATCTCCAATCTGCTACATAACATTTCATTATTGAAAGATATTAGCCAGTGTTTTGAATCTCCTGAGTGTGTGTGCTCATGTGTATATTATGTATATTGGTTTTTATATCAAAATCTACTGCAAAATACATTGAGTGCTACTTTAGGTCTAAAACTGACTTCTAATGAGGTTTTAATATGAAAAATAAATTCTGATGTACCTTCATGAGCACATTAAAATCTCTCAATTAAGGTCACAGTGAAATAAAAAATTAAGCCATTTTGAATTAAGAAAGGGCACGCATGCATTTTACATCCACCCAAACACTCTGCAACTCTGACCCTAAAGTTAACTAAACCTGGTCCTGACACCAATCTCTAAATCAACTATCAATTTCAGGCTCACTTCGAATTCTAAATTGTTTTTCATTTCATAATATAAAACCCATACTCAAATTCAACTGCATACAAAAAGATATGTTTATACCAGAGCATGGGCTGCAACCACAGATCAAACAATAATCAATATTCATCAACCATTTCAGATTGGAGAGGGGGATCAGACAACAACCAGTTCAAATGTCCTTTCCAACTTACGAATAGTTAATACACAAAACTATAAATGTCAATAATCTTAAAAGAAACACAAGATAGTCATTTTATAATAATAATGGCAGTAATAATAATAAAAGTAAAAGCAATTTTTTTTTAAAACAATGACAACAACAATAATTGACATAATAATGATTTATATATATATATATATATATATATATATATATGTATTAGTAATAATAACAATACTAGTATTATTGTTATTATTATTGTCAGTATTATTATTATTAACAATAACTGCTCAACAAAGTCTGTGAATTATGTGACTCGGTTTCTAGTCATACTGGAAAGAGACTGTTGAGATTTTCAAATGTATATTTTGGAGCTTTGGGCACCTCAAGCAGAGTGGCCTCTAGTCTCATAATATTAAAGAGAAGGCAGACATATTTACGGAAATTAGACAACACACAGAAACAAACTTTTTATAAATATAGTATAATATATAATATATATAATAATAATATAATAGATTTTAATGTCTGACTAATGCTGTGTGTTTTAAGTTTTAAGTTTTTAGTGTGTAGCTTTTAATGCTGATTTTAAATGTCTGTAAAGCGTCTTTGAGTACTCTGAAAAGCGCTCTATAAATAAAATGTATTATTATTATTATAAATATCACTACAGGTAAGAGCGAACATATGTTTTTTTCTGATTTTATTGTGAACTGTCCCTTTAAGCTTATGGAAGATGGTATCATGGTTATTAAGAAAAAGATAATGGTTGGACTGAGATGGGACGTGAACTCTGGCCTGTCGCTTGAAATTTAAATCCATCCACCACAATCATTTCTACATTCTCATTTGTTTGTCAGACTACTCCCTGCCTCTGCCCTGACGCTTGCCATTTGAAACCAATTGTGTAGTGCAGGACAAGTAAACATGAATATATTTCTTGGGCGAGACTGGGCTGATCTGGCCTCAGACTGCAATACATAAAGCAAAAACCTGCAACACAATACAGTACAGAAGAAAAGTCACTGGAGTGTATTTTACATAAAAATCTGGTCTGGCGCAGCTTTAATCCAATCTTGACTTCTCAGTCACTCAATAAACTGTCACCAATTACTTGTAACCTCCAATGCATTTATTGCTTTAATGCATGATGTCATATCAGAGGCAAGGCAGTAGGAGAGCGCAGACAGTCACACCTCTCAAGGAAGTTTGGCAGCTTAATGTTTTTGTTTTTTTCAGTATTTATTATTTATATATTCAGTCTTTCTTCGAGTGTTACCTGGGCCTGATGAAAACTTAAAAGGCCGGTGACATTGAGGCTTCAAAGCCACGCATCAGCATCAAAGCCAGTTTGAACATATTGAAATATTTATCGTTTTCTATTCTCACAGCAGATGGATAGATCTGCCGGTTCTTCATACCATGGGAAACATATGGTTATGGGGGGGTCAGGGTGCGTGGGGTTCAGGCGAGTGCATGTAACTGCTTACCGACTAGGAGACGATCTGAGTCAGAGCGAAAGCAAACCACGAGAACGCAGAGTGAGCGTGAGACGGCAGGAGGACTGAGAGAAAGGGACAGTTGAGTGAGAGTCTATGAGAATGAGTTAGAAGAAATGAAAGAGGGAGCCAGAGATACTGCTCGTAGCGGGAGACACAGGAGCCCTTATGCAAAGAGCAGGCGGGTTGACTCGGCAGGAAAAGTGACTTTGAAGGCAGCGGCAGGTCCCCGCTGGCGGAGCGAGGCGGTGTTTAGAAGGAGAGGGGTTTTTGAGAGGAATCAAAGCGGCCTGAGACTTGACAGGGCCACGACATTAGGCATTCTCCTCCCTTCATCCCCTAAGGTGCTTGTCCTCTGCAAGGTGGAACCACACTCACAAAGTCAACCAAGAAACAAAAGAGGCCCAGTCTCTTTCTTCTTTTTCTCCTCTCTCTCTCTCTCTCTTACTCTTTGTACTCCGCTTGTTTTTTAGTTTTTGTCCTTTTCTTTTTCCCTCGTCCTCAAAACATAGAGTCGATACAATTTTTTAACATTTATTTGTAAGCAGATATGAGGACATTTTAAATTATTCTGTTGGCCATCAGCTATAACTCTCCCCGTGGAGCATCTGTAAGAGGTCAATGAACGATTGTCAATATGATTTAACACAGTTGTAATTGAATGTGTCTTCTTATTTTCATTCATATGATTTCATTAATTCACTCTCCATGACAACAGAGCAAGCTGTCCAAAGATAAAGTGGCTGAATGAGATAATGGAAGGTGAAGAGAGAGAATGTCAGTTCAGGCAGAGGATTAGTGTGTACGTGTGTATGTGTGAGTGTGTGTGTGTGTGTGTGTGTGTGTGTGTGTGTGTGTGTGTGTGTGTGTGTGTGTGTGTGTGTGTGTGTGTGTGTGTGTGAGAGAGAGAAGAGAAAGAGAGGATTCCACATATGGTTGTCTCGGATCGTATCGATCAAAGAAAATGAAAGCAAAAACAACAGTTTGAACTTGAAAAAATGATGTCTGCCTGTCATCACACACAACGTGTTTGGTTGAACACGTTCAGATCAACACAACGCTCAGTTGGTGGAGAACAAATGAACCGAACAGGAGAAAGAGAGAACGAGAGGAGATAGAGCTGAAAGGAGTAAAGTGCAACTAAATGGTGCAAATTGACGGATATGTTAACAAGCACAGGACATGGTTAGCTTAGAAGAACAGCTGGCAGCTCCCCCAGCACTTCACAACACTTTTGTGTGTAGTAATAAAACTCAAAGATAGGTTTCTGACATAGACAGTCAACAGAAAAAAAGTATTTCAAGCAAACAGACACAGCCTGTGTTTGGAGATGGCCGTGGCTGACGTTAGGTTCCTGTCCTGAGTTATTATCCCATTCCGGCCATGGCTCATGGTAATGAAAGAACACGTCAACCAGTTCAGCCCTGTGGCACAGAGGAACAACACACACACACACACACACACACACACACACACACACACACACACACACACACACACACACACACACACACACACACAATACTTGTTTGTAGGACGCACTCATTGTGGGTCAGCACATGGGATTTGATAAAATGGATGACAATTTGAACAAAGCCAACAAGTGACTGTGGTATAGGCACAACAACACACTGTCAGCATACAGAGAACAGGGCAGAGGTTTAAGGGAATGTCAAAGCACATAGCAGTGTTCAGCTGCTTTTGCTCCCAGTATGCAGCAATATCTCATCGTTCATTCATAAAGGATCATTTATGATTTATGAAGAGCAGACATTAACATCTGCAATATCTAGCGTTTTATTAGACTGTATCAATGTATGGCGCTTTGAATCCCTCTTGTATCATGTGAAGCATCCAACTATCAGCTCTACGGAAAAAAACACACATTGCCGAGGCACGGTGAGAGACATTACTGATCATCTGTGAATGGACTTCATTTCTCTGAGTATGACCCGGCTGTCAAAGGAGAGAGTCTGTCCTCCATGTGGCTGAAGCAAACACAGTGTGACCCCACTGGGCCTGATTGCATTAGAGCGCACCTCCAACATATGATTACTCCACTCCAGTTGGGTTATTAGGGAATAATAGTAAATCTAATTGGAAGCTGATTAACATAGAATTGCTCGCTGTGCAGCGGCATGCATGTGTGTGTGTAAAGGTGTGTGTGTCCAGCTCTGATTAGAAGAAGGTGGAGGGTTTGTCCCCCTAAAAATGTGACATTATGACCGTAAGAACAACACTTCACATTCTCGTTAGGTAAAGGGAAGCAGACAAGACAGCTTAGATGCACAAGCAAAGAACCATTAAGATATTACATGTAAGATATTTTCGCTATGAGAGACAGGTGGCTGCATTGTTCCTCACTGTCCTCCACTTGTATTAGCTATCATTAGAAATCTTTCGATGCCTGAGCCAATATGATACCTGAGATACTGCAACATTACTTTTCGATGCTGCCATGCTTTGAGAACCATGTCAAGAGAAGACAATGTTTTGAAATATTAAATATTAATGAAACACAAGGAGCTGCACGAGAACGTTATCTAAATAAAAATGGTAATTGTTGTTTTAAATCAGAAACTATTATTTACACCTCAAAGAACTGCACCCCTACAGAGTCAACTTGGAGGGTGAGTTATTTTTAGGGTTAGGGTCAAGTGACCATCTGCTCACAGCAAAGTGAAGAAATTCCCAGTGATCGCATGAGGAATCAGATGTTTGTTAATTCTGAAAGCAATCCTTACACTTCATCAGCAATAGAATAAATCTGTTATTTTCCAAAAAACTGACGTTAACATGCAGAGGTGAAAAAAATACTCAGATCACTATGTAAGTAAAAGTAGGAATACTACTTAAAGTCCAAAAGTATTGTCATCAAATAATTAAATATAATATATAAATTAATTAATGTCACTTGGAGGTGGAGCTAGTTTTAATGCGTTATATACTGCTGGGTAATTTAACCTAAAATAATGCATCATTTCATCATTTATTACACTAGTTGATCAGATTAAATTTTTCTGTATATATATATTTCCTTGAAATGCCCCTGTAAAATGCTGAGATTTCAGATTACATCATTACTGTGAAACATCAAAATAACTAGCCAAATAAAATTAGCTAAATAGCTTTTACTTTGAGAGGAAGTGGAGACATTTTACTTCTGTCACTGCAGTATTAAAGCAATCCCTGACCAGACATTCATTGCCAACTTCCAGTACTACAGGTTTTAATAGTCAACATAACTAGATCAAAACCAAAACAGGATTGAGAATCAATACCCAACCCTACTTCCTTTTCTTTCTCCTTTTCTTCTTTTCTCCTCTCCTCTCCTTCCTCTCCTCTCCTCTCCTCTCCTCTCCACCGAGGCGTAATGGAGGGCCTGACATGGCAGTATTTCATCCAGAGCTAGTTGACATCAGGGTTCCACGCAGGGGAGCAGCCCTGGACAGAGGCCCCGTCAGTGGGCCGCGAGGCAGCGAGAGCTCCCCAGATGATGGTGGAGGGATGGAGCCTTTAATGTTCAGCAAATCTGTTAAAGGAACATCCATCATTGATGCCCCAGCTGCCCACCCGAGAGGCCATGGCAGATGTCAGGTACTCATCACTTCATCCATTGTTCCTCCTCACTTGTGTTACCTCACCTTTAACAGATACATTTCACCTTTCCTTTTCTTTTCAAAAGACACACACAGATACACACACACACACACACACACACACACACACACACACACACACACACACACACACACACACACACACACACACACACACACACACACACACACACACACACACACACACACACACACACACACAGATCCCTCTGTGTTTTTTTTTTTTCGCAGTCAAACAGGATGAATTGCTGCAGAGGACGGGAGAAAAGGGTGAAATAGAGGAAATTTGCTTCAATATTTATGCATTCAGAAACAAAACAAGTCTCCGGTTCTCAGGATGCAGTCCAGTGCCTTTTCATTTTTGACGTCACAGAAATGCAATTCTCAATCCGCCCTGTTCTGCTTTAGCACTCCCAATGGTCGACTGCAATACATCTCCTACCCATACGGCTCACACATACAAACACACATACACACACACACACACACACACACACACACACACACACACACACACACACATACATACACACACACACACACACACACACACACACACACACACACACACACACACACACACACACACACACACACACACAACACACACACACATACTAGGCAAGAGGCAGTAATATATCTCTTGGAGAATTTAAGTGCACCACCACCAACATTTGCATTTCTGTGGAACGAGTGCATCTGATTTATAGAAGCAGAGGCCTGAAGCATCTTGGGAAATGAGGCGGGTGGATGGAAACTACGTTTCCCAGAGGCAGGGTGTTTTGGCCATGTCAGCAGCAGGCATTTCAGAGGTGCTGTTTTGCAGTGCTGGTGAATTTCCGAAACAAGCAAGTGAAAGAGAGAGAGAAGAAAAAAGGAAGGACAAATGGATAAGCAGCACAACAACTTTTTGTTTGAGTGTAAATTTTCAAGACGAGCCAATTGTTATTTCCTCAAGCAAGGTTTGAGTGGAGACAAGTTTTTTCCTCAAGCCGAATGACACATTCTTTAGAGCATCAAAGCCTGCTTCCCAAACGAACCAATTAAGTTGGTTTGTGTAGAATCTAGAAAGAAGAGAAAGAAGGACGAGTCAAAACAGGAGAGGGAAAGGCAATATTGAAATGGAATCAAACTTGGAAGAGAGAGTGGGAAATAATGAGAGAAGAGCGGCCTGTGAGGAACCCACGGCAAGAGATTACAGAGTCGCGAGCAGACACAGAAACAACAGACCTTTTTTGTCATGCTATCATTACCACTCCTCTCCTGTTCTCCACTCAGTAAATAAGAGAGGGGGATGAGTGGGGGAACAAACTGCCTCTGCAGAGAGGAAATTACAGAACGGATGGATTTAACAGGGTAATAGGAACAAGGGGATGAGATGGAAAAGGGAAAAAACTGAAAGCAGACAACCAAATTAGTGGACATAAGCGGACAGAGGGATGAGCATAAGAGTAGTGACAAGAGGGAGGGCGAGAATCCCTGTCGAGACAGTCTCTGTATTATCTATCAAGTGTGACTCGTAAATTTCCTGCCCGCTGCGAGCTGATTTATCCGCAGTCAGACGGGTAATTCTGCCTCCCTGGGGACTGAAAACCCCGCCGCTGTCCCTCTCACCACACCTTCTGACTGCTGCAACAGTCAACCTCGGTGCCTCCACTGCCTCGCCTAGAGACTCTGACTTAAACACACCAATGTATCAAACCCTTTACTTTCATTCGCAAAATCTTGGGATGTCTTACACAATCTCTGAAAATCAAACACAGGACATTAACCCAGGGGAACCGGCGTCCGTATTTATGTTATGTTATGAGCGTACTTTTATTTTTCTAACCCCCAACTAAGAAGTTTTTTTACCTAATGTTAACCGCCAATGTTTCACAACCTTGATCACACATTACAATGTTTACCGCCACCGCTTAAAGGAACAGTGAACATTTAGGGGGATTAATTGGAAGGAATGGAATATAATATTTATAACTATGCTTTAATCAGTGCATAATCACTGGAAGCTAAGAATCGTAGTGTTTTCGTTAGCTTAGAAAAATACATTTATATCTCCATAGGGAGCGGGTTCTCTTCCAGCAGATAGCAGCTGTGGTGAGGTGAAACTGGTGAAGAGAAGGATAGACAAGTTGGTGGCAATTCCGCTTGTTACTGTATGTGCAAACAAATATTTGCAAGTAAAAAGCCTATACTATCAATACATCTGTTCAGCAACCATAGAAATGTAAATGAAAGTGAAACCTAATTCAGTCAGAGATATGAATGACTTTATATAGTGACTTCGCTGTTGTAAACATAACTGTTGCAGATCTATAAAAAATGTATAGTTATATTTAAAATATAAATACATTCTAATCCTGTATTGAATTTATTTGTTTTGAAATTACTATATATGTTTTTAAAAGCAATTATTTAGTCATGTAGAAGGCCAGGCTTTAAAATCCTAAAGATACCTATACCGACTTGAAGACAAACGGCAGGCAGGGGTGAGCAGAGGGGTATTTAGTTGGTTTCAATCTTCAATTTACCACTAGATGCCACTAAATCTTACAAACTGTTACTTAAACAACGTTTACCGCATATTATAAAGTAAACTGCCACCGATTCCCATCCTAAACCACAAGTTACAATGGTAGTGACCACCATTTTTACAATATTGAACACCCCAAATGGCTGGGTAAAGGAATGTCCAATCTCTTACCTGATAATATCAACTATATGCCAAGGCCTGGTGATGAATTAGTAGTTTCACCGCCACTCTTTCATAATGTTGACCACGTGTTACATTGTTAACCGCCACCGTTTTGCAATGTTGACCACGCCTTACCTCCACTGCTTCACAACGTCAACCGGGCTTTCATTAAACGCTATGCTTCCACAAAGGTTTCTAAAAAAAAAAAAAAGTATGCTGGATTGTGGAAAGTGACAGTCAACATATCCCAATTTGTAGACTAAATTGCTTTAGACTGTACTGTTTCTGATTCACTCCATGATCAGCTGCAGAGTGGAGTTTGTTGATTATGTTGGAGAATGAAGATAGCCTCACATTATGACATGTTTGTTTAATATGGCAGATTGTTACTGAATCAAATCACGGTTTGTAAAATCTAATTAAATAAGTCAAGAAAGAAAGTAAAAATTGCTTTGGATCAAACTGACTTGAAGCATTAAACTGAATTAGATTGCTGGGAAGGCCCTTTCATAGGGGAGTTTTTTACATGGTGACAAAACAACCAGCAATGTTCCATACAGTAGGGCGAGAATCAGAAATGAAAATGTTAATTAAAGTTTTTTTGCACAGAACAGAGCTCTCCTCCCCATCAATGACATTTAAACTTAGGTGCACATAAACTTAAATTACTGTGTAACTGTTACAGTATATGTAGTATAGTATTTATATATAAAAGCTGTATCTAGTTCAGTTTGTCCTGTATCCATTTTCAGCACGTCTTTGGGCAAGATCAATGTACATCAAGACAAGGGCGGGCGTGAGGGCTCCGTGTTGAGCGATCCCCAAAACCTCTTGCCATTTTAACATTTAATCAAGTTGATGTCAGACTGGTCAGTCTTTCTGTCTGCAGGACGAACCAGCCCAAACAAAGTCAAACTCTGCACCTGCACCTCATAAAAGAAACATGGCGGCATGTCAGGCCCCACAGGGTCTGTGTTTGGTGGAGGTCCTCATCTACGAATCAGCTCACATTCAGAGACAAAGACGAGCCTTCCCTCGTCGATGTCATCTCACCTGAGTAACCTGACTGACCCCTGTCAATGAACCTCTCTGTCGGCCTCTCTTCTTCTTATGACCCATGTCTCTCTCTCTCTCCATAGCCTGTGGTAATGTTTCCTGCGTGTGGTTTAGCCAGCAGCACAGTGAACACTGGGTCTATCAGAAAGATCATATATTTTACATGACACAGTACAGCCTGGAATCTCCACCCTCAACAAAAAGCTAGTAAACCTTTAGTTTGATTTGAACCACAGAACACACTGTTTTCATTGGATTCTGCAAGGGACCCAGAAGGGTTCAGGATCAAAACCACAAGACATGTTAATGATGACCACTGGAATGGTAAAGAGGGATTCTGAAGTGAGATGAAGTTATGATTATATGAAATGATTCCTAAATAGAATATGTCTAGGACAAGCAGGGTCAAATTTAAGCTTTTTAAAGAACATTATAAAAAAAATTGGTGGAAAATGTATCAGGAAAAAGCATCCTTAATTTGAAACATAGTGACAGAATCACATTCGGCTTCTAGTGCTTGATGTATCGAGCTGCATCTGAATGATTAAAAACTGTAAACTGATTGACTAAATGAAGGGTTCTACTAACCCTGTTCTGGATTACCCAAAGACTCAGTATACAGCACAAGGGCAATGCAACGTTGTTACAACAAAAACATGCATTATAACCTCTGATTAATTTGTCTAATATTTCTTTGTGTGTTAAGGGTTGGTTCACCCCAGCAAAAAAAAAGAGAATTCTCACTTACATCTACTTCTATATACATAGATTCCAGTTGATAAAGGTGGTTAAAATGTATTTTCTTTCTTTATTTAGTTGATGCCCTGGGCATGCCTGAAAGCCTTAAACTGTGGTATTTGTTATAAATGTATGTTGGTACGTCTATGTTCAGAGTATGTTTGATTGACGGCAATAAGAAGCCTTACTTGTAGGGACTTAGGACCCAGGGGGATGAAGGTGAGGCATGGCAACCTGAGGGGAATGCTGTATTGTTTGAGTAAGGTGATGGCAGAGTCATGCTAATTACCAGTCGCAGTTAAGAGCAGTTTGTACTCATGTGCATATATGTTTCTTTAAAAACACGACAAAACTATAATCCTGTGTTGTGGGTTTTGGTGATGGATCAACTATTTAGTTCACATTTACTAGAGAGACAAAACCGACAAACAACTACCAATGGATCACAGTCCGTTTGGACCTCTGGTTGCAGTAGATGCCAGTTTGACAGATGCCAGCTGGATTTACAGTGAAACCTTGGTAAAGTCTCATTTAAGTGTGTGCGTGTGTGTGTCTCTGCCTCCCTACACTATGTTGTTTATGTGCTTTGCCATGTGATCATGTTAAACCGAGTGTATGGTACTCTGAGCCGACACAAACCACAGGTTGCATATTTCCCGTTGTTCAACTCGGCACAGGCAGGCCGGCCCTGTTTGGCACCAGCTCACAGGCACAATATGAGGGCAGTCTGCCTGCATCAGGGACAGGTGTATGTGTGTGTGTGAGTGTGAGTGTGAGTGTGAGTGTGAGTGTGAGTGTGTGTGTGTGTGTGTGTGTGTGTGTGTGTGTGTGTGTGTGTGTGTGAGAGTGGAGAGAGAGGGACTGTGTGTGTGAAATTAGTCTGTGTGTTTGTACATCATTGCAACAGTGCATGCGCTGTACCAAAGTGTGTGTCAGCCTGGCACTGTTCACAGCCCTGATGCCCACTGGCACCAGCGCTGCACCCCGTTGCAGTTGTTGAAGAGAAAGGTAGCAGCTGGCACTGCTGGGAGAGGGAGAGGGTGAGGGTGGGGGCAAGGAGAGTACGAGTAAGAGAGCATAAGAGAGTGTGTGTGTGAGAGAGAGAGGCGATGGTGTTCATGTGTGATATAAGGAGTCTACCAGCGTTCTTGCTAAACACCGCCACAGAGTGAAAAGGTCCACTGAACCAACACATTGACACACTTCAAACAAATGCACTGTAACATCACTAAAGCTAAACATGTTATGGGAGAACTGAAGATCTCCTAAGTAAAATGTGATTTTAAGAAGGGACAGTGCATTCATATTGCAGCAATTTACATTTCATTTTTAACTGATTGAACTGATTTCATCCCAAAAGAATGAAGAAATATATAATTTCATAACTTAACTTTCATGCCAGCAGTCACTAGTGAAAGTGTTTCATTATGAGGCTAAACTCTTGGATGAGATTGTTCTCCAAAGAAAAACAAAAGATTCAGATGTTTGAGCAAAATGTTCATGTTCACAGGCAAGTGAAAAGAGATATTACTGATGTATGAGTATAGCGTAACATTACAGAGCACTTTTTCAGTCTGACATCCACGCACGGTGGTGTGGTGGCTAGCACCGCCGCCTCACAGCAAGAGGGACCGGGTTCAATTCCCGGGCCGTCTATGTGAATCTTCGGCGTGATGTTCTCCCTGTGTCAGCGTGGGTTCTCTGGCTTCCTCCCAGTCAGAAAGACATGCAGCTTAGGTTAATTGAAGACTCTAAATTGCCCGTAGGTGTGCATGTGAGTGTGAATGGTTGTCTGTCTCTATGTGTCAGTCCTGTGATAGTCTGGAGACCTGTCCAGGTGAACCCTGCCTTCACCCAATGACAGCTCGGATCGGCTCCAGCCCCCCCCCGCGACACTGACCAGGATAAGCGGTTAAGATAATGGATGGATTGATGGATCAAAAATGTATTGAATTAACCATGCAATACCTATCCTGACCCGCCAGCTGGTTTGTTACAAAGAACCTTCTGAAAAGCCCTCGTTGGAAACTGTTTGGAAAAGTGCAGGCACTTCAAAAAAAAAGTACTTCTAGAACTTTTACCAAAGCGGGTCAGGAGACGAGAGAAAACATGTTTAGAAAAGCCTTCAGTGTCGTTCTCTCCTCTTCTTACAATGACATAATTCTCCAGTTCTGATAAAGCTGATCCTATTGCAGCATCTTCACTAACCTCTTCAGGAGCCGGCAATACAATTTGGGCTTTGATTCATAATTGTATTATATTCGACTCCAAAATGTACCTGCGCTGCGGCGGTCTAAGTTTGTGCCTAAACCTAACCAAACCTCAACCAGAGTGTTCATATCACAATGGTGTCAGCCTACTGATGGCAGCGTCAGATCAGAAAACTCTAGTATGTCTCACTCGAGATGTTACTGTTACAAATGACATATTTTGTCTTTAAATTGGGAAGACAAAATATGCATGCTCGGATTAGCTCCAAAACCTTGTTATCTTCTGATTGACCTCCCAACTATTTCAATGAATAATAAAAACAAGAAATCACTTTGCTCTAACAGCTGTACAGCTTACACTGTTCTATAGTTCATGACAAAATGAACAACAGTCAGAGGCTATTCAACAAGATACATTAAAAACCTCTTCATGTCATTGGTAGTTTTTTTTCCTTCTTTCCTTTTTTTGGGCTTTGGTGCAATATGCAAATACACTGACCACACCCATGATGCTGAGAGACTGCAGTGACAACATATATATATATATATATATATATATATATATATATATATATATATATATATATATATATATATATATATATATACACACAGTGGGTACGGAAAGTATTCAGACCCCTTTAAATTTTTCACCCTTTGTTTCATTGCAGCCATTTGCTAAAATCGAAAAAGTTAATTTTTTTTTTGCATTAATGTACACTCAGCAACCCATCTTGACAGAAAAAAACAGAAATGTAGAAATTTTTGCAAATTTATAAAAAAACAAAACTGAAATATCACATGGTCATAAGTATTCAGACCCTTTGCTCAGTATTGAGTAGAAGCACCCTTTTGAGCTAGTACAGCCATGAGTCTTCTTGGGAATGATGCAACAAGTTTCTCACACCTGGATTTGGGGATCCTCTGCCATTCTTCCTTGCAGATCCTCTCCAGTTCTGTCAGGTTGGATGGTGAACGTTGGTGGACAGCCATTTTCAGGTCTCTCCAGAGATGCTCAATTGGGTTTAGGTCAGGGCTCTGGCTGGGCCAGTCAAGAATGGTCACAGACTTGTTCCGAAGCCACTCCTTTGTTATTTTAGCTGTGTGCTTCGGGTCATTGTCTTGTTGGAAGGTGAACCTTCGGCCCAGTCTGAGGTCCTGAGCACTCTGGAGGAGGTTTTCTTCCAGGATATCTCTGTACTTGGCCGCATTCATCTTTCCTTCAATTGCAACCAGTCGTCCTGTCCCTGCAGCTGAAAAATAGCATGATGCTGCCACCACCATGTTTCACTGTTGGGATTGTATTGGGCAGGTGATGAGCAGTGCCTGGTTTTCTCCACACATACCGCTTAGAATTAACGCCAAAAGTTCAATCTTGGTCTCATCAGACCAGAGAATCTTATTTCTCATAGTTTGGGAGTCCTCCATGTGTTTTTTGGCAAACTCTATGCGGGCTTTCATATGCCTTGCACTGAGGAGAGGCTTCCGTCGGGCCACTCTGCCATAAAGCCCCGACTGGTGGAGGGCTGCAGTGATAGTTGACTTTGTGGAACTTTCTCCCATCTCCCTACTGCATCTCTGGAGCTCAGCCACAGTGATCTTTGGGTTCTTCTTTACCTCTCTCACCAAGGCTCTTCTCCCACGATTGCTCAGTTTGGCTGGACGGCCAGGTCTAGGAAGAGTTCTGGTCATCCCATACTTCTTCCATTTAAGGATTATGGAGGCCACTGTGCTCTTAGGAACCTTGAGTGCTGCAGAAATTCTTTTGTAACCTTGGCCAGATCTGTGCCTTGCCACAAGTCTGTCTCTGAGCTCCTTGGGCAGTTCCGTCGACCTCATGATTCTCATTTGTTCTGACATGCACTGTGCGCTGTAAGGTCTTATATAGACAGGTGTGTGCCTTTCCTAATCAAGTCCAATCAGTTTAATTAAACACAGCTGGACTCCAATGAAGGAGTAGAACCATCTCAAGGAGGATCAGAAGAAATGGACAGCATGTGAGTTAAATATGAGTGTCACAGCAAAGGGTCTGAATACTTATGACCATGTGATATTTCAGTTTTTCTTTTTTAATAAATTTGCAAAAGTTCTACATTTCTGTTTTTTTCTGTCAAGATGGGTTGCTGAGTGTACATTAATGCGAAAAAAAATGAACTTTTTCGATTTTAGCAAATGGCTGCAATGAAACAAAGAGTGAAAAATTTAAAGGGGTCTGAATACTTTCCGTACCCACTGTATATATTATATATGTGTGTGTATATATATTGTCGATGCAGAGAAAATCCCTGCTTTTTACTTGTTACTTCCCTACCTTTACTCTCTGTATTGGTTCACTCATCAGGGTGGGTGAGGGGAAAAGAGGCGATAGCATCTCGTTATGTGCTGAGGAGTAAATGACTTACCGCCTGCCGAATATTAAAAACACACAGCGTTGCTTCCTGTATGGGCCTTATCGCTGCTTGGGACAACACACAGTTGTCAACGTCTGCAAAGTGATCATGAGAATGAGAGCAGATAGCAGCTGTTTGATATCCTGCCATGCAAATGCACGGCCGCACAGCTAGTGTGTGTGTGTGTGTGTGTGTGTGTGTGTGTGTGTGTGTGTGTGTGTGTGTGTGTTTTCTGCATAATTTTAATGAGCACTGGAGAAAATGTATCAATAACGATGTACAGAAAAATTAACGAATACACTGATTGAGGCACAAAGATAATTTATGGATTTAGGACCTATAACCTCAACTATAGCCTTTTTAAATATGCTCATGACATGACTTTGGTAAAGTTTCTTACAAAAAGGTTGTGTATTAGGTTTAGCAGACAAAATGGAGATTGTCCTTCCAAAAAAAGAGCTAATTTTAGTAAATTCATCCCAATATTATTTTC
Organism: Anoplopoma fimbria; assembly: GCF_027596085.1. Taxonomy (NCBI): domain Eukaryota; kingdom Metazoa; phylum Chordata; class Actinopteri; order Perciformes; family Anoplopomatidae; genus Anoplopoma; species Anoplopoma fimbria. The sequence goes on from NC_072455.1 coordinate 7,630,280, forward strand.
ATTATGTTCAAGTGATAAGGCCTTTAAGGTGATTGTAGGATTCACTTTTGCCCATTGAGTGCTAAGAATGAAGTCAGGTAACATTATTTTGGAGCCACAAAGTTCACAGAGGGACAGGTTGGAGGTTGGTCAACAAAACTTCACAAGTGCTTTTTTCCCATTTCCTACTTACAGTTAACGCTGATTTCTTTTGGCTATGGCCGTGGTAGTTCCCAAACTGTTACTAAGGTAACCATAATGACAAAGGTCTCACTAATCTTCACTTAATTGAACCCAAACCATGAACTGTGGGTTGTATATGTGCCTAAACCTAAACCTTAGGTCTCCCTGTCGATTGAGGCGTCAGATCAGACGTGTGTCCTTCCCGAGGGTGTGGACCAACAGCGCCCCAAAATAATGTTTTAACACACTTAAGATTAACAAAGGAAAATCAAGAATTAGTCATAAGTGCTGCCAATAAGAACATGAACAACACCATTTGCAGTTTTTCCGCCACCATCGGTTTTTTTGCACAACCAAAACAGTTTCAATAAACTTTCCTGAAGTGAAAACACATTGTGAAAGGGTTTACGTTGGAAGAAAAAAATCATGTACAGCTCCCAGAGCGGATAACGGCGTGGTAGTGACCTGTCAGTCACTAGGTAAATGAACATCATAATGTTTGAAGACTTGAAACCAGCAATTAAACTTATGTTTACAATGTTTCAGGAAATGAATCAACTGAGAAATAGGATCATTTTAGCAGGTCACGTTAACAGTGGTAAACATGGTAAAAAGACATGAAGAAATCCTGAATATCTACACAGCATGTGTGTGCTACAGGTTCCAGGTTAGAAGTGTTTAAGCAGGTGTCAGGGAGCGTCGGCTGCCCCGGAGTGTAAACCCCTCTAATCTACAAATGGCGATTCGCTATTAAACGGCTAATTCCCCTGGATTAAAGGATTCCTGCGAACACAATCCCCTCACCCACTTTCCTCTTTCTGTCTCTCTCGCTCCCGTCGGCGAGTAAGTTTGCTCAAAGTGTCGCTTTAAATATTAATGACGGGATGAAGGGATGGAGGGGAGGAATTTAGAGGCATGTAATTTCAATTTGGGAAAATGGAAGTATAGAAAAGAAAGGCTGCGAGGGGCAGGGGGTTGGGTGGCTGGTCAACACACACACACGCACGCACGCACGCACGCACGCGCGCGCGGTACTAACTGCAACAGAAGAACCAGGGAATAAAGCCTGATGATACATGTAGGCATCAAAGTACCTGCACAGTCTGTTTGGTGAATGACAATTCTTTTTGTGCTCATTTTCTGTAGCATTCTTTCAACTTCATCCAGCAGGCACATATCCTGATTGGTTCATTGGTGTTTCGAGTCCCTCGTAAATGCCTCATAGCAAACAATCTCTTCCACTTAAATGTACCAGACTCTGTGGTGCTTGGTTTGCAGTATTGGTGCAGAAAAAAAAATAGACAATTATTCCTTTTCTGCATAGTGAGAATCAAATTCCCCCAGTTTAAATATCATATTTCCCCTTTAGCCTCTCCACTTTACTATTACTTACCTAACTTTGCCTTGAAACCCAATTACTGTGGCTGATATTAATTCTTCTGCTATTACATACGAGGTGAAAAGTAACCAGCTCCTCCGTGAAATCAAATGAATGTGAAACTAGGTCTAATTGGGTCATAATTTTGACGAAAACCCCATTATTGAACAAATGTCACGGAAATAATTTGCAGCAGAGTGAAACAGCAGGGAGCGACATCCCTAATTGCATTAGCCAGCTCTTTGGTTAATAAAGCAGATTAACTAATAAGAGATTTACAGATAATTTGAAAACAAAAACGGCAGGTGACATCACACCCTGAGGCGGCAAAAAAGAAAAAAAAGGAGTTCCTGCATTATTATTCCAATCCATTTACAGAAAGAGTCTGTATTTATTGTTTTGAATCTCTGCAGTGACAGTGATATTTCACTAACATTTCCACTTAAATCTGCTGAAGCCATATAAAAGAAGTTAGATTTTACTTCCCTTTGCAGCAAATTCATAGGCTCTTTGAATATTTAAACAAGTTAAACAATTCAAACACAAATTTATGACTCAGATGTAATACTCAGTAAAGTTCTTTGTAGTAAAAAACCCAATGTTGCATTGACCACAGGAAGCAGTGTTGCAGTGTGCTTCGGGGTAGATCGGGTAAACAGCCCAGACACTCCGGCTGTCAAATTAAGCTGTCAGATGCCTCACATCATCTGGTCAAAAAGTGATAGCAGAGAGCGGCATTTACATACCCTGACAGCACAATCAATACTGCTCTGGCCATTTCTAAACGGAATATTAGGTTATGGTATTATGCTTCGAGTCATCTGATTAATTCTGTGTGGAACGAGCTGACTGTGATGGTGGACTCTCTGCAAAGTTTGAAGCTGCTACAACAATCTCCTGCTGGCCATGCCACTTCTTATATCTATTATATACATACTTTCTAAAGTGCTGTGCTATGAATGATACTGAGTTGACTTCCCTTCAAAGAGGATAAACATTTTAAGAAGTGTACAGGTAGTGTACATTATAGTATACATAGAGTACAGCGTAGTGTACTGCTTTGTGTACAAAGTGTATATTAATCTCAGTAGAGCCTGCTAGTGATCATCCATCCATCCATCCATTTCCTTCCGCTTATCCGGGGCCGGGTCGCGGGGGCAGCAAGCTAAGGAGGGTCCTCCAGACGTCCTTCTCCCCAGCAACACTTTCCAGCTCCTCCTGGGGAACCCTGAGGCGTTCCCAAGCCAGACGAGATATATAATCTCTCCAGCGTGTTCTGGGTCTACCCCGGGGCCTCTTACCAGTTGGACGTGCCTGGAAAACCTCTAAAGGGTGGCGTCCAGGAGGCATCCTGATCAGATGCCCGAGCCACCTCAGCTGGCCCCTTTCGACGCAAAGGAGCAGCGGCTCTACTCCGAGCTCCCTCCGGATGTCTGAGCTCCTCACCCTATCTCTAAGGCTGAGCCCAGCCACCCTACGAAGGAAGCTCATTTCGGCCGCTTGTATTCGCAATCTCATTCTTTCGGTCACTACCCAAAGCTCATGACCATAGGTGAGGGTTGGAACGTAGATGGACTGGTAAATCAAGAGCTTTGCCTTACGGCTCAGCTCCTTCTTCACCAAAACGGTCCGGTACAACGCCTGCATCACTGCTGACGCTGCACCGAACCGCCTGTCCATCTCCCGCTCCATTTTACCCTCACTCGTGAATAAGATCCCGAGATACTTGAACTCCCTCGCTTGGGGCAGTGACTCACTCCCAACCCAGAGGGTGCAATCCACCATTTTCCGGAAGAGAACCATGGCCTCAGACTTGAAGGTACTGACTCTCATCCCGACCGCTTCACACTCGGCTGTGAACCGTCCCAGTGCGTGCTGAAGGTCCCGTTCTGAAGAAGCCAACAGAACCACATCATCTGCAAAAAGCAGGGATGTGATTCTGAGGTCCCCAAACCGGAAACTCTCCTTCACCCGGATGCGCCTTGAAATCCTGTCCATGAAAATCACAAACAGGATTGGTGACAATGGGCAGCCCTGGCGGAGGCCAACACGCACTGGGAACAAGCTCGACTTTGTGCCGAGTATCCGGACACAGCTCTCACTTTGGTCATACAAGGACCGAATGGCTCGTAGTAACGAACCAGGTACCCCATATTCCCGCAGTACCCCCCACAGGACTCCCCGAGGGACATGGTCGAAGGCCTTCTCCAAGTCCACAAAACACATGTAGACTGGATGAGCAAACTCCCATGCACCCTCCAACAGACCTGCAAGGGTAAAGAGTTGGTCCGCTGTTCCACGTCCAGGACGGAATCCCCATTGCTCCTCCTGAATCCGAGGTTCGACAATTGGACGGAGCCTCCTTTCCAGCACCCTGGAGTAAACTTTCCCGGGGAGGCTGAGCAGTGTGATACCCCTATAATTGGAGCACACTCTCCGGTCCCCCTTTTTGAAAATGGGAACCACCACCCCGGTCTGCCACTCCAAAGGCACTGTACCCGACTTCCACGCGACAGTGAAGAGACGTGTCAACCAAGACAGCCCAACAATGTCCAGAGCCTTTAGCATCTCTGGTCGAATCTCATCCACTCCTGGCGCTTTGCCGCTGAAGAGCTTTTTAACTACCTCAACGACCTCCGCCAGGCATATGGACGAGTCTTCCCCTGAGTCTTCAGACTCTGCCTCTTCCACAGAGGACGTGTTGGTCGGGTTCAGGAGTTCCTCAAAGTGTTCTTTCCACCGCTCGACAATATCCACAGTCCGAGTCTGCAGTTCTCCCCCCCTGCTGAGCACAGCCTGAGAAAAGCCCTGTTTCCCCTTTCTGAGTCGTCTCACGGTTTGCCAGAACTTCCTTGAGGCCATTCGAAAGTCCTTCTCCATGGCCTCGCCGAACTCCTCCCACACCCGGGTTTTTGCCTCAGCAACCGCCACAGCTGCAGCCCTTCTGGCCAACCGGTACCTGCCTGCTGATTCAGGAGACCCCTGGGCCAACCAAGCCCGAAAGGTCTCCTTCTTCAGCTTGACGGCCTCCTTCACCGCTGGTGTCCACCAGCGGGTTCTCGGATTGCCGCCATGACAGGCACTGATCGCCTTCCGACCACAACTCCTAGCAGCAGCTTCCCCAGCAGCTTCCCCACTCCCCACATGGCCCACTCGGATTCCACTTCCGGAGGTGGGAGTTGAAGACCTTGCGGACAGGATCCTCAGCCAGACGTTCCCAGTTCACCCTCACTACATGTATGGGTTTACCAGGTCTGTCCGGCAGCCTCCCCCTCCACCTGATCCAACTCACCACCAGGTGGTGATCAGTTGACAGCTCTGCTCCTCTCTTCACCCGGGTGTCCAAGACATACGGCCGCAGGTCTGATGACACAACTACAAAGTCGATCATAGACCTTTGGCCTAGGGTGTTCTGGTACCAAGTACACTTATGAACCTCCCTATGCTCAAACATGGTGTTTGTTATGGACAGTCCATGACTAGCACAGAAGTCCAACAACAAAGCACCACTCGGGTTCACATCGGGCAGGCCGTTCCTCCCAATCACACCCCTCCAGGTTTCTCCATCGTTACCCACGTGAGCGTTGAAGTCTCCCAGAAGAACTATGGAGTCCCCAGTCGGCGCCCTTTCCAGAACACCACCCAAGGACTCCAAGAAGGCCGCATACTCCGAACTGCCGTTTGGTGCATAGGCACAAATGACAGTCAGAGACTTTCCCCCTGCGATTCCCAGTCGCAGAGAGGCGACCCTCTCGTTCTCCGGGGAGAACTCCAGAACAGTGGCGCTCAGCTGGGGGCTTGTGAGTATCCCCACACCCGCCCGGCGCCTCTCACCCTGGGCAACTCTGGAAAAGGAAAAAGTCCAGCACCTCTCCAGGAGTTTGGTTCCAGAACCGGTGCTATGCGTGGAGGTGAGCCCAACTATATCTAGTTGGTAGCGCTCCACCTCCCGCACCAGCTCCGGTTCCTTCCCCGCCAGAGAGGAGACATTCCAGGTCCCTAGAGCTAGTCTGTGATGCCGGGGGTCAGCACGCCCAGGTTCCCGCCCCAGCCTGCCGCCCAGCTCACATTGCACCCGACCCCAATGCCTATCCCTGCGGGTGGTGGGCCCACAGGGTGGCGGCACGATGTAGCTTTTTCGGACTGGGCCCGGCCGGGCCCCATGCGCCAAGGCCCGGCCACCAGACGCTCGCCGGCGAGCTCCCCTACCAGGTCTGGCTCCAGGAGGGTGCCCCGGTTTCCCTCTTCCGGGTGAGGTGCCACAACCTTGCATCGTCCAATTCATTGGGGTTTTGTGAATCGCTCTTAGTCTGACCCCTCCCCCGAGACCACTTTGCCTTGGGAGACCCTACCAGGAGCTATTGCCCCCGACAACACAGCTCTCAGGATCACTGGGGCACACAAACCACTCCACCACGATAAGGTGGCGATTCATTGGAAGAGTAGTGCTAGTGATCAGCAGTGTTTTAACTCCACCTTCTAGTATCTGCTCTGCTGGTTTTAGGAACCTGGAGGAGATACCAAGAACGGAGTGGTTCTACTGGCATCATCCACGACTTCTGCTTATGGAAACGTTCTAATGTGTTACAAACTCAACTGGACTACTTGGTGAAAACCTATTGTCCTTGGGCCCCCATAACATGTTAATCAGCCACTGCAATAACATAAATATGGTTGGTTATAAGTTATCAGCTGTAGCTATTGCTTCTATTGATGACAGCCTCAAATAATCTCCTGAAAGATCAAACTTGCGCACAAACTGTCCTTTTAACAGTTCATTTTTAACGGCTGTGACATTGTGTCATGGTTAAACATATGATACAATAAAAAAAGCAAAATAAGTATTATTTATTTAACTTCATATAAAGAGGTATCCCCCTCTCCTATAATTGATCAGTATTTGTTAGCAAGTTTTCAAAAATGAACCCCATTATGGTTTTATATATGGTTTATTTCACAGATCCCTTCTCCACACAGAACAGTCCGGAGTGTCGGCCCCGTCTGTCTCCAGACAATCTAAGACCCGGATAACGAAGCCAGATCACTGGCCGGGGTACACCCTCAATGAGATCAGCCATGATTAACCTCTGTGAAACCCTGTGAAACCCTGTGACTGCCATTTTGTGGCCAGCTACATAGCAAGCCCATGGAAAAAGCAGGCGGGGAGAAAGCAACCCCACTTTCCTCCAGAGAGTCGCTTTTGTTAACATAATGAGAAGCGTGTTTGCTACAAATAAAGACAGAGAAAATAGGCTGAAAATGATAATGCAGTGAGGATCACTCACCTGTTTTCCTCCAGAGGAATAGTCATCCAATCAATACAGACTTTGACCTGCGACCTCCAAACTTTGTGACAGCTCATTGGTGGAGCTGAAGGCACTGGAATTCTCCAGTGTGCAGGAATGTTGCTCATGGCATATGTGTTCTCATTAAAGAGCAGCTACTGTTAAGGAAACAGCGGGAGCACCCTGCTGCACCCCGACACATTCTGTAGGTGCATGCATGTGCCAACACCGTGAGGGGAAAATACAAGCCACAAATGCATGTTACAAGAACACACACTCTGACACACACACACATTTGGGAATTCCAATGCTAAACCAGCATAAACCACCCTCCTTGTACTGCATGTCAATAGAGCATGTGTGTGCAGAATAACAAAGTGCTATCAGCTAAATAGACAAAGTAATGCATGGGTAAACACACTCTCCTCCCGTGTGTGTGTGTGTGTGTGTGCATGTTGTGGGTGGGGCATGTTTGAACCCTCTGCCCTTTATATTCATGTGAAGTCCTCCGAGAGTTTTGGTATTGTTAGGCTGCTGTTCAGGACAGTACGGGTTTGTCTCGACATACTGGAAATTGTTGCAGGTTTTGCAACACGTTCTCATCCCAACTGGTCACATTCTGACGGTCAGTGGAACCCGTTAGCGTGGCTTTTTAACAAAATTCTAATAACGACGCCGATGGCGTTAAATTCCTGGTCTGTCTCATACGGACGCTAAAGGGAGCCTTGGTGAGTCAGACACTGAGAGCGACGGTAGGGACAGGTTAGTGAGTACGGTTTGTCCAAATAGGCCTGAGGTGTGTGTGTGTGTGTGTGTGTGTGTGTGTGTGTGTGTGTGTGTGTGTGTGTGTGTGTGTGTGTGTGTGTGTGTGTGTGTGTGTGTGTGTGTGAAAGAAAGAGAGAGAGAGAGACCATCATTTTGAAATGAAAAAAGGGGCCATTAGAAGAAAATAGAGGCCCAGAGAGGAGAGACTCTGTGAATGAAATCCATGTGATGTTTAAGTTACAGGTGAGATGATAAAAAGCAAGTTGAGTGTTTTATCCGTCAATTTCCAAGCTTAACTGACACCAAAACCTTGCACAGTACTAATTTAAACATCAGAATTGTGCTATTCAAGGTACAGTCATCTACCAGGAATGTGTACGTCTTTTGATTAGCCGATGCATCTCCTTGCCACATGACGTCACAATGTGTTGAGCCAAAAAGTTGAGCCAAGTTATTACTTGTACTTTTTTGTCCTTTCTGCATTTTTTGTGTGTCTGGGGGCCCTGCTGTGCTGACACACTGGACTCATTGGAATAAATTTGAACACAGCATTATGAGTTTGTTTATCTTCTCTGCTGTCACACAAACTGTTTACTGAAAAAAAACTGCCACTGATAACTGAACTACCTTAGTTATCCAACTCACTTTGTTATTGCCTCTGGGATCATCTCTGGAGAGTTCCCACAATCGGTACAAGGGTCGAGTAAATTTTGCTCTTGAATTCATGCCACCACACAGTCCTACAGGCCTGAAAGCAGACAGGGACCCTTCTTTTCAATCAGACCCAGGCGGTTTGACTGACAGCGTTCACGCCAGACTAAACAAACCAGTGTGTGAGAACCGGTCGGATGTGAAAGCACTTTTGAATTGAACATGTTGATATTACCTGCTGATCTGCTGCTTCTCTGCCAAACATGAACCAAACATGAAAATGAACCCAGGTTTCTCTTAACTGTGGTGATGCCTCTGAAAATACCTTAAAAAAGAAAGGAGGAGGAAAGGGAGATGAATAGAAAAAGACCGATGAGAGGGATGAGGTGAGGTTGGATGTAAAATAAAGAAAAAGAAAACTAAAGTGGCTCTTTTCTTCTCTCTTCTCCCACAGCTCCCTTCATTCCTCACCATTTCCCAGAAAGCTGCTGTTCGAGCCCGACGGAAGCTCACTAAAAAGGCTTTTAGAGAATGTTTCTCAAAACGGACCTAATCATGCAAACACACAGACACACACAATCACACACGTACACACACACTTACACACATACACACACACACCATTAAATCGTGTGGGACAGTCAAATCCAGCCCTAGTACACCAGAAAGCAAATGTCCATAATAATCATTAAGACTACACTTCAGTGGGGTCATACCAAACAGTTATATATCATTTTTGACTGTAATCATAAATATTACAATAAATGTTCCATTGTGATGCCTGAGACAATCCTGTCCATGGTGGACCATGATGTTAGTTGAACGTCTTGTGCGCCTGCCTCACTCCCAAAGTTTCATTTAAATGTAAGTAGCTAGCTATCTAGTTTGATACACTTTGTCCTCACCATCATAAGTTGGTATTGGTACGTTCATAAACACAATATGGCTTTTAAAACATCCATGTAAATAAAAGGGGAGGGTGGCCAGCACTGACTTGAGTCTGAATTTTTCACTTCACACATGCAAACATAATACTGAAGCTTCTGAGAATATGGTAAACTCTCTAAATTTGCAGGTATGCTTTTTAAAATGACAAAGGATGATATAGTATATATATATGTCTTACAGATATAAAACACACACTACTGTGCAGCGCTGCATCTTAATAAGCCTATTCTGTTACTGTTAAAATGTCCTCTTAATGTTTAAAGTATAAATTCCTGCTTTCTGAGGAAAGGGAATGGCTTTGTTCATATGGTAAAGACGGTGGCATAGAGACATGGATGCAGGTGCTGGTGCACACACATACAAGCATTCCAAACCAATACAGTACACACACAGTGCGGATGTCAAGCTGCTGGGGATTGGGGAACAAAGGGAGGAGATGTGAAAGCTGCAGATGACTTCAAACAACAGCTATTTCCCTGGCTGACCTGGTACACAGGGTGGGAGAGGGATGGTGGAGCTAGGGAGGGAAGGATGGGGAGGGAGGGCGGGAGGGGGAACTAAAAGAAAAAAACCAGACATGGGGAAAACAGGACATGTTGAGAGGTATAAAACTCTGGTAATTTATATGAGCAATGGTGCGGCTACTGTGCGCAGGGGTGTGTGCATGAGTTTGTGTGTGTGTGTGTGTGAACAGTCTTATTTCTACCTTACCCTCTCTCTCTTGCCACAGTCTCTTGCCCTGCCCTATAAATCCTTTAAAATCGTTCAATAACCTATAACATTAATGTCACTGGGCTGCTGGTCCATTTACTGTACTGCTCCTGAGTGTGCGTGTGTGTGTGTGTGTGTGTGTGTGTGTGTGTGTGTGTGTGTGTGTGTGTGTGTGTGTGTGTGTGTGTGTGTGTGTGTGTGTATGTGTGCCAAACAAGCTCTTAATGAGCCGTACTGGACATTTGGTGTGTGTGTGTCAGTGTGTGGAAATACAAAATTTACCTCACAGACCACAATGTGTCTCAAATGGGTCATTTCCATCCGTGGTGGGATGGTTCCTGGTGGAGAGCTAGAGGGAAGTAAAAGCCAGCCAAAGACTTCTTGGATGTAATTATTTTACCTTTATATCATGACTGAGATTCGATATTTCACATGGAAATCTTTCCATTACATATCTATTGCAAGACTTCGCATTAGGGGCATGCTTTTTTTTTATTATCCCTGAAAACTATACCAGATGAACCCTTGACGAAAGATAGCATGTTCTTGTTCTGCGCACATGTTGTTCTCGGTCTGTTGGCCCCGTTCTAAAAACATGGCCCTGCTGGTTCAGGCTAACATATAATAAGCTAAAATGATACTGTTGAATCTCATCCAGATAACTTGGTTCTTAGGATTGATTGATTTGTCGATCTTGGATGGGGTTATTTTGAATAGCAGTGCTCTCTAATTTTGAATTTCAGGCAACTCAAGCAGCTAGTCGAGCTTAATATTAATATATCATATCATTTCACTCATGTTTGCATTTCATTAAGGCAAGTAAATGCACTTCTTTTACTGAGGTGGCACAACAACAACTGTATATAAAAGTGAATTTATTGTCACCGTGATGGCACCCACTGGTTTGTGGACTACTGTTTTGAAGCCTCAAGTTTGACGTTTTTCCCAACTCAGAAACATGACCATAGTTGGGTTTAGAAGTTAGATCTGGAGCTAGCCCAGCAGGGCCAGGAACGGTTAGCAGCCAATGCTAGCTAGCTAGCTTGGTAAGCACGATACATCCATAATTTAAGTTATTTTTGATGATAATTGAGAAGACTCTAAAACAAGATATCCAAATGCAACTGAATAGCCTACACACTGAATACACTTTTATGTATAAGTATGTACTTACATTTAAGTGTTAAAATGGAGAAATGCATTTTAAATTTTTATCTTTAAATACCTTATTGTCTGGTTGAATTAGTCAGATTGAATAACAATTACAATTGAATATATTTATCTTGCTCATACTATCCCAGCATTTGTATTGGTTCTATTTTAAGGGTACATTGTTAGTTCTACTGTATCGCCCATTTTACCATTCATAAGTATTTAAATCTTTTTGGTAATGAAAAGATCTGGATGGTTCCTCAATAAGGTGTACATTCTCACAATAAATCATAATGACTTCATTTTTCGATTGGTGCCTTTCAGCAGGTTTCGGAAACAGTGAAATCCAGACAACCATTGCTGTTTATTAGGGATTAAAATGAGGCTCCCAATTATTATTGAACAGCACTTTTGTTTGAATGGTTTGGTGGATATATACTTCTATAAATATCTAAACTGAGTAAATACAAGTTTCAGGGATGTTGCTTTTAGTGTGAGAGGTTCTGAGTGTCAGGTTGGGACACTGAATGGGCCTGAAACCAGCAATACAGCAAATCTTAGTAAAGCTTTGTAAAATTGCCTTTCAACTGCTTACTACTTGTTGTCTGTGTGTGCTGCTGCAGCAAACCACACTGTGAATGATTATGTTCATTGCTCGGCCTCCCTACGTCCACTTGTCCTACTTTTGCCTCTCCGCAGCATTACCCACATCCAGCCCAGATGCAGGGTGTGGACCCCACGGCTGACCTTGTGCTGCCTGTCGGAGATGGGGTGGAGGGGAGGGGTGAGAGGTGGTGGCAGAGTTTCGATCGATAGCTTACTTTATTGTCTTTCAGCCCCGAGCTCTCATCTCTCTCTCAACCTGTGTGTGTGGGGGAGGAAAAAAAGAGAGAGCTAGATGGAGGGGCACAGAGAGACATACAGTCACTCTGCTGTTGACATCGGCAGTCCACCTGAATGCACAGCATCACTTCGGCTCATACATAAAAGCTTTTTGTTCATTACATTCACGACTAGATCAATTTTATTTGGAGGTCTATTACGAGTCCAATCAAATCTGATCTCATTACACCATGTTGCCAATCACAGATACGGTCTAAGTATCTCAGAACGCTGTGTAAAAGCTTTATGACCCTGCCCATTGAGTTCAAGGGATAGCATTTTTTCCTCCAGCGTGTTTCACACTACATTTAATTACCCTGTCCAATCGTCCTGATGTTAATTCATTACTCTTTAATTTAACTTGAACCTTTATTTATCAAGTGACAGTTGAACATACCTATGCAGCTGCACCCGGGTTCACAAATATCTCGTTAGCATTTTACCGTTGGTCTGTGGGAGCTGCAAAGCAGAGGAACTGCTGTGTCAGGTTTACAAGAGAGAACTGGAGACACATACACACTAATAAATAAATACATAAGAAATAATAAAGAAATAAAATAGAGAAAATTCAACTCCAGGTTCAGAATTATTTTTTATGACTCCAGTGCTTCTTAAAGCTGGCTCGATTAATCCCAAATATTGACTATCTTTAACCCAGGGTCCTTATCTAGAGGTCTTCACCGGTCAAAAATTGTTGACCAGATCTACAAGACACATACGGAAAATCTGACCGAAACCATTATGCATTCACTTATACAATTCACTTTTGGAAAAAGAGACCCAGTCAGAACTGGTCCAAAATAAACCTGATCCAAAATTCAATGAAATCAGAACAGACACAACCCTCCACCAATCAAACAAGAAGATGCAGAAATACATGTCTTAAGAAGTAATTCACACTGTCTGTCTGCCTTAAATATGGATCCAGCTTGACCTGATGTCCTGGGTCAGGTCTTATTTACAAGGAACCATGTGAAGTCGTGTGGACCTCTGCCCTAATCCTACCCCCATTTTTCTTAAGGTTCAATGGCATAATATTTTAAATAATTCATATGTTTAAGTTTAGAGAAAGAACACGTTTTTAGTATTTAAGATTTACCTTTGGTCCTTAACAACATTCTGTACTCCCAAATTAAAATTGGATGATCCCCACACCGTTATATGAACTTTGCTATATGCTACACTACTTTCTGCCCTGGCACTGAAGTTGGCTTTGAAAATAATTCTTGCATTGCAGACTGGCCAATATGAACATACTTTAATTATCTCTTGTACTCAAACTAAACTGTGCTGAATTGTACTAACATAAAAAAGTATTTACTCACTTTCTTCCCCCTCTCTCCATATTTGTTCCTGGAGTCCTACCAACAACCACAAACCCTTGGTCCCTGAGTACATCTGGGTCTCTCCAATCACTACATGAAGTGAGTACCGGTCGGCAGTTAAACACTGACATGGGGTCAGTGATACAGAGCTGTGTTGATAGCAGGCATTCCATCGTCAAGGAGATAAGAGAGTGACGGCGCGCTGACCTTTCCCCGGTGGCCCTTCTGTAAACAGTGCTAATGATGGCTCCAGGTGATAACACCTAGCTCCCCTGCTCCGACCACACACTCCCTCCAGCTCCCTCTCTGTGCTACCGCTCTGGTCCCACTCCTCTTTCTCCCTCTGTGCTGTTAAAGCTTGGGGTAATATCCCTCCTTCCCACTGATATCCTTTTGTACTCACAGGAGAAATCCTAGAAATCCCCTCTCCTGCTCACCTGTTTAATCTCCTTATCGCCACGGAGATTACAACACACAGTGAATAGAAGAATGAGCAGCAAAGAGCCAAGCTTCGAGTGAAAACCGCTGAACTGTGATACGGCGGGACTCAAGGGATTACAAGGGATATCAAGCAAAAGACGGCTACAGAGGTCTCCTGGGGGTTTGACTGATACCAAGATTTTAGAGAGCAAAATATAACAAATAAAACTTTATTTCTCCATGTTTCCTGCATTTAAACCACAACGCATAACCTAAAGTCACTACTGAAAGCTAGATTAATGACATTATTTCAAGTTGATTAGCAGTTCTTTCCGGCAGAATGACAAAGTGTTCACTCAAGTAATATTTGGTAAATTAACCATCTACTTAAAAGTTCTGCACCGTCAAAACTAAGGAAACAGGTGATTCCATCATACAGTATTTTGTATTGATTGTAAATGCTGTAAATATTTTTGATATATACAGTGAGCCACAGATTAAAATTATCAGTCCAATAAATCAATCGATTCTCCCTGCAGCGTCACTGTCATCAGAAAAACAACACAAATTTTTAACAAGTGGTAAACACATACAAACTGTCTCCTTATTCTTTGCAAACTGTCACCTTATTTTTTATTACAGTATGATTTATCCATATCTTTCATACTGTAATGTAGTGTGGGCAAGTACTTTTCCTACAACTTTGCAGAAAACTTTGGTCCTCCAGAAACATTTTGTTAGGATTGCAACCCGATCAGAATCACACATCTCATCTGCTCCTCTATTTCAGAAACTTCAGATTCTTACTATTTATGACATCAATATTTTTAAATTTGTGTTTTTATTCATAAGATTCTTTTGGGTGAAGGAAATACTCCTGAACATTTCAAGACTTTCTTTAAAGCAAATTCACAGGTTCATTCTTACTCAACTCGTCAATCTTCAGATCTTCATCCTCCCAAATTATTTACTTGCAGAGGTCAATTTTCGATAAGATTTAGGGGAACCAAATTATGGAATGGCTTAACAAAGAAATGTTCATCTATAAAATGTTTCAAAAGATGCTTAAAAGAAAATCTTACCCCTGTTTTGTAATTACTTTCCTTATGTATTATTGTGTATTATATGTATTCCTTGTTTCAGTTTGTATTTTTAATCTGTGGTTGTTGCATCCATAGGGACTTAGTAAAGTATTACTTTTGTGTAGGAGTAAATGTAGGTGTACAAACCCAAATCCCCTCAATCAAACCCGGCTTATTCTCACACGCACACATATGAACGCACACACACACACACTTTCTTTTTTTGTTGTTTATAATGTATTGTTATTATTAATCATATCTTGTAAAAATGCATTTTCAACAATATTTCATACCATATGTATATTATTTTTGTATTCGTTATAGTATTGTGAATTTTTTTATATTATATAGGTGGAGGCTTCAAATAAGCCCAGTGGGCTTCCGGCCTCTTCCTGCACTGTATTATTATTTATCTATGTTATGTTTTTATATTTTTCAATTGTGCAAATAAAATGAACAAAATAAAATAAACTAAAAGAAGTGCACACTCACTCACTCACTCACAGATGCACACACACACACACACACACACACACACACACACACACACACACACACACACACACACACACACACACACACACACACACACACACACACACACACACACACACACACACACACACACACACACACACACGTTAGCTATTACAACCTATCCTCATACAACTATTTGTATGATATCTTATCTACTCCCACCTGGCCTGTGTGGCCTTTTGCAGCCTTTAAACTTTCTTGTTCA
The DNA here is from genome assembly GCF_027596085.1 of Anoplopoma fimbria. NCBI lineage: Eukaryota > Metazoa > Chordata > Actinopteri > Perciformes > Anoplopomatidae > Anoplopoma > Anoplopoma fimbria. The sequence goes on from NC_072455.1 coordinate 7,645,783, forward strand.
TCATTAAATGGATAACATAAGACATGATTGTTATGATTTCATGAGATACCAACGAATTATGGCACATTATTTTCGAAGGTATTGTTACGAATGCTGGATAATGCCAATCGCAAGATTCTCCTGGCGGGTAAAATAAATAAAAATTATGATTATGAATGCATTTCAGCTTTGGATAACTCCAGAAATGTGCATGGTCATTTTAAGTGTGAGTGAAGTGCACTAGATATCAGTTCATGCATAGTTTTTGTGCATACACATTCTTCATACATCTGGCCCTGAACTGGAAAACTTCTGATAAAAAAGAAAGAAAAAAAAGATACTTTTCCTTCTCTAATTCTAAAGCAGCAGCCGTTTACCAGAGCTTCAGTCATCACTACTCACTGCTATTGGCCATTACTATGATGAGAGGCCACAAACATGGATCAATTAAAGTATTACCAGGTGGACACTGCCAGCACTTTGTCCATTTAACAGTTTGACACCGTTTTTGCAGTGGAGAATTACATGGATTACACGGCTGATTGCCAGCGCCTCACCGCCACACGGCCTCTGAAATGAATATGGAGAGGAGCGGTGATTCACAGAGACACTGCAGCTCTTGTTACAGTAGCGGTAGGGACAACCGCACATCCCGCCTGCTAGCTTGTCACTGAGCTAAATTAAGTATGTAGGCCGCTGCGGAGTAATGTCAGGCGTCAGACACGGAAGTTTATCAGGAGAGCTCATGGAGGATATAGCTGTGTGTCCTGACAGCCTGCTGCCACCATCATACCCCCTCTCTGCACAGACTCATGTATGTTTTTACCAATATATGAGGCCTTTATGTGACTTCTACTGTAGATCAGATCTGGTCCAAGCTGTGTGGTCAACCTCTGATTTCATACCAACTCATCCTGACTCCCAACTGTCTTTTCAAAATAAACTTTCATATTCACAGAAAAAATACAGTTTCTACTAGTTACATGCATACTTTGACCTTTCAAAATAAACTTCCAACCTCAGTATACTATTTTTAGGTTTAGTAAACTCCACCTAGTTGTCAAAAAAGTTTTTGCATTGAACGTTTCTGCAAACACTGGATACGCTGAATGTCAATGTTTCTGACTCCAAAATATGTTTTTTTATTTTATAAATTTCATATCAGCCTTGTACCAGGGTTGCAGAAATGCACAATGTTGTGCAGTCAATGTTATGAAACGATTCGCTAGGTTTAGGTAACAAAAGTAATTGGTTAAGGTTAGAAAAATGATCCTGATTTGGTTTTATATAGTAACATACCAATGTAACATTACAACAATGTAATTACCATCAGGGCTTTCTTACGTAACATTACGTAACAACTAAACAATGTTACATAACAAGCATGAAGTTGACGATTATCTTTGGTTTCACACTGGACACAAACAGCGGCCTCCTGAGTGATGGTCCTGTGTTTGTTTGTCCCATCCACCCCCACTCCCTCCTGCCTATAATGGACTTTCTTGCTTCTTATGCTCATTGTCATGCAACCGCATAACTTTCAATAATGACACACTATGTCACTTGAACATTGTCACTATGTCACTTGAACATTGAATGCAAAAACATTGACATTCAACGTATCTGTACATAGCAGAAAGGTACAATGTTGACCTTTTTATTTATGGTGACTGGGCTGAACATATTGATAAGGTTTAGAAAACAACAGGACTTGGTAAGGTTAATGAAAATATTACGGTTTTAAGTTCAAATAAGTATAATTTCAATGTAAAGTACTTACATAGTTAAATATGAAAGTTAAGTAACAAAACTGAGGTAAAATATGTCACCCTTGACTTTGTTTTACATAAGACATGAACAGCAGCTTCCTGGGTGAGAGTCAGTGTATGTTTTTCCCATCCATTCACCTCAACCCCGTCCATACATGGCTTTCTTTCACTAACTACGTCAGTTGCTCTGAGCATCTAATAATGATGTGAAGAGTTAACATTGGAGTTAGTTTAAAAGGACAATGTATCTCATACAGGGTTCCTCTGTATCAGACTGGAAAGCTACTGACCAAGCTGTGGTACTTGAAAACCTGCGAGTGAGAACCGGTGGCACATACATATTGTAGAATTCTTCAATACTGTGCTAGCTAGATTACCTGTTTACAGGCCAAATAACCCAGTAAGCAAAATAATAATCTTTGCCTAAGCCCAACGTCAAAGTTTAAAACGGCAGGATTGAGCGAGGCTTCATCTCAGAGGCCTTCAGATCCGAGCATCTGAGCTGGAGACAGAACGACTGAGGAGGATCAAAAGTGAGACAAGCAGAAGAAGAAGAGGAGTTTAAAGGATGCGATCTCTATTCTGGAGCGGGCCCTCATTTCACTGTCTAGTGCCCCAGCAGGCCCCCCTCTTCCTCCTCCTCTAAACCATGCAGTCCCCTGCTCGGCACACTCAATTATTTATCAGCTTACAGACGCACTGACGAGAGCAGAGAGGAGGGAGGGAGGCAGCCGCAGACCTCCTCTCTGCTCTCCACTGTTGCTCCTTTCTTTCCCTGTCCTCCTCTTCAAAAATGACCATCCCTCCATCTCCGTCCTTCCGTGTAAAGCATGAATGATCAACAGTAATGACCCCGCGTCACCTGTCCCCTTCTTCCCTTTAACTTGTCTCTGGCAAGCACCTGAATCCTGACCTGCACTTCCAGCAGCTCAAATTCTCTCACAATCCTTTCCTCTTTCTGTTTTTTTTTTCTTTCTCTTCCCTCCGCCCTCAACGTACCTGTTCATTAGTTCTGGCTAGTTGTTTTGTTTCCTCTTCCAGCCTCCGTTATCCTTCTTACATCCCTCACACCGGAGGTCTTTGTTCTAGCCCAGTCTCCGAAGAGACAGATGGAAGTACTTTAACTCTGTTACTGTTGTCAGAGCGGCATCAAGGAGATCACTGCAACCTCAGCACTGTGTGTGTGTGTGTGTGTGTGTGTGTGTGTGTGTGTGTGTGTGTGTGTGTGTGTGTGTTTGTGTGTGTGTATTTGTGTGTGTTTGTGGTTGCCGAAGCACTGCAGTACAACCAGCTCATAATAAGTTAGTCCAAACACATTTAACAATGAATACATTTTCAGTTTAGCTTATTAAATATGTGATTAGCATGTGCATGTGTACGTGTGTGTGTACAGAATCAGAATCTACAGTGGCTTGTGTTTGCAAAAGTGTACAATTACCATGCATACATATCTTGTTCACATTTTTGGTCAAGTATATGCACACGTAAAAGTCCTTGTGTGCTTATTTACAGTATATTTGTGTCTCAGAGACAGAGGAAGAGGGAAAGAGAATTGGTAAGCAGCAGTGATGAAGAGGAATAGCTAATGTCAACTGCACTGGCTGCTGCCTCGGTATCAAAGCCCCCTGCTTGCTTCATATCTGCAGACAGCCACAAGTAACAGACTCCCCATCGTTAACTACTGTACGTCACACCGGACTGAGAGAGGGAGAGAGGAAAAGATGATGGAGCGAGAAAGAACGGCCAAAAGAGACAGAAAGGAGGAGGAGGGCATCAACGTACAGCAAGAGACAAGAGGCAGAGATTCAATGAGGTCACCATGGCCTCATACTGGACCTCTCTTCCTTCCCTCTATCTTTCCTGCTTATTTACCACAGCAAGAAAGGTTATGTTAACTGCACAAGAGTCCCTGTACTCTACTTCTTCATTTATGGAAATTCAAACCCCATTGTCAGCAGAATCGGTGTTGAAAAATGTGACACCAAACTCAAGCAAATTAACACCATTTGCAGTAAAGCAGATGTTCTTTTGCCAGCAGCCAGTTAAAGGCAGCGTGGCGTGGGCGGATCAGGAGGGAGGAGGCCGGCTGCTTGAATAACAGCTTTTTTGCATCTTTTAAGCGATGTAACCTGAACGGTGTTTCGACAGCTTCACCCCGCGATGGTTGCTTGCTCACAATTAGAACTCCTAAAGCAATTACTGCATACTGAACCCAGGAGTGTCACACTAAATAGGGTAAACTGAGCCTGAGGGGTAGAGAGTTTCCATTCGGAGTTACTTACCCACAATGCATAGTGTTGAGTTTTAAGTTCTGAAACTCAAAACGCTTGAAAGCAAGCGAAAGCCATGGGGTTTTATTGAATCACAATGCAAAGGTGGTACTAAATCGATGAGCCGAGGCCTTAAGGTTTGCTGTAGAACAATACACAATGCCCACTTCAGCAGCCAATACAGAGCAGCTATGTCTTCGAAACACAAACTCGACTTGATGCACATCCAGACAGCCGGGAGAACATGCTGGAAAGCTCCGGTAGGTCTGCAGTGGGCTTCATCAGGCGAGGTCAGTACATGCTGTATCGCTATGTTTCCAGCTCTACGCTGCACATCAATAAAAAGCCTCTTTTACACACTTTCAACTGAATCTCCTGTCTAGGCCTAGGTCCCATGGCAGGCACTGCGGAAACACACACTCACACATATGCTCAGGCAGTGTGATGGAGCTGCTAATCCACATGATGTTTAACCCTGATAATGGGATATAAAGCTCAGGCATGCCTGCAGCCAAATAAATGGCAGACGTATACTTCAAAATGATGTGTATCAATTTTATATTCTGATTTAAGGAGTCATTAAAAAACAGAAAAAAAAATCTTGACTGTGTGTTAAGTCAGACGTAGATACGGTAAGTGATCCATTCCCATTTTGCTCTTGGTTTGAAAACATCTCCAGTCGTGCAGTACCAAATATGAGCTCTCTGATTGATTGTTTGTTTTACTATTATGTGAACAAGTGTTAGATTTGTGTAGAAGGTTAGAATTCCTCCGAAGACAACCGTATTACTTTCCATTTTCCTCAGAAACCACTAAGGACACATTTAGAGACCTATTCAAACCATCAGGGAAAAGGCAAGAAACATATTCAAGTATATTATTCATTCCCAATGTAATCTCTGTGATCGGCTCTCCTACCAACAGCACGGGGCCTCTCCTCCTGTCTCTTTCTTCCTGCAACCGACACAACCAATGAGCTTCATGCAAATAATTGTGCGATGGCAATATGCAAATGAGCATATGACATCATCTGGTGAATTGAAAGACTTTTGGAGTTAGTGCTAGCTAGAGTTTGCAGCATTGTTGTCAATGGTCACATTGCATTATGTTTTCCAGTTACTTTAGTTGTTCTACAGTCCATCATTTCGTCCAACGGAGATAGTAACTGAAGAACGTTCATGGTATCATTCTACTATCCTCATTATATTGTGCAATAAACATTTACTACACAGGGATATAACATGCACAGCTTGTTTGATTATCAACTTTCTCTTTCATCCATAGTACAAAGAAGATAAATAATAACAAATAGAATAACAGCCTTGCGGCTGTTTGGCTCCTCCAACCAGTCAAGATCATATCTGTCCATAATTTCATCTCCCGGACATTTGTGTTAAATTAGCAGATTAATTCGGCCAGCTAAAGCCAAAAAACATGTTTTGTGACCTCACAGTAACCGTTGACCACCAAATTCTGAACAGTTCATCGTTGAGTCCAAGTGGATGTTTGTGCCAAATTTGAGGAGATTTCGTCCAGGTGTTCTTGCGATATCACGTTCATAAAATGGGACGGCAAATGGATGACATGAAGACGGAATGTTGTACATTGTACAAACAATGTACAAAGTCCAGAGAATATTCTCATGTCAATTCAGTCATTCAGTCAAGTCAAGTTTACATATTTATATATATTTATATAAAGAGATAGAATTATATATATGTAGACATAGATAAAACATTGTGGTTGTAACATCTTACAACAAAATAATGATCAGATCTCCTTCCCTATTTGTTGTTCAATAAAATCGTGAATACCCAGTAAAATGCTTCATGAGGAAAAACCAAAACAGTCCTAACTCATAACGTGTCATTCATTCTATTTCCATCCCATCAGTGATGCAGCCTGTAGGACAACTGAAAACACTTTTCTTCCTTCAGATTATTACTTCTCAACCCAGCAGTGAAACTGCTCGCTTTTACCACGTGACAAATACCACAAGGGTAGACAGTTGTGCTTTTTTCAACATCCACGTCTGAATGCACCAAATCAAGTTCTTCAAAAGAAGCCGTTAATGTTTCCTATTCAGGTCTGAAAAGACTCCATGAGTGATATGGAATGACACGACAGTGAATGCCTCACCTACAATGTAAACTCAACCGATAATCATACAAGCCTCCCTCGCTGAAATGTTATTACTAGTTTGAGTTCGCTTTGACAAACTGTCATGTGATGTTGCCTTGCTTTAAAAAAAAGCAATTAATCACTGTTATCATCACCACATAACTCTCTGCAACATCTCATTAATGTGCTTGTTGTGATTTTGTGTTGGAGATTCAGAAAATTGGAGAGATGAATGTATTTGCTGTGACAGTAAAAATTATACTCGCCTGTTTTCTTAATGAATATTTTGTTTAATTAATCAAACAGACTGGACCTCTGTAGCCTTTGATTAAAGAACTAAGGAGATGTGCGGTGTCTGTGCGGTGTCTGAGCCTTTTTTTTTCAAACTTCAACCTCTGAAATTTTTATCCAGCTTGGTGGCTCGTTATGTCAGTGATGGAATAGCAAGTAGTGATTTGATACTCTGTGCTCACAGAGGAGCCACTGGAAAAAAGAGACACTGTGTGACATGCTTTTAGGACAGTCGTTTCTTTTTAACTAAACCCTCAAAACTAGTTTGGAATGAGAAATCATTTTGACCCAATGATTTTGCGTGTAACGTCTTTGTGAAGTGTTCTGTTTCAGATCATGTTTTTTCTTTTTTTTTCTTCTTAGGAATGTGATAATTTCTTTTCTTTTTCTTTTCAGGTTATAAACACAGTTTTAAAATGTATCATTTCATATGGTCAGTGCCCAAAGAGAAAAGCCAGCCTGTTGTATTGACAAACAGGACAGACTTTGTCAGTTATAAGGGCAAAATGCACTTTTTATTTAATTGTCCTCTATGTTGATAAGTCTAAAATATAAAAGTAATCAATCATTTTATGTTTTAATAATATAAAAACATGCAACATTTGATTTATTTAGATTTTGGGAAAACTATGTGAGATGTAAAGGTTTGTACTGTTACACTCAGTGGGCAACACATTGACACCAAGAACAATGTGTCATATAAATTGCTTTTATCCTGGAAAACTCTATTCTGGTTTTATGTAGACGATGTGTCAGCAGCAGTCGCTAGTCTTTCTGCTGAAGTCTTCATTTACTCTATATGTGGCATTATTGTATATAAATCCCATGTGTGATGGACTACTTTACTGATTTGACACAAACAAATAATAATTTAATTAATTCATTAACAAACGCTGTCCACATTCATAGGTTACGCAACCTACAATGTAAACTCAACCGATAATCATACAAGCCTCCCTCGCTGAAATGTTATTACTAGTTTGAGTTCGCTTTGACAAACTGTCATGTGATGTTGCCTCTGTCCACATTCATAGGTTACGCAACCTGCACTCACACGCACAGAGTTTCAGGCATGAGCGGGGCCCCTGCACATTACATCACATCACACGTTAAACCTGAGTCAGCCTGCATTGACAGCCACTGTTAAAAAACCCTTAATAAAGACATCCATGCTGTCGGCATATCTAATCTTGGCTTCATTGATCAGTTACACGCTCTTCTATGGATGGAAAAACACAAAAAACTCCATCTCCCAACCTGTTGGGTGGCTGTCATCCTTTGGAAATAAAATGTCACAAAGTGTTCCTGACACAAGGTAAAACCACATCTCTGTGTTTAAGTGCATTTTACAATTCATCCAAAAACATCCCATTTCTACACATGACCTCCATTACTAAGGATAAGTGCAGTTTGTGCTGTATCGCCTCAAGTAAAATCTATATGGTCAGACTCGTAAAACAAGACATTGTGCTCTTGCTTACTACAGCAACAGAGGGGGAACACATCACTGTTACAGAGCTGTACTTTATCAATGCCAAAAAAAAACGCTGGCTCATTAGTAAAGGGCCGAGTGAGAGAGAAATGATATAAACCTTTATGCCTTGTCACTTTACTCTTTCACAAAGGCAGCAGATCAAAGAAACCCTCCTCAATGCCCTTTCTGCTAGGAGCTGATAAAAAAATAAATAAATGATATAGGATCAATAACATGTCAGCGACAGTGTGCCTTTGCTGTGTGTGTGTGTCCCTGGTCCCTCGCTAGTGTTCAGGAGCCCCTGCAGGGCCTCGGTACTCACCCAGAAATACATCATCATCTCGGCTGAGGGGGGACGGGAGACCAGGGGTTGGAAGACAGGGATATGCAAGGACACCGGAGAGGCCAGTGCTCGTCCTCTTTTTCTCTGTCTCTCTGTTGCTGTGTTTTGTTTCAGTACGTCTGTCCTGTTCTGCAACGATCTTCTTCTCCAGTCACTTGACTTTTTTGTCCTGCCAGCACTGCTCTTCTCAGTGTTATCTGACGGCCAGCTAATAGCCGCTGTGTTTGGGGTTATGGTCGCCGGGTCCCTTTTTATGTGTCCCCTTGCCCCCCGAAAACAGTCGGTCTTCCTCTCCCGCTGACTCTTCTGAAGTGTGACTTTGTCTCTAAGAGTCGCCACTGAGGCTCTCACGCTGCTTCTCCTCCCCCTAACCTTTCAAAAAACTCTTCTTATGCTTCTTCGCCGAAGGGGGAAAAGAGGGAAGGAGTAAAGAGAGAGGCAACAAGAGAGAGAAAGTGCTGCCAGGCAATGGTACTGTACCTCCCCTCGCTTATTGTTCTTGACTTCACTTCTCCTTCTTCTCCTGCTCCTTCTTCCTTCTCTTCTCCAACTTCGTCACCCTTTCCTAGCTGCTAAGCTCTTCTTGCCTCCTCTTTTTTTACCTTTTGCTTTGCTCGCTGTAAACTATCCTGCTTTCTATTTCACTGACACACATGAAAGCCTGCCTCCTCTCAGTCTGGGCGCACTCTCTCCCTTTTTGCTTTTCTTCGCCTCTCGATCCGGAGGGTAGCACCAGTCCAGCAGCTCTGTGTTTAAGGGGAGGAGAGACTGAGACGGACTTTCTTCTACAGCGTTCCTGGGTGAAGAGCGCTGGAGAGCTGGTGGGGGGGGGGGGTACAGTAGCACAGAGGCTTTCAACCCGTGAAACAAGTGCAGAGGGGAAGGAGTGAGGGGAGGGGGAGAGAGAGGAGAGGAGAGGGAGGGAGGGGAAACAAGCCGGTGGAGGGGATGCCGGGGCTGCAGACACACGCTGGGTAGTGGAGGACGGCGGGAAAGCTGCGTAGAAGTTATGGGGAAGCCGATGGAGCAAGCCGGAACGAAGCACACAAGGCAAGATGAGAGAGGGAGGAAAAGAGATGCAGAGAGCTGAGAGAAAGAGGGAGCAGCTTGTTGTTGCTTATGGTAAAGAGCCAATGATACCAGCCGGTTTCATTAAGTTGCACTGGGAGCGGCGGGGAGGAGGAGGAGGAGATCTGGCGGTTCGGTGGTGGTGCGCATGGGGGGTAAGAGGCAAGAGAGCCATCAAAACAAAATACAATTCAGGGCACTTGTGTAACCTAAGAAGAGGAGGGGGGGATGAAAACAGCTGAACTGGTGCTGCTGCATCTCTTCAGGTTGTTCTTTTGTTCCCTCCGTTTTCCCCTCTCTGCAGAGGGAGGGAGGGGTGCTGTGTGCTGGTGGTAATGTGTATGGACGTATATGTGTGTGTGTGTGTGTGTGTGTGTGTGTGTGCATAGGGGTGTGTATTGGCTGGGTTGGTGGAACTGGTCTGGCCCACAGTAGTGCAGAGGGAATATTGTAGGCTGCCATGCTCAAGCTGTGCACACATATATGTGTGTGTGTTTGTGTTTGTGTGTGTGCAAGCAAGTGTATTTTGCATGTTTCACTCTTTATAACTAGCTTGCATATGATTTGTATGTCACACACACACTGAGCACTAATATGTTTTAAAAAAAACTCCAACTTTACATCTGCATCATCATACTCATCAGCATATTCGGTGTGTGTGTTTGTGTGTCTGCCTGCATGCATATGATGGGTGTGTTTGTAACGTGGCTGGGCGACAGACAGAGGGGGGAGAGAGAGAGAGAGAGAGAGAGAGAGAGAGAGAGATGGGTGAGGGTTGGATGCTGTAGCCTGCCTCAGCACATTCACTCGCCCGCCCCTCACACACACACACACACACACACACACCATCAGTACAGTCGATACACTACTGAGGCAAGTTGCCACGTTAACCCCTTCACTGCTTTGAATGCTGCAGTGCACATGCTGGGAACACTGGAAATACTGGGCCACTCGGTCTCAAACTGCATCAATATAACACTGCAATTAGAGTCAGATGCAACTTCATTTTTTCTCAGTGCTGTGAAGTACATAAGACTATACATCTTGTTAGGAAATCGTGAATACTGATAGCTAATAGCTCATTTAATAATTAACTCATACTAAAATCATAAGAACGAGCACATTAAAAATAGCCTTCTACTGTAAAACGTTTTAAGATTTATAAGTCGCATTGAAGTTTCTTTCTCATGCCAGCTAAACAACATTAATTGGTCCAGATGGACGCAGTTGGCTGTTGGTATTAAGACACATTTCTGTATTGATAAAAACATTTAAATAAAAACCTTGCTGTTTGTCAGCTCCCAACGTCAGCTTACAGCTAACATCTTAAAATGAATGTCATTGTCAACACATCTCATGTGCAGACCCAAACACGCACTGAAAGTAGTGTGTATGTTATGTTCCTCTTTACCATAGAGATCCATCCAAAAACTTGTAAAAACACGTCAATGAGCCACACTGCTGCACTGGGTGACGTGTTCCTTCCTACAGTGTGTGAACACACACACTGTAGTTCACTTCCACTAAATTCCTGCTGACCAAAAACACTCACTATAGGAGTTCTTCCCAAACACTGCGCCGGGGCTGAACCAGGCCTCGGAGCCTTTGCTACCAGGCTATGAGAAAACAATACCATGCAGAAATGAATACTCAATATTAACAGTATAAATTATAGGCCATTTTTTGCAGTAATTACCATAATCTTTAAAAATAGGAAAAAGTAAATACAAGTCAATGCATACCATGATTAACAAGTCTCAGGACAGCAAGTGAAAGACAGTATAGGGAGTCAGAATACATATTCAACACATGTACGAGGGAGGATTCTGAAGTCTACAGGGCTGATTCAGAGAGATGGTTTATGCACATTAGCTCTTTTTTTTAAACTCTTCTACTTCAAATGTAGAAGAACTTATTTTGAAGAGCTGCATCGTGGGGAATACATTCCATATTAAAGTTGCATCAAACACTTTCTCTGGGGTGACTTTTTTTAACTTCAATCCAGTTTTTGCAAGGTTATGTGTATCATTTCATCATCAATAAAACATTATCACATTCAATTTAATATATTGGTATAAACATTCTAAACAAACAGGACCCATCGCATCCACACTGCATATATTTTTACATTTCATGCTGTCAAGGCTGGCTACTGAATTGATTTAAGGCTCAAAAGCTCGTAGCGTTGCAACACAAACCATGTGGACAGCACTGTCCACATACCCTCTTCATGATAAGAGGGAGCGCAACGTATGCCAAACATCTCAAGTTTGACATTTACCAATGTAAAAAAAGAATGAGCTAATTCATAGTTTAAATAGATTATGACTACCGATTCATCTGCAGCCATTTGTGCTGAAATTGGTTTTAAGACTTGCTTGAAATGAGGCCATTTCCATACATGTATGCATGCCTGGTGTGCAACTCAGCTCTCACTCTCCCTCACTCCTCCCTCTGAGACGACCGAGGGCTCAAACATGGGCTGGCTTCTCTCTTTTTTTCCCCTAGCAACTACCATTCAAAAGAGAACATTTTCCTATCAAATCCGGGCGTCATGCTATTTCAGGTCTGGGTCATGAATAAGTTAGTCCAAACTCTGCATGTGAGTGAGCTAATGCAAGAAAGACGACAGACTGGTGGTGGGCGGGGTGTTGTTAGGGTCTAGGAGCCGAGGAGCACCATCAGGTCAGAGTATGAACGTTGTACATCCCATCATACTCAGTATGCTTGGGGTGACACGTACTTCAAGGGAAATATTCCGAAAGCAACCCAGAAGTTGCTTTTTTCCCAAATGGATAGCCTATAACTCATGTATAAAGCATTAGTAAATGATTAATTAAGTATTACCTTATAAACATTTTATAAAGACTGCCTTGTTAGAAAGCTGTGCCTCTTTGCTCGAGAACAGGACGATCCATGCTGTAAGGATGTACTCTATCCTTAACATGTTGAACTCTTCATGGTCAACGTAATGTTTAACTCAGTGTTGGTATGTCCAGTCGCTCAGGGTTCTAGTGGGACTTTTGGATGTGTCTGTGATGGTGTGTCAGTTTCCTCTCGTTACATGCACAGTGTCTTTTTAAAAAAAAACAAATCTGTTTTAACAGTAATTTCCTAAACTAAAAAATACAACCGTAAGGGTTAGGATAGGGGGATCCTTTACTAACGACTCATGTGAATAGTAATTAGATAAGGTCTCAAGTGACGAGTGACTCATGTGATCAACTCATATGGCTAGGAAATGCCTTATGACCCACGTGACTAGCGAGTACCTAATGACTCACATTACGAACAAGTGTCTTACAACTCACTTGGCTAGCGAGTAACGACTCACATGACTAGTGAGTGCCTAACAACTCACTTGATCAGCGAGTGCCTAACGATTCAGGTGTCAACAGGTGCCTAGCGACTAAATAATACATCAATTCTTATGACCGTCTAATAATGACCTGGATGGGTTAACATGGGAGTTAGTTGAAAGATGGTGCGTCTCATACAGACCCTAATGGATTTCTCAGTGCGTCGGTATTAGAGGCTGATGTCTGACTAAGCTTCAGTGTTTTCTGAGTTTGGTCAGTTAAGTACCACATAATACACAGGGCCATATTTACTGAGACAATTTGGTTTTCAATCTGCATGTATTCAGGCAATAGTTGATTATGCAGTAAGCTCCTGAACTGCACCTGGGACGCCTCATGGGCAAAGTTCAGCGTTGGGATTTCTATATCACTAAGCTCACAAAAGACACAGTTACACGTTGATCTTCAGTTCAAATTCTTTTGCAAAATCTACACCGAAAAAAAAAGAAAAAATGAAGAAACCGCTGGGAGAGCAACAAGTAGTAATAGTAGAAATATGACAGCAGATATAATGATAGAAAAATAATGACTACTATTAATAACAGCAGCGGTGGATTTAATAGAATGGTAATTAAAATAAAAGCAATAAAAAAAAAAATTGATTAATAATTATAAAAATAGTAGCAGTGTATCTGTTTATTAACACAGACAATATACATGTCCATGGGCAGAGAGATGGGGTTCTATGCATCCAAACACATTTCCGTGCAGCCTGAAGTATTTTACAGTTATTGATGGTCAAGTTCAAATTCACATTTTCTGAACAAAAATCAACCACTGTTTGTTTGTGTTACAGTATTCAATATAGTGATCGTGAATAAAAGCCCTGCTTTTGTTCTGTATATTTGTCTTTGGTTACGTATACGTTTTTATCTAATTGTTTTTCCCAACACATCCTTCCGTGTGACTTCTTTAAATCCCATGTTGGCATTACATAGGATTAAAAAGAAATGTTTTAATAAATCATTTAAAAAACATCATCAGAAAAGAGACTCCAGATAAAATAAAAAAATTATTGTCTTTATATACTTTGTCATTACGATATTGTGAGCTACTATGGAACCAATTATTTTCTCATGTCTGGGTATGTCTTCTTTTGTTGTACGTGATGTATGTAATGTTGTACTTAATTTAACTGTATTCAATTTAATATTTATTTAATATTTAATATTGAATATGCAATGCTATGACAGGCAAGGGCAGGTTTTTATTTCCTAAAACAGCCTTTTTTGACTTTATTTTGATTAACTTACAACTTTTTCGTATCATTCTAAAAATATTTTTTTCTTGCCTACGTCATGCCTATATGTATGCTGACTCAGCAGAGATAACATTAAATGAGAAAAGTTAATCTACAGAAGAATAAATATTTGAAAGAAATGTAGAATGCCTAAGAGCCTTACTGAATTATATTCCTTAATATTTTGAATTGTCACCTGAAGTCAGAATTTTGTGTTTTACTTCATGTGAAAAAATATATTCACCATTAATAAGTGCATAAAAATGAATCTGAATGCAGGAGAATTTCAGAATGAAGCCCTTGTGTGGATATCGTGTTCTAAATCATGGATATCGCTGTTGTGTGTTGTATTGTTATTATGTACTTGTGGGTTTGGATTTGTCTTGTCAAAGTGTTTTTTCATAAACCAAGAATAGCTGCTGTGAGACAGCAGGTAACTGGGATCCAAACACATGCATCTTATCTAAATGTAAATGTAAAAACATTAATAACAAAAGAAAAATTCAGAAAAATGTCAAGAATGTGATTTTTTTTTTTTTTTTTTTAAATCAACAAAACAGTATGGCCAACAACTCAGAATAGTCACTGCATCTACATTGCCCAACCTCTTAACTCAACTTTCTCTTTCCACACTGATTATTTCAACAATAGCAATCCAGTAGATGGCAGAGAGGTTATAATTACAACCAATGGGCTGGGGATTTCTCACTGTGATTTTTGGAATGCAGTACACTCAGACACTCTCCCACACACACTTAAACTCTCCTGGATGAGCCCCCTCAGTCTGGTGCTTACAGTCTGGGTTTCAGTGCTGTCAGCAGCCCTCTATCACGCCTTCGGAGAGCAGTGTTGCCAGCTCCACCTGATCTCAATCCTCCTGCCGGAGTTCTTCTCATTGACTCGCTGTCTGCTGCCAGGCACACCAAGCAATCTCTCACCTGGAAAAACTCAGCAAGCTGCTTTGGTTCCACCACTGTTTACTCTTCCCTCGCCAGGAAAAAAAAGGCAGGTTTATTGTGCATTTGTGCCACTGCGTGTTGTGTCTTAATAACAGGCTTCTTTTTTGGAGTGTTGGTGGACATATATTGGCATTCCCCTCGTCTGTCTTTTCATCTAGCTGGGAATATCTGGGAGCAACACTGGC
The DNA here is from genome assembly GCF_027596085.1 of Anoplopoma fimbria. Classification (NCBI taxonomy): domain Eukaryota; kingdom Metazoa; phylum Chordata; class Actinopteri; order Perciformes; family Anoplopomatidae; genus Anoplopoma; species Anoplopoma fimbria. Next base: position 7,660,841 of record NC_072455.1, read on the forward strand.
TGCACTACGGGACAGAGGGAATGAAAACTGATGTAAAGGAATTAAGTGTTTGTACAAGACACGCAATAAACTGAAGGAGACCGAGCGAAAGAGATGGATTCAGGCCCCTGCACACTGTAGATGGCAGAGAGGTTATAAAACCACGTTTGACAGGTGGTCACAGAGAAAACATGTCCAAGAAGTCTTAACTGTGACCACGTACAATAGGAAGGTAAATTACCAAGAATACACTGGCTGAAACAAGACATTTTAAGCACTAACAGATCAGGAATGTAGAGGCTACATTAATGTACTGCATGCATCTACAGTGGGTACGGAAAGTATTCAGACCCCTTTAAATTTTTCACTCTTTGTTTCATTGCAGCCATTTGCTAAAATCGAAAAAGTTCCTTTTTTTTCGCATTAATGTACACTCAGCAACCCATCTTGACAGAAAAAAACTGAAATGTAGAAATGTTTGCAAATTTATTAAAAAAGAAAAACTGAAATATCACATGGTCATAAGTATTCAGACCCTTTGCTGTGACACTCATATTTAACTCACATGCTGTCCATTTCTTCTGATCTTCCTTGAGATGGTTCTACTCCTTCATTGGAGTCCAGCTGTGTTTAATTAAACTGATTGGACTTGATTAGGAAAGGCACACACCTGTCTATATAAGACCTTACAGCTCACAGTGCATGTCAGAACAAATGAGAATCATGAGGTCGAAGGAACTGCCCAAGGAGCTCAGAGACAGAATTGTGGCAAGGCACAGATCTGGCCAAGGTTACAAAAGAATTTCTGCAGCACTCAAGGTTCCTAAGAGCACAGTGGCCTCCATAATCCTTAAATGGAAGAAGTATGGGATGACCAGAACTCTTCCTAGACCTGGCCGTCCAGCCAAACTGAGCAATTGTGGGAGAAGAGCCTTGGTGAGAGAGGTAAAGAAGAACCCAAAGATCACTGTGGCTGAGCTCCAGAGATGCAGTAGGGAGATGGGAGAAAGTTCCACAAAGTCAACTATCACTGCAGCCCTCCACCAGTCGGGGCTTTATGGCAGAGTGGCCCGACGGAAGCCTCTCCTCAGTGCAAGACATATGAAAGCCCGCATAGAGTTTGCCAAAAAACACATGGAGGACTCCCAAACTATGAGAAATAAGATTCTCTGGTCTGATGAGACCAAGATTGAACTTTTTGGCGTTAATTCTAAGCGGTATGTGTGGAGAAAACCAGGCACTGCTCATCACCTGCCCAATACAATCCCAACAGTGAAACATGGTGGTGGCAGCATCATGCTATGGGGGTGTTTTTCAGCTGCAGGGACAGGACGACTGGTTGCAATTGAAGGAAAGTACAGAGATATCCTGGAAGAAAACCTCCTCCAGAGTGCTCAGGACCTCAGACTGGGCCGAAGGTTCACCTTCCAACAAGACAATGACCCGAAGCACACAGCTAAAATAACAAAGGAGTGGCTTCGGAACAAGTCTGTGACCATTCTTGACTGGCCCAGCCAGAGCCCTGACCTAAACCCAATTGAGCATCTCTGGAGAGACCTGAAAATGGCTGTCCACCAACGTTCACCATCCAACCTGACAGAACTGGAGAGGATCTGCAAGGAAGAATGGCAGAGGATCCCCAAATCCAGGTGTGAGAAGACTCATGGCTGTACTAGCTCAAAAGGGTGCTTCTACTCAATACTGAGCAAAGGGTCTGAATACTTATGACCATGTGATATTTCAGTTTTGTTTTTTTATAAATTTGCAAAAATTTCTACATTTCTGTTTTTTTCTGTCAAGATGGGTTGCTGAGTGTACATTAATGCGAAAAAAATTCGATTTTAGCAAATGGCTGCAATGAAACAAAGGGTGAAAAATTTAAAGGGGTCTGAATACTTTCCGTACCCACTGTATGCTAAGCAACATGTTTAATGGAGGGAAATAAAAAAAAAAACGTGCCAGGTGTCAGCTCTATAGTCGAAGTAGCTGTTATTTTTATCCTATGTCTCAGCCAAGGGTATAGGTGTGGTCTGTGATGGTTACTGTATTTTCAAAAATTGTAGTTATATAACGTGTACATTGAAATGCAGTGTATATTGTTGTTTTACTGCACTAACCCTACTTAAATTAGCAGTTATTTTTCTTCCTAAATGTGGTAATTGAATCTTAGAATATAAAAGAGAGCATTATATTGTCATTGTCAATACAAATAAATATTATAAGTAGTAAAAAAAAAAAATCACTACAAAAATGCAGAGGAGCTTGCAGTGCTTTGGGTTCGGTTATAAGAAATGGAGGTCCATTTTCCCGGTTAGTGCGGTTTCTTTGGGCTGGTGTGAAAGCTGTCAATCAAACCGTGGTGCGGACCAAACAACCGTTTCCAGGTGGACTCTGGTGCGGTTGGTTTGGGGTGTGAAAGCAAACAAACCAATCACAGGACTAACTGACAGCAGATATGTGATTTTAGCATGATTTCAAAAGCTAAACTTCTAATAAATACATTAGCTGATCGTGAAATCTATTCAGGACGCAATCTTCTATTTAATAATAATAATAATAATAATCAATCCTTTATTAGTCCCACAATGGGGAAATTATTTCTCTGCATTTAACCCATCCCGGAGGAGCAGTGGGCTGCAATGAAGCGCCTGGGGAGCAACTTGGGGTTAGGTGTCTCGCTCAAGGACACCTCGGCATGTTGCCTTTGGTAACCATGGTAACGCCTAAGCACGTCAGGGCAGGTATTTTTTCTTCTTATAAGGCCAGGTGCTGTTAAAACTACTGTGCTTATATCCAACTCTGTGTACTTGGTCAGTTCATTAGGGCCATTAAAAAGGTGTGTGACAGAGATCAGAATCATATCAATGGGCAGTCTTATAATAGGCTACTAACACTAATAACCAGTTATTTATTTGTAAGCTCTTTGTGACACCAATTAATAGAACCAAAATGCAACAATGTATCATGCTGTCATTTGGTTCAAACCACATGAACCCAACTACAGGTGTGAAAGCTTCCTTAGAGAGAGGAAAGGTCTCAATGGAAAGTAGGTGACAAAGTGTGTTTTATGAACCGTCACAATTGTGACCGTTGGGATAATGTTGACACTTTTATTGACTGACTTAACACATTTTTCATTTAATGCAGTCACCATTATTCTTATACACCACAGCAAACAACAAATTATTACCCACTTTAAGACTGTTACTGTTACTTAAGTATATATGCAACTCAATGCATTTAAGCATGTAGATATAGTCAAGACAGTCCGCTGAAGTTCAAACCAAGCATCAGAATGGGGAAGAAAGGTGATGTAAGAATCTTTAATCGGGGCACGGTTGTTGGGGCGATATGATATTAGATATTTTGGTTAACCAGCAGTTGAAAGGTGTACAGAATAAAGTTGTTTCCTCCAGATCTGAACTCAAAGTGAAAGTAAAGAAAGAACAGTGTAGATTGTTAGGTAGAACAAGAACTATGTATGTGTGTTTCAAGTATACCTTGATGGGCCAATAGCAAGATGGCGGCGCACATAGATGCAGCGACCTCTCTCTGTCCCAACCATGCGGTGTTTTGTTCGTTAAATAAGTGTTTGTCCGAAAGTTTTCCGTGTTCGTCTCGTATGTCTATATTGGAGTATTACAAATACAGTCGACAGGCTCTGCTAGACATCTGCAAGAGCAAGATCCACAAAGTTGTGGACATTACTGCAGTGGCACTAAGGGAGCTCGGAATACTCCGCCGGACTGAGACTACACCGGACTCGACTGCTACCCCTCCCCCGGAAAGGAAGCCTCGGAAGCGGTGTGCGAGGAAGCAGAAGAGGGGCAAGCGCGGAGGTATCCGGGCTAGACTAGCGGCTAGCCCAACTCGCCCAGCCATACCATCCATCATCCTAGCAAACGTACGCTCCTTGGACAATAAAATGGATCATATCAGACTGCTGCGGTCAACGAATCGGACAGTGAGTAACTGCTGTATGCTTGTTTTCACTGAAACATGGCTCAATGACAACATCCCCGACTCCGCTGTACAACTGGAACAGCTGACATGCTATAGAGCTGACAGAGCCCTCGTACACGGAGGCAAGACCCGCGGGGGCGGGGTCTGTGTTTACATCCGTGATGCGTGGTGCCGTGATGCAGTAGTGGTATGTAAACACTGTTCACCACTGGCGGAGGTTATGATCATTAAGTGCCGTCCTTATTACCTACCGAGGGAGTTTACTGCGATTCTGCTGGTTGCGGTATACATCCCCCCAACCTCCAACACCAGTGACAGGTACGCGGCACTTTGTGAATTATATCAAGCCATCAGTGAACAACAGACAGCACACCCAGATGGATTCACCATTCTCGCTGGAGATTTTAACCATGCAAATCCAAAAACTGTCCTTCCAAAACTCTACCAGCATGTCAATTTCCCTACAAGAGGAGGAAACACTTTGGACCAAGTTTTCACTTCACATAAGGGAGCATACAAGGCCTCCCCTCTCCCCCACATCGGACTCTCTGATCACATCACTGTGATGCTAATCCCAGCATACAGACCGAGAGTAAAAATCACTAAGCCGGTCCGGAAACAGGTACGTGTGTGGCCAGAGGGGGCCACCTCTGCTCTTCAGGACTGTTTTGCAACAACAGACTGGGAAATGTTTAAACAAGCAGCCACATACAACAGCCACACTGACATTAATGAATACACAGACACTGTTACCGCTTACATCAGTAAGTGCATTGATGATGTGACCCACACAAAGACCATCGTCACTCGGGCTAACCAGAAGCCATGGCTGACAGGGGATGTCCATCGGCTGCTGAGGGCCAGAGACAACGCCTTCAAAGCTGGGGAGGAAACTGGCCTGAGAACAGCAAGAGCCAACCTGTCCCGTGGCATCAGGAAAGCAAAACAGGACTATACAAAGAAGTTAACCTGCCACTTTAAAGACAGCAGAGACACGCGGAACCTGTGGAAGGGCATTCGGACCATCACGGACTACAAGCCCGCGCCACAGATCTGCGATGACAACATCTCTCTGCTCAACAACCTCAACAGCTTCTTTGCACGGTTCGAAGCAACTAACAACACAAGCCCAAAGAAAACTCCACCCCCTCCCCACGATCAGGCTCTGTGCCTGTCCGCTGCCAGTGTGAAGAGGATATTCGCCACTATCAATCCACGGAAAGCAACAGGCCCAGACAACATTCCAGGCCGGGTGTTGAAGGACTGCGCTGAGGAGTTAAAGAAAGTCTTCACTGACGTCTTTAACATTTCTTTGAGGCAAGCTGTAGTTCCGTCACATTTCAAGGCCACTATCATCATACCTGTGCCAAAGAAACCTGCTCCATCCTGCTTCAATGACTACCGACCCGTTGCACTGACCCCCATCTTGATGAAGTGTTTTGAACGGCTAGTTATGTCACACATCAAGTCCTCCCTCCCAGCCACCCTAGACCCCTACCAGTTTGCTTATCGAGCCAAACGGTCCACCGAGGATGCGATCTGCTCTGCTCTCCACCCTGCCCTCACCCACCTGGACACAACAGACTCATACGTCAGAATGCTGTTCTTAGATTTTAGTTCCGCATTCAACACCATCATCCCACAACAACTTATCTGTAAACTGGTCCAGCTGGGGCTCAGCACCTCGCTTTGCAACTGGGTGCTGGACTTCCTCAGCGAGAGGCCACAGACAGTACGGGTCGGCAATAACACCTCGAGCAGCATCACACTCAGCACTGGGGCCCCCCAAGGCTGTGTGCTCTCGCCCCTGCTCTTCACCCTGCTGACTCACGACTGCACACCAACCTACAGCACCAATCACATGGTGAAGTTTGCGGATGATACCACTCTGGTGGGTCTCATCACTAAGAACGATGAGACCAGCTATAGGAAGGAGGTCAACCTTCTGACCATGTGGTACAGCAACAACAACCTCCTGCTGAATGTCAGCAAAACTAAGGAGATTGTTGTTGACTTCAGGAGACGCCACACTGAGCACCCACCACTGACCATCGATGGTGCGGCAGTGGAGCGAGTGAGTGGCACAAAATTCCTGGGGGTGTACATCAGCGACGACCTCTCCTGGACCACCAACACTGCATCACTGGCGAAGAAAGCCCATCAGCGCCTCTACTTCCTCCGAAAATTGAAGCAAGCACGAGCCCCCCCATCAATGATGTGCACATTCTACCGAGGCACCATTGAGAGCATCCTGTTCAGCTGCATCACCGTGTGGGGCGGGAGCTGCGCTGAATACAGCAGGAAAGCCCTGCAGCGTGTGGTTAACACAGCTGCAAAGATCATCGGTGCCCCACTCCCCTCCATGCAACACACATACAGCACTCGCCTCACCCGCAAAGCGACCAGGATTGTGAGCGAGGCCAGCCATCCCGCTCACAGTCTGTTCACCCTCCTGCCCTCTGGAAGAAGGTATCGGAGCCTGCATGCCCGCACCACCAGACTCAAAAACAGCTTCATCCACCAGGCTGTCAAGAAACTAAATTCTCTCCCCTCTCTCCCCTCAGCCACATCAACAGGGCTGTCAGTAAGCTGAAATCCCCCCCCCCCCCCCCCCCCCCCCTGCTTTCTGCCTTGCTACACTGTGGACTAACTGTCTTTGCACTATTACTATTACTATTACTAGTTTAAATATACACCATACAGACTGAAATTGCTGCTATTATTTATTTATCTATTTAAAAAATGCACTACTACATTACTTTTTGCTGCCAGTATTGACTGCCTCTTTGCACAATTATTTTTACTTATTTTATTCATACAGAACTCCTATATTTTATGCCATTGTCTATCTTGTCTATTTTTAGTGTTGTCTCGTATATTTGTGTTTGTGCCTGTGCACTTTTTATATGTTCACCGCGGGATAGGGGGAAACGTTTTCTCGATTCCCTCACATGTCTTGTACATGTGAAGTGTTGACAATAAAGCTGACTTTGACTTTTGACTTTGATGCACTGTGTTATGCCACTGCTCACTTTTGTTGCAACACGTTTACTCATTCTATGACCACACTGAACAAAATTCAGTCATTGCAAATGTATATAACAATACTATACACCTTAAGAATGATGTGTACCAACAATATTTGTCTTTCTTTTTGTTAAGAAACCTTAAAAAACAACTTTACCAACCATATCAATGCTATACTTCTGTCTTTATATTTGGGGGAAGAGCTGCTTGTGACATCCTGCTCATTTGCTTAAATTCTACCAAGTTTAAAAAAGGAACATTGTTGAAACACCTTCAATTTTCTCATTTGGATTTCCAATCCAAATTTCCAGTAGTTGTCCATGCACATTGAGATGAGGGGCTGGAGTAAAGGGCATCCTTTAAGCAAAGGGATCTGAGCACGCTGCTGGATACTTTGCAGCATCCTCGTGTTGCCTCTGCACAGCTAAACCGCTGGACGAGATGACCAGCAGCCCCGGCAGCCGGTCCAGAGAGGAAGTCTTCTAGACGGCACCCAGCCACTCAGCACTGTAAACCCCACACGTACCTTCTGCCTGCTAATAGACTGTTGGAAGTGTGGAGAAATGATGCCATGATTCGTATGGAGCGATGAGGCTTATTGTCAAGGAAAGGTAAGTGAGAACACTACATGTGTGTTTGACTATTAAGATGGTGTTGAGGAAATAAAAGGTGGAGCATGATGAGATACTGTTCTGTATAAGCAATAACTTTCTGGGGGAGGCTATCTGTCCTTAAAACATATTGCCAGGTAAATAATCGTATCCATCCTCAGTCATTCATTTGACCAACAATTGATCTCCTGCTGTTTAACCTTATCTTGTAATCCTTGATGATCAGCCTGAATGAAAGTATTTATGTAATTGTCACATGATGATTTAAAGTGTGTTATCTAGAAAATAAAAACATGATGCGATCTCTTAGTATGCCCTATAGAACATCTTATATTAACACTTAATTGTGTAAGTTAGTGAAATCTAAAATATTCATCTTTACAACTACACTTGTTTTAAATGCCATTAAAAGACAATAACCAACAATGTGTTCATTCATCTCTCAATACTTTCTGTGGCATCAGTTTCCACTTACTCACAAATGCGAAGTTTAATGTGGAGTTCTTTGTAGCTGTCAGACGTTTATCCCCAAGTAAAAAATTTTCATTTAACTTGATGCTCTTGTAACAAACTAACGCGTTACTTACTCGTTACGACAAAAAAAGTAATCTGAGTACTCTAACACTGGTCAAGAAAGTATTGATTATTTTCTTAGCACACTAGGAACTGCCGAACTAATTTTAATACACAGTGCATACTCATATTTACATACGTCCTCATTCTAGGGTAGTCGCCCCATCATAAGTTCATGATGCACAATAAGCTCAGTGGAGTATGTGCTGTAGTCCCTCTCTTTGTCTGTCCCTATTCATTTTCAATAAGCTGATTTGACACATCGGCAAAGGGATAAGTCAGAGGCTCAAACGAAAGAAACAAAGTGTCTGACTCCTTCAATACAGTTTGACCACTGGGTAACAGACAGGAGTTATGTAGCAGCTTGGAGGTGGAACATGTGTTTTACATAATAAACTGTAAATTGGATTTTTATTTTTAAAAGGAGTACTCCAGCAATTTAGAACTTCACTCCTGTAAAGTGTGGGTGTTTCATGAAACATATAAAATGATAAATCAATAAAAAGAAATTGAGAATAATAGAGTGTTCGTCCTGTAACCACAAGGTTGCCGGTTCAATCCCTGGCCTCCTATAGTTCCTATGTCGAAGTGTTCTTGAGCAAGACACTGAACCCCAAGCCGCTCCCCGGGCGCTTTACAGCAGCCCACTGCTGCTAAAAATGCTTAGGATGGGTAAATGCAGATGTCAAATTTCATGTATGTATGTATGTATGTATGTATGTATGTATGTAAATTACTGTTGTAATAAAGTAAAAAAAGGCTGAGGCACTGGATCCTACATTTCCCTTAATGCAACTTGAGACTGTTTCTTTCTTTCATTCTCCCTCCCTGTGTGTCCATGTCCCCAGTGTGTGGCACATACCTTCTGTTTTAATTTCTGGTCTCCATGCTCATGACAACATCACCTCATCAACTCTCTGTGGTTTCTTGGTTATTCTTGTCCCTTTGTCATTGTTTTGGTTCTTTTGCAGTTATTCTTTGTCTGCTGTTGTTTTGCCCTTTTCGTAGACGTTTTGCATCTCTTTGTAGTTGTTTTTTGTCTCTTGTAGTCATTTTGACTCTTGTTGAGGATGGTTTGTGTCTCTTTGTAGTCATTTTATGTTTCCTTGTGGTCATTGTGAGTCTCTTCCTGGAGAGATTCAAAAAGACACATACCAAATGGGTCTCTTTGAATCTCTTTGTAGATTCTTTGTGTATCTCTTTTGTTGTTGTTTTGCTTCTCTCGTGTTTGTAATATTTCAGTTTTTTTATTGTTATGGTCTTTTCCTATTAACATTTGGTCTGTTGTTGTTTTAACCTTATTGCAGTTGTTTTGCATCTCTTTGTAGTGTTTTTGGTCTTTTTCAGTTGATTTAAGTTTCTTTGTAGTCGTTTTGTGTCTCCACCTGGCAGGTCTTTTTGAGAGACATTTCGCAGGTGTAGACCAGGGGATGGCCCTGACACGTTGGGCCCCTGGGCCTGTGCCTGTTCAGTAATCCATCCATGAAACAAAACCATTCGGGTCAGTTTTCTTATTACACCATTGCTTTCAGGGAAGTCCTATTTGAGTGCACTTCAGTTCCTACAGAGAATATTTAGCATTCAACAACATAGAAACAGAAAAATGATTCACCGTTGCAGGTTTTATTTCCAACAAGTTAATCCATTTTGCCAGATAATTTACTTCTGTATCTGGTATACGGTGCTCCTCATTCATTCATTAATTGCCTACCGTTTATTCATGAATTTATTCATAATTACATTCATTCATCATTGCATTTATTCATTTACTTGTAGGTTTATTAGTTAGTAGTTGCAGGTTTCAAGTGGTAAGTAACCCAATGATACAAATTTGTTTTTTTCGATGAACCGTTATGGTAACTTATAGCAACTGGTAACTTGGTTATCTTTGTTATACCCAACTCCATGACATTCCAATGCTCTGAATCATTTAACATAGCTGTATGTGTGTGTGTGTGTGTGTGTGTGTGTGTGTGTGTGTGTGTGTGTGTGTGTGTGTGTGTGTGTGTGTTGTGTCATGTTGCATCACAGTAAATAAAACATGGACCATGTAGCTAATATGTCAGCTGCTGTATAGGCATACTCAGTTTAAATATTCACCCTGTTGAAAATAAATATTGCACAGTTCCCAGTTCACCATCTGATAGTCCTGCTCACCAAGATTTGACAGTACAACCGGTTTCCACTTTCCAAACACTGATAAATTATCTGAATTTATAGTATCTACAAAAATAATTTTAGGATAAACCAAAATCAGCTGTATTTCATCAGAGGCAATAAGCAAGCACACACATCTGGGTGTGTGTGTGTCTCACAGGCTCACGGGCGAGTGATCACTGAGCCAGCAAATATGCTCTGCCGTATCCTGACGGGAGACAACATCGATATCTATCAAATATAACATTTATCAGTAGTTCAATAAAACAGAGCTACGCAATCAGCAAGTGACATGGAAGAGATTACAGCCTAATTCAAAGTTAATTGAAATACAACTAATATTGCATTAGTTTGTGTTAATGCTAGAACCCAACCCATTATTTATAGGGCCAGTCCTAAAGTAGGAACAACAACTGCGAAGGCAGACACGCGCCTTCCATGTGAATATCAATGTCCAGTCAGGACCGTGAAGAACATCAAGACACTGTTCAACGGGCCCAGAGACAGCCACATTTCACACATTTCAAGATTACTACCAACTACTACTAAACCTACCAAGTACCACTTGGGCTCCATAAACCTTGTTCAGTTATAAGGCTGTAAAAATGTGACTGAATGATGCAGGGACATTTTGAGGGACCATGTGACCAGCTGAGCTGGCACTTCAGCTAGCAATGGTAATCTTCTCATTTTATTATGAACTGCAGGGTCAATACCCATTGAGGTGAAAGAGGAGAGAAATGTGGCAGGTCTGTAAGAGTGCTGAAGGGAAGACGTACCAAGTTTACCGTTGGGATGGTTCCCTCATCAAAAAGCCAATGGGAATTTCTATTGGATTTTGGATAATTCAGAAAGTGAGTGATACTTGCACATTTTGTTCTGCAAGACAATCTTCAACACCACTTAAAGTGGCCCTATTATGCTTTTCCACTTTTTCCCTCTCCTTTAGTGTGTTATATATATATATATTTTTTTTACATGTAAAAGGTCCGTAGAGTGTAAGACCTGAAGTCCACGCCTAAAAGGAGTTACCCTCCCCCTCAGACACACTGCTCCAGAGCTGCCTGAAACGGCTCGATTGAATTCTCTCCTTCACCTGACGTAAAACTCCTTCCGGCTAGTTTGGCCCTCAAACAACAAAAGAGAGAGACGTAGCTGGGTTTTTTTTTTAGCGGCCGTCATGTCTGCGAGGGGAAATGTCCTTTGTTTGAACGTCCCAAGGCAGATGAAATTAAGAAAAAGTAGCTACATTTCTTTTTTAACACTTAAAAAAAAGGGAGGAGCAAATGCTACAATGGAGAAAGGGTGAGAAGAGGTGCTGCAGGACAGCCAGGATGAGAAAAACAAGGCGGATTATGAGCATTAACGCATGTAAACATGTTGTAACTGTAACTTGAGATAAAAATATGCACCCGGGAAATAGCATAGTAGGGCCTGTTAAATGATTGGTGAAGAGTGAATGCAAGCAGCAGACGTTAAAAGCTAATGTTAGGCTACAAACAAACTACACCAATGTCACACGACTGTGAGTATACACAAAGTCTATAAAGATGGACTAGTCGCTGTGACTGTTTATCAGTCTCATTTAGCCACTTGTTAGCAACCGCCATTTTATAAGACATGTAAAATCTTCATAATTCACAAGAGGGCTATTTATTTACAAACTTTATGTTGCTAGGCATCTTACCTAAAACCCATTCAAAAAAACATTGACTTTGAGAAAGTGGAAAAACGCTTGCTAATTCCTGGGTTTTAGAACCTGCAGCTTTCCATTAACGGCTTTACTCGCCTTACATGTAATAGTGGTCCCAAGGTAGTAGTCCTAACAACAGAACAAGCCAAAGTGCATTATTAATTCAGTTCCACCAGTAATTAGACTTAAAGGGGTGTGCTAACAGTAAGTTAGCAAAACAGACTTTGATTTTGGTTGACGTGTGAGATTGATTTGCAACATGTTATTTCTTTACATTCATCAAAAATCTGTCCATCTTTGATAAAATCTAACACTTTGTGTTTGCTAATGAATGAAACCCCCAACAACTGCAGCTCAAACAGTTACAACACCTTAGCTACACCGTTAACACCACTACATAAATATAGTATGAGTGTGAGTCTGTGTGAGTGTGTGTGTGCCTGTGAGATTGCAAAAAAAAGAATGACATAGTGTAATCAAGCCAGTGCTAAAGCAAATCCACAAAGCACAAGGAGGAGTATAATGAGGAACTGACCAGTCTGGTGACGAGGGGAACCCCGAAGTGCCAGAAGTGCTCGTTGAGCAGCCCGCTGTACACCACGTTACCAAACAGAGCAATGGTTCCTGGTTTGCACAGACCACTTCCTGGCTTGGTTTCTGCAAAATAACAAAGGTCATTTTTTACCACTATGTGTAGTCAATGGAAAAATACAAAACGTCATGCAGTATTTACATTTCAAACAGTGAGAGGCTGTTAAAACAGGGTACATACACAACCAGTTAATCTCCTTCTCATGTCTCTCACTCTATTCCACATCCCTACCCTCCACCACTTTGTATCTCACATCAATCAGATCAATCCTCCTCCTCTTCCTCATTGTGATCATCATCAGCTTTGACAAAAGTTGTCCAGTCAGTTAAACAGCAGATGACAGACACAGTGTGTTTGTGTGTGTGTGTGTGTGTGTGTGTGTGTGTGTGTGTGTGTGTGTGTGTGTGTGTGTGTGTGTGTGTGTGTGTGTGTGTGTGTGTGTGTGTGTGTGTAAGGGGTAGGGGTGTAATGTATCATTCTGTTTCTGTTTATTCACAAAAATATCAGGCCTAACGCCCAGACATCATCTTTAAAGCTTCATTCTCTGTGTAGAATGGTGTTCTACTATGATTAATACTCCAAATATGACTCTGAACCTAAATGAATGAAATAATCTGTGATGGTCTAAATCAGGGTTGTGTTTATTGTCTGGGTGAGTATGAGAACTAGGGATAGAATTGTGGGAAAATACGTGATTTCTAACAAAAAATCCAGTAACACTTGTCAATTTCAAAGTTCAGGAATAGATCTGAAATACATAGTTAGGTTAAGACAACAAAATTACTTTGTTAGGTTTAGGAATAGATTTTAAAATAGTTGGTTAGGTTTAGGAAAATATAGTTGTTCGGGTAACCAATAATAACCATGGAAGTGCCGTAACTACATTACGCAAGTAGTGTAACAATAAAATTCAACATCGACGTCTTGATTAACATGGGGAACAGCCATCTCCTGGCTGAAAGATCAGTGTTTGTTGGATCCATGGACCTCTCCCCCCTCCCGCCCAGTGTGGGCTTTTGCGACCTTTATACTTCTGTGTTCATCATTATGTTGATAACATACGAAACTCACTGAAAACTCGGCGCATTATTTTTTTTAGGTAAAGCCTCAAATGCTGGATGAGACCAGCCTGGTATATGATAGGATGAGGCCCAGATGTGAATTTGTCTGATGTGTCTATGATTAAACAATGGAGAAAAATAAGTCATTGTCATATTGATTGGAATGTCGATATGTCAATGCTTTTTGCCAAAAATGTGACAGCTCTCCTGGCCATTGTCCATGCACTTTTGAGAAGTTATGATAGGAAGTCCCGTTCACACAGACAACAATCACCTGGATTAGTTATGAGTACAAATATTACTGGTGCACTTTGTGTCTTTGTCTCTCCTGATTTAAGTTGCAGAGTAAAACTTGTGCTCACAGAAGTCACAGAAAAAAGAGCCAAACCATGCCAAGCCAGGCCTGGATGGGCCAGGAGAACATTACAGTCTGCCATGCTTTATGGATGCACTGCTGTCTTTGAAACTCTCCTGAGCCTGGCTTCAACACCGACTGTCATTCACTCATCCCACTTCCCTTCCTCGTCCTCTGTCTCGTTCACCTGCATTTCATCCATTCTTTTGGTCTCTCGGTCCGTCCTCGTTCCCTCTCTCTCACTGTGGCTGACTTTTTCACTCCTTTTCCTCCTTTGGAATTCCCTTTGTTCCTCTCCACTATCTTGCCTGCCAACATCGTTTTCTTCTTCATGTTTTGTTGTCCTCTCTGTTTCCTTTGATATGGTGTTTGTGAGACAATGCGTTTGAATTGAAGCTATGTCATTTTGTATCTACATTCAGGATCGTTGATATTGTCCATTTTCATACCATTTTCATGTGTCTTTAAACTATTTTAAACTAAATGTTTTTTCTTAGTGGATACTTTCAATGTTATTGCTCTAAATACTTGTGTGTAATCATTAAAGGTAGATCTTGTCTAATCTTATAAACAGTTGCTTTCACTTTGACCCTTTTCTTCATATTTAAAAAAAAAACAGCCACTGACATTTATCACGTTATTTAAGTTACAAAAGCCAATTTGAATAAGTCAACGTTGACTTGGTTTCATATAGGACACAAACAGCAGTCTCCTGGGTGAAAGTCCTGTGTTGACCTATCCAACAACCAGGCCTCCTCCCTCTGCAGACTAACACATTTTTGATGTGTCAAAAAGAATAACATAATTTGGGAGAAAATACGATTCCCTCGAAACGTAATTGACAATGCAGTTTTGTTTTATGGTTAGTTAACTTTTAAGAGAGCAGGCTGGTCTCTCTCTAGTTTTGTTTGACAAGAATTAATAGTCCTTGGTGTTAATTAGACCTACTCGGACCTCATGTATTTCACACACTGACATTAATAAACCCACATAAATTTAGATTACATATTCACCTCCAGCAAACCGAACACAATTACTTTGGAACAGAATTGATGCCTAAGTTTTGTCTCAGTACATTTATTGGAGGTTCTCTCCAGGACTGAAGAAACTAAATTACCTGAAGGAATAATGTTTCAGTGAGTTCAAATAAACCACTCCAAACACCTTGGCCCGAGTGCAGCCGTTATTTAGGCAACCGAGAGAGGTGAGCAGCTCCCAGGCCACTGACTGAATGGATGTGGGCGGAGTGTCAGTCTGCGGGTGTGATGACTGTTAAACCCGTAATACGAGATGTGATTGCTGTGTGGAGCGCCAGATGATGAGATCTAAATACCGAGAGCAGGTAAATGCAGCTCTCCTCCGGGGCTGCTGACATACACTCCAGCCAGATCACACTGCACCATCTCCTCTTCCGGGCCATGATCAGGACTTGGCTGCTTTCTCCTGGCGCCACTTAGAGTGGGCCTATCTTACATTCCATCACTCTAAGTAGCTTGGCACAAACACACACCGACACACACCACACACACACACACACACACACACACGGTTATGGCCTGCTGGCTTGGGTCTGGCCTGGTTCTTTGGCAAGTGTTTATGTGCTAGGCTTGCATCCCACTCAACACCCTTTGGGTTTTGAGTGTGTGTGAGAGAGACAGAGAGAGAGAGAGATTACTGCTCAGTCTGCTACCCCACTTGGCTCAGCTGATGCCAATGGCAGGAATAGAAGGACAGGAGGAAAAGAAAATATGAGTTGGGAATATAGATGTGTTTGGAGACCTGGGCTCTTAGAGCAGGGTCTCTCTCTCTCTCTCTCTCTTACACACACTCACATACACACATTTACATCCTCTGTCATCTATGGAGAGTTGGATCTGCCCAGTACACTCTCACTCCAGACCAATTTATCGCCTCCTCTCCTCCTGTGTTCTGAACCGCTCTCTCTCTCTGAGCGGTAGCTCACTTCCCAGTATTCATCACTCTCCATTCCCTTGGGAGCTAAAAGGGAGAAGGATAAAAAACATAGAAGACACAGAGGCTTCTACTTTTATGGCAAATAGTATGTCCTGCCACAAAGACTGGCATTATGTGTGAATAATCCTTTTTCACTTTTGCAGATATTTTGGTCTCAGTAAGTTGTGACAGTGTGACAGTGGGCCAGCATGAACAATACACAGAATGAAATTCAGCTTGGTCACTTTCTCATTCACACCTGCGCCTTTCAAGCTGTCACATGTCCACCTGTCTGCTGTAAATGAGGGTTACCCATTGGTAAGGAGACTGATGAGGTAGAGCTTTTAAAGAGCAAAGAGCTGTGCAACTGATATCATGAACCTCGTCACAGATTAACAACAGCTTTATCGCACAAAAACGTGACACCAATGCAAAGTCAACAGGAGATGAACTACAGTTACAACCATTCATGTTGCAATTTACATCCATGTCGGTCCAAAATGTCGTATCTAGCATAAGATTTGTTGAGTTAAGGCCGAAGATGTCTTTCGTGAGGTCACAGTGACTTTTGACAGCAAAATTGTTATTAGTTCATAATTGAGTCCAAGTGGATGTTTGTGCCAAAGCTGAATTCCTCTTTGTGTCTATGATCATGTACACAGTGATTTTGAGGTGAAAAAGCATCTTACTTTATTACTCTTAACATTGTAGTTTCTAAGAGAAGCTTAGCTACAACGTGGTAAGGGTTACATGGAAGCACATGGAAACAGTATGATGGGGTCATTTGGGTTAGCAAGCCTGTTCACAGTAGCCACTATAACCATTTTTATTTTTTGTTACCCTCAAGTCCAACATTTCGTCTTCAACAAAGAACCAATGTAGGCAATCCAATCCAATCCAATCCATACCTCTACATACAGAGCCAATGCTCCTACAGTACGTGCGTGACCACATGGTACATGTAGTGAATGATAATGTGTCCATGGCTACACTGATGGATCAACATAATTCTGTGTAAATGTAGCCATTTTAAGGACTGTTTAAAAAAAACTATCGGTTGGGAAAAACTATCGTGAAGTACTGACCCACAAAAGATGAATGAATACCTTTTAGAAAAGAAGAACGAGTTCATTTAGTTTATGATAAGTCCTGTATAATATTCCTACTCTATCATCATAAGGACTTCGAACATATTGGGTAGGTTAATTGACTTTAATGTGACATACTTTACATTATTTATATTTGATTGCCGACGTTGCTGTAATATTTAAATATTGAAATTACTTGTTATTGTATGTATACCACATGACTTTATCCAACTTTATCTTTATGTTAAGTTAACATGTCTCAAAGTAACATGTTCTGTTGCTACTCAACAGTGGCTTTCACCGTTGTCAAAACATGGGTGTTATGCAACTGTCAAAACTCAACACTGTTAGTGGAATATTGATAACAGATAAAGTCTTGATGTGAACCATTGCAAACATGAGATTCCTTTAATGCAAGAGTGAACACACACCACCGCTGTGATCTGAGCCATTTTCCAACAGTTAACCCACATGAAACTACAAGCCTGCCATGCATTTTGACCATTTCCACAACAAAAATATACTCTTGACAATGTGGAAAAGCTTCCAAAGCAGCATATAGACCATCATACCACACCCTCTCCATTTTTTGTACATTGACATGTGTTTTTAGTCACACTTTGAACCTAAAGGCCATCTGATGTGCTGCAGCTCATTCTACAGCCTCACCCACTGCTGAGCAGCACCTTGGATTAATGTCAGCTAAATGCCTCAAATATTAAAAGTACACTCATTCCAGAGACGTTTCTACTACAGCTCTTTGGAAACACACTGAGCGGAATGAGAAACTTCTTGCGCTCCTCATCAAGCGATCCGAAGGAGCCAATAAAGACTTCACAGCCCATCAAGCCAGGCAGTGGATTGGTCAGCACTGTTACTAATAACTGCTGATGAAAATCTTAAAGGCCAATAAAAGCCCATGGATGAGCTGCTATGGTTTCCTATTACCAGCCAGTCATCTGGAGACTAATGTGTCTAAGACAGCATCTTAGCTACCTACAGCAGAGATTTACACAGCGTTTCCGCAGCATCCACAGCTTGTAAAGATGCTTTTTTTTGCTGCAGTGAAGGGATTTTGATAAACTCCACCAATGGTTGCTGTGTTATCACCTACTAAAATATTTTAATATGAACCTGTGCAATAGGAAAGTAGGCATTGTCAAGTATTCTGGGATGTTTAGGTCGGACTGATAACACATACTTTAGAGACTAGTGGTGCAGAGCTCGGCTGGAAAACAGACATCTACATTGCATCATGTGATGCAATCTCACAAAATCAGCGTATGTGAAGAGTGACTCAGTCAGCAGAGATGGACAGGGTTGGGTTATTGCTTATGCTGTGTTTCATTCATTCATTTATTAGACAGCAGCAACCTTGCAGCAGTGGATGAAAAGTTGACTTCTTCTTTTTTACTACAAAATGTTTGTTTTTCGATTTTAATACTCAGAGAGCTTTTTTGCAATTCTGCATCATGACGTAACTTATCAATGCATGGCTAAATCAATGTTAAGCATCCTTATGGATTAGCTCCAAGTCATAAAAAGGGCCTTGACAAGCCATATGGAGGAAGTAATATGATTCAATTACGCTCACTAACCTTCCCTGCAGTATAAACAGACTCACATGCACATACCCCAGCATACCGCTGTGAACAGCAGCCTAATAAAGCAGCTCTTGTGTGGGACACAAACATTTGCAGGGCTGACTGTATGTTTATTTAGTTTTATAATGCTGCACTGGAAAAATAAAAGTGTAAGAATTAATAGCTTAAGTGAGATCACTTACTTTGACTTCTTGAGCTAAATATGTGCAGAATTTGAACATTTTCAACCAGTGATAGTATCAAAACTACAAATACCACCTCATTGTTATTTACCACCGCAAACCAGTCAGGTTGCAGGGTTCCCTATCACTTCAGCCTTTTATCCTATTAGACATTTCTCTATTCTCATTTATTTAAAGAGATAACAATTATACAAGTGCCAAATTTGAAGAATTTCCCTCCAGGCGTTCATAAAATATCAGGTACACGAGAATGGGATGGACATAAGGTCAGAGAGACCTGACCTTTGTCCACCAAATTCCAATCAGTCATTTCTGAGTCCAAGTGGATGTTTGTGCTAAATTTGAAGAAATTCTTTCCAGGCATTCCTGAGATATTGCTGTTGTTTAAGTTCTACACTAGACTAAATACTAGCAGAGTTTTGGTGATGGCGGCTGAACCTGAGCCGCCTAATATGGATACCATTCGACCGGCACTCCCTAGCTTAAAAGCTAACATATGGAAGCATTTAGCTTCTTCTTCCTCCCAACTCGGAAATGGTGAAGTGAATCATGAAGTATATTTCATCTTTTTTCATTGTCATTGGCGATCAGAGCTTTCACGCTAAGTTGGACACTTCGGAACCGAGATACAACATTCATCTCTACGTTTTTACAGACACAGAGATACTCGTACTCTACAACCAAACAATTCAATTAAATTCAATTAATTTCAATTCAGTTTATTTTGTATAGCCCAAAATCACAAATTACAAATTTGCCTCAGAGGGCTTTACAATCTGTACACATGCGACATCCTCTGTCCCAGAACCCTCACATGGGCACAGGAAAAACTCCCCTAAAAAAACCTTTAACAGGGAGAAAAAAAGAAGAAACCTATGGGAGAACGCCAAAAGCTAAAGTCATAGGAGGATAGCAGTAGCACGCTATGCATGACATCCGTTACCACAGAAACACACTTTATCACTTCATGATTAGTTTCAAAACATGTTCCAGAGAGCGTTATTTTTGCACGAGAGTTGAATTCTAATGCCTATAAAAAGGGGATTTGTTTGAAGAGAAGTCTATAATATTTGTGTGAAAAAAGGGCAGCTATTTTTTGTCAATTAACTAAGAACATGCAGAATTTTGTGTTTTTACTATGAGGATGCTGCTACAGGCCAAATTGTATTTCTTCTATTGTTGGTTCTCTTTGCAATAATGGAAGTGTAACCCTCCAGTTGACAAATCTCTTTTATTTGCTACTATTATTGAATTAATAAAATATTATTTATTTATACTCAGCATTTGGTTGTTATTAGCTCCAACCTTTCATGACACTTCTGGTTCCAAAAGAGTAAGATGGCAACAGCCAAAAACCAACATGGCAGTGGACAAAAATCAAGGATGGTGAAGGCCCAAAACCAAGATGGCAACGGACAAAACACCAAAGTCAAGGCTTCAAAACTGTAGTCCACACACTGTTGGGGATGTCATTGTGACTATGTCCACCTCTTATACACAGTGTATGGGACCTAGCCACTCAGAAAAGTTAGTTCTGCCGGATTCTTAGTGAATAGTGAAATCAGCCAAGCTTGTATGAGTGATCCTCACAGTGCAGCACAGTATGTGTGTGAGCATGCTCCTGTCCTACCTCATCCTCTGCCTGTTGATAAAGAATCCTCTCCCACTGGCTCTAGGCCACGTGTTAAAACACAATAACAGCTACCGGGGACTGCTGCTGTTTCCTCTACAGACAAGACCACATGATGCCCACTGTTTGAGTATGTGGGTGAATGAAGAATCCTTCAAACAGCGCCAACAAACTGGCCTCGATATCATTTCACATCCTTAATTCACTTTGCTACAGTTTGCCTTCAGGCCTCCAGTTCACTTGACTCTGTGCTTTCTTGCCCATTTTTCTCTTGTTACTTTTCTGCCTTTGCTCTATCATGGCCCTCTCTCCCTCATATTACTCCTTTACCAATACTTCCGACTTTGCAATCCCCCCCAACATCATCTTCACCTCAACTTTCCTTTCATCATCGTCCTCCTTTTCTAGTATTTTCTTACCACTCCAGCTTCCCTCCTCTATGTTGTCTCTCCATTACTCTTGTCTGTGCTCCACCTCTTTACCTTCAATTTTTTTTAATCCATAACTTTTACCTACCTTCATGCTTCCGTTCAAGTCCCCTTCTGCACAGTCACTGTCATTCACTCTTTGTTTCCATCCCTTCATTTTAAGAATTTCTCTTTTCCATCCCCTCTGTTCATGTTAGTAACCGTGCTGTTTGAGTTTTTGTTTTTCCAGCAACATGTGCTTTTTGTTTACATTTTGATCATGTGGTGTTGTCATGTGTTTTGAAAAGCCATGGGGCCCTGACTCCACCCTGTCTTTGTTTGTTTTCCCGCCATTTTGTGTGCACACCTGATTTCTGTTTGTGGTGATTGGTTTGTGGGTATTTAAGCCCGGTGTGCCTTGGAGTCTCTGCCAGATCGTGCCAGTTAATACCTGAGCCTTTCCAGCGTTCCGTAAACCTTGTTATATTCTGTCTGCCTGTGATTTTTGACCTTTGCCTGATTTTGACCTGCCCTGTTTGGATTTTGGATTTTGGATACCTTTGCCTTGGACTCTGTTCTGACTTTTTGGATGTTTGACCTCTGCCTGCCTATTGACTACGAGACTGTTTTTTTTTCCCCCTTAGGATTGTTGCTTGAGAACTAAATTAAATATACTCTGAACCAAGAGCTGTGTGTCTGCTAGTGGGTCCTTCTACTGAATCCCTAACAGTTCATCTCTTATCCCTTGTTTCCTCCTTTCTTAGCTCTGATATCTCCTCCATCTTTCAGTTCACACAAATATTTTTCATTACTCCTGTCCCTCTAACCTTTCATCAGAATTTCTTTCGCTCTCAACCCCCCAATGCACCCCCTGCATTGTTCCCTCTTTTTATCTCATCCCTCCACTTTTCCGCCATCCCTCCCTTTGTATCTAGCTTCCCATCTCCAACCTCTTCTTTTGGCTCTGTAACCAGGACAGCTGGTAAGGTGGGTCCGCCTTCTCCTGTCAGTGAAATCGGCTTGGCTGCCCTGCAAGCAGAACTTTGATCCACTACCAACAACCCGAGCCCCAGCAGGGCCGTAGCCATAACAGACCAATTCAATTCAATTCAGTTTATTTTGTATAGCCCAGAATCACAAATTACAAATTTGCCTCAGAGGGCTTTACAATCTGTGCACATGAGACCAGGGCTCCCTGTGAGCTCAACCACCCCCCACCATGTACCCTGACTGTGGGCAGAACAAAGTCGCCAACATCACCCACCCCCATAAAGTTTTCACATGGCAGATAACGCAAAGGTTCAATGAGGTAGGGGTAAAAGGGAGACAACGTGAAGGGGAGGGCAGGGCCAGAGAGAGCTGGTTTATCAGCCTGGATCAGATTTATACACAAATGTAAATTAACACACTTCCAGGGGAGGGAGGCGGAGCCAGGGAAGAGCGCAAAGACTGGGGCTGATACAGTGAGATACTTACTGGAGGAGGACAAAGTCACAAGAACAAGATCTGGATGAAAGGTTTAACATTACGGAGTGAGAGGCCAAATAGAGACCATGTTTCTGTGTTGTTTTGTAATGTTTTTATATGAGTTAAAAAGGCTCACCTTGATAGCTGTAACCCAGCTAATGCTGGTTATTAGTGATGCCATGGGTCGACTCAGAACCCGCTTCGGGTTTGGGCGGATGGAACAAAAATTGAAACATTGAAGACCTCAGTCCTTGCAATTGTGCTACTATAATGTAGTAAATGTTGTATGTATAAAGTTGTCTGTTTGCGTGTCGGTTTGGCTGGTTTATTAACTCATATTTGCGGGTAAAGCGGTGTGGATTGGCTCTTATAACAGTTGGGTATGGGTAATAAAACCCTGATGTGCGCATCACTGCTGGTGACACAAACGTCCCAGTATTCTCACTGTAACTAAGTCAACAATCGGCAGATATTCAGTGTATTCTCCCATTGTTGTAGTTAGAGGCATTTGAGCAATCATTCACAATCCGACTAGTGCCTCAGTGCAAGAGAATCAACTTGGCATTCAGCTGCCTGCATTAATGCCTTAACTGAAATTGCCACGAAACACAAATAGTATAATGTGAACGCAGTATGGCGCACGGTTTGCTTCAAAGCCTGTTCTTATGTGAGATTGGAAATGTGCCATTCTCCCCCGCCTGGAATCAGCTCTCCTCGCTCGCCTCTGTCAACAGCTGCTTTGAGAGGCTTCCCCGTGGGGCTGCTGGGGCAACGGGGAGGGGTCGCTAAGCTTTGTGCCGACTTCTCCTCGCGCCGCCTGTTTATTCCGGAGACTAACCGCTACAAAGCCAGCTAACTGTAAAACAATTAGATTAGCATACATATGTTCAATTATACATGTAGATTTAAGGCTCGGCGCTTTGCAACAGGGAGGAAATCTGCTGAATTATTCAGAATGTACAAATATTGGTTAAATCAGATTGAAACAACAGGAAGCAAATACAACTTCATTACTCTACTATGGCCGGGGAGAGCACCATATGCCTCTGTCCACATTGGTTAAACATGTTATACTCTTTACTCGCAGTTTCCACATACATCAACTGAAATACAGGACATATGCATATGTATAGAGAGAGATAAAAAAGTAACACTTTGAAAGAAGGGAGCATGTAAAAGGTTGTTAGTTAAGTATAGCAATGGTACTCACAGCTTTATGCATCTCTGACATAAAAAGAAAGATGTTCAGAAAAAAGTTACTCAATGATCCCTCCTCCTAGCGCAACCAAACAAGGCACACCTTAAAGGCATACTGTACGGTTTCCAGTGATATGCACTTTTTAATATGTTGTTGAAATTGGTTTTTACATCCTGACAGCAATAAATAACTTATGGGCAATGAAAAAGAAGCGAAACAAAAACGAATTCTGTATCGGCTATAAACCTGTTAAAATGCTTACCAATCGGAGACATTGTACCCGAATCTAAAGAACCAATCACAAGCCTGCGCGTTCTCTCCCCTCTGTGTACGAGCCTGAGCCGGCCTGAGCGCGTTCACGGAGGGCAAAGAAAGCGTTGTTGTCATAGTAGTTGAGAAACGCAGCCGACCGTTAGCTCAGCTCTCGCTCAATGAGGCAGCGGCAGCGTAGCTACCTGGTTGCTAAGTAGCAGCAGCGCTCGTGCACGGCTCTGTGTCGAGGGGTGGGGGCAGGGAGTCCTGAAGGGTGGGGGAGGAGTTAAACGGAACTCCGAAGAGAAGCTAATTTCAAATCATGCTAGCTCTCTCAAATCGTACAGTATAGCTTTAAGTTAGCTCAGGCCATGTTCAATTTTTACCTGTTTGTTTGAGCATGTCAGTGTTTGATAGCAGACCTTCTCTTCATTTTCACAGTAAAGAGAGTGCTTTATTTGTGTTATCGCTATTTGTTTTTATATTTGGTGGGATTTTGTATGTATTCTGGAATTTTTTTTATATTAAAGGAACCTTCATTTGTAAGGAAAGTACAGAAAGTTAAATGATATCCAAGCATATTTATGGTTATTTATTCTTGATAGATGTTAAAGAGATTAGTGATACTTGATAGAGTTCCTCTGATTCAAAACCGTTCTCACTCCCAACTCTTCAAAGGCTGCAGCTTAGTCAGTGGCCCTCAGCATCTGATACTGACACACCAAGGCACCCTGTATGTAGTGTCTGTATGAGATGCACTGGGCTGTCAACTTATTCCAATGTAAGCCAATCCGTGCCAGTATTAGACCTTCGAAGCAACTGACGTAGTATATGGAGCAAGAAAGTCCACTTCGGGAGGACGACAGGGTGATGTTTTATTTAAACAAACACAGGACTTTCACCCAGGAGACTGCTGTTTGTGTCCTTTTGACTCATTCTAAATTATTTTTGTTACATAACTTACGCCACAAACATACGTTTTGTTACAAAGCCAATTTATTTTACAAAACAAATGTACTTATTTTTTACAAAAAACACAATCTTTTCCTAAAGCATACCAAGTACTTGTGTTGCACAAACCTAAGTAGTGTTGTTGCCTAAAACTAACCGAGAATACTTAAAAGTAAACCTTCTTTTGAAGTTTTTTTTGAAAAGGGACTATTCATGTAAGAAGCAGACACTTACACACTGTCCCTGACACCAGTGTTGTAGTACTCGAGATTGGTATCACCCCATTTTTACTTGGTCTTGTCTTGTTCTCAGACAGATTTGATTTCAAGACTGGTCAACAC
Organism: Anoplopoma fimbria; assembly: GCF_027596085.1. Classification (NCBI taxonomy): domain Eukaryota; kingdom Metazoa; phylum Chordata; class Actinopteri; order Perciformes; family Anoplopomatidae; genus Anoplopoma; species Anoplopoma fimbria. The sequence goes on from NC_072455.1 coordinate 7,685,925, forward strand.
AACTGTGGGGATCTCACTAAACCTGTGCAGTGTCTGATCTTTATTGCTCATAGAAAACAACTGAATATCCCAAACATAAAATTCACCTCTACAATTCCTTTTAAAAACATACCTCTTGGTACACTTATACATTTACATGTATGGCAATAAAATAGGTGAATGAAAAGGAATCTTCATTTGTTTTCTGTGTGTGTTTTATGGTATTTTATCTGAAGTCTTGGTCTTGACTTGGTCTCAACCCCTCAAAGTCTCTGTGTTTTTTATCTGAAATCTCGGTCATGACTTTGTCCCAGTTTAGATGGTCTTGACTATACGGCACAGACTGACACGCCCGGAACTGAGGCTAGAGTGGTACCTGGAAATTTAGGGCCACTGACCAAGCTGCTGTATTTGGTGAGTTGGGAGTGTGAATGTGTTGCTGATTCCTTCAGTACGTGTGCGATGTCTTTGTGAATAGACACCAAGAAGAAAGGGTGCAATTCTTTAATGCAAGTTCAAATGGTGAAGAGGCTGTTTGTCTACTGAAGATGAAGTTCAGCTGTGTGAGTGTGAGCATGTTTCAGACCCGGTGTCTTCAATGAAACAGATCAATAGTGAACCATTCTGCTCTAATTGAAGATGCTCTATACATACACTTAAAAAAGAGACACACAAACACACACATGCACTACTCCATGCTGCCGAGGAGAGCAATAATCTGCAAGGTCAAGGGAGCCGCAGTTGATGTAGTTGGTGATACATACATGTCGTCTGTCTAATGCTCGCTCCGGGGAAATCATTAAATCCATAACACCAGGATGTATGTACATCACTGGATCCTGTGTGTGTGTGTGTGTGTGTGTGTGTGTGTGTGTGTGTGCGTGTGCGTGCGTGCGTGTGCGTGTGTGTGTGTGTGTGTGTGTGTGTGTGTGTGTGTGTGTGTAGTGCAGAGGTACCAGGGGACCCAGACTAGTCATTTCATGCATGAAATGCTCATCCCATTGGTCTTAAAGCAAGAGAAAATCAACCTTGGAAGGATACACGGATGAAAGAATGCTAAGATAGAGATAGGGTTAGTGCACAGAGGGCTGGAGGAGGAGAGAGGGACAAGAGGAGAGTAATGTAATATGAATTAGCTTAATTTGAGAGTCAGAGGTAAAGAAAGAGCAGGTTGTAATTCTCTCTTCAGCTTTAAAAATGCACAACCCTGCAAATAAACACACACAGCACAAACACTCCTCTCTTTCCCCTGCTATTCTCGTGCTCACTCTCCTTCTCTCTCTCATGCTTTCTCTCTCCCTCTCTCCCTTGCCATATTACTGCACTCACTCATTCATGTAAACACATACACACCCACGCACACACACTTTCTCCACAGCACTACTCCATTACCAGCAGTTCCCAGTGATTGAGGATTCCTATGGTAATGGTGATGTGGGGCTGCCCTGGCTGCCAGCTGGCTTGCCCCATGACTGATACCGTGGTTTGTGTGTGTGTGTGTGTGTGTGTGTGGATGCCTGTGAGTGTTGGGTGGTTAGGTTTTTGTATGCATTAGCGACTGAAGAGGAGCTCATGTATAAAGTCAATTGCAAAGAATGACTACATGTGTGTATCAGTGGATATTGTGTGTTTGTGTGTGTGTGCCTGTTCGTGTGTGTAACACCAGAGTGTGGCACAGCGACATTCATTTGCTGTTCATTCATTGTCTCTAAGAACTGGATGCTGAACTTCATTGTAATGAAAGTTACGCCCAAACCCTTTTCTCTCATTGGGGTTTGTTTGCTTGTCATTCAGCATTCTGCACATGTGTATAAATGTTTTTCTACCCGGTGTTGCGGGATAGCGGCAGACATCATTAGCTTTTCCAGATATCAAACAGTCATAGATGAAAAAAACCCATAAAACATTATAATTTATAATTGACCCTTTGCTTAGTCAAGCCCCTCTAACATGGACTAGCCAATTAAAAAGCAGCTTTGACCAGCTCTGACCAGGGTCCCTAGAATTTCATGCAATGGTTTTAGCTGTTCTTCATTTTCAGGCTGGTAACACACACCTTCTTTTTGTCTTGCTTTAAACTTATCAATTTCTTTCACTTATTTCATCCTATCTTGCAACCTTCTTCACTGAATGTTTCCTCTTGCTCACCTCTCTTTCTCCTCAATGTCAGCAATTCGTCACTGCTTGACTTTCAGCATTTCTCAACCTTCTCTTTACCTTTTCACTCTCTTCAAATCTTTTTCCCATCTTCAGCTGTTTTTGTTTTTCTGTTTTTTTGTAGCTTTTCTCCACAACTTTTTTACACAAGCACACACATACAGAAAACTCCCTGCACAGGAGCACAAATACACACACCAACAGCATCTATGCCACTTCATTTTCTTTCTGTCACACAAAACTGGTTTTATTTCCTTCTGCCTGTGTTCCTCTTCCATAAGTACTCTTCTTTCTCTCTCTCTCTTTCTCTCTGTCTGTCTCTCTCTCTCTCACTCCGGGTATAATGTACCACCTGCCAGCCTGTCCCTGCCAGTCCACACCACACCACCAACGGGCTACAGGGAGGGATGGGATGGGTAAATAGGAGTGGATAATGCCAAGTTTGTATCCTTAACTTACTCCGTACACCTTCTTTTATTCATCCTTATTTCTTTGTATTCCATTCTAGCCTACCACACCAGAGCAAGGAAATCAACAAAGACAAAAACAAAAACAAAATAAGCCGTAACAGTTTTCCAATAATGGCCTGTCTTCCCCAAATCAGTATCCCTTCGCATTACATTCGAATCAATCAAATCTGCAGTGAACAATTTACACTGACTGCCAACATTTGCAAGCAATGCAGAAAGTAGTGTGTCCTTACGATACAATATTAAATTACATTATTTATCCCCTATAGTGGAAACTGAGTGCCACCGTACATATGGGATAGACCAGTGGTTCTCAACCTTTTTTCAGTGATGTACCCCCTGTAAAATATTTTTTCAGCCAAGTACCCCCTAACCAGCGCAAAGCATTTTTGGTTGGAAAAAAGATGTAATACACAGCGCTGTGCCATCAGTGTCTGAAGATTGCATTGTTGCAACAAAGGTTGTCATTTATGAACTTACACTTTTATTTTATTGAATATTTATTAAATAACTATTTTGTAAAGGATTTTTGAATGGATGCTAATTTTAAATATATATTTTTTAAATCTCACGTACCCCCTGGAGTGCCTTCACGTACCCCCAGGGGTACACATACCCCCATTTGAGAACCACTGGGATAGACAATCCTCCATGTTCTTACATGGAGGATTGGGTGTTGCCTGGAAGTCTTACTGACTGTCGTGTAGGAAGCTAGAGATCCCCATGTGAGTAAAGACTGTTGTCTCCGAGAAGCAAAGGCAGAAGTCAGCATAATGCTGTTCTTTGCATTGTGTTGTAGAGATATCTACTGAAATGAGCATGCTAATGAGCCAGCCCCGGCCCGATCTGTCTTGTTATACCACTTCCATCTCGAGAGACAATAGTGATTCACTGTTGCGTCCAGTCTGCTCTCTGTTCAACATGATGGCTACGCAGATGGCCTGTCAATTATGGTAAAGGTACAAGGTCTGTGTATGTTTAGATCGTCCAGCTATTTGATTAAATCCAAAGTGGCAGAAACGAGAAAACATCTTGTATTTTTGTTTCATCCTCCCCACCATCAAGAGACTACTTTGATGAGAGGAGGGTGGACGGCTGCTCCACAAGATGGACCTTCAGTTAGCATTTGGCGGTAGAAACTAGCATTCAGCAAACGCTAATCCCGGTGTGGGGGGTCTGATCCTGCTGAAGTAGTCAACTGGGGGTGGAGACCATCAAATCTTACTACAGAGACTGGAGCATCTAATTGGCGTTAAAAGGAACCGCACTTAGCTGGTTATTTGTATCAGACCGGTCTCAATTTTTATATGTAAACAATGAAACCTCGATTAAAACCAAAGTCAGTCACAGAGTTCCACAAGGGTCTGTTCTTGGACCAATTTTATTCACCTTATATATGCTTCCTTTAGGGAATATTATTAGAAATACTCCATAAACTTTCATTGTTATCCAGATATTACCCAATTATATCTATCGATTAAGCTAGACGAAACCAACCACTTCGCTAAACTTCAAGTATGTCTTAAGGACATAAAATCCTGGATGACCTGCAACTTCCTGATGTTAAAGTCACAACACTGAAGTTATTCTACTAGGCTCAGATCACCTTTGAAATCAATTATCTAACGATATAGTTTCTCTAGATGGCATTGCCCTGGCATCCAGCACTACCATAAAGAATCTCAGAGTTATCTTTGACTCCCAGATCATTTTAAGGACAGCTTTTTTTCACTTGCTTAACATTTCGAAAAGCAGGCAAATCTTGTCTTAAAGCGATGCAGAAAAACTAGTTAATTCAATTGTTACCTCTAGACTAGATTACTGCAATTCGTTATTATCAAGCTGCTCTAATAAGTCTCTTAAATCTCTCCAGTTGATCCAGAATGCTGCAGCAAGTGTTCGAACAAAAACTAAGAAGAGAGATCATATTACTCCAGTATTAGCTTCTCTGCACTGGCTCTCTGTTTAATTGAGAATAGAATTTAAAATCCTTCTCCTCACCTACAAAACTAGAGTCTCAAAAAGTAGGATGGAAGCCAGAGCCTTCAGTTATCAGGCTCCTCTTTTGTGGAACCTTCCAGTTTCAGTCCGTGGGCAGACACACTCACCACTTTTAAGAGTAGGCTTAAGACTTTCCTTTTTGATATCGCTTATAGTTAGCACTGGTTCAGGTTCGCCTTGGTTCAGCCCCTAGATATGCTGCTATAGACCTAGACTGATGGGGGACTACCTAGGATACACTGAGCTCCTCTCTCCTCTTCTCTCCCTCTATCTTTATGTATTCATGTCCTATTTATGCACATTACTGACTTTGCTTCTTCCCCGAAATCCTTGTGCTTTCAACCACTGCTACTACCATTATTATTATTAGTCACATTACTATCACTATTCCCTATACCATTACTGCTCATTATTATAATTTTACTTTATCCATTGTTGTTATTATTAGTAGTCTTAATAGTTTCCTTCATTACTCTGCTTACTACTCTCATTATATGACTCATTTATGTCATATACATTGAATGTGTTGTAACTCTGTTATGCTGTTCATTCTGTACACATGACATCTATTGCATTCTGTCCATCCTGGGAGAAGGATCCCTCCTCTGTCGTTCTCCCATAGGTTTCTTCCTTTTTTCTCCCTGTTAAAGGGGTTTTTTAGGGGAGTTTTTCCTGTGCCGATGTGAGGGAAGGATAGAGGATGTTGCATGTGTACAGATTGTAAAGCCCTCTGAGGCAAATTTGTAATTTGTGATTTTGGGCTATAAAAAATAATTGAAATTGAATTAAATTGAACAAAACAAAAATACAGGTCCTTTTTTAACATCAACACGTACAAACTTGTCAAATACAGCACTGCTGCATACTATGACACTCCAGGTACATGTGGCACACGGCCAGATCTCACACATTGCACCTTTAAGGAAGAGGTCTATGTAGACGACTGGATAGCCTACACCTAAGCAGATCTTAACAATAGACAAGTCTGGAGTCAGAAAACAGTCAAATGAATCACTCTAACAGTGATTTGTTACATTTTAAGAAAGCACTTACAAACATTGTCATGTGGCACTAGAATGAAATATATTCATGTGGATCATTTTAGAAAACAATGACAGCCTGTCTTTTAGTTTGAAGGACGTTGGATCGTTTTGTTCTTTTCAGTTCTATTATTTTCTTCTATCTTATTTGCATTCTTTTGATCCATACATTTGTCTATTCTTTCTTTTCCCTTTTATAATGAAGGGTTGAGTAAAGACAGAAAGGACAAAAGACAATGTCCAGAAGAAAATACTAATCCTGTTTTCCCTTTACTCATCTTTCTTTCATTTTTCTCCTCCTTGGTCATTTCCTTCCTCCTCCCCTTCTATCGTTTGTCATGCAGGTGAAGATTAAAGTGGTTTCTGTCCTGGGTCATAGGGCTTGCTGCCCTACGATCACTCTCCCCCTTGAGTCTTGGCAGAAGCCTGGCAGGCAGAGCCCACCCCATATGCCAATCTACAGACCGGCCTGGATTGGTCCAGACTGATCTGGCCTGGATCGGGAGAATTGGCCTGGCCTGGACAACACTGGTCCAGGTGGATGTGGGCCATTTCTCTCCTCTGTCCAATGGAAAAAGAGCCATGAGGGGATCCTTTATGCAATAATGATTCACCGGATGACATGATATATGTGTAATTACTGGGAATGGCTCACAGAAAGAAGACACATCATATCGCACATGGCAGCCGCTGGTAATTAGCTGTAATTAGGTGTTGGCTGGCATGCAGAGAAATGTACGCCATTGATTATTGTTATTATGCTGCTCCGAATGAAAAGGAAACAAATCTATACTTCATTAATGCTACTTTGTTGCTTGCTTACTATATTTGGTGTCTGCCCTCAATGTTATACCTGTTTACCTAAAGCATGCCCTTCTCTCAGTCAGTTTTTGTCTATGAAGGCCCTGAATAAAAGTCAAGACTACTAGTACATGGTGTTTTATTACACAATACATTTATATACTGATTTGATTTGCCAAATACAATTTGAAAGAAAATAAACACTGCCTGGATTACATTCAATGACAAAGTTCTTTTGTTGTTTCGTTATTTTTCAAATCATGGAACTGTGACATTATTCTAATGTGCAAAGGTTGGAGCAAGTCCTAGGATCAGCACTGGGCTGTGAAGTTATTTTGGGTCCTGAGAGAGCGTCAGTATCTATGGCCATGACATTGAACCCCTGCCGTTTTACTTACCCCCAGGCTAATTGTGCCTTACATTTGGATTTTCCAGACCCCCGCCTTTTACACAATATTCAATAAAGACAATCTTTTATCTCTATATGCTTGGTCTTAGAGTCCTGCTTTTGTGTCAAAACCTGTGTTCACCAAATCATTACAGTACCATTTGACCAAACATGTTCCAACACCATTTAGTGCTTTCTGAATTACTGCAACAACACCTCTAGTATGAAGTGTACAGAGGCAGCTCTGACAATGGTATCCTGGTATCTTCAACACCTTGGCCTGTGAAGCTGCTATCTAAAATTGCACAGAACCCAAATACCTGGCAGGTTCTCCAGCCAGGTATTTGCTACAGTCTCCAGGACACCAAACTCATCACATCTTTTATATTCAAACTCGTTTAAGGCTTTTCTGGAGGAATTACTGCTGAGCGTGTCTACATAGTATAGTGATAGGAACAAGAGGGTATGGTGGTGAAAGGTCAACCCATCTGGAGTCTCCATTGTTGTATATGTGCCGATGTGTGCTTGAGAAAACAAAGGAGGCCAGGCAGCGATGTGGACAGATAATCAATAGTGGACTTACTGCCTCATAACTGGCCTGGTTAGGAACTCTGTCTCCATCTCCTAGCACATGTCATCACCACTCCCTCATCAGAGGATGAAATTCACTTGAAAGTGACCAAAGGCCTAGTCTGATGTCAAAAGGACAACTAAGCAAGGGCAAAGCATTTGGGTAACAATTTTACCATTTCTTAACATTTGTTAGCTCTTAGTCTACAAATTAGTTTGACTAACCTGGGGGTTTATTTCTTACCTGGCTTTTTGTCTAACCACTTTCTTGCCCCATCCGACTTGATGAATGACGTAACTGTGTTCCCAGATCAAATAAGTACTGTGTATTTATTACAGACATGAATGATGGCCAAAACTACAAAATACAGTAAGATCCAAAGTTGTAATAAGCCACACCCTAAAATTAAATAAAGGTAAATGCCATGGAAAGATCATCCATCCACTCATTATCTTAAACCACTTATACTGTTCAGGGTCGTGGGGGACTGGAGCCGACCCGAGCTGACATTGGGTGGTTCCCTGGACAGGTCCCGAGACTATCGCAGGGCTGACACATAGAAATAGACAGGCATTACATTTTTTGTCTTCATTCGTTGTATTTTCATGTTTATTAGTGGCTAACGTATGGCATATGACTCAATATCCACATCAACTGTGGAAAAGATAGCTTGTCCATTGGATATAGTGCAGCAAACCATGATACGATCACCAACCACGGCCGACCAACGACACTTGTTGGGCAAAAACGCCACCAAAAGCTGAGTTAAATGCACCAGGAGGAGAGGCCAGATGGAATTAAGCCAAATCAGCCAGGAACTAAGGCTAGTCCACTACCTAGCCTACTCCTGGCTGTCTGATGTCTGGTGTAGGAATATAAGATAGATGAAATAAGACTTCAGGCTACCTCAGCAACGGGAGGTTGGTGACTGTTGTGCCCACATCTTTACAGAGACCTGCCTCCATCATGGCTTCCATGTTAGCCATATATTGCTAAGAGAGTTTACAGGAATATATATATATATATATATATATATATTTATATATACAAACATTTTGCATATTGACAATAAATTATCCTTGAGTACTAGAAATTAGATGTATATAAACACAATTTGTTGGAGAGAGTGGCACAGGAAACCCCGGAATTGAAATGTACTTCTTCTTATCATTCCCAATTCTTGATTTTCCCTAGTCATGTCTTTAAGATCAATAAAAATCAGTGTGCTGGCCCTTTATATACCATCCTGTCAATATTGGAATGTAGCTATGTACATATACATACCTATATTACTTAATTACAAATGTAGTATGAATATTGCCATTTTATGCTACTTTATACTACTCAACCTTATTTCAGGGGCATATGTTGAACTTTTTAGGACACTACATTTACTTTTCAGATTTTACTTTTACATACTCTTCCTGTCCAGTGAAAACCATAGACAGTTTTTCCATATTTCTGAACTTTGAATAACAATATTTGTGATAAACTGCAGGATCCATTTTTCGCTTTATGGGTTTAGAAAATTCATGTGTTTTTTAAGCTAAATAAACTATTTCAAAAGCTTCTTGGGTCAGCTGGACAACGCATCATCAAAACTGAAAACAGTTCTTAAAAGTTGACTTTTTAGAGATACATGGTTCTCAAAGGACAGCGGCGCTACAAGCATACGATGATCTTATATGTATGATGAATTGCTTTGGAAAAAATTATTAACACATTAATGCAACAGTAATATCAGTCCAGAAAAATAATATACAACAGTAAAACACTGACAGGGGACATTTATTTTTTTATGTTTAATATAAAATAAAGTAAATAAATAGGGGAAAAAAGAGGTAAATTGAAAGAAAAATAAAGACAGGGACAGCCTGCCAGCCCTTACCTGCCCTGTGGCAGGGATTTGTAGATGAGTCTGCCCCCTCACTGCCCCCTACGGTCTTTCTCATCTTACCTCATCCCTGCTCCAATGTATCACTGCTGCAGCCCAAACTAGAACACAGTGGACTACTGGCTAATCCCTCACAGATCCCTCTGACTCCTAAAGCATTTTTAAACCTGTAGCTGGCCTCACCCGTCTACTCTAGGTTTCACAGGGCATGTTCAAAAGTAACATATTCTCCTTCCAAACAAAGCGCTCGTGTTGGATTATACATGGGGGTGGTGGTGGTGGTCCTGATCTGATTGATGTGTTCTCAAATAGGCAAATACAGCGAACTAATTAAAAAACATCAGGTTGGAAACGGTTTAAAGAAACTCCTACAAAGCAAACAGGCCTCGGGATGCTTCAAGACAACACATGAAAGAGGATGATAGCAAAGGAAGTGGCTCAGCAAATGTCCACTCATTTGGTCAAAAAACAACTTCAAATGTCATAATTACAAGCCTGTTCCAGGACATACACTCTTTAGGCATTTGAAGAATCAAATGATGCTGACATTTCTACCAAATAGTCTCCTAAGAATTAAGTTCCAATAAAACAAACAGCATAGTAATTTTCGAGGGAACGTTTTTTCTCCCTCATATGATTTATTTTTTTCCTAAAACTAACTGTAATTGAGACCGATTTTAAATGGCAAAAACAGTACGTAGAAAGGTTGCATTTAATTTATGAAGGGAAAATGCACATTAAGAAACATTAGCACTTGAGTCCATCATATAAATGTGCCAGATTTAGCCAAACAGAGTACTTTTCATCTGCAGTCCCTGGCAGGTTGATGGCCTTCTGCAATATATTTTTGGTTCAGAAACACACATATGTAGAAATGTTGATATGAAATTTACTTTCGGTTCAAAAAATACTATATTCAATCTATCCAAGGTTTTGCAGCAAGGTGCATTTTATTCTGGCACTTTTTTTGCTAAGTCTGTTCTTCTGCCTTCACAAGGCTTTAGCTATTGCACTGGGTTTTACTACTAAATAACATCCTTTCTTAATTCAATTACAGTATCTACTTTTAAGGGATTTGTCCATCTGCATACATGCTGGAAGTACTCTGTACTGGCAGCATTTGGAGCACAGGACCTAAATATTAGGGGAAAACCCTCCAAAGGCTGACTGCTGTTTTCCCATTACGCCCCCGACTGGGAGCCTCCCACTTGGCTAAGGCATTTTCAGATCCATGTCTGGCCGAGCTCCTGCTCATTATGGGACATAATTGACGGAATTATTTAAGAGGCAGACGTCATGCATCTTCCAGGTAGGGAGATGTCTCACTGTGTGTATATATGTGTGTGGTGAGAGTCTTTAGTCATACTTTTGTTTTCTTTCAATTTTGCTCTGAGTCATTTCAGTTTGGTCTAATTTGACCACAAAGAATTTGAAAAGCGGTAGACAATAATCATATTCAAGAGTTTTATATATTCAAAACATAGAGATTTGCATTCTTTGACCTGAAAACACAGAAACATATAGTAAAACAAAAACTGAACAAACAGTAAGGGTGTATTGGACATTGTAAGTAATACTTCTCTCTGCCCTGTGGTAAAAGCACACATCCTAACTTGAATTGCCCCGCTGATGGATTACTTCACAGTGCGCGAGTATTGTTGCGTAAATAGTTCAACATTCATCTCTAGCACAATACGCAGCACAATGGACTGCGTTTGTCAGTGCTAAATGTCTCACGGCTACAAAACAGCCCTGGTCATATCAGTAACAGCTGCTCTTACATGGCATAGCATTGACATCCAAGATGGCTGCCGTAGCTTGGGGAAACAGGAAGTGGGAGGGTGGGGTGGGGGCTTACAGTGCAGAAGACAACAGCTGGCTGACAGTCACAAATGAGTAAACAAAGGCTGTGCGACTCAGCCATTTATTATGGCATAAGTAGGCATTGTTGTTATTGTTGTCTGCAGAGAAAGGAGGTTGGAGGGGAGGTGTGTGTGTGTGTGTGTGTGTGTGTGTGTGTGTGTGTGTGTGTGTGTGTGTGTGTATGCGTGTGTGTGTGTGTGTGTGAGAGTGGGGGGGGAGCAAGCGAATCACCTCAGCCAGCAGTAGACTTTGAAATCAATTATCGAGCATTCCCTGCTGTGACAAGTGTCTCGAACACTGCAGTGTGTGCATACACCCTGACACACATGACGCACACGTGAAAGTTGCATACTCACACGCGCATGCACACACACACACACACACCCCGTCTCCCACACCTGACAGCGAGAGTGAGAGAGGAAGAGGAAATACATCACAGGAGTTGAGCCCTCCGCTGCTTCCTTCTCGTCTCAGTCTTGTTAAATGTGATGGCTGCAGGAGCTTGTGTTTTATCTGGAAGTGGAGCGGCATTATGAGTTGAAAGCCGGGGCAACTCACTGAGTGCTTACAGAGCAAACACTGTACTCAGCTTTTAGCAACAAAAGGGAAGGAAAAAGTACAGAAAGAGAGTGTGGAGTATTACTGGCAGAACAGATTGTTCTCTGCGTAGGGAGGCATGTGTGTGTGTGGGAGTGTGTGTGCATGTGTTCCTGCATCTGGAACACATGCACACACACAGTCTTGATATAGACTAAGGTCATGAGTCAAAGTCATCCCAGTGACAAATATACGGACGGAATTTATTTGCTTACTGAACTTGCTCTTTACCGTTAGGGAACCTTAACATTACTCTGTGGGCGGTTGGAAGTGGTACAAAATGCAATTACAGGCATGGATAGTAAAAACATAAAAAAGTTTTGCTTTGTTCTAGCACTATCATCATCACAGCATCAGCCTTTTATAGTGACGTATTAAAGTGGCCCTATTATGCTTTTCCACTTTTCCCCCTCTTCTTTAGTTATATATATTTTTGTACATGTAAAAGGTCCGTAGAGTGTAAAACCTGAAGTCAACACCTAAAAGGAACTACCCTCCCCCTCAGAAACACTGATCCTAAGCTGCCTGAAACGGCTCCATTGAATTCTCTCCTTCACTTCCGTAACATTATGAGGTCATAATAAGGCTACATTTCATTTATAACACTTTGCCAGAGCAGTACAACAAAAACGTAATGTTGTGTTTGCTGCCGAGATTATCAGATTACTTCACATAGGGTGGATTGAGCTGAGATATCAGCTTGAGATTCATTTGTGTAGGTGTGTGAGATGAATTAGGGTGGATGCCAGGCGTACATCCACAGCAGATGCGGTCCGGCTAACAGTTTGGGTTTGGAGGTCAGAAGGGCGGCAGAGCTGCGAGCACTCAGCCGGATAATAAGGGATTTTCCTCTTTGCTGTGAGGCAGATCCACCGGAGCCTCGACCCTCGCACACTGCAACACACTCCTTTCATACAGAAACATACTGTGGATGCACACTAGCAAGGCAAACGTCTCTATACCTCAAGTGAGTACCAGGACGTAGCAGCAGGTCAGGCTTCTTCCTAGGAAGAAAAAAACACCTGTGAGCTTGGGCCATCTCTCTGCCTTAACTCCTTCTTACCTCTCACTCTCTCACACCACATATCAGCTCATATCGACTGCTTCCCCCTAGCTCTGTCAGTATCTCTTCCTCCTCGGCAAACACTCCTGACATGCACCTCACTGCAGTATATTCTATTCTCTCTTTTCTCCTCTTAGTTAAGCCTTGCTCCCTCATTCCTCTTCGCCTCCTCTCCGAACTCTGTCCCGACAAGTGAGTCATGTCCCGTGTTATCGCTGTGTGGCGCTTTCACCGCCATTCAATAGCAATAATCCTCATGCTACAATAAAAGGGTGTTTTTTGGAGAGAGAGCCATTCATCAGGTGATGGTGGACTGACGAGCCTATATCTCCTTTTGCCGGCACTCCCACTCATGGATCAGAGAGTTCTGGTAATCTCATCCTAGGTGACATCAAGACAACATCCTTCGTGGGATGCCAGGTGAAATTGATTTAGGAAACGAGTGGCGGCGTTCCCAGAGGAACATTGCTGATGAATAGGTAGATTCTGCATGAATGCGCAGGAGGTATAGGTGGGAGAAAGAGGAGGTGTGGAGATCAGCGTGGCATTAATGAGAAGAGGAAAAATGAGACAGTATAAGGATGGAATCAAAACACAAAAGCACAATGAAAAGATTTTTCAAAAAGTAAGAGTTGGAGAAAGACTCTTACTTTCTGGTCCACTGAGTGAAAGTGTCTTCACTGGAGGCAGTGAGACTGCTGAGGTGCTGCTGCCTCAGGCAAAGACCCGGCGGGGAGGCCTCAACGCTGGCCAGACGTCCAACCTCCTCCTCCTCCTCCTCCTCACTGCCATTCCACATGACATCGACTGCAGCAGCTCCTGCCCAAAGCCAGAATCAATGGTGCCAGATTCTAGCCACAGAGGTATTTTAGCTCTGCGTTGTTTATTTGGTGGACCTTCAAACAAACTTGCGGGTTTTTCCCCTCGAGGAGCCAAATGATGGAGATGAGCTCACCCCACTGTAGCTGGGTTTGATTCAAATCTCCGGTTCAAGTGGTTCACTTTCACTTCATGCAGAGCGGTTTGTTGTTTGAAGTGAAGTCTGATCACACTACACTGAGAGGCGAAATGCTGGAGTCATGGCTGCTACAGTACAACCTTCCCTATCGGCTACATCCAACTTTCACTCTGCTTCTGTCATAATATAGATCCATCTGAAAAATCTCCTCACCATCCAAGCAGTCTCTACAGGCTGTCAGCACCGCAGCTAAAAAATAGAATGAATAAATAAATAAATAAATTTAAGAAATAAGCATTGGCTACAGGGTTTGTGAGGTGCAACTTCAAGTCTGCTGACGAGGAGCTTCGAACCAAACCTGCCCTAAAAGTGCTGCTTGGTGTTTTTTGGAGACAGAGGCACGAGAAGCAGCTTATTCAAATTCAAAGACTTGCTGTTGCCAGGGTTCAACAAAGTATCACCCTCCAGCTAATTTTGGAGCTATTTGTTCCATGCTGTCTCAGTTGGACTGTTTTAGCATTCTCCACATTAACGGGCCTATCATAAATCATGCGGTATAACAAATGGACTTATCCTCTGCAGATAGTGCTGCTCCGTCCGACGCCCAGAACAAGAAAAGCAAAGGTCAAATGATTAGCCTTGGTGTGCCTGTGCACCTTTAATGATTGTGCCGAACCTTTGTGTTGGGCGCGTGCCTCCTCAGCACATGTAGCGCTTGTTAAATACAGAACAGAGAGATAAATTAATGAAGGCTTCCTCCTGCTGCTTCTTTGGCCTCTGCATAACCTAGTAGTGATGACTGAGCAGAAATGTGGCCTAACTGTAGCTGTACTGTAACACTGTGTTAAAAAAAACCTACTGCAACGGCAAAGTCACTTAGCAGCCACGCTGTAATTAATGCAGCACTGTATATTTTAACAATAACAATATGTTGTAATCCAAACGTTAGCTGTAAATGATGGACAGTGCGGTTGGATTTTAATCATGTGAGTTATTGAAGCACAAAGCATATTTGTTATTGGACATTTTTAAATGATTTGATTTTATTTAAAAATAGAATAGAAAGACTATACAAAAAGGCTGGTTTAGATAGTATTTTAGCAGTTTAAACTGTGTAATATTTGTTCTGTATACTCTTCCATCTCAACAATAAACTACATTTCTAATCCTATAATTTATCATCTCCATTTTATAGATTCTTATATATGACAATTTTCAAGTCAAGCGGATGTTTAAATCACAACTCTAATGTTGCATATGGTGCATTTGCTGGTAGGCTGAAGATTTTTTTCTGTGTTTGAATTTTATTAGAAAAAAAATGAAAGAGGTTAATATCAGTCATTTGGTTCCTGAGGATTAAAACATTCTTGATGAATGTCATTCATCATACTTGTGATGTGAATGGGGAGATACCAACCCTTGATATATTTCTATCAATATCCTCATACTCAAGGACATGGATATACACAATTGACATGATGAGGTAAAGAGCAATCCTACAACAGCTTGTTTACATCGGATCTTATTTTTTAGAAATACCTGTCATGGACCAATCAGGGTGCCAGAAATTCAAACTGTAGTGGGACTGTTTTTGAAATGCGTTTTTACAAAAATATGTCCAAACATCCCAATTTGCCATTTAGGTGAGTGGAGTCTGTGAGGGGCTCGTCATATATAAGGCTGGCGTCAGGAGTGTCAGCAGCTCAGTGGAGCCATGGCACCTCGGATCACAGAAAAGTCTAAACCGAGCCACAGACAGCCACACTTCCTGTTGACCCCACCACTGCCACCACACCAGCCCAAAAGAATAATGCAGTACCAAACTGTTTTATGTGCTGCTTTAAACACTCACTGAGGACTTCATCCCCGCCTCCTTCATTCTCCGCACTGTGTCCCCAGGCCTCCACGCTCAACATCCCAGCCATTTACTCTGTTTCGATCCCCAGCTTATGGCCAATTATTAGTACGGCTATAGGATGCGAAGCGCAGAGTCAGCGAAAAATACAGTGCAAACACTCATTTAGCATGCCATCACAGGCATGGAAGGAGAGGAGGAAGGGGGAAGAAAGGAGCGGAGGAATGGAGCTTTCCCAAATAGGATGGAAATGATAGTGGTGGTGGAAGAGCACTCTTTACGGATGCAGGCTGACGAGAGAGGGAGATCATACCAAAATTGTGCAGCTAGCAAAATGCAAATGAAGAATACTCTATTATGCAGGTAACCGATACCAGAAAAAAATCATAATAATAAGGTAAGGAGTTTTTAAATTATGAAATGTAAGGCTTGGGGAATGGGGGTTGTTGAAAAAAAAAAGTTTGGGAGCAGTAAAGTTCCTTACATTGCAGAACCAAACATGGAAATGGAAAGGTCACAGAAGATTTTATCATCTCAGTGTGTTTTCTTTTATATTTGATGCAAGGATCCATGGTATGTACTATATTGCACAGATTGTAAAACCTTCTGAGGCAAATTGGCGATTTGTGAAAATGGGTTGTACAAATAAAATTAAATAGAATTGAAATGAATAAGTGTGTTAATAATCCATTTGAGATAAACTGTAGGTTAAGATAAAGTCAAAACAACTGGACCATGAAGGTTCTTTAAATTCATTCACTAACATTTCACTAAGAGGCAACTGAACAAAAAAGCTTACCCTGGCTTTGGCCATGAAGTCTGAACATTTCCAAATTACCAGTGCGTTAAACAGGCCCTATTATGCTCTTTTTCAGGTGCATATTTATTATCTCAGGTTACAGTTACAACATGTTTAAATGCGTTAATACTCATAATCTGCGTTGTTTTTCTCATCCTGGCTGTACTGCAACACCTCTTCTCACCCATTCTTGCTAGCCCGCTCTTTTGCGATTGGTCAACCTGAGTCATTTTTTGCTTTATTATAACACAGTGTTTCTTGTAAATCAGTGTCTTATTTTCCTCATCCTCTCTCATCAGGTTTTGAAAAAACCAATCCTGACCTCGATCCAAACTGTTTGAATCCATACAACCTTCAGATTATCCACAACATATACAAAGCTGACTATAGACATTTGAGGCATAGTACAGAAGAGGAGTAAGTTGTTATTACATATAATGAAATCTGTTTAAACTACATCTAAACACAATTGTTTCATTATAACACAAGATCATAAGAACTAATGAAGTTTATGAAGTTTATTTTCCTCCAAATGACTTTATTTATTTCCAAATATAACAACATTTTAATAAAAAATAAACATTTGTTAATACTATAATACAGTATAGATAGTTTTTAGCTGCAATGGTATTGATGTGTGATCCTCTCCATACAGGCGATACCGGCCTCTCGACTACCGTGGCGTGGTCAGCTGGTGATATTTAGGACGACACATGAGGCTCGCCATCCCGTCATGTGTTTTATTTCAGAAACGCAGAGAGTTTCCTGATCCGGCTGGTCAGAATGTTGGCTTCAGGCTGCTCCTTGACA
Source organism: Anoplopoma fimbria (assembly GCF_027596085.1). Lineage (NCBI taxonomy): Eukaryota > Metazoa > Chordata > Actinopteri > Perciformes > Anoplopomatidae > Anoplopoma > Anoplopoma fimbria. Next base: position 7,703,171 of record NC_072455.1, read on the forward strand.
GAAGAGGGACACATGGCGGGCAACACTTTCTCCTCTGAGGGATTCTCACACTGAGACGACAAATACAAGCCTCATCAGTTCATCCACGTACTCTGTAAAAACATAGCATTTAATCAGTCATTTTATTGTTTTAAACTAAGTATGCTTCCTTCCTTATTTGTACTGTAAAGGTATTTCACATTTTATGTTCAATGTATTATGTTTGTTATAAATAATAAATATTATTTTACAACCTACTGTATGTAGGGTCTGTTTTAACTGGCTTTGTTATTCATTATCCTTTCTTTGACTATGGGAACAAGACCTTATAGACAGATGTTCCTGCAAATGTTGCTTGCTCACGGTCCTCATTTTCATAATAATAAATTAAAAGGCACAACCTACAATAAAATAATGCTCTAATATCATAACAAAGTCAAAGGTTTACAAGAATGTCAGCCAGAAATATGAAATTCTGGAGTTTTCATGAAACTGTAGTGCTCTGTATTCCCCATAGTCCCCATGAGATTATTTCACAAGTCTACAATGTTAGCTAGTACTATATCTTAAAGTGAAACACAAAAGCACATTAAATGTATAACATACCTTAGCTTCTCAGGTAAGTATCCCTCAGAGTACCCCGGAGAGCTGAGTGCCAACAGATACTGTGATGTACTCTAAAAGACAGAGACAAATTTATTCATTTAAACTAGTCTATCAAGCTAAACAGTCATGTCCCATGAAAAATCTGCAGACAAAATTGATGTTGTTCATCTTATGCTGGGATGTGCCTAGTTGACCTATTGTTGGAAGTTTAATGAAAGGAGCCCAGTGGCTCAGAGCAGAAACAGCAGGGTAGCAGTCATGAAAATAGCTACAAAGTCAGCCAAACCAAAGTGGATAGTGGCAGTAACATTACAGCTTGTAATCACAAACCTATCTCCTCACTTGAAAACTATTCACCATGGATATATTCAGTCCTCATATTCTACACAGTGGGGCTAAAGCTGATTAGCAGAGCCATTAGAACACAATAATGTTAGCTGCCAACGTTAGCCGAGGCTACAGCTGAGCACTGTGTTAACATTTGAACCCCGGCTAGTAACGCCAGCTACCTTTGTTGTGTTAAACATTAATCATCCACAAATAATAAATCTACTTACAGGTTGTGATCCTGAACCACCATCATCTTTCAGAAGTAAGCGTTTCGAAAATCCAGCCGTGAACTGTGTCCAGTTTTGAAAGTTGTCCTCGGAAAAATGCATTAAAAAATTAAGTTTAGCCACTTATTCTTCAAGTCATCTTCCTTTGGGGATCATACAAAGAACATTTCCTTTCTCAGAGCAGAACACAGTGTCTTCTCGACATGATGGCAGCTAAAAAAACTATTCCTCCAGAGCTCCAGCTCCGTCTCTTTGTAGCTTTGATTGAGGGCGGGCCAAACTAGCGGAGGTTTATGCTAATTATTTTTGTAACATTATGACCTCATAAAGTAACGGAAGTGAAGGAGAGAATTCAATCGAGTCGTTTCAGGCGAGCAGTGTTTCTGAGGGGGAGGGTAACTCCTTTTAGGCGTGGACTTCAGGTTTTACACTCTACGGACCTTTTACATGTGGAAAAAAATATATTACACGCTAAAGAAGAGGGAAAAAGTGGAAAAGCATAATAGGACCACTTTAAACATCTTGGCCGATATGGATTTATTCTTCTTTTAACTTCCGGCAGCCCAGGCACTGTAAACGTTTATTTGCAGAGGGGAGGCGAGAGCTGATCATCCGTGGTGACTGGGGACGCATTCTAATGCCAGGTGTGTACTGATGTGCTTCGAGCTCTCCACTTGTGATCGGATCACCCAAGACAAATGTTGATGCCATGGTCATTTCAGGGGTCACACCAATCACACCAAAGCAGCATGGCTAAATGAAGGCAGTTTCAGACTGATGTTAACAGGAATAATAATTAGTTAAAATTGTTTCCTGTTGTTCCTGATGTCTGTTAAAAGGTCAATATGAAGGCATTCTGCATGCCAGTTAGGTGTACATGTAAAGTCCATTCAGGTCCTATATAGTGATACAAGACATATTTCAAGATCAGATATGATTGATGTACAGTATAACAGCCTACAGGTAGTGAGGCATAATCCTCCCTGTCAGCTTGTCCTCATACAACGGTTTGGATGATATCTTACAAAAGTTACTCCTCATTTTTGTGCATTTTCTTATGAAATCCACCAACACATGTCAACTTCGGATTGTAACGTGCATACTTCCTTTTCAAAATAAACTTCTTTCTTCACACTACGTGATAAATAAATGAACAGTGACTTGGAACAAACAGTGGTCTCCTGGCTGAAAGATTGTTTTTTGTTTGAACCATCAGCCGGAGTGGAATGAACGGCAGTCCATGTTTGGAGCCATTGTTAAGGCACCCTTTGGCAGAACTTGAGGACTATCTGCACCTCGCTGTAAATGCCTCCTGAAGCCATCATTGAGAACTGTCCATGCTTTATATATGTGAGCACAGTTTAACACTGGCTGGACCGGACTAACAGCAGAGAATATTCTGGTGCGTTGCTAGAAAGCAGGCACTGACTGAACCAAACTAGGCTATCTGTTAATTTTGTATGAAGCTATTGTGTATCACATGCATAATTCTAGGGTAAATATTCTTGGTGAACTACAGCTGCAGCTTTCAGCACAGCATGAGCAGGAAGAACGATGGATATTCTGAAGTAGTGATGATCCATGTGGCAACTGTAGAATGTAGCTACGGTGACTATGAATGCCAAACATCACACACATTTCACATTTCCAAAGCACACGGATGAAAAACAGCAAAGGGAATGTAGATTCCATGTTTGAATAAAATACATCCATGATGACACTATAAATACAAACGGATTACTAGTCTATTCACCAAGTGAAGTTAATTGATAAGACAAGACATGAAAAAGACGCAGGAGCAGATGTAAAGTGTGGGTTTGACCTGAGCCACAGCAGCTATTTATGGCAGTCTTTACCTCCCCATGTAGGAGGCAGTGTGTTCTGCTGCGCTGCCCTCATATTAAAACCCCAGCCATTAAACAGCACTCGGCCAAAACATTAGCAGCCGCCCAGGAATTAATTGAATATAAGCTCGTTCAGCCCATGCTGTGATGTAGCACCAAGACACACACACACACAGATGTGGATACAGTATATGTGAGAAAGGAAAAGCCAACAGGGTCACAGCTCACTTCTCTTCCTTAGCAGTGTTCGAGGATACTTCATCAACTGCAACATTTCCATCAGTTGTGTAAACTGACGTCACCAAACTAATTGCTGTCTCTTGAAAATGATTTATCACTTATTGGAATGATGGCCTTAACAGTAGAAACAAATATATAACAAAATGCTCTCTACTCAAAAGCACCACTTCTTAGGTTATTACAGCTTTCAAATGCATCTCTTCATCAGTGACTAGAGCTGGCTCAGGTGCTGGCTCAACAACAACCTGACTCTAATAAACCTGACTCCTCCTAATAGAGATGTCATATGGGATAATAATTAATGCACCCAGGTATTTAACACTAGGTACACTAGGACTCTAACATGTCCTGCAGCCACCAACAATGTAATTACATTAACTACATCAATAATTTGTTAGATACATAGAGTTACAAGATGATAGTAAATAAACAAAATATCATAGAACAGGATATGTAACCTTTACGATGTCCCGTGCCAATTTACAATGTTTATATTTCTTTATAATGCACACCCATCTATCTCTGTATCTCACACATTGCACAATGGAATAGAGGAAAAAGAGACATCATATGGTAATAATGTATATTATGGCAACTGCGGTTCATACGGGCGCAGTAGCAGTCAGAGGAATAAATGCTCAGATATCATGTGTGTTTTATTTTGCTACTTCTAGTCTTCCGACAACATTAAAACACACATTCATTAAAAGTCGTTGGCTGGAATGTTTGTAGATTCTACTAAAGCAGTTTTTTTTGTATTATAAAAACCCAAATGATCTGTCAGACCATCTTGGCAGTCCTATTGTTAAAACATATTTAGTTTTCAAGACCACAGAATTAAGAAAAATGCTGCATATTTACAAACAAAGTTTAAAGCTGCAGTTATAGTTTTTGGGGTAAAGGCTAAAGCTAAACAGGATATTTTTATTTATAAGGGTAAAGGTTTATGATGGTTAGTTGCAGATCTAAGTATTATCAGTTACATCTACACCCTTACATGTACTCAATAAACTTTTATAGGTACATTTTATTTGTTCGAGAAGCTTTGGTACAGCATACTTCTTACACTCCCTTGACTAGTTTTTCGAGAAAAATCATTCCTATTCTGTTACATTTGGATACATTCATGAAGATAATTTTATTTATTTTATTTTATTGTATTTATTTTTGTTTATGCAGATTCCTTTAAGAGGATGTTGGTCTGCTGGTGCTGTGTTATCACACATCCCTCAGATGCAGGAGATTCAGATGAGACAAACCATCCACGGCATCTTTTTCCTCAGTTTAAGATGGTGTATGGTTTCCAAAAAGCACTGGTAAAATTGTCCCGGTGTATCTATAGCAGATTATCTAACCAAGCGATAATGGACATTTTATCAAAGTAACCATAAGCACAGATGCATGTTCAATTCATTACTTGAGGGAGGCCATCTGTGGTTGAAATGATGTCTCATCCACACTAAAACAAAGAAGTAAGAAATGCCGGATGTTTTTTTTTGGTTTGTTTTGTTTATGGCTTTCGCTCTGTGGAATTGTTCTAATGTTCTCCCCACCACAGATCTAGACCATGACCTTTGACCTTCATGCTGAGGGGTCAAGAGGACAGACCTCAATCACCAGAATCACATTATTATATTCCATAACTGCATCATGTATACACATGCACACACTACATAATACATAACTACAGTTTCTCCTGCAGTTTCTGTACAGCCGGTCTGGTTATTATCATTGTTTGTTAGCTGCTGTAGCCGAAGTGAGCAGAGTTCTACCCTGATTAACAATCAAGGCAGAGCTGCTTATATGCACGCTTCTGTTTGATTCATGATCCACAGGCTGCGAGTCAGTGCAGGGTCACAAAGTCTCTTCATGAGTTATGAGAGTATTTAGTGGGTACTAGAGAGCCATTAGTGCTGGCTAATCACCACAGGTGTGTGTATGAGTCTGCCCTGTGGGTGAGGTTAATTGCGAGTGGGAAGGCCTTGGATTCCGGCAGGGGTCCCAATGAGTGGAGGGTAGGTGAAGGGAAGAAGTAGACAAGGGGTCAAAGGTCAGAGACCTGCTCAGGGCAACTTCTACTGTTACTCATTTTCAGAATCAGGGTCAGAGGGAGAGAGCTCATGCACACACACACACACACACACACACACACACACACACACACACACACACACACACACACACACACACACACACACACACACACACACACACACACACACACGGTATGCAAAGAGCTCATTATCTATGATTTTTGTTTAGTTTTTAAATCTGGAAAATTTTCTAAAATGTTTAGATAAAAAAATTATAAAATCAATATGATAAATACCATTTATTAGAGTGAACTGTATTTATCTGTAATGTCCATAATTATGTCCGTTTTAAGAGAGTGATGATTGTAATCCACATAGAGACAGTTATCCAGAGAGAAACGAGCTGACCAGAGCAGAGCCATGAAACAGAATCTGGAGCACCCCATGCCTCTGCTGTCCATCACCTGGCATGAGGCAGATTAGTTGTAAAGTGGGACTGCATCTGTGGTGCATTGTGACGGCCACACATTGCCCTCACCCTGCTGCACCAGCACAGCAAAAACAATGACACCAGCTACCACTGACTGGAAGGAAATCTTTAGCATGGTCAAACTCAATCCAGGACACCAGTGTCAAACTGCAGTGGCCTCAGCTTGCCCCCTAGCAGGGCCGGCCTGATGTTGTTGAACGCACTAGAGAAATTGAGGAACATGACTCTCACAGTGCTACCTGTTCCATCCAAGTGAGCATCAGCACAGTGGAGCAGAAAGATGATGGTGTCGACCACTCCCACCTTTGACTGGAAGGCAAACTGAACGACAAACGAAATGCTCTATGCTATATTTATTTGCTTTTCAAAATGCATTAATCAAGCTTATTTGCCCTTGTGGATTCATAAAGTTGTATTGTATTGTATTGTATTATGCTATTTATTTATAGTAGATTGCTTACAAAATGATGTTGCCAGCCCATGGTTTTACTGTAACTAAAGCTGTAGTCTGTTTGCACTGCATTTCCAGGTTCTCTCTGCCCTGTTGTGGCCACATTGATCATGAAGCTACTTTCTTACTAGTAGGGATGTGATTCACAAGAGGCAAATTATAGTTAAAATTTTATCACAATACTTAAGTCAAGATATTATAGCTATTGTTGGAAAGGTCAACAGGTCATAATTCCATCTCGAATATCTATTTTATATTGCTGTGAAAACATCTCCTTCAAACAATTGTTTCTCACCAAAACTACATTTTACAAGACTACATTTGAACTCATCACGAGTGGTGTGGTGGGTAGCACTGTTGCCTCACAGCAGGAGGGGCCCGGGTTCAATTCCCGGGCTAGACGGCCTTCTGTGTGGAGTTTGCATGTTCTCCCCGTGTAAGCGTGGGTTCTCTCCGGGTTTTCCTGTTCCTCCCAGTCCAAAGACATGCAGCTTAGGTTAATTGAAGACCAAGACTCTAAATTGCCCGTAGGTGTGAATGTGAGTGTGGATGGTTGTCTGTCTCTATAAGTCAGTCCTGTCCTGAGACCTGTCCAGGTGAACCCTGCCTTCACCCAATGACAGCTGGGATCGGCTCCAGCGCCCCGCAACCCATAAGCTGTTACGGAAAATGAATGAATGAATAATAAAAGGTTGATACTTCCCGTTCTTGCATCGATACAATATTGCCATGCAAAATACCGAGTTATCAAGGCTTGTGCTATATCCCAAATTTCAGTGGGCATATTATGTATTAGGAAAAATTTATATTTTTGTTCAACAGAGGCAGCTGAAAGGGTGTGCAGCTGAACCAGTGCTTGACATAAAAAGGTTCAGTCAGACAAGATTCAGAAAGCGAGCTCTAAAATATTCACTTGACCTGCTTTGTTTGCTCTCCTCCACCCTGAGGCACACTACATCCGTTAACTCTCTTTCTTTTGCTTTATCACCTCTTTCTTCACTCTTGACCTGTTTTTGAGCTTGCAGTTAACACCGAGGCCTCTTCCAAATCACATCTATAGGCTACTTACCTCCACTTTCTCTGGCATGCTCCCTTGGTACTGCACATCGTGCAGCTTGGGTACAGGAATGAAAAGAGTGCTGCAATGGCATACTCAAGTAAAAGTACTTATATTAATGTAAAAAGTAAGTCAGTTAAACTGTACTCTGAGTAAACGTTTCTGCATTATTTAGTTTTTTCTCATTTGGGGTTATAGGATGATTCAACTTAAAATTGCATTAAATGTCAACTTATACACTAGTCGAACAACATTATACTGCAGAGCGCTTAAGTCAAAACCAACAACAACTTCTATAGATGGGACTTTGCAGCCTGCATCACCTAGGCAGACAACACTGGGATGTATAATATTACAACTTCACAACTACGGCAGTCAGAAACACACATTTTAGCAAAGGAGAAACGGCATAGTTTTCAAACATGTTGAGCTGAATAATGCTCTGGTGCACACCGAGGATTATTCTAAAAAACAGCAGAAAGTCCTCACAACAGTAAGAGTTCAGCGAGTCAGTGGCTCCACCGAGAACATTATATTTCACACGATTTAAGCTGTATATATTTTACAAATGCAATTGTTTTTATTCCAACGAATTGTTCGGTTTGTCGTGCGAACCAAACCGAAAGCCTCGTACCGAACGGTTCTATACAAATACGTGTATTGTTACACCCCTAATATATATATATATATATATATACTGTATATACTATATAGCTTAAGCACAATGTGAACTAAAATTATAAAACTGGATATTGACAGAGGGCTCCTGTTCAAGACACAACCACAAAACTAACTACTAATGCTTATTAATGTGCTACTTAAATACAGTCGGATGAACCAGTTTATATGTGGAATGATTGATGTTGCTCTGTGCTGTAGGTATTTGACCTTTGCGCCCTCTCTCTTTCTCTGTCATCCTGATATACCTCAAGTTCCCAAAGGAGTATTTTTACACCACTTTAAACAACCATAGTGACAGCAGGTGAGCATTATAATACGTTTTGTCTTCCATTTCAGTTTTTCTTGTCTTTCTTTTCCCTCTCTACATTTAATTTTCATGGTCAGTGGACCATGTGTAAACCCACTGGGGGTAAAACCACCAAAAGCCACTTTACCGGGACAGTGTTGGAGAGTCGCAGAGACAAAACACCAACACCTGTCCCTTTCAATCTCCGTCTAACTAAACATTATCTGACACTTCGGCGTTGTGAGGGAAGGCTAAGTATTTTGTGATATATGCCCCTGAGGATCAAAAGCACAGTGTGAGTCTGCAAAGAGTCAAGCAGTTTACCGGAGCATCTAATGAAACAAAAACAAAAAATACACAACCAGCAATAAATAACAGTATACTGCTGTACTGTAGTCAAAAAAATTCAGAGCCAGACATTTGGTTGTCTTTCCACTTTGAAAGCATTTTTTTTGTGCAGCTCTTATATTCTGTTTGCTGTGCAGATCTGCAGGATCAGTTGGTGGGTCTGTGCATTGCTCAATGGCACCTAGACTAATTGTTGAAGAGAACACAGTATTATTATTGTTGTTTAATTTCTAAACTCACCTGTTGCATCGTATACTTGAAAGCTCCAGCGTCTTCCTACAGTACAGTGGAATTATTTGGCATCAACATGTGTCTGTCTGTTACTCATAGCCCTAGGAAAGACTGGACACCTGTCCATGGTGCCCTGCTTCCTTGTAGTTAAGGCATACTGGAGTAAGTTCCAGCATAATAATTCCATAGTTAACAATGAAAAAGTTCAGAAAAAAACCAAGAATGAAATGTGGCACTGCATCTCTTTACATTCACTTAATCCTTGAACCTCTGTCTTCTGAATGAGCATTCACATGAAATGTAGTGGTGTCTCATTTCAAATTGGTGTTGTTTAAAGTCACTATTTAGCCCTCCTGCCAAAGTTACCCATGAAGCTTTGCCAAGCTGCTAATAGTTGAGAAAAATAATGTTTAATCCATTTTCTTCCTATAGTCGTCTCTATTGCACTAATTGAATTTTGCTGGTGATTTCGATGTGAAGATTCATAATAGAAATTGCCACAAAACGTATTGTTTTTTGTGCATCGATTGTTGTTTGGAAAGTCTTGATCTGCATTGCGAGCAAGTAAGGTAGAAAGACATTTAAAAAAGAAATGAGACTAGTGGCTGTGCATACACAAAAAGTCCTTCCACAGTAAATGACTCACTTTTAACATCCCTACCATGCAGATGACACAAGGTCACAATGATTTAAGTAAAAGCAGACTCAGTACTGAATTAAACCAGTTGCATTCTTTTTTTGTAGGTGACCTCTCATCCTTTTCCACTAAAAACTGTGCACTAACTTTCCATTCTAAGCCATGTGAGCCCCTGCCCCCCCCCCTCCCCACAGTCTCTTGCAGCGTGACTGACTGACTGGTTGACAGAAAAAGTGCTGATTACAGGTTATCATCTGCAGTGAGGGTGATTAGTGGAGGTGCAGAGCAGCCTAGGAGCTAGGCTTGTCAGGGACCCTCTAAGGAGGATCAAGGGGGGCTACAGAGCTCCACCACCAGCCCTACACTCTCCATCTACCCTCGGGCACAAAGTTGATCACCCCACCATCTCCTAAAAAAGTGCCATGCTGAGAGGGTGGACAGGGGGCAGAGAGTGAATAAGGTAGTTTTTTCAGTTGATATTGAATGAAACAATGGTTAGTAGTGCTTTTTAAAGCAAAACAAGACATTCTACAGCAAAGCTTCTTATTTGCCAAAAATGCTGATGGCTTATTCATTTCAAGAAATATCAAGTCCCCTTGTAGTTCCTTCACTTGGGTCATGTCACAGAAACCAAAAGTATTTAATTAAAACCTTACAGTATTGTAAAATAATAACTAGTCATTCATACTGAACTCTACTCTTTCAATAGAAGTTAATTCACAAACACAGAGGATAAATGTTAAATTTGTTATTAATGAAATCATAAAGGGTATGTATGAAATGAAGTGTTTCTCATGGTGTGTGCTATAAAATGGAGCGGAAAGCCTGCAGTTATAAAGACGGATGTAACATGGTAACATGGCCTTCTTTCCCACCTCTGGCACTCCTGGCCAGTATTTTGGCCCAAGGGCTTGGGAGTAGCCATACGAACACATTGCTCTATGCTGATGACATCCTGTACTAATAGCAAGACGCAATGCCGGAAATTGTGTTTGCCTGCTGGCAATACCAGATTCTGAGTCATTCATTACTAACTCACAATACGATACCATCAAGAACGGTTTCCTACAATAAGATGGTGTCACCATACAGCAATTCTGCAATACCTGGTACATTGCAAGACAATCATTTACGAAACATCACCATATAAAAAATAACCCAAAAAGGAAAAAAAAAACACCCACAAATAGAATTTTATCAAGTAATAAAAGGCTGGGTTAGAGGATTGTTAGTGTCATGGAGGGATGATGAGAACGTTAGTGTTGGACGTTGTATGTTGAGCAGTTGCTGTGGTTACAATGCAGACATAGAATCAGCCTGAATAGCGGCAGATCTAATGACAGCAATACCAGCGAGCAGTCGCTCTCGCCCACCTAAACCAGAAGACTTGTATTGATAAATATATGATATGCTAGATTAATAATACCCGCTAAAAGTAATGTGGACATAATGGTTTGAGAGCACCATTTGTACGGAGCCAAAAAATCTGTTGCGTTGATAAAACAACCGGTGGGCCATGTCAGGTTATAGATGCTAGGAGAGAGTGAACTAGAGAAGAAATTTCCTTTTTGGATTCAAAGCAAATATGTGAAAATTCTTTGCGTTTTGAGTCAAACTTTCAATCACCTCTCAGCTCTATAATACAATAAAGCCATTGTAAATTTATACTAATGACACAAACCAGCCAATCAAAGCCTCGTAGGCAGGATTTGAAATGGGGAAGTCAGCTTTACGAACCAGAGCCATGATCTATTCCAAATAACTACAACCAGTTTTTTATGTATGTAAATAAATGTGTTTTTCTGTAAAAAACTATATTAGCTCCTCCGTTTTTCCTCTGTTTTCAACTTTTCCTTATCATTCTTAAATCTTCTGTTTATTTGTTAATTATTTTAACCGTATGCCTCACAGCCAGCTATTGGACAGTATGAAAAGAAGCAATGCATTTTGGGGCCGTTTAGTATGTCCACTAAGACACACATTCTTGCTCATGTAGTATAAACAATACATCAATTTTATGTCATACTTAGTATGAATACTAGTGTGCAATTTGAACAGACCTTAAGTGTAGCCAATGGAACCTAGCATTAATATAGCCTAATCAATTAATCAATTTGATGATAATTATGATTATAACAGTTTACATTACTAATACTAACACTATTACCTTGTTTCCATTGCAAGCATAAAAAAATAGTGATAGTGATGATGATGATGATGATGATGATGATGATGATGATGATGATGACCACAGTTTTTTATCCAATGAGCGAAGACAGAGTGGTCTTACAGTTAATAAGAGACTGAAGATGGGAACTGGGGTATAAGAGAAGTGAGGACAGAAAGCTGAAATGAGAGGAGGGATTTTGCTATGCAGAGATTGACAGTGTCCTTTCAAACAACAGAGAGAGTCATAAAAGCAGCTTGCCTTCCTCTAAAAGCACGAGTGTCGTTAAATCAATAATTCATTTACTTTAATGAGATAAGTACTCGCAAAACTAATTGCACCCCGCCCCATTTAGCCAAGCCAGTCAGGGCCTTAATGCAAAAGATCTCATTGCTATTGTAGCTGCAGGACAGAAAGAGAATGAAAAGGGAGACAGATGAATGGAGATGGAGGGATTGAGGAAGTAACGGAAAAAAAGAGGAGAAAGGGAAAGAGAAATCAAAGAGCAGAAAAAACAAAAGCATGGCAGAGAAAGTGGAAAGGAATAAAGGGGAGATTAAGGGAAAACATATATGAAAAGGGCAGCAGTATACAGGAACTAACTTATGGAAAAATGTGATCTCTCCTCCTCTGTTCACTCATGACTCTACTATTTATCAAAATTCCTGTTAAGGCTAGAGTTGTTCAAATAAAGAAACCAGTAGCATAAATGCAGCCTAAAATGTTGGGTCTGGTCTTTGCATCAATCCGCTATCAAGTTATCACATCATTTATCCCCTCGCTACAACAACAACACGTATGACACTCTAACCGATCCGTGCACCCCCTCATTGGCTAGGCACATGTGCAACTCTTAACAGAGTTGAGAAAGATGCAAGTTTGCTCAGTGGTTAGCTTCCATCATCAAAAGTAATCAATGATGGCAGAAGTTAACATGCAAGTCATGTCGGGTCTTTCTCATCTCAGTTGGGAGTTATACATGTGCAGTACTGATTGGCAAGGGGCTTTTTTTTTTTATTTGAATCATTTTTCAGTCATGACTGAATGTGAAACTAGATAATAATAAATTCCATACAGTTAATGAATGTACTGTATTCATTTGTTCTTTTTTTATATACAAAGGCTAGAAAGCAGTGACACTGTAACAATCATTTCATATCCCTACAGGGTAACAGCTGTTTAAAATAATAATGATATTAATATTTAGTTATTTAATGCATTAGTATTGCACTGGGTACAAGATATTGTCCGATACACAAGTTTGAGGGATCAAAATTGATATCAGCAAAGGAAAAAATGGTATGGGAACAGTGTGTAGGGCATAGACTGTAAATAAGAAGTGGATGTAGTCAACGTGACTTCTCCCATTGGATTCTGAACTGCCGTTTTGTTGCCTCAAATTCAGTGATTGCGCCATGGCCATCTTAGATTACGCCCGTCGCTATGTTGTTGTTTTTACAAACAATGAACAAAAGGTACCATATTTGGAATGCGGAGGAGTGATGTAGAGACTCCGCATACAGCTCTGGTAGCGGCAGCAACCTGCTTATCACAGAAGCCCAGCTACTGTGGTGTATTTGACTTTAAATGGACCATAATTTACTAAATGGACATTGTGCTGTATTGAAGAATACTTGAAACCAGCCAAACTCAAGTTTACAATGTTTACTGAGGGAATATATTAAGTGAGAAGTAGGTTCATTTTCTCATAGAATTCCATAATAGTGGATGTTTTCCAAAGGTTGGAATTTGTTGAGGTCCCGTAAGATTCGTAGTGGAGAACAGGGGCGAGCTCCATGTCACTGGCCAACAGCACTCTTTCTGGAATGCCTTGCTTGATTTGCAGCATCTCCTGGACGACCAGCTCCTGGATGGGTAAAGCTCTCAGCAGCTCTTCACACTCAAGAGCTCAATAGTTAAGGGTGTAGAATGTGTTAAGGTCAGAACACCTAGTGTGGGATCTAAGTTTACAGTGAGTTAATGTCAACTACTGTCTGCAGCAAACACACCATGAACAGTTACTATCTCAGAACTGCAATGGGATAACAACAGATGTATCTGTTTAAGCGTCCAAACAAACTGTGTACTGGTAGGATTCATCAAACTATGACAGCAACTATACTTCCTTCTCCAAATGTACAGCATAAAATGTTGTCTTATTCATTATGCATTGTCAAATGTGTGCATGCCATAGAGTATAAGAAGTGGACATAGCCATCGTTACTTCACCCATGATCCACGATCATGACTAATCAATTCTAATTTAATCCATGTAATCTTGAAACCGGGAAGTATAAACTCTAGGTTTATACCAAGTATTAATTAATTCAAAGGGGCGACACATAAACTTAACCTAGAGGAGGAGACCTAATTGCACAATAATCACTTCCATAAATAGTGGTTGTGTAATGGTTGAAGCTCTGCAGGCTATGCATTCTAGACAGCTAGTCACCTTCAATTCTCACTCTACATACTACGAATTCATAGTCCTCACCATATCTAATTACACAAACATTGCTTTGTTTGATGAAATCACAATGAATTATCCCCTGTGGTGTCTTAGCAGGGTTTAAAAATCACCTTTCTATATCTGATATTGAGCACGGATTCTGGAGCGATCAGTCTTCACAAAGATCCTCATCTCATAGCTCATCCTATGTGTCAATGGTCCTGTAATGGATCGCGAGGCTCTGCGACAAGGCGCTGACGGGGAGAATTTTTTATATACACTTTCTGTGCTGCCACTGTCCAGTTTACAAGGGACACAGATTATTTTTTTGCATGTCAAAAATGTCTCAACCATATGAGATAATGGTTATCTATGAATCTCATCTGATCCTGCAGGATTCCTTTGTTTTGATTTTAGTATGTATGCACAGGACAGCTCAGTGACTGAAATTGATCACACTTAAAGAGACATTTTAAAACTGCTTTTCACAACGATTACTTCTGCTAAATATGCAAGACATCGATATATGATTATGCAGTTTGCTAACATACAGACAGCCAATTTCAAGGTCGCCAGACACACCACGATGGTTCGACAAGGCTCCTCCAAATGTAGGAATCAACATAGGTCTAGATACAAGGCTAACACATCTCTGATTGTGCCTTCAAGTTACCTTCCATGGGTTTTGACCCATCAGCGTCCTGTAAAGAGCCGATGGCAGCTAAGGTTGTGGTTTGTGTGTGTGTGAGACAACACAGAGAGTTCATTCTAAACAACAGTGGTGACTCCTCAAGAGGTTAGTGTAGATTCTGCATCAGCTATATGTGTATATATAACCAGACAGAATTACTTGATTGAAAGAAGAGCAAAGTATGACCACAGGCCTTGCTGGAAAGGTTTTTGTTTTTTTCTTTTACACATTTCCCTACACCAAACTCTAAGAATTGGTGCTGTTACTTTAAACAAATCTCATTGTGAACACTGGCGAGGTTCAGGAGTGAGAGTGCAAAAGACGGATACATGCTCTGTGATCCTCAAGTGCTTCTCGTTGAGGTCCAGCGGCCCCTCCCTGTCTGGCATCTATGTCAATAGAAACTGCATTTCTTCTGGAAGGCTTCGGCAGCCAAACCACGACCCTGATCAATGGGACCACTATCCTGGGCCTGCAGCTGAGCAAATCAGAACCTCATGTGTCTGTTTAGGGATCCAGCTGTCCACCAAAGCGTCCTCCATCACAGCGGACGGAGGGATGGCCTGTCACCACGGAGGACGAGTGATACATGATGCCCACAGACGGGGCCAGCGATACTGAGCGAGGGATGATGGGGATGGATTGATAAAAGAGAGGGCTGTTGTCTCTATCGAGAGGTGAGTGATGACTGTGTGTGTGTGTGTGTGTGTCTGTGTACAGCTATGTCACTGTCTGTCCTCACGTGTCTAATATGAGGCGCTGTGTATTTGTTTGCCTGTTTGCACGTTGTTGTTTCGATATCTGCTCAGCAGATTGATGGATATCACTCGATGATCAAGCTTTAAAATGATGGAATCTCTGATAATGACTGTAGCCTTTCACCAAGGATTCCAGCAGCAGCTGCAGCCATGCCACACGTTTCCTAATCCCTTTAGTGAAAGCAAAGGCTATGCCGTTGATTCACCATTTTGCAGGGTGTGTGGGTGTGTTTGTTGTGCGTTGAGGTGGCAGGAAGGCGGGAAGGTCATGGAAGATTTAAAGGTGCAGAGATTGGAGAGTTCAACCCTGGGCCAGACTTAGTGGCATGACTATCAATCAAGAGAGCGAGAGAGAGAGAGAGAGAGAGAGAGAAAGAAAGAAAGAGAGAGTCTGCAAAATGGGATGTAGATAGAGAACGCTAGCATCAGAGACAGACTAAGAGAGAGGAAGCAACAGTGGAAATGAGAAGTGAATGATCATGGTGCTTTGATAAAAAAAAGGATAACACTTAGATGATTTAATAGCTGGATATTGCTGAGGTTTTGAGTGCTCATGCTTTAAAAAAAAGATACAAAGTATACAAAATAGTGAAAGTGAAAAGGATTTTTAAAGGATAGGTCCTTTTTTTTGTGTCCTAATACGAGATTAACATACCAAATGTGCTGTACATTAAAGACATTATTGGTGGCTTAAATGATGTCTCCTGTCAGTTGCTGTTCTGGCTGCGCAGAAATTCCATTTTAAAGCAATGTCAATGTGAGCGATTGGGGACAAAATCCACCAGTCTTTGTTCCGTGTTTAAATGCAGTGAATTCATTTTTTCACAGAAAAATACCCCCATTGAAGTTGCGGGATCTCTTGCTGGCCAGTATGGATGGTAGGATTGACTTCAGTGACCAAAAACATGTCAATGCATCACCTAAGCATCAGTACCCCATCCGTCTAAAACGGACTTACTAAACATGGGGGTCTTTTCACTTATTTAATGTAAAGCATTAGTTAGTCAGTTTGTTGCAGAAAACTTACCAGAAAATAATAATAGTTAATATTTGACTACAGACATTGTGTCATGTGGTACATTATGTTAGCCCTTGGCAAGGCAAACATGAACTTTTTTTAAACAAGTCTGGTGACTTTTCCTTGTGTGAGTTTTAAGCTTATGGGAATTTACAAACTGATGCCTGGATTGGACTGACAAACAACTTGTTTGTTAATTGTGACACAGTGATAGTCAACTGAAACCGTCCTCAGTTTTACAGACAGCCAGAGAGCTTTTTGGTGCATATCTAAACTGAATTGAACATTCAGTCCCAGTGTTTGTGGTTGCTGCTGCAGGAGGGAAGAGTAACATTTATTTTCTCTGTCTTATATTCTTTTCAATTTCTTGCTCTGGTACAGTGTGTGTCTGTATTTGTGCAGTTGGCATGAAATGGCCATGACTCACAGTTGAAGACCCAAGATGTGAAGTCCTGAGATACCCTCTGTGGTAGCTGTCAAACTTGAATATCTCCCTCTCACTCATACACACACATTTTCACACCATCGGGGACTTCTTGCTGTGGGGTAGTGGAGTGTAGACTTGTAAAATATTCAACAGGTTTTGATACCTCCCCACCCTCCATCCATCCCTGTGTCTGGAAAAAAAAGACATCTCTCACACTATGAGAGAGATATTTGATGGAGTTCTCTCTGTCTTCACTGGGAAAACAGTGTGTTGCATGTAGAGGGCCTGACACGCACAAACACCTACACACACACACACACACACACACACACACACACACACACACACACACACACACACACACACACACACACACACACACACACACACACACACACACACACACACACACACATCTCTGTGGAATGAGGCAGATAGTGTGGGCAGACATGAAGTACTATTGTCAAAGCTTTCACCATTCAATATTATAGATGTGCATTTCACACTTCGCTATTTTGGTCTTCATTTACATGGTTAAGGTGTTATCTGATGGCCATGGTGTCTATAGAATGTGTACTGTCAGCATGTGTGTGCGAACAGAGACACAGAAACTAGCTTACTGCCTCTTAAATACCCCCGAAAGGACTGTGTCATTGATTTCACATATGAAACCATCACTGCTGATGAAAAGCCATTTATTGTGACAACAGTGTGTGAGGGAGAGAGAGAGAGAGAGAGAGAGAGAGAGAGAGAGAGAGAGAGAAAGCAAGGGGAGGAGAGAGACCTTTGCAAGGTGTTCAAATGATCCCTCGGGGCGACATTATAATGAGTCACCTGTTAAACACCAGGCTATATATCTAATCCATCATGCATACACCTTGTGTGGTCATATAAACATGGCCTGGCCTCCACACTTAGTAAACATTGGACAAACCACACTGAACTACAACACAGCCCAGAAAAAAAAACACCAACATGCGTTCATACCTAAACCGCAGATTAGGTTTTTCATTAGCGGCAAAAATATTAATGTGATTATTATCTGATTTCTCATCTTTATGGTAACCCTGTCTCCATACTGGGAACCTACAGAACTGCACTGCCAGATAAAATAGGCGGCAAATTCTGGTTCTAAAAAGGGAAGCCAATGCGAAAGTGATTTAAACTTGAGACGCTGCTGGTTGATAATAATGTATTGTATAGAAGTCTATGAGAAAATGACTCTACTTCTCTCTTGATTAATTCCCTCAGTAAACATTGTAAACATGAGTTTATGGTCTCAATCTCTAGTTTCAAGTCTTCTTCAATACAGAAATATGCGCATTTAGTCAATTATGGTCTATTTAGAGTGAAATAGATTACAAAACAAAGTATGCTTTAGGGTGGGCTTACTGTGATTGATAGGCCGCTGCGTCAACCACTCCCTTATACGGCGTCTCTACGTCCCTCCGCAGTCCAAATATGATGACTTCCGTGGTTGCAAAAAAAAACAACATATAGAAATATACAAATAAAGACCATTAAACAAAGGCGGAATCCAAATGAACTTTGGTGCACAGATGCTTTAAAGTTGTATGTAAAATGGAATTTGAAGTGGTTCTTCAATATTTAACATGATTGTGTTTGGTGTTGTTCAAAATAAAAAAAAATGTCTCTGGACTCTTGTAATCCCTGAGAACAAATGCATGCATGTATGGGCGTACATGTATTAGTAGAGTGGAAGGCTTCGCTGGGCTCGCCTCCCTCCTCCTCTCTCTGTGTGCAGGCAGGCAGGGCCGTCTGAAAAGAGAAAATCAATGCTTGGCGTCTCAATGAATGTGGCGAGTGCTGGATTGATCGCAACTCTAAATTGGGTCAACAGGATTGTCTATTTAAAGGGCAAGACCCCTTAATCATCGTTTTAGCTGAGATAGACTCTCAAGCTCGCACTGGTCCTTCACTAACACGCTGTTATCTCCACCTCAACTTAACAGAAAGCACACACTAACATGTAGGAATGTTGCCTGCATAGAGGATGTGTAGAATTTAGTGTTCATTCCCATGTACAAACTGAATGATAGCAAATGCCTTTAATAGTTAAACAGTGTTCTTGACATACAGTAATCATAACCAATAGAATGGACCTATTGTGACACACAAAGTGTGTCTCTGCCCACAGCCATGATGTCCAAACATAACCTAATTTTATATTGAGTCTTGGCAATTAATATATTTTGTACATTAATATCAGTGTCAAACCCCAACATAATCAATGACATATTTTTTACTCAATTAGCCTGATCATGTTTTTGTGATAAGTTGCTTTTTCTCCAGCATCTTCTTTCAGCTCCTCTGAAGGAATGCCCAAGTGCCAGCTGGGAAATGTACAGCAAGTTCTCAAGTAATAAATCCTATTCTGATCAAAACCTATTGTGTAGTAGTAAAGCACTGCATCGCATCACTAGATGTTTGACCTTTTATCGTCTTAGAAAAAGGTTCAAATTGTCGTGAGAGAAAACACAAAAACACATACCCTTCCCCCTGTTGTACCTGAAACTGCCTCGTGACCTTTCCCCTTCAATGCTGTTGACAGTTGAAATATAGTAAGGCAGGAGAGGCCAGTAACACCCTGTTTATTTAGTCTCTAAAATGGCTTTCCGTAACAGAGCCCCCAGGGAGCACAGAAACAGTTGTTTCAGCAGCATTTCCCCCATTGCCCTCAGGCGCCATGTTTGTGTGCATAATGGTTATACTAAGTGTGTGTGTCTGTGTGTGTGTGCGTGCAGCGTGACCAATCAAAATGATCAGAAAAAGAGGTCCACACTTGGTTGGAAGCATGATAGTCCACTGTTGGTAATGTAGGAATGTGTGTGTGTGTGTGTGTGTGTGTGTGCGTGCGTGCGTGCGTGCGTGCGTGCGTGCGTGCGTGCGTGTGTGCGTGTGTGTGTGTGTTGGGAGGCTGCGGTTGTGAGGTAAGCTGCACGTGGCATGAACAGAGTCAATGGTTTGCTTCTTCACACACAACTGATTCACTGCTGATAGCCTTTTTGTTACATTTCAGTTTACTTCTTTTTCATTTCTTCCATTTCCACTCCATTCCTTTGGTAGCTAATGCATTAAAAAGGCGGGGTCCTCTTATTCATCCCTGACTCTAATCCCAAGCCACAGCAGCCAAATGTGCATTTCTGCAAATCATTTAATTGCAACATTAATTTACTGATAAGTCGATTAATGGGCGTGTTTTTCATGGGCAAGCTGACATATAATCAGAGGCTGGCTTTAACAGGAAACCACTAGGGCTGCTGATTACCGCCTGATTCACTGCATTTTCCACAAGACCACCCATGAGTGTGTATGTGTGTCTTTGCGTACTAGTATTGGTTGTAATAATACCACTCGTGACCTTGGATTCATCAGACCATAATCACCATCGTAAGGTAAAACAAATTAATGTGTTGAATACCTTAGTTTATGACGAAACACCTGCAAAACTAATTACATTCCCATCAGCTGCACTTCATATATGCTGATTATCAAATGGTATCATGCTAAAATGCTAAGTAACGTTGTTTGTATGTTAGCATGCATACATGCCAATAGCAATTAATTCAAATCGCAGTGGCGCCCAAGTACAGCCTCACAGCGCCGCCAGCACGACTGTAGTCTCTTACCCTGTGTTCACATGAAACCTGAAGCAAACTTATGGGCAGCTCGATTACATACAAAGTCAAAATAAAGATGCAAACGGACGCAAACTTGCATCAGGCAATGCAGGCCAGAATGAATAATGCGTATTTCACATATTCAAAGTTGCATTGACTTATATGGTATAAACATTAACGCTGTGGTGGTATTTATGCGTATTTGAGGCTATGTTGAGTGTTGATGGAGCAGGTACAATGTTAGCATATCCTAGCATTAATGCATCTAAAATCCATTCAGTAAAGCATGAAGAACACAAAGCGTGAATTCAGACATTTCACAAAGTGACAATATTATATGTAGTTATTTCGGCATCCTTTTTATCCTTTCATTACAATAAATTACAGAAAAGGTTTTTTTTTTTTGGTTGCCTACTGCTGGAACATTCAATTCAGTTTATTTTGTATAGCCCAGAATCACAAATTACAAATTTGCCTCAGAGGGCTTTACAATCTGTGCACATGCGACATCCTCTGTCCTTCCCTCACATCGGCACAGGAAAAACTCCCCTAAAAAACCCCTTTAACAGGGAGAAAAAAGGAAGAAACCTATGGGAGAACGACAGATGCATGCGCAGGAACTAAAGCTCAGACTGCATCTACAACTTTGAAAGTAGCACCAGTCGAGAGACTCGGCATTGGACTTGCGGACGAAGTGAACGAACTGACGGAATAAACGTGAGTCTTCACGCTAACTACATTCTTTGTCAGTACTTGAACTACTGGAATCCAGTTATTCAAAGTGTAATTAGCATTATTAATATAATTTTAAGCTAGTGGGGCTGTACACAGTTTAAATGGGGAGTGACTATGGTCACCTGTGAAAAGACGTTCAGGACTGTTTCTCAAGTGAATATGTTTTTCTAATACTTGTTTAATTTACAGATATCCATCTGAATTATGGCAGACCATCTGAAACTGGCTCCTGGGAAGCTTTGACAATGACATTTAAAGAAGAAAACGGGAGATTTTGTTGTTTGTATTTTCAATTTCATTGTAGCTGTATCAATAAAAACAAATTAATTGTTGCCTGTGTCAGATGATCTTCTTTGGCCTGTCAGTGTAAACTGTTAATGTGTTACTATGAATACGTATTTAATTGCTACATATTTAACTGACGTTTAAAATCCGATGATGGTTAAAAGTGGAAGTTTATTCACCGACTATGTGAAGACGTTGATTAGACGTTCACGTTTAGACCATATTTCACCGTGATTTGAAATTTTTGCTTTCAACTAAGAAATGTGGACGTTGTTTCTGAGTTGGGCTCTTATATGATGATATACCATTATTAGCATAATGCAGAGAATTAAAAACATCATTATTGCAAATCCCGTTGAAATGTGGTCTAAATGTGAACGTTCAATCAACGTCTTCAAATAGTCGGTGAAAAAACTTTCAGTTTTGAACCAGTTTTGAACCAGTTTTGAACCAGTTTTGAACATCTTTTCAACGGTGGCCATAGTCGTTTTTAAATGTCTTTTCATGGAAAAATGCGCACTGGGACTTGTATTGTATTACCTACTACCCATATTTCCTACTTTAGATGGTGTTCATCACGCCCCTGGTTTGGAGAAGCAGACAGGAGTACCAGCACTGGAGAAAAGTAATATTAATAATAATAATAATAATAATAATAATAACTACTATCCCATGAAAGCCAAGTCACAGAGCAATGAAGCAACGCAAGGTGAAGAGGAAGAACCATAACCTGGTATAATCTGATCACTGGAACATTATAGCTAAGTTAGTAAATGAGTTATAGAACTTTTTTTTTTTTTTTTTTTTAAATGTATAAGACAAATAAAGCATGTAAGTAAATTAAACCAGGCAAAAAAGTTAACAACTAAATTAATAATTCATTTTTGACATACTAAAACCTTGAAAATCCAAGGTATGGGTCGGATGAACTTAAACCATACATTCATTCATTTTTCCGTAACCTGCTTATCCAGTTAAGGGTCGCAGGGGTGCTGGAGCCGATCTCAGCTGTCAATGGGCGAAGGCAGGGTACACCCTGGACAGTTTGCCAGTCTGTCGCAGGGCTGACATACAGTGGGTACGGAAAGTATTCAGACCCCTTTAAATTTTTCACCCTTTGTTTCATTGCAGCCATTTGCTAAAATCGAAAAAGTTCATTTTTTTTCGCATTAATGTACACTCAGCAACCCATCTTGACAGAAAAAAACAGAAATGTAGAAATTTTTGCAAATTTATTAAAAAAGAAAAACTGAAATATCACATGGTCATAAGTATTCAGACCCTTTGCTCAGTATTGAGTAGAA
The DNA here is from genome assembly GCF_027596085.1 of Anoplopoma fimbria. NCBI lineage: Eukaryota > Metazoa > Chordata > Actinopteri > Perciformes > Anoplopomatidae > Anoplopoma > Anoplopoma fimbria. Next base: position 7,726,086 of record NC_072455.1, read on the forward strand.
GCACCCTTTTGAGCTAGTACAGCCATGAGTCTTCTTGGGAATGATGCAACAAGTTTCTCACACCTGGATTTGGGGATCCTCTGCCATTCTTCCTTGCAGATCCTCTCCAGTTCTGTCAGGTTGGATGGTGAACGTTGGTGGACAGCCATTTTCAGGTCTCTCCAGAGATGCTCAATTGGGTTTAGGTCAGGGCTCTGGCTGGGCCAGTCAAGAATGGTCACAGACTTGTTCCGAAGCCACTCCTTTGTTATTTTAGCTGTGTGCTTCGGGTCATTGTCTTGTTGGAAGGTGAACCTTCGGCCCAGTCTGAGGTCCTGAGCACTCTGGAGGAGGTTTTCTTCCAGGATATCTCTGTACTTGGCCGCATTCATCTTTCCTTCAATTGCAACCAGTCGTCCTGTCCCTGCAGCTGAAAAACACCCCCATAGCATGATGCTGCCACCACCATGTTTCACTGTTGGGATTGTATTGGGCAGGTGATGAGCAGTGCCTGGTTTTCTCCACACATACCGCTTAGAATTAACGCCAAAAAGTTCAATCTTGGTCTCATCAGACCAGAGAATCTTATTTCTCATAGTTTGGGAGTCCTCCATGTGTTTTTTGGCAAACTCTATGCGGGCTTTCATATGTCTTGCACTGAGGAGAGGCTTCCGTCGGGCCACTCTGCCATAAAGCCCCGACTGGTGGAGGGCTGCAGTGATAGTTGACTTTGTGGAACTTTCTCCCATCTCCCTACTGCATCTCTGGAGCTCAGCCACAGTGATCTTTGGGTTCTTTTTTACCTCTCTCACCAAGACTCTTCTCCCACGATTGCTCAGTTTGGCTGGACGGCCAGGTCTAGGAAGAGTTCTGGTCATCCCATACTTCTTCCATTTAAGGATTATGGAGGCCACTGAGCTCTTAGGAACCTTGAGTGCTGCAGAAATTCTTTTGTAACCTTGGCCAGATCTGTGCCTTGCCACAATTCTGTCTCTGAGCTCCTTGGGCAGTTCCTTCGACCTCATGATTCTCATTTGTTCTGACATGCACTGTGAGCTGTAAGGTCTTATATAGACAGGTGTGTGCCTTTCCTAATCAAGTCCAATCAGTTTAATTAAACACAGCTGGACTCCAATGAAGGAGTAGAACCATCTCAAGGAGGATCAGAAGAAATGGACAGCATGTGAGTTAAATATGAGTGTCACAGCAAAGGGTCTGAATACTTATGACCATGTGATATTTCAGTTTTTCTTTTTTAATAAATTTGCAAAAATTTCTACATTTCTGTTTTTTTCTGTCAAGATGGGTTGCTCAGTGTACATTAATGCGAAAAAAAATGAACTTTTTCGATTTTAGCAAATGGCTGCAATGAAACAAAGAGTGAAAAATTTAAAGGGGTCTGAATACTTTTCTATATACTATACTGTATATAGACAAACAACCATTCACACTCACATTCACACCTACGGGCAATTTAGAGTCTTCAAAAGCACCTAAGCTGCATGTCTTTGGACTGTGGGAGGAAGCAGGAGAAACTGGAGAGAACCCACGCTGACACAGGGAGAACATGCAAACTCCACACAGAAGGTTGGAGTTTGCATGCACAGGCCCATCTTGCTGTGAAGCGACAGTGCTAACCACTACACCACTGTGCAAACCACTACACCACTGTGCAGCTAAACCATGCACAAAAGCATAAATAATAGGAAAGAAGAAACAATGTATTTAGGGAAATTAGTTGTGATGTCACACCCCCCATCCTTGCTAGATGCTTTAATGATCATGGTGATGTTGATGAATTTTTGTGATGCAGCAGCAAAGATACAAAACAAAAAAGAAAGAATATTACATACAATCGCGGCAATAAAAAAAGATGATTGCACGAAAGCTGCACAACAGACAAATAAAGATGAAGTATCTCCGTTGGCATTGCTCACTTAAGCTTGGTGGAAGGTGTCTTGACTTTGAAGTCTTGGCCGTGAGGATGTAAAGTAATAAACTCCATCCTCTTTGCCTCATCAATCAGAAAGAGTTGTCAGCAATTGCAGGGAGACTCCATAATGTAACATTAGATGAGGAGGTGTGTTCGTTAACGGATATGGCGCAAAGCAGAGGCACGCTTGCGATTTGGGAGGTAGAGGTTTGTTGTCTGATGATTAAATGAGGCTGGTGTGTGCTCTCTCTCTCACACACACACACACACACACACACACACACACACACACACACACACACACACACACACACACACACACACACACACACACACACACACACACACACACACACACACACACACACACACACAGCTTTGTAGTGTATGTGAGTCCAGAGCTGCAGGGCTATCAGAAGCTTGATGAGATGATAGACAGATGAAGTCAATCAAGAGAGCTAGAGGAATACTGGGGTGTGCAGCTCACACAAAGACATACACACACACACACACACACACACACACACACACACACACACACACACACACACACACACACACACACACACACACACACACACACACACACACACACATATACACACACACAAAAGGAAAGTGTCTTATGTATTGAGGCACATTGAAACACCAAGATAGACACAAGGGTGGCCCCGAACAAACCATCCAGTAACACATCAGAAAAACGCCTGTTGAATGATATCTCCTGATTGATTACCCTGAAAAAAAGGGAACTATCAGTTATTGATGGCAAATATTATGTAATAATATATTAAAGATGGAAACCACCAATGCGTCAGCTTTTTGGCTCCTACTAGGACTGTAACAACATCGGATTTTCACGACACGGTTATCAAGGATTATACTCAAAATATGAGAGGATCAGTACTGTATATATTAATGTTTAGGAGATGCTGCATTTTCCCACACAATATTATCATATGTGTATCATTGACATGATAATATTTCATTTTTAAATATCATGGTTATTGTCATTACTTGTATATTGCAGCAAGATGTTAACCTTAAAAATAATAACGGCTAATAAATAGTTTCATTTTAAAGGATTCAGAATTTCATAAAACTGACTGTCACTAGTTTAGCGCAAACATTACTCAGAGAGGAGGAAATAGGGCATTTGTTAGGGACTATTTTCTGCAGCTAAATAATCCACATTTGGTGCTGTAGTCTTTCTTACAACAGAGCAGTTTACGTGGGACTGAGTAAAAACAATTATACCTATTTGAATCACTACGTGGAAGTGGAATGTAGACTGGAGGGTGTAGTGATTAATACAACATGTTCTCAGCCAATCACATCACTAGTCTCATTGCTCTGAAAGATCTAAGCCAATCCCAGTGACGCATGATGAAACAGCTCAGAAAATGAAGAATGGGGTTATCCAGGGAATCATGTTGTTGTATTTTTGGTACAGAACAACCAGCATCACAAATCTGCAGCCTTGGATGGTGAAGACTAAATCAGTACAATAAAGATAGTCCCAAATAACAACAAAAGAAAAAAAAATCTTAAGAGTTTATATGATGGCATCAATCCGTGGCATCCTCATAACTCTACTGTTTCTCATGTTGTATATGGTTACATCATTTCTGCTTTGACCACATGTTGTCTTGAATTTTTGTTAACAATTTAAACATTTCTTGGAGCATTTCTTCTCCTCATTAGTTGCTCTTGTTGACAAAATCATAAAATTGGCAGCAGAAACATATTTTTGCAACACAAAGCTAAGACCAAACTTCCACCAATATATATACAATGCTGCCTCAAATATGCTCTGGGTTCGGTACCAAAATACCAAACTATTAGAGGTTGCTCGTGCAGTTTGTAGCGCTGCCATAAAAAAAAGGGCCATGTTTGTTCAAGTTTATGAAGAAACAGTTAACCAAGTACAATGTTGTGGCTCATTGACAGTAGAGCACATACAAATAAGATATATCCATATAAAGAGATATATTCATAGACTCAGTAAATACTCCAATGGAAACAGGCCTCTATTTCAAACAGGCTCATATTTCTGACAGTCCGTTATGTCTGATTATTAAAAGTAAATTTGATCATCTTTTAGTTAAAATCCTCTCTGTCTCTTGCTTTACTTTGCTGTTGATGAAAACCCTTCCTCCATATTTCCCTGTTGCCTTGATCAATTCAGCATAATGTACATTTCCACAGCCCTAACTCCTTTAGAACAACTGAGTCATGCCACAGTCACTACGCTGCTGCTCGGCTTCTTTCTTTTTCTTCTCTGATACAAATACTAATGTTTTAGTTTAATTGAATTCAAGTCGCTTTCCATTTTGCGGGGGATGGGGTGGTATCACTTAAAAGCTAACACTCCAATTAAACGCTTAGAAAACGGCAAGTGGGTAGAAGAAACTCGAATAATAAGAAAGTGGAGATTTTTCTGCCGGTATAGGGACTGCGCGCCGGTCTATTATCTGTATATTGACTTTTAATTGATGGTGGGGGGAAGGATGCTGACCTGAAAATATTAAAATAGCAACAATCAATATATGTTTATTCTTAATTTGAAATTAAATCTCTTTACCACGTTAGAAATAATTTGCAATACAGACAACGAGTTCAGCATTGATCCAGCAACCCATAAAAATATGCAACAACTGTATAATACTCATCAGCTTGACAATACTGACTGGGCAATATCAGATTTTTAATAAAAAAAAGGCAGTAGTGGAAAACTTGTGTATCGATCTAACTCTACTTTGCAGACAAAGCAGACAATGAGAAAAAAAAAGCTTCACTCAGGCTAAACACTGCCAGACACAGAGATGAATAGGACGAGCTGGTGGACGCCAAACAGATGGATAGACATAAAGACAGGCCTAACTCAAACCATACACACACATTTCATTCCACCTTGACAGCTTGGCCGCCCGATAAAGAAAGTCCTTAACGCCCGGTGTGTGGCGAGGTAATCAGAAACAAGTGACCCTTCCCATCGAGCCACGGGGAATATATTGAAAGGATTCAATTAAGGATGTGGCGTGATGGCAGGGAGGGGGGCTGGGGGGGCATTGAATGGATGGTGGGCTGCCAGTCAGACTGGCTCCAATGCACACAGATGGAGAGATGGGTGTCAGCTATCGGGACAGGTGAGCTGGTGGAACCAAGAGGTAGAAAGAAAGGGTGGACGGCGACGTTGGAGGGCGACGGGGGGGTTGAGGAGCGGTTATCAATCAACCAATGAATGACTCACTGAATCAAATGGGCCTCAAGGTGACAAATGGCACAGTAAGCAGGTTAGGGTGGAGAGGGGAAAAAATGCCCCACAGAGATGTAAGTGATAACACAACATGTCACTTATCACAACGATAATGGCGTCTCTTCTACAAGATGTCCAAAAACTCACAGGAAAGTCAGTCCCCTCTTCAAACTAAGTGCCAACTTGCAGACACATGGCAAAATGTGTGTTAACATCTGACACAGCATTTACTACGGCATTACTGCAGTTCATGTCCACTGCCAACTCCACAGGTCACTCACTAACAGTCCCAGCACCTAAAATAGGTGTCAAACAGGCAGCAACACATTACTTTTTTCTACCAACTTCCACACTCATTTGCATTTCTTCATTGCAATGACTTAATTTCATTGTCGTTATTCATTTTGCTTTTAGCATGGCAAAAACAACATTGATTCAGATTTTTTTTTACTACAGACAGAATAATAATAAATGAGAATGTGTACATATCTTGTAAAACCTACACATTTGGAACTGTATAACATTGCGGGTGCAGGAGTACACACACTGCAAATTAGGTCATGTTACTGTACTGTTTTTTTTGAAAATTCACGTCTCTCGTATTCTCCTGCCTATTCAGCTTTTATACCTTATCAAACACATTTCCAGCTTTCGAAATAGAAATATTACAACCTTAATCAGAACTGTGTGGCAGAGTTTGGCTTGCTTTAATCAGAACTGTTGCTGACTGACTGAAGCATGTCATACAGTAGACTCAGATTAGTTAGTAGTTGAATTTCAGTATCTGTTAGGGTTATTAATTAGTTCTTTGAGTATTGATTTCAAACTTTTTTGGTCTACAGTTTAGTTGTTACTTTGGCTACGTTCATTATACAACATACAAACTACTAAGTTGATTTTTTATTGTTTATGGGGAAAATAATAAGAAATAGGAATGTGGAGACTTTATTACAACAGCTCTAAACCAGGAGACTGCAGCTACTACCAACTGACACAGCGAGGAGTGCTTGCTGCAGCATGGCGATCCTGTCGACGCTTTGTGCTTCTTTGCTCTTTTTCCCAAGAGGAGCAGACTGGATACGGCATATATATATATATATATATATATATATATATATATATATATATATATATATATATATATGTATATACAGTAACGTTCACAGCAGAATGTGTGGAGAGCAGAGTGTGGATATCAGGATTTGGATAGGTCTGGACAACCTCTCCAGTCGTCGTCTTTGGATAGTGGCCAAAATAATGAGGCCACACACCCAAGCAAACCAAAATGAGTTTTTCCTCACAGTTGTCTGGGCTCACCCTGAGGGACAGGGATGCTCAGGCACAATCAGGAAGCAGTGTGGTGTGGAAACACTGCTCTTTGCAGTGAAAGGAGCCTTTCAAAAAGGTCAGGTTTCTAATGAGCAGTTATGTATTAAGGTATTCCAGGTACATCCAACTGGGAGGAAATCACAGGGTCCCTGACACAGTACATCTACAGTACAATATAGTACTACTGTGCTACCACATAAGTATGATTGTAATACTTGACAGCACATTTGGGTTGTTCGCCGATACTTTTTTACCGTTTTAATATAATTCACTGCCTTCACTTAGGGAGCACAGCTCACTCTGTTAATGTGACTTTATGCTGCAGATCCCTGTGAATCCAGCCTGTATGTACCGCGTTGACCAGCTCTCTTCTTCAGAGAATGCAAGAATGTGAAAGAATTCAGGGAAACAGGAGGCCTAATCTCTGAACATACACAGCCATGTGGAGCGCAACGCTCTGCCTGCTAAAACCCACATCCTGTGGGCTACACATGTTTCAGGGTAATCACACATGTTCATGGGAGCACTGAACCACATCTACTCATGCTGGCTATGATTGCATAGAGTCCCAATACACACACACACTAACACACAAATGCAAATGGAGTCAGAAAACACAAATGCTGCCAAGCCTGAAAAAGGACAGCAACAAAGACAAAGGGATCTCTAATTAAACACAGAGAGAAGGATCAGATTGAGAAGAATGATTTTAATATATTAAATATGAGAAGCACTGATTTCCTCGCTCTGTGTCCAAACAAGCTGCTGTTTAAAATGGAATCCCTTCTAATTCAGGCTCCGTTTTCCTCCGCCTGGACTCAAACACCGAGCCTTGCCACTCCAATCCCCCACGGGACTCCAATAGGAATCTAATTAACCAAGATCAATATGAACACCGTCTCTCTCTCCCTCTCTGCTCTCCCCATATATTTTTCCATACCTGCATTTGAACAGGATGGGGGTAATTCATTTCTCCAGCCCAGCGATGCCATCACGAGGGAGGAGGAGAGCGGGTTGATCGGGATCACAAAACACAGGGAATGAACACAGCTGAGATGGAAAGGAAAGAAAATGGAGGGAAGACAGGTTGGGAACAAAAAAACAAAAGGAAAAGAGAAATTACAAGAAATTATAAGAACAAGCAGAGAAGGGACGAGAGAGAGAAAAGCTGCCAACAGAAACAGTGATAGGAATCGATAAGCATTAAGGGCCCAGTCTGTAAATGTCTCTTTTCTATTGTTTCCCTGCATGCAGACGGCTTCAATATACAAAAGCAAATGCCGGTAACTGAATCAACAGATTGATGGTGTTTGAGGGCAAACAGACAGTCTGCATGAAGCCAGACCTGGAGTGCTGGGCTATTCTGCAGCAGCCTGCTTGTTCACATATTCACCAGTGAAATTGCACTTGTCTTTTGACTGCTGAAGTTCATGTGAGTACAAAAGCTGCTTTGTGGAGATGTCATGGGTCTGAAAATACTTTAATCTCTGTTTTAAATTGGAAAATGAAGAAGAAGACCAGTGTCGGTTTTCAAATGCAACTCTGATTGTTTAGTTCACGTGTCCCATTCTGGTCTCAATGCTTATTATGGAATCTAAACACACTAATGGTAATACAATTCTGTGAAAAAAAACCCCCAAACATGTAAAGCTAATATAAGGAACTTTGTTTCCATTTTGGCTGTCTCCTAGGACAAAGGCGGTTATGTTTTTTAGCACCAGATGGTCTGGTCCTAGTTCTCCCGTCCTCACTTCCCTCCAGCGGGCCCAGCAATACAGTCTGAGTCTCCAGCAGTCTAGGTATAGGTGTCGGATCCCAGCCGGTACCAGCGAAGCAGCAAGGCAAAGCTTTGCTCCTGGCCAGAGAAGTAGACGCTGCTGCATAGTGCGGAGCTCACTGCGTCTGGAGCTCCGACTGCTTGGCAAAGGGTCAGCAAGATGGATCTGGGTCTGACCTTGGCAGGCTGGTCGCTGACGGAGGCTGGAGTCAGAGCAGAGAGGTTCTAATTAACCTGATCCAACCCAGTGGCACAGATGAGGAGCATTAAAAATAACTATATAGAAGAAGACAGTCTTCTCGCTGATTGCCTTATTTACTTAGGTAATATAAAGGCATCAGTATTAAATTGAGAGTGATTCATAATCATTTAAAAGTTTCTTTAAAATTCCACTTTCTGTATTCCAAGGAATGTCAGTGTTAGCCATCCCTCACTTTAGTCCAGAGCATTGCCATGTAACAACAACTACAGACCAGACATCCATACCATTGGGATGTGGTTTAAGTCAGTGGATTCCAACCCTGTAGGTGACCCAATAATACAAAGCCATGTTGTGATGACTCACCAGCTGCATGTCTATGACCTGTTAGCAGTTGAACTCAATACAGATTTATTCTGTCAAATTGTTTCATTTTCTTATTAAAGCCTAAAGGTTAAATCATACAGTATTTTATAAGGGGATAAAAAGCAAAACAAACTAATATCAGTTGAAGAAAGGGAAAATTCAAGAACTAAGACTAGAGTTACAGGTAGCTGAGAAGAAGAAGAAGAAGAAGAAGAAGAAGAAGAAGAAGAAGAAGAAGAAGAAGAAGAAGAAGAAGAAGAAGAAGAAGAAGAAGAAGAAGAACGATGAGGGCGCTTGGAGAGGGGAGAGAGAGAAGTGAGGAAGAGAAGAGGGGGTGAGGGCACGGGTGATGGAGCAGTGGTGGAGATGAAGAGGGTGGTGTGGAAGCTGCACTATGCGAGCCCTGGAGCTCTCCTGCCCCCCCTCCCTCATTAGCCACAATGGTGAGCTGGGAGAATGATCAAAGGCCGGGTGTGATCAGGCCGGCACGCAGCTGTCACACTGTCACCACCATGGGGAGGCTGAGAGACACTGACACAGACAGAGTCACAAAGGGGAGAGAGAGAGAGAGTGTGAGGGAGAAAGAGAGAGATGGAGCTGACGGTTAATAAAAAATAGGAGGAGGAGAAAGGAGGAAAGAAAAGAAAAAGCAAAGCAATGGGAGAGGAGAAGACAGGGGACGTCTGGAAAGAGAGAAAGAATGAGGATACCACACTGCAAATAAAGAGAGGAGGAAGATAATGTGTAAAAAGAAGAGGAAAGGACAAGAGGGGGCAAAATAAGCAGAGGGACAAAAGAGAAGAGGGTGAAAAGATAGAGAGAAGGAGAACAGATGAAAGGAAAAGGCAGGAGGGGGGGTGACAGGTAGGTAAAAAAGCAGGAGGAGAGATGGAAATAAATTAAAATAAACTAAATGAGGAGAAGTGCAGAGGTGAAATAAAAAACAAAAAAGTAAATGGAAGAGAGCAAAAGACGGACTGTGAGAGGGGATAGTGAAAGAAAGGAGAGCAGAATGTGAGGTAGAGGAGAAAAAACAGGAGAGGTGAGAAGACAAAAGAGGTGAGAGGAGGTAAAATTCTGAGCACATCCATCATGCAGATTCAATCCAGTGTTCAATCCCCCTCCTCTCCCATTGTCTCCATCTGCTCTCCACTGCTACTCCATCCAAAGCAAAGAGACGAACAGAGCTCATCTCCATCCTCGGCTCATCTCTCTCGCTCTCTCTCTCTCTCTCTCTCTCGTCCACCTGTCTCTCTCAAAACATCCTCCTCTTCTGTCCCTGTCCTAATCACTCTCTCCTCCACCTGAAGGAGAGCTGCGATGGGATGAGAGGCTACCCTTGTGCCTGCTTTAGGTAATGAGAGAGGGGAGGATGAAGCCGTGATGGAATGAAAGAAAAGGGGCCTGAGGAGTGAAATTAATGGGTGAGCTAAGGACTAAAGAAGCAGGGGAGAGAGGGAACAGGAGGGAGAGACTCAAGGAGAAATAAGAAGAAGAGGGAGAGATTGGGCCTAGCTCATTCCCATTCACCGACTCACTGGCAGAAGTAATCTGCTGATCTCCACAGCAGGAAGGAAGGACTGTGACGGAGGAACACAGCAAAACAAAAGCAGTAAAACTAGAAGGGACGAGCGGGGGCAAAGAGAAGGCTGAAGAGGATCTTATGAAATTGTATCCCAAATTAAATTTCACTCAAGGAACCCTGAAATGGTCCATAGTGCTGAGCTGGGCCAATGTATCCTCAAGGGTTCGTATGATAGTCTATGAAAAGTTACTCCTCATTTTTGGTGCTTTTCTACATAAACCAGCAACATGTGTCAATTTTCACTCGTTACATGCATGTAGTCTTTTCAAAATAAACTTCTGTCTTCAGAGGAAACTAATGCATCTCAGTAAGGTGGAGGCAACAAAACAACTAGGTTAGGTTTAGGAATAGATCACCTTTTGGGTTAAAATAACAACGGAAGTAACTACAAATAAATCAACATTGCCTTCTCGTTTCTAATGAGGAACAAACAGCGGCCTCCCGGCTGAAGGATCGCAGTTTGTTTATTTCTGCGGGTTTACATAACCATGAGACAGCCTTATTCTGACGGGGAACTGGAGATGTTGTATCTATCTATGCTCTCACTAAAGCCACAAGACTAAATGATCTCGATGATATCCATCTACGATATTTAAAGATGGTGGAGTAGGTGCGTCTCCTCAGATTTCTATCAGCAGCTCGTGGTAAACCAGCTTTGTTTGATTGGAGGCTGCTGGATCTCAGTGGTGAACTGAATCTTTTCAAACACAGTTATGTTAAATTGCGATGAGGTTCATAACATAAATAGCCATGGGGCACAACATTTTAATAAAGCAAACATTGTTTTGTGGGTTTGGGAAACATCTTATTTCAACTTGAAAAAATGCAGCATTTCCAAGTCCAATATCTTGTCATTTTATCACTGTTTCTTGTGAAGAGAGGAAGAAAGGAAGAGAGGACAGTGGGGAGACAAAGCCATGAGAGAGAGAGAGAGAGAGAGAGAGAGAGCTGGCCTTTTCCCCTCACCATTAATTATGACCCGCTCCACTTAGAGGTCAATTACCATAAATCAGATTTAGAATAATAAGCCCATCAAAGCCTTGTTCAGTGATTGGCCTCTCTTGTCCTATCACACAGCTTCATCATGTTTTATGTTCACTTTATCACACGGCGGAGCGGCAGAAGGGGTTGCTTCAGTATTCTGTCTCTCTTTCTTCCCCTCTTTCCCATGGGTATCAACTGCATATGACAATGTGGTGCTCTCGTCATATCATAGACTTTCAAAAAAAAACTGTTCTAATTTGATCCTGTAGTTTTTAATCACCCAAATGAAGAGCAAAACACCCTTTAAAAGGAGAAAAAAGGGAAGCATTCTGGGTTCATGTTGTTTTTAAGATACAGTTCGGTGACCTACCCAAGAATTTAAAGTAGTAAGGCAAAGGCAGAAGCAGGACATCTCTTCTTGCTCTTTACTTTTTTCATTTCCTTTCGTTCTTCTCATTCTTTTTCTTTTATTATCGTCTCTCATCCAAATTTTCAGTTTTCTAAGATGTTCCAGCTTCTTCACACTTAGTTTGTGCTTAACGCCCATCCCTGTGGGTTCATGGGGGTATTTTGGTCAATGACAGCCACCTGGAAAGCTAAGTGTTCTTACTATGACTATCATGCTTAAGCATATTTATCTAACCCGTTGTTATTCCCCTCTAGCGTCACCTCTTAAACGAACTGGGTAACCCCTGGATTGCCATGGAATTTGGTACACACATTCATGGTTAACAGAGGATGAGCCCTCCTGACTTTTGTGATCCCCCCTTACTTTTAATCAAGAATTTGGACAAAATTTGAATGTCCAACATGACCAAATAGCTGAAAAACATGACATTCCTCACAAGCAGATTTCCCGGTCAGTGCTGGAATGAGCAACGTATTCAGGTGAATCTCATTTGCAGTGTGGATTACAATTGTATAAAACAGCGAGTGAAGACAACATGGCTGCTCCGCAGGGGCTGAGCTGCTGCTAATCAGGTCTGATGCTAATACGGGCTAATAAGTTAGCATAACAAGTGGGAATGAGAAAGGCACAGGCTGCATTAGCATACTGAGAGCTAATTAGAAAGCTGCTGATTAAAGGAGAGACTAAAGCAGGACTGAAAGCTATATGAGGAATTGCTGTTCGGCACAGCAGCTCAACACTCTCTGGGACAATGCTAGGACAATGAACATACATCCATCAGATCTCTGACAAGTTAGTTCAATACTTCTTGGGAGGCTATTCCAGGTCAAACTGCACAGGAGGTGGGGTTCACTCCTGTCATGTTTACTGTCTCTCATAGAGCTGATTGAAACACATGGTCACTGGTATATTCAAACAGATATTGGTCACTGTAGTCACCATCCATACTGGCTGCAAAGAGATCCTTTCCTTACGTGACTGCATTATAAGTCATGGGGCTGAAGCTAATTTGACAAATCAAGTGGAGATCTTTCAAGACTTGCTCTTTGTATTCCTCTACTGTGGTTCAGAATGTCATACCTAAAAGACCATCACTTTGGAACATCCCCAAGTGATGTGTCTAAATGGGACTGCTGAACCTCATATTAACTTTAGCTTGGGGGGGGGCAACCCGTTCTCACTCCCAACCCGATCAGTGCCCCTTGGCGTCTCATACGGACGCACCGAGGCACCTTTTAGAAAATGTATGTGTGTAACAACTAGGGCTGTAATCAACCAAAGAAATTCTTGGTCGACTGAAACCCTGAAATTTCGACTAAAAATCGACTAATGGGGGGGGAGGCATCACGTGCATCTGCGCAATATAATAGCCCATGATTACCGAAAATATATACTGATATCAGCACAAGAAGGCAATTAAACACAAAAGGCAATTCAGGGAAAATTATCTTTATTAAACACGACACCAATGGGCCTCATATCCTGAGCAATAAAATTGACAATTCCTTCTGTGATATCATGTTTGCGTTTGGATGATAGAGGAGGCTTAACATCCAGCGTGGTCTGGGTGTATCGGAGGGATCCTGCCGTTGTTGCGGGCGGGTGCGCCCGCAGTTATAAAACGAATAAACGATTATTAGACTAAAATATTGAAATATGTTTAATATGATATTAATAGGCTATAATATTGAAATATTACCGTTTTTAGATGATACGCCATGTTTGTAGTCGAGCTGTGATATGCAAACTGTTGTTTGCAAATTTTACATTCCACTTTTGGAAAAATTCTGCCACACTGCCGATGTCTTTGACATGGATGGTAGAGGAGGAGGACTCAAATGAAACTTAAATGAAACGCTCAAAATAAAAATAAATATTCAGCAATTAAACCACCGGACGTTGAATAACATGGACCTTCTTCAATCTACCTGTCTCTAGTGGGTTGGGCTAATCCAAAATAGTGAAAACAAGGGGGTGTTCTCTGAAGACAGGCTGTTTTCTGTGAAACAGGGCTCTGAAAACACCCCCATTAGCACTTGGTACTTTCCTCCTGATGACGACTTTATGAAATTAACACGGCAAAAAATCGACCAATCAGAATTTTGGTCGACCCAGAACGTATCGACCAATAAGTCGACCAGTCGACTAGGACTTTACAGCCCTAGTAACAACATACCCATCCCCATAGAGTCACATGACTTTCACCCAGGAGGCCACTGCTAGTGACCCTTGTAAAACCAAGTCAATGTTCTTACAAAACTTTTGTACTCACTGAAGTAACAAACATAGTCAATTAATGTAACAAACATACATATAAAAAACCCAAACCACAACCTTTTGCTAAGCCTAACCAAGTATTTTTGTTGTGTAAGTAACAAGTTGGAAGTTTTTAAATTCATCGTTAATATAAAAGTATTGAATATAGCCAGATTTGTATGCAAATAACCCTTATGATATACACATTGACAAATATATCCTGTACTTTTTTCTAGCAACCAGGCACAAAGCAACGGCTCCTAATGGCACTTAAAATATCACTTACTCATGTAGCCAACTTTAAGTAATTGAACATTGAAACATTAAGTAACATCTTTAAGTTAAGTTATACGAGAGAGAGAGAGAGAGAGAGAGAAAGAGAGAGAGAAAGAGCTGGGACAAAGATGTTTTACTCCTGTTGACACGAGACACCAAGATGTAACGTTGCTGGATGTACTCGTGTTCTGTTTCCCAGAAACAGAGAAGGAGATCATGCGTCTACATCCAGAAACAAGCCGTTGATTTGAATGGGTCTGTTATATCTTCAGACAAAAGTAAGTCTGTGAAAGCGTGGGGTGAATCTGTAGCTTTCGAGGAGGGAGATACCACTATAAGTAAGCCAGTTCAGTGCCTGCTCTTCAACATCACCGACATGGTAAAACAAGACTGATTTCATTTCTGAAAATATAATCCACCTCCAAATATGTGTTTAATTATTTGCAGTGCATACAAAGCATCTGCCTACGGAAGTGTATGCACACGACAAACACACACACACACACATACTGTATCCAAGTCGTTGCAAAGTATATCTGAAGAGCATGTACTTAAAAGATATTTCAGAACATATAACACTTTCAGGCCAAGATGAGACTTTTTAATGGAAAATGGCAGTTAAAGGGACTCTGTAGTTATGAATCAATGAGTCTTGAAGGGCAGATGGCACCAGACGTACTCTGCAAGGTGCATCTAGACTAACAATATGACCAGGGATTCTTTTATGTTAACAGCTTCAAATGATTTAGGAAGTGAAATATAGCCTGAGGTTCGTCCTTGGTCTTATACTCTTTGACTTAAAGGTGCACATGCTCCAAACAACCTCTAGTACTGGGTCCATGCAAGCTAAATTTACAGGCATCAGTTTTTTTTAAAAAGGAAAAGAAGCCAAATACTAATTAACAGCATGGCAAGAAGACGCAAAATTCAACTTCACATGTGGTATCAGCCTATAATTTACGTTAACACACGTGTGTTCACTGTGATACTAACTGGGGTTGTACAGTCTGTGTACATTTTGACAGTTCAATGGTTTCAAACCACAGTGGCACACATTAAAAAACAACCCCCATCCTAGAACTCCTCTTCACAACCAGAAAACTACTTTGCACCACCCTTCCATTAGCGGTTAGTTGTAGCAGCTCAATTCACCCCAGCGCTGAATTTGAACTAACTGCTAACTCGAGGTGCGAGACTCACCTCGAGTTAGGTAGCATGGATAGTGTATATCGCTGCAACACAATACATGGACATCTTTGACATAATGTTTTTTTGAAGCTCACTTCTTGTCAGACTGTCAAAGTTACAATGTTGCTTTTCTTTCCTTGTGTTATTGCTTACAAGCTTCCGTTACCTGAACCTGAACCTTAACCTGGACAACCATTACATCGCACCAACCTCTATGACATGCATGGAGAAAATGGGGGCCTATATTGATCTTATAGATTTTCTGCTTGTTTCCTTGGTTAACATTAACACACTGTTTGTGTATCTAAGCCAGTCTTTGCCTCTTGTGATGTGACAGACTTCCTGCTGGAATGATGGCAGTGTAATATAATCATTTTTTTTAATACTTTCACGACTGTACAACACACATAAAACAGAGTTCACTGTTCCCTGCACTGTAGTTTCAGTTGTAAAACAGCCCTTCTCTGTCTCTCTCTCTCTCTCTCTTTCGCTCTCTCTCCGTCTCTTTGCTCTGCCTTTCCCTCTCTCTCTCCGTCCCCTCTCCACCTCCACACTGTTCAAACAACGTTGACTGTATCGGGCAATAGACTTTCCATTAAAACCTTTTGCATAGCCATGAAAGTGTTGCACGGAAGACTAGACGTTGAGCAATTTTCAATATGACCTTTTCCGAAGGCCTGTATTCCAATAAATACTAATTTCCTGTTGATCAAATTAGCGCCTGGAGGAATTTGTCTTCATCAATTATTGAGCAAAAACAGGAGAAACTCTATGGTCTGCCATTATAATGGATTTGTTATGGGTGGGGGAGGGGGTGGGGGCCAGCTATTATTTATTAAGCAGTTCTTTAATTGTGCTGAAACCACCCGCTGACTGGGGCAACACTATAGGAGCCAGGTATGACCTCGCTTCAGTGGCGCATTCCCCCCATAGGATTACACAGAGAGGAACAGAGTTCATGTCATAGATGCTATGATGACCCATGTGTAAAAAGAGATGTGGTTGAAGCTATGAACAGGCATACAGTAGAGAATACAAACCTGTTAAAGTGAATATATAAACGATCCAGTAACACAACTAGAAAAGGTCTAAATGACCAAATTGTCTCGTGGAATATGTTGATCAATATCAAAAAATCATCTGATCACTTTCCACCACAAAGTAAGTCTGATTCACAATAAAACAATTCTCTGAATCAACCTGGGTTCCATGTTTCATGTTGCATTTGCTGATAAAACGCTCCTCCCTGCTTTGTTAAGATGAGCGTTTGTACTAGAGCCAAAGCAAATTGCTGCTTTCTCATTGCTGCCCCATCAGTCATTAGACATGTAAATGACTGGGGCTCCGTAGAGAGGGGTTGAAGTCACAGTTCAATGTTAAAACAAGCAGACTGACCGGTAGTATCCTTCAGGAAAAGACTGTTTACTTTGTTGGGGGCATCAAATTATGACCTTTACACAAAACCCCCTCCCCTAATCAGTCAGCAGGTCTGTGGGCATGATTGCTTCTAGACCTTTGAACTGGTTAAAAGGCTCTGACCATGAACATTCATTAGACATTAGATATCACCTTGCATCACTTTTATTTTCATTAGTATTTTGATATGTCCATAAAGGGAATTGGCATTAGGTGTTCGGAGGATTTCTCCTGTTGTGATGAAACATAATCTGTGTGTCTACTTGTGCACAAAGAGTTAAAAACTAACCTACTATCAGCCTGTAGGTGAGGAGATAAAAACAACTGTCTGCACCCAGAAAGTACTGGCAGCCCAATGTGTTGCACGTTCTTACATACTTGATCACATGGATTACATGTGTTGCTATTCTGTAGTTTCATATTCAACAACACAACATCTGACACTACATTGTTTACTCTACACATTAATAAGCTCATGCACATTATCTGTTGCTCAGCCCCCCCCCCATCTCATCTTAAGAAAACTGAATGACGAAATCATTGCGAGTGGACATTTGTATCTACACTGGGAAAAGAGAAGAGCACACAGAGTGGAAATAAAACGAAGTGTGCGTCTACACACATGCATACACACACACACACACACACACACTGCAGAAGAGTACAGTTGAGGCTACAGTGTAAGTGATGAAGCAGCAGAACCGTGCTGGCATCGATAAGGATCCGGCCTGACATTTATTAAAGCACTCTTCCTCTCGCGCTGCAACACTGGAACTTCCACACGGAGCCGCTGGACGAGGCATAATTAAAAAGGTAATGGTGCTGGCAGTGGCCTGGCTGGCATGGCTCGAGGGCTGCCCACCGCTATCAGGGCAGCCAGAAATAAGAGGTCGATCCATTTCAACCCATCCTCCCACAGTCCCTCTCCATCGGCTCCAGGCAGACAACGTCTGCAACCTCTCACGCCGCCCGAGTGGACCAGAGCTGAGCCGAAAGGTGGAAGTCACAGATAGGGCCTTATCTCGCAGGTTAAAATTTAATTGTTGTCTTCCCTCCACTAAGTTTTTCCTCCAAGTTCACTTCAATCTTTAATGAAGATTAGTGAGTCCCAACAAAGCCTTATCAACATGTCTGGGCAAAGGCCTAATCAGGGTAGCCTTCACACACATAACCAAACACACACGCACACACAGTGCTTACATTTTCGAGTACAGATTTAATATGGCAACAAAATTGCATGTGGAGATGCTACAAACATCATCAACCGTGCACACAAGATGACTCTCAGGAAGAAAAAAAATGACACACTCATGCACACATGCAGGGGTGGCAGCAAGGCACCACTCTGCTGCAGCACCTACTGTACCAGCTACATCCAATTACACTGCCAACCTACAACATACACTACAGACTGCTGCTTTCCTCCTACTGTAATATCATCATGCAGTTTTAACTTGAAATAGATTGAATGGTTAGCAATGTGACACTTTAAATGTAGGCGGTTTAGCTTAGTAATGTCCTGAACTGTTTACCCAGATGGGATTATGAAGTGAAGAGATGAACAATTTGGGTTGTTATTCTCACTACCCATGCATGCCTAGAGGTCAACAGTGAAGACAAAATCCCATTCATATTCTACATGGAAGATTTTGATTATCAGCCATAATGTAATGACCATCCAAGGTAGTCTTACAAGGAGCTATGAGATACCTTTGCCTATTTTTCTGTTTTCAAATTTCATAAAAAATGTTCTCGAATCGAATGTTTATGCTCATCAATCATCTCATAGTTGTTTCGCTTAGTTCCATGCTTACATTTCTGCATATAAGTAATAACCCGCCATAGAGGACACTAATTCAGGAGAATATGCCGACATAATTCAACGTGCGAGGAACACACAAAAAGAACGTACAGAAGCACAGAAACACGGAGTGAAGCAGCTCATAGCCATCCCAGATCAAGAGCTAATAGAGGATGTCCCATTAATGACAGCCCCTGTTAGAGCTCAGCCAATCAGAGAAGACATCCTGGATTCAATCTTAATGCCACAGCACAACCATGCCTCCACTAAAGCGCTGCATTTATAAGACAGAAGATGCTATTTTCATTAAAGTCATATTATAACATATGTTCGAACACTCTCTAAGGAATGCATGTTTAAGTATGCATGTACGTGCGCACGCACACACTCACACTGAATGGAGAGCAGTGGTTCATTTTAAGCAGAGGTTGTATTTCATTTATTGGTATCAGAGAGGTAGGAAATAGCAATATCGGCACCTAAATGACATACAAGGCATTAAACACACACACACACACACACACACACACACACACACACACACACACACACACACACACACACACACACACACACACACACACACACACACACACACACACACACACACACACACACTCTTCCCCGAAGACAGGAGCTGCATTCACACCAAATCATGGCTAAGTGGATGTGACATATGGGGAGATGAAGAACACGCTTTTAAAAAAAAAAAATTATAATACAATGTGTGTAGGTGTGTATGTGTGTGTGTGTGTGTGTGTGTGTGTGTGTGTGTGTGTGTGTGTGTGTGTGTGTGTGTGTGTGTGTGTGTGTGTGTGTTTGACAAAGGGTATTTTAACGTCCTGCCTTCTTCTGTTCCTCCGTGATATGAGTTGTGGAATGACAGCATCGGCAAAATTGCTTCTGTAGGAAGCTATATATGAAGTTTAAGGCAACAAATGGGAGTCAATTCACTAATAACTGGCAACTCTGCCTCTGCAGCCAAATCCCATACGAGTCCTCATATGTAAAGTGCTTTCCACAGAGCAGAAATTATTCCCTTCTGCCCTCCTCACACACACACACACACACACACACACACACACACACACACACACACACACACACACACACACACACACACACACACACACACACACACACACACACACACACACACACGCACAAATGCCTGCAGAAGCATACACATATCTAGATGGCCAAGAGGGATAAGGGAGGGAGAGAGAGAGAGAGAGAGAGAGACACAGAGAAAAGCTGACTTAAACATTTTTCTCCATTTCACAAAAGTAGCCGTGCAGTTGTCAACATGATGAATGAGAGAATAAAAAGAGAGAGAGACATAGGCAGAAAAGAGAGAGAGGGAGGTTGGGGAGGAACAAGTTTTAGAAGGGGGGGAGTGTCCGACCTGAAGATGTGACAGCAGCTGTTTTCATTGTAATATTCCTTTAAGTAAAAGCAAACGTTGATAATTCTACTATTGTAATTGCATCTGAATAAGAATGTGTGTGTGTGTGTGCGTCTCATCAAATGACGGTGCTTGCAAACATGCCCTTTCGCTCATTTAATGATTAGACGGTCAGCAAAATTGTAGGTGTGGGTGCTTGTATGCATGAAGGTAAATGCACCCCCACGCACACTCACACACACATTTATGACCCCATCCTGCTGCTCGTCATTAAACAGGTGAGAACTGACTCTAACGAGCAGCCTCAGCATGTTGCTGCGATGGACTGAAAAGCTGCATGTTCGGCATGCATGTTGGAGTGAGTGTGTGTCAGTGCATAATGAAGTGAGAAATGTAAAGCGAGAAGGACCACATGCTGTCAAATGACTGATGCCTTGAATTTGTGTATTTAAATCAGATTTCGAAGAAGAAATTAGCGAAATTGTGTAATACAAGATCAAAATAACAATAAAAACAACAACAATACAATAAATAATGGTATATGAGGTGATGGCTCGTGTGCCAAAGTCCAGTGCGTCGCTCTGTTTTCTATTTTCAGTTTTACAAAGTGAATCATGCAAGACTGAAGTGAAATACATCCTATTGTTTCATCCATGAACAAATGCACATTCCCATGTGTAAAGGTTGATGCTGCAAACTATCTGATCCCATGTATGACATTTGCTTTTTTTAATGCTTAAATTGAAATCTCAGGGTTTTTCGCACAGGTTTTCCATGAAGTGCATGATGACGATGGAGATTGTTGGTGGGTTCAGAGGTTTCATTTCCACATTAGTGGTTTGGATGAATAAGATAAACTTGGCACTCTGGACTACATACCTGTGATGTCACAGCATCCCATGATCTACACTATTTACTTGATGACTAAAACGTTAAAACCAAAAAGTTAAATGGCCACCTGGGGTGTTAAACAGAATATCTTTCTTTAAGCTACTTATAAAAATAATTCTTAAAAAAAAAAACAGGTGTTTGGGATAAACAATGGAACACAAATACATGTCTCACACACACACAGCTACTGCGGTACTATTTTTTTTTTCTTTTAAATCTGAGGTCAAATGACAATTGTGGAAAAAAAAAGAAATGATGGAACTCTTGCAGAGATTGTAATGTGTTAAACACATTGTGAAAACAAATGTTTTTGTTCTTTTTCTCTAATTCTCTCTGTAGATCACTGACCAACAAGAACAGACTGAGAGACTGGAGACAAAACTCCCTCACTGCCAGAGTTAACGTCAAGCTGCAGATGTCTGAACAGAAAGGCGGTCCGCAGGCATTTCGCTCAACAGAAACTAGAAGGATTCACTGCTCTGACATGTTTCAACGCAGCATTTTACAACAGTGATACCCTTCAAGTGTGAGAGAGCAGTGCAATGAAAGAGAGAAAAAGAAGAAACAAGAAAGTTAAATATCTGGTACCACCTGCTGGTCAGAATCAGATGAGATGAAACAGCAACACATCTACACACACTGTCATATTTTCTTTTAAGGCCTGTAAATGCAGGAGAGACAAATATAGAACTGAACTGAAGCAAAGCGTTCACTTAGATATGATATGTAGCGTAGAAAAACAGCACTGAGCTTGTCTGACTGTGCTTTTGAAGGCATGGAGCCTATTATGACCAGTAAACAACATGAATATTCAATGTGAAACGCCCATCTTCTCCGGATGGCCTAGAGGACTTGCTGGCTGATTGTGATCCATGGTCGCTGACAATCGGCCTATTGCAGAGGGCTATAACCTGGTGCTTGTGTGGTGATGACAGTGTGAGGCGGCGGCCTCAAACGGAGCAGTAATTGGACATTACTCCTGTGGGGAGAGGCTAAAAGCATCTCTGCCACTCTTTGTGCTGACATCCCTCTTTTACTCTCATCACACTCTTCTCCATTTCCCTTCGCTCCGGCCAGCGCTCCTTTAATTGTAATGGCCTTTCTGGGAGTGTTAAGAGCAGCTCAGAGACACTGGACATCACTTTAACAAATACAAAGAGAACCTTCATCATTTACACTCCTGAGCCCTCTCTGTCTGTGTGTTTGTATCTCCACACCAGAAGCCCATTCATCCACACTGATCACTGTTTGTGTCTATTGAGCCTTTTTCACCATTTTGTGCAGATGAGTATATTCGCACACATCACATCTAGGACTGAGCTGAAGATATTTGTCCGTATGTTTGTGTGTGAGTGTGTCTGTAAAATCCCCACCACATAGATCTTTCCTCTTTAGCCACAGATGCTAGTGTTTATCTGTGTTAATAATGTAAGGGTGGCTTTAACAGCTCGCCGGTTGCTTTGTGCTATCACCATTAAGGCCAAGCTTTCATTTTTAATGAGGAGGGAACAAACTCTTACAGCTTCACTAACATTAACAAATGACTATGGGTTCAAATTGCACTAATCAGCATGGATCAATCAGCCCAGAGCAATCAGTGTCACAGGTACAGTTTGGATTGGTTTGTGTGTCCAGAGAACAGTCAATACTCATCGGGCTAAATGTCTCTCTTTTTGGGAGGGTGTCTATGTTCCCTCAACCATATTTTGCCTGAGTCGTATCTCCCTTCAGCCGTATTTTTCCCTCAGCCCTCTGTTCCCTCAGCCCTTTGGTCCTTCAGCCCTTTGGTCCTTCAGCCTTTTGGTCCTTCAGCCCTATGTTCCCTCAGCCCTATGTTCCCTCAGCCCTATGTTCCCTCAGCCCTTTGGTCCTTCAGCCTTTTGGTCCTTCAGCCCTATGTTCCCTCAGCCCTATGTTCCCTCAGCCCTATGTTCCCTCAGCCCTTTGGTCCTTCAGCCCTTTGGTCCTTCAGCCTTTTGGTCCTTCAGCCCTATGTTCCCTCAGCCCTATGTTCCCTCAGCCCTTTGGTCCTTCAGCCTTTTGGTCCTTCAGCCCTATGCTCCTTCAGCCCTATGTTCCCTCAGCCCTATGCTCCTTCAGCCCTATGCTCCTTCAGCCCTATGCTCCTTCAGCCCTATGTTCCCTCAGCCTTTTGGCCCTTCAGCCCTATGCTCCTTCAGCCCTATGTTCCCTCAGCCCTATGCTCCTTCAGCCCTATTTTCCTTCAGCCCTTTGGTCCTTCAGCCCTATGTTCAATACTCCCAAAATATCAATGTTGGGATATTTTTTACCTACCATGTGAAAGGCATGACCAATCCCTACTCTGCCTCTGAATATGTTACCCTGATATTCTTACCTTAAGCAATCTCACTCTTCATGTCTAAAACTAACCAACTCAGCAAACGGAGGCAACAAGTACTTGCCAGTTTGTTATTGGAATTGTTGGCAGGATATCTCAAAAAGTTGTTGTTGATTGTTTGATGGTGCTGAAGGGACATGGAGCTGAGGGATCATACAGCAGGCCTGACACCCTGAAACGGTCCCGTATGCTTCTGACTGATTGCACATTTGTGACGAATGTAAAATAATAGTGTAGGAGTGAGATTAATGTTCCAACTAGACAAACAACAAGAGCTTCCATTAACCTCTGGGCAGCAAAAGACCGTAAAATTAATTGTATAATTTTGAGAGGACAAATTTCATGAAGCCTTACAGGGTGCTAGAGAAGTACACTTGTATAGGACACTCCTCACAGAGTTGAAGGTTTTACATAGAAAGGGTACACAGTTAATCATTCGGGGAGGATGAGGAAACAATTACCCATCAGAGCTGTTTTCTATTTAATGTATGAATTAAGCTTTGGACTTTGAACATACAAGCAGGATACAGTGACTTGAAGCTGTTGATTGCGGTTTTCTGTCAACTATACAAAAACATTGTTTGTAAACAGCACAAATTCACAATAGCTGCAACCACGTACACATAATGGTTCATGATTTTTGCCATGGTACCTGAATCTGATTTGAGAAGTTATGCACCTTTTTATTATAGGCCACTCTCACTGCAAAACCCCTTTTTTGCCAATTGGCATAAACACCTTCACACACCTTCACACACACACACTTGACCTTCATACCAAATTCCAGCCTCCCAAGGCAAAAACTGTTGTCGCCAAAGGGTGGGAAAATTTTCTAAAATAAAAATAATAATATAATAATTCATTAAAAACATTATAATTGGAAGAAATTATGGTCTTATCTATGATTAAATCAAATCAAACCGAGGCTGTATAAAAACAACAATGAATGATAACTAGGCTTCCCCTGATACCGAGTTCAATAAAAGGCCAATATCGACCCCATATATCGGTATACATCAAACACAGTTTTTACCCAAACAGCTCTGGTACCATATTATCAACACACAGTTCATCATAAAGCTTCAAAGGAACCCCAACTCTCTCCAACAATGATCCTCACGCAACTTTCCAATTAGCTGCCATGTCAGTGTGATTGGGCTGCAGAGCCTTGATTGGGCCTGGAGGCCTGTTGACGAACACTGATAGAGGCTAAACCAGGCCAAGCTGTAATTGATATTATGAAGAGGGTGGAGGAACTGCTCGCGTGTGTGTGTGTTCACTCCATCTTATTATGTGTATTATAAATTCCTGTCACTCCTTCATGGCGTACGTTGATTTAACTGATTTCTACTATAAAATGTTTCAGACATGTGCCTTGATGTTTCCTCTAACATGTTTTTTATAATAATAATTTAATAAATGTACATGTATAACAGCCAAATAATCTAGTTCTGGTAAAGCCAAAATGCACTGAACAGGCATACATACGATGGACTTAACACAATGGAGTGGTGCAGAGGCAACAGAGGAACCACATGGACTGTGTATATTTCCACATATCTAAGCTGGTTGTGATTGATCTTTCCTCCTGCTATTAGATTGGTATTGATGTGCCGGTAGGACAGATGGCCACACCTACAGCCAGGGTCACGCTTCAGAACCTCAAAATTTAATCGAAATAATAATACATTTTTTATGATCAAGCTGCATGGAGGTTTGGAAGCGAGCGCTGAGTTGCAGGGAGTGTGCAGGGTAACATTAGGACCAAGCGTTTACAGCCAGCATTTACGAGTCCGCACTAAAACACACCCTGCACGCAGTGGAAACTGGGAAACATAACGGCAAAACACTTTGTGTTTAAGATACAAAAGCTACCAGTTCATCCAACACATGGCTTGCGCTCAGCCAAACAATTAACATTTCGGCGGTGGGTATTCAGTTATCTCGCTTTCAAAATATCTCTGGATGATTAACAACTGTTTCTACATCGTCTTCAGCTTCATCTGCAAAATCATTCTTTCATCCTCACTCCCTTTCAATCACCTTGTAGCTTTCTCAATCCAACCTCCACACTTCAGATAAAAAGGCATATATGATTAGCTGTAAATAATATTCCATCGATGCTGGTGCTGAATAATAGATACCAGGGTCTTAACTGTGGATGTTTTTACCCCAAAAGACCTGGCGGGGGCTGAAGGACCCTTTTCTTCTTTTATTTCGTTATTATGGAGGGAAGGGGGGGGAAGAGAGAAGAAAAAGAAGAGAAAGATAGATAGATAGATAGATAGATAGATAGATAGATAGATAGATAGATAGATAGATAGATAGATAGATAGATAGATAGATAGATAGATAGATAGATAAAGAGAAGGAGGGAGAGAGTGTGCAGCAGCATGGCAGAGGCAGGCAGAATTAAAGAGGCTTTTTTGTGGCGTTTAATATCCATTCATTGGCTGGACTGCTGACACAGTGAGAGCACTGCGCTCAGGATTTATAGCCACTTCTAATGGGCATGCCCAGAACCAAAGCACTGCAGTCAGCACATTCTCCCTCTGTGCGCACACTCACAAAGACAGCCCACTGAACACACACACACACACACACACACACACACACACACACACACACACACACACACACACACACACACACACACACACACACACACACACACACACACACACACACACACACACCTGTGCTGTAGATGTCTTAGCACATGTACCAGTAAACCCACTGGATGTGGAAACGTACAGATGTAGTGCTGTCGTGTGATTTTATGGGCCAAATACAGACATGCACGTACACACACATGCACTCGCACACACACACATACACACTGACCTGCCCAGCTGGGGGTCTCCATGTACAGCCAACTGGTCGGAGAGAAGGGACTTTTGTGCTGCCCTGTTAGACAAGCAGAGAACAAAGAGAAAAAAACAGTTAGCCATCAAAGACACCAAACGCAGGTTGTTTAAAACAAAACCACACAGGGAGAGATGGAAAACGAGACTGGATTCACATGTTAAGAGTCCAGTGTTTTAACCCACCACTGATTCATGTGAATGCCATCAGATGGAGATAGCTGTTCAATATGTTAGTGAGCTGCAGTGGAACGTTCAGGGGCGTGATATAGACAATGCAGGCAGTGCATTGGCACCGAGGCAGTTAACATTCAAAGAATTAAATTAACAATGCTGACATTTGCTATACATGACTTCAAAACAGTAAAACCATCCCCATCATGTTTTTTTGTTGTTTTTTGTCTGATCAAATAGTCAGTAGCGATAACAGAATCATGAGTTTGCAACATAAACTACAAAAAAGTCATCTAAAAAATAAAAATTCAATTTAAAGAACATTTTCTTATTTTCCTTGGTATTTTGTGTCATAGACATTTATGCAATGATGATTTATGGGTAATATGTTGACATTGTATTTGATCATTTGACAAGACAATACCTTAACTAAACATTCAACCAACACCACAAAACTACATCCTCTAAATGTAATCAAGCTACATCAGTTTTATTGAGGTGTACTTAATAAACAAGCAACTGAGAGTATATTAAAATGATTGTACTGAATAATGGTTAGTTTGGTTGGCCTGCTCTTAAACTCCAACACATTGTTTCAGCCAAATCGCAATGCTTAAAGAGTAATATCTATTACTCATCGGACTCCACACTTATTTCAGATGAAATGTCCTGCACTTAATCAATAATATTTCATAGTCATATTTTGTCTCGTTACCTAGATCACATGAAGGCACCTGAGATGACTCCATTCACTGAAATAGACCCTGATATTTCCTTCTATGCTTTTGAGGATTTCTCCATATAGTGTGTTTTGTTTACTGTATTTGGTGACACTGGAGGGTTAACATGACCAGATATATCACACATTTATCATCTTTATCAAAGGAGATTCAAAAGTCCAATTGATTTTCACCACAGCAGAGAAGAAACCTGAAGAAGAGCAATGCTGCTGGTGGTGAACAGGCCGTTACATTCTGCCACTTTTTTTCTGGATGCAAATTCAACAGGCCTTGCCTATTAGAGAGCCTCTGATCACTGTTGATGATGCATCTGCCATCGCAGTGTCATGAGATAATAAAACTGTGTTATTAAAGCCAAATATTATTTCATCCATCCCATCAGTGACCACAGCTCAGCCTCAGTCCGCTGACAGAAACTGACACTCATATGATACAAAATCATGTTAACATCTGGTGCTGCTGCTGCACTGTCATCAGATATATGGTACAAACAACACACACACACACACACACACACACACACACACACACACACACACACACACACACACACACACACACACACACACACACACACACACACACACACACACACACACACACACAAATATATCACAGGGTTGTATTCCCAAGATTAAGCTGGAGAAAAAGAGGTAAAGGAAATATGGAAAAAATGAAAAGTAAAAAGTCCTCATGTAGCCAAACAGCAGCTGTGACAATGGCGCTTGTTGGTGTTAGTCGGACAGGCGACAAGAGGCAGGAGATTGGTTAATGGTGGAGTGAAGTCTATTTTGATTAAAAATGCATGCATAGAGCACAGGATGGCGGCAACTGTGTGTATGTGAGCGTCTCTTAAATGGTTGGCATTAATCTGAAATATAGCACACATATAGTGTCTGTTTGTGTGTGTGTGTGTGTGTGTGAGAGAGAGAGAGAGGACTTGGAGAGCGAGAAATGGAGCTTTGGTTTTATTTTTAAAAGTTTGGTGGTATAAGTGCTGATGTATGTTTAGTTTGTTTGTTAAAATGTGAATCTTTCGTTGAAAAGAAAAAAAAAGAAAAGAAGAAATTGGGCTACAGGAAGAAGAGAATAGAGGAGAAAAGAAAAGTGGTTTAGATGCAGAGCAGACAGCAGAGAGCAGAGTGTGAAGCACAAATGAATCTATTCACCATGATGATGAGTTCATTCAGCAAACAATAGCAAATGGATAATCAGTAAAATGTTTAATATACTTTTCATCTCCTCCCTTGACTAGGAGCAATAGCAGACATATTAACACATAATTTAACAAATATAAACCAAATGTCCACAGCAGATGCATTGACACAAACACAGATATAATACTGCTGGTCTGGACAAAAGAAATCTAACTGCATTCACTCTACAACAAATATTACTGTAGTACTTTAATTTGCACATATCCATAATTTTGAATAGAAAATGAAAACATGCTAACAAAGACATGTGACCACTACAACTCAACTCAATATACATTTAGAGGGGCACTAGCAGTCAATTAGGATTGAAGCTGCCAGACATTTAATGTATTGCTTATTTGACAGTATGTAGACTAGGAAGTGCTTCTGTGGCATGTTTTCTTTTGTTTATTGTTATTTGTGTATCAAACCAAACATATTGGGGTAGTATGTAGTTTTGCTTAATATAATATATATATATATATATATATATATATATATATATATATATATATATATATATATATTATAAAACCTGATGGACCATCCAGGGGTCGCCCCCACCTCAGGTCAGGTGTTCACGTCCTTATTTGCTTCTTGTATATTATCGTCCTTGATAATAATAGTAACAATAGCTTTAAGTAGCAACTATCATAATTAGTAATAATAAGTAGTAATATATCACTATTAATATAACTATATATGGCTACAATACAGTACATAACAATAACAGTATAACAGTAAATATAGACTATTTATACAGTAAAATACCATTTTGCAGTAAATATAAACACTTTTTAAAGTACTCAAAGCCTACTTCCCACTAGAGTAGGTGTCTTCAAACCACACACAGACTCAATCGGTGAAAATACCAGCCACACTCTGTCGCTGTTGGTGAATATAATAATAATAATAAAGTGTTCGGCCGAAATCTGATTTGTGACAGAAATCTAATAACAGCTGGATGTAGTGGTCTAACACTAGTTATCACAGTGTCTGCACTCCGTAAAAACCTCATCTGTCATCAGTGTAATTAAAAGTGCCTCCTCGCCCGTTGTTGCTGCTTGCCCCTAATGAATTGCGGGAGGATAAATAACAGGTTTAGGATGGGGGGGAGGGGAATCGAACACAATTATTCTAACTGACCGTCACGGCCACAGGAAATTATGTCAGATATCTCTGTGGAGTGGAGGGGTGTGATGTCATGACCTACTAACGTTTACGGGGCCGCCCCTTTTTCTGATCAACAGCTACTTTTGAAATAGCGTGTGATCGGCTCAAAGAAGTGGATCACTTTAAAAGTGTGTCAATGAATCTGTTTGTGTGTGTGTGTGTGTGTGGGTGTGTGTGTGTGTGTGTGTGTGTGTGTGTGTGTGTGTGTGTGTCAGGGCTGAGCACCTCGACTAGGGGCCCATGGCAGGTGACTGGGCCTGATTCCATTAAGCAGCCAGTAATTTGGCCCACGCTTAATCAAATCAACTTTAATACCTCCAATCAAATTACAGCAGCCTCCTGTGTCCCATCACACTGAGCCAGAGAAGAAGAGTTGGGGGAAGAGATGGAGGGAAGGAGAGAAAGTGAGAGAGAGAGAGAGAGAGAGAGAGAGAGAGAGAGAGAGAGAGAGAGAGAGAGAGAGAGAGAGAGAGAAAGAGAGAGGGAGAAATGAGGAGAAGGAAATCGGAGTACAACAAACTTGAAAATGGGATTTTGGGGAGATAAGTGGTAAATCGGTTTTAGCCACATGTATGGGAAATTCTTAAATAAAGAGTGAATATAGGGTGGGTGGGGCAAATTTGAGGAGGAAGCAAGTGAGGAGATTGGAAAGAGGGGTTGCGGAAATGAAAAAGAATTAGGAGGAAGGGATAAGGCAAAGAAGTGAAGGAAGAAGAAAAGGAAGCAGGTAAGAAAGAATGAAGCAGTTTGAAGTGGCTGTTTGTAGACCTCTGTGTTTGATGGAACAGTGTGTGTGTGTGTGTGTGTGTGTGTGTGTGTGTGTGTGTGTGTGTGTGTGTGTGTGTGTGTGTGTGTGTGTGTGTGTGTGTGTGTGGAAAAGAGGGTGAGAGAGAAAAGAGAGACACTACAGCAAAAGGAAATTGATTCTCCTTTTCAGGAAAGTGGACCAAGGAGTAAAATAATCACCTCCTCTTCTCACTGCCATTTGTCCTGAGTGTGTTTGTGTGGGAGACAAATTAGAAGATATTAAGCTGGCCACTTCTATTAAACACAAGCGTTGATCATTTTCTAATATGATAGATATCATGCAGTTTGTGTGGTTGAACAATTACCAATGATTGCTACCCTGCACGGATCTTGTCATTTTGGTGATGGCGTAAACACCAATACATATCTGATATCTGTGTGTTTAAAAAGGAATAGCATTACAAATGTTCATTCCACAGATACAAAATGATGAGCAAATAAAAAAAAGGGTGACACATCACATCAAAAAAAGCCACAAGTCTGGACAAAGGTATGCTGCGTTTCAATATATACTACTAAAATAAAAAAGCTGCTATTGATTATTCCAGTTTAAACTGGAAGTTTACAGGTTAAGAGGAGGAGAAAGATACATATAACAATCATATGATTAATTGACAATTTATGGAAAGCATATTTACTGCTCAGCTATACATGAGCAAGACTGACAAATTGTCTAAAACATAAGGCGTAATTCTGGTGGCTGTGGTTCAGAGTACGCTGATTAATGACAGATTAAGTGTTCATGAAACTTTGTTAATGGAACAAGCGAAGCATTAATTATCATACTAAAATGAAGGAGACTCCGTCCATCTGAGGACCCAACGAAGTGCAATGTTGAGTGTGAGTTCATTAGATTTACGGAACGTGTTCATTAGTAGTGCGTTATGTAAACACCAATTAGTGTATTGACAGGAGAGCCCCATAAACTATTACACCGCCAAACAGCATGCTGGGTACAGCTTGCTCTTCGTCCCTCACTACAATTTTAACCATTACACCGCCTAATGGCATTCGGGTAGAGTTCTCAGCGAGTAGCTCGCCTCAATAATAATTGCTACACTGTCAAACGACATGTTGGGTACACCGCCCTCACCTTTGGTTGCTTCAGTATTAACAAATGCACCGCCAAACGGCATGCTGGATAGAGCTTGATTGCTGTCACCCAAATGACGCATGTAGTCTAGCATTGCTAGTTGACGCAACCATGTCATGGCAGGTGTATTGCTCACCCAAGTGTGAGTGTGAATGCTGTATGGGGAAATGTTTCCTATTTAATCATTCTTGCTCCCCCCCACCCAACTCCCCTTCTCAGGTTGCATGCTGTATAAAGCCTTAGCTACAAACATCAGATTCCATAGCATTATCATTATTATACTCCCTCCTTCTTTATGTATTAATCTCCTATTTATGCACATTACTGATTTTGCTTCTTCCCCGGAGTTCTTGTGCTTTCTCGCCTCGCAGGTTCCCAGGAATCGGGGTTATATTTGGACTGTCATCGTGCCACCTACTGAGGCCCTGCTGACACCCACTACTACTACCACTATCATTATTAGTCACATTACTATTATTATTGCCTGTACTATTACGCTTATTGACTTGCTTCTACCCTGGAGTCTTTGTGCTTTCTCGCTTTGCAGGCTTCTATAAATCGTGGCTGTACCTGGACCGTGGATGTGCATCCTGCTACGGCCCTGCTGACACCGACTGCTACCACCATTATTATTATTATTACTAGTCACATTACTATTACTATTACCTGTACCATTAAGCATTTTAGCTTTACTTCCACCCTGAAGCCCTTTTGCTTTCTCGTTCTGCAGGTTTCCATGAATCGTTGTGGTACCTGGACCGTAGTCGTGCCTCCTGCTGTGAGCCGACTGACACCCACTGCTACTTCGATTATTATTATTAGTCACATTACTATCCCTATTTTCATGGCTATAATTCTACTGTAATAATTGCTGCTGTTATTATAAGTAGTCTTATTATATGAATCATTTATGTCATATACATTGAATGTGTTGTATCTAAGAACTGTTATGCTGCTCATTCTGTACACATGACATCTATTGCATTCTGTCCATCCTGGGAGAAGGATCCCTCCTCTGTCGTTCTCCCATAGGTTTCTTCCTTTTTTCTCCCTGTTAAAGGGGTTTTTTAGGGGAGTTTTTCCTGTGCCGATGTTAGGGAAGGACAGAGGATGTCGCATGTGCACAGATTGTAAAGCCCTCTGAGGCAAATTTGTAATTTGTGATTCTGGGCTATACAAAATAAACTGAATTGAATTGAATTGAATTGGAAACTTGCATCCTTCATCCTAATAACGAGGAACGCGTCTTTTTAAAACCTACCAAATCACTGTGAAATCGCTTTGGTACTCCTTTTCTTTATAGTCAATATCATGTTTGTCTGTTTCTTGAGCTAATAAGTAAAGCCAAACAGCAACAAGACACTAATTAATTTAGTAGTTAAAAAATGTAAAATCTCTTTTCCTGAAAATCCTTAATTCTCCTCTGACTGTCTTTACTTACACTTGTGGAGTTATTCTCTCAAATGTGCAGTTTAGGACACACATGCACACACAAAATCTGAAAGAATTACCTCAAGTGACAGTGACATTTAGCGTTTGGATAAGCTTATCTGATCAATTATTTCATACAAATTAGTCTTGTGTTCATAGTGCTGACAGGATGTTCCATGTGGTTGAATGTGGTAGTTTCTATGGTGTTTCTGGGTGGTTACTATGAGTTTGAATTAGCAGAGGTACTACAACTACTGCAACATGTAGTGTCAGTAGTAGAATTAGCATATGTATCAGAAGTAGTACTACTAGCACTAGAAGCAGTAACATTGCTGCACATAAAAGTAAACTAAACATGACTTGCAGCCAAGCAAAGCTGAGTATGATTGTTTTTTGTAGTACCAAAGCAACTTTGGTTTTGATATATGAGTTGAATTGTGGCTGGAGCTACCTTCACTGGAGAACATCGCCATGACAGCAGGTAACAAACTATAAGTCAGTTCAAATGATATCTGTGTCCGTCAAGATAACATTAATGGGCTATTTGATTTTAAATCTACCGGACCAAATATAATAAAAATGTTTGTACTTTACCAGCAGAGATATTGTGTTATGTGTAGAATGGAATGATAGGAGGTTCTGTAAATGGGGATAGTGTTTTTTATGTGCAAATGTAAAAGATAAGTGGTGGAAATGAGATTGACCTGGTGTGTCAGTGTATCATGTGCTTACATCTTTTGCAATTGGACATCCCACTGCTCTTATCTAGAACCCAGAATCCCATATTCCCCCCCTCAAGTTAGACCCCATACACCTTCTTCTTCTCACTAGCATCCCAGCAGGTCTTTGCAGCAGTTCCGCCAGCAGGTGTTTGTGAACCACAGCCCTGAGAATTCTCCTGGTGGGGACGAGATGAATGGTTGCAGTGCCTAGACGCATCTCAGCACCACCTTTACTAAACCACATGTAGCAAATGTTAATGAGAGCTCCCAAATGCCAGCGCACAAAGGAGATAGGCCTGTTAAACACACAGTCACTGATGAATAGCTGCAGGAGCGGCTATGAGACTATCACCGGCACTAACAGAATAACTGAAGGTGTGGGGATAGGAAAGAGGACATTAAGGAAGAAAGGAGGCAAGCTCAACCCGCAGGGTGTACCATGGGTAAGACCAGTGACAGGAAATAAACATTAGAAACAAGTAGAAACTGGAAGAGCAAGATATAGGACTAGATGTGCATAGGAAAAGAAAAAAAATAAACAATGAAGGGAAACATGAATAAACGTGGAGTGGGATTGCTGATGGGAGGGTTATAAAAATGAAAAATGACTAACTGTAAAGCCACCAAAATAAGAGACAACACAGGAAAAAAAAACATACTGCCACTCACAACAAAAGCCTGCATGAATAATCACAAAGACCACAATGCTTTACTTCCAATTTGTGTTGATTTAGGAAAATGTGAGAAGCCGTAAAAAAGGTGACAAGGATGTAAAATCGTAAAAATCCATCATGTCGTACGTAAAAATCCCGCCTGCGCTGGGATGAATGGAGAAAGTAATTTGCTGTGTGTTCAGGGATAGATAGTTGTT
This sequence comes from Anoplopoma fimbria, assembly GCF_027596085.1. Classification (NCBI taxonomy): domain Eukaryota; kingdom Metazoa; phylum Chordata; class Actinopteri; order Perciformes; family Anoplopomatidae; genus Anoplopoma; species Anoplopoma fimbria. The sequence goes on from NC_072455.1 coordinate 7,760,569, forward strand.
ATGTTGTAGCAGGGGTGTAGCACTGTTTGGTTTGTGGTTTGGAGGGAAGAACCGCTGTGAGAGTTCCTGATGGTTGGGTGTCTGGCGGTGGGGAAGACATTAAGCCTGTTTTTTTGCGGTAATGAGGAGAGCTGAGCTGAGAGGATGTTGGAAACCCAGCTTCCTCACCAGCAGTAATCTCCTAGGTTTAATCTTGTTTAATTGGGAGCTTCTTCACTGGGAGTAATGGGCCTTTTTATTTTCAGATGTGTACAAGCTGCCGGATGATGCTGGCTACTGATCCCCACTTGACTCTTTCTCTCTCCTCTGGATATTTTACAGACACCATGATGCCTCTGTGTACTTTTTGGATCAGTCTTCATGACCACAATCATTCCTTGACTACCTTTAATTTGCCATAAGATGTCAAGTATAAATACAACAACAGAACATGAGTGGATTCCACCAATTTTGAGTCAGCACTCCTCCCACCATGGTGTAAATGACTCCTCTTGCTGATCTAGGTATATTCATGTGGTTTACCAGATGGCAAATGAGGCTCAACTGCAGGGCCACGATGAGGGATCAGGGGCTTGTCCCTTACTTAAGTGACATTTGATGGGAAGGGGTGCGGCTAGAACCTTGGTACCTCTTTATAGTGAGAACATAACAGGGGAGGCCATAAAGATGCCACTGAGCTGGCTGTACAATGGCAAGTTACGTTCACTCCAAACTTCAGCTTCCAGAAAAAAAAGTTTGTATTTTCCTTTATGCACTGGTTGAATTGGATTGTATGTTCGCATTATTTAAAGTTGATAGCATGCACACTGAAAATGCACAGCTGACACCTTGTTTGATTTGGTAAATTTAGATTCTGATTTTGCGACAATTGCAGCAGAAGCAACACTGGAATTACACTGTATTTAGCCACATTTCTCCTTGTCACATATAAAAAGAAAGCAACACTTCACATGTTGTGTTACTGTTTATCTGATCCCTGGTCAGTGCAGGCGGTGTATGATCTGCAAGGGTTAGAAAGCAAAAGAGGCACAAATTGATAGTTGTTAGTTTCCTAAATTAAGTACAAGAGTTAAGCTAGGAGGCCAAAAATATCCATTAACTAGCAGGATAACTTGCAAGTGTGCAAGTTATTCTTCATTCATTTTTGAACTGTGGACTGGGAGAAGGCCTGCCCTGATTTGCAGTCAGCTCAAACAGAAACTGTATAACATTGTTTCTGGGTTTCACCTTGATTTGATACTCTTGACATCTCTTGAAATGACAATTGTGACTTGGGTCTCAATCGCCTGTAGGGAATGAGCTGAGAGCCCACAGAAATTTGTCAGAAAAACTTAAGCAGTGATTCAGACAAAAAACAGATCTGCGTTAAAACAAGGAGGGGCCTCAGATGTACAGGAAACCGGTGAGACGATAAAATACTATCCAGGAAGTCCTTTCTGGAGTAAGAGAATAATGCATGTTAAGGCTTATCAGATTCCAAAACAATGCACAACCGTGTGTGCCGTGTCATCACCATTCATCTATTCAACCAATGTGTTTATGATTCAATTATTTACTAGTGCAGAAAATGCATTTAACTTTAAAAACGTAGTCTACAAAAGTAGGGTAAATATACCCTATCTCAACATATCGCGTAACGGCTTTTCCTTCATGCACACAATTGCGATCTGAAGTGTATTTTTTAGCCTTTGCCTTTTGTTTTCCACTTACACGCTTAAGTATGATTGCGTTTTGGGCACACAGCCAGACAGTAGCTGATGTATCCAGTGGAGACAATGATGGAGGACTGCAGCAGCGGTCACTGTGCTTCTCTTTCACTGTATAGTGTCAGCCTTTCAAAACCATCAAACCTTAGGGACAACTGAATGAATGAATGATCACACAATGAAGAATGATCACTCAGCTGTGTGGCATGTCTTTTGTCTCTAATTCATTCAGAATTTGACCAATGACACACCAGCATGACTGGTTCATGGACTTTTCATTTCGTCCATACTTGAAATGGCATGTGTTCCGAGAAAATGTTGCTCTTGAGCCTTGCCAGAAAGTAAAAATCACAGTTCGGCTTAATTTATAATCCAAAATTGAAAAATGTCTGGAATAACAATGATGGTATTACCATCCATCAAATGCTTATTGGTGGTTTCTGATGAAGAGAGAAAGCCGTTTCAGGACAGGACCAGATTGTGGGCATTCTAGTATCTCTCTTTTAAATTATTTTCACAGACCCACATATCTCTCTATCTTTATGGCGTGGAGTGTCCTTACTTTTGAAGACCCACAGTATGCAGAATGGCCGTTTCAGTCCTCGCCCTCGTTTATTGTACCGGGCCTACATAAAAGCTTGATTGTAGCCATATACTGCAGTATGCTTGGCTGTGTGTTATGGCCACTGATCTTTATGTCTCTCCGCACAGGAGGAAGACCCCAACCTCAGCAAAACATTGGCTACATAGGCATTCATGCTTGTGGCGTGTGCATGGGTGTGTGCGTGATGGAACACTCCAACAGCACTGCTCCTGCCACCACCACCACCACCACCACCAGTCCATCTGCATACGCCCTCCCAGGGGATGCATACAATAGGAACACTTAAATGAGGCATGCATAAATGGATGAAGCCCCTCCCGCATCATACACAAGGCCCTGTGTGTATTTTTCGTGTGTTTTATTCTCCCTTCTACATGCCTGGTGGTGGCAGTTTGATAATTGAAAGTGAAATGGAGAAAAAAGAAAGAAAGAGAGGGCGGGGATATGAAGATGGAGCAGGATGGAGAGGGAGGGTGAAGTTGTAGGCGTCAGACACAATTAACCTCTGGAATAATTTGGGGATCAGATGTGCTGTAAACCCTTCAAAATATAGAAGAAAAAAGATGAGGGAAGGAACGGGTGAGGGGGGACGAGAGGAAAGAGAGTAACATGATAATGTAATGAGTCCCACTGTGGGTTTGTGGACCAAAGCATGTGCTGCATCTGTGTGTGTTTGGGAAGGTGTGTGTGTGTGTTTGTGTGTGCACTCGGGTCTGTGGGTTTCTATTGAATTTGACTACACCATTCTCTCTCTTTGTAAACATCTGAATGCCTCCATGTCCGATGGACGAGCGGTAAGCTGCCATCTCTGGGAGGAATGAACTCTATTTCACGGGTTAGTGCTACAGCCAACAATGACAGCATCTAGCCTTTTGGCTCCATAAAGCACAGTGTGGCCTGCTCTCCATCTCACAAATACTGTTTGCCCATTTTCAGTTCCACCTCAGTGGCGCTATCTCCGGCAAAGCCTTCGCTCTAGGCAACGGGGGGTTGTCGTCTCCAGACGGGCTTGGGTTGTATCCAGACGACAACCCAAGCCAGGTGAAGCTTTTCTGGGGATAACGACCAAAGAACCACAACTCCCCCCTGAAGGCTGGTACCTACAATATCTCTCTGGACCGCCTAATGCAATAAAGACTCGAATGGCACGCAGAGGGAGGAGGACACAGGAAGAGAACGTGCATGGCAGGTTGCAGACACAAAACAATCTGAGATAGCCATGGGTGGGTTAGTCAGAGAGCAATACTAGCAACTTCACCAAACCGCTTCAGAAAAAGTAAAACATCATCATGCTGTGATATATGAATTCTTAACATGTGGTTATTATAATAAGCGATGCAAAAAGGTTGCATTTCTATAAAGTCCATAGGCAGTTCTGTAATCTGTTTTTACATCATGTCAGCCTTCAAAACAACACTCTCTAATGCAGACTAATCTTAATAAGTCTACAGAATTCATAACAGTGGTGAGTGAAATGTAAAATATTCAGTGAAAAAGGAGAAAGCCCGGTTTTGGTCAAAGTAAAACAGAAGGTGGAGTAAGTAGAGCACCCACGTCTCGTTCCACTAGTCTCTCGTAGAAAAGGCTTCAGAGGAAGATATTCAGTCTATAGCAGCACACACACACACACACACACACACACACACACACACACACACACACACACACACACACACACACACACACACACACACACACACACACACACACACACACACACACACACACACACACACCTTCAGTGCTTTCCACTCTACTTCCAGGAGTGCTAAAACTGCTGAGCTGAGAATAATCTAAGCTAGCATTTTCAGTTTGTGTCAGTGGCGGAGGGAAACAATGCAAGACTAATGGGCGGGTTGGTAGAATAAGTGGGTGTGTGCGTACGGTTGTGCGCGTGCATGTGAGAATGCGTGTATCTTCTTGTGCTTGTGTATTTGCGTGCGCTTCAGTCTTCCAGCGGTTGTTACCTTAATGCTAACTCAGACTAATGTATTCACACTTTGGATTAATGCACCTTCGGAGGGGCTTCAGAGAACTTCTGCTAACTCAGGCTGAGGTGCTAGCTCACTAGCATATGGCAGGCCATAAAGGGAGAACGCGAGCTGCGGATGTAAAGCACACAAACACAAATCCCCAATCCCCAAAAGGAAAGCCACTTGACAACTCCCCTTATGCCCAAGCACTCCAGCCCCTGTATGACTTTAATCATCCGAATTAATCATCCTCATCATCATGATGGGCCCCTGTGTCCAGTAATGAGACACAGAACCAGGAAAGAGGGATATAACCTGAGACTGGCTTTGTTCTGTACCAAGTTATCATGAATCAACACCTGCAGTCATGATACATGCTTCAATTTCAAGTTCAATTTAAAATGATATTTTGCAGTTTTAGTTTTTGCCCACTGAACAGAGATACAGTGAAATCAGCTCCCGCGTTTCATTTCCTACATCCTGGTTTCTGTGGTCGCCATGGTCACCGTATTAGCCACCGTATTTACATTGAAAACAATGCAGGTGACCCCTTACTGTCTGAATGCACTATATTTGTGATGTGATGGATTTCTGATTTACACTTGGAAGGGCGCTTTAACAGATAAGAACGTCTATATTACAGTTTTAGTTTTGGTGTTTTTTGGAAAAAGGCAATGAAGAACTAACTCAAAAGTTTGTAATTTATATTGTTATATTATTATATTACATTGGTCTTAAAGCTTGAGCTAAGAACTTCGGCATCCCCATTCTGGAAGTGAGAGTAATTACACCAAAACTTATGATGTGTGCTTATGACGTAAGTCTGCAGGTGATCCGCGTCTGTCCTAGGTGTTGACCGCTTTCTTTTTTAATCTGGCGCATCCACTCCACAATCTTTTAGTCCTATCATAGTCCTAGCTGGTGCTCCGTTGCTATGCCCCCCCCCCCCGTCTTTTTCTTTTAATTACTATATTGAAACAGCTATATGCATTTTACAACACCTGGTGTAAACAGCTTGAGTCCACAATGAAAAACATGTGAGGGGGACAAAAAGTTGTAATAAAAAGGGTAAAAACAAAAATACAAAGGTAAATTAAAGCTGCAAATTTCGTGATGATAGGCCAAACGGTTTTCAAGTTATGTGTGATGTTGTACAAAGCCACGCCCCTATTACCTTCATTGGACCATATCTTGTCAACGCAATGAGATATCAACAAGCTTTTAATAACTTTCGACGATATTGATGGACTGATAACACAGAAAATTGAAAGCAATAGGACTTGGCATTTAGGAGGAGTTCGCAAAAATGTGTTTTTAACAAAATTCAAAATGGCGGAAAACTAGGAGGCGAAGCCTAATAGTATGAGCGCGTTGTTTGATGAGCAGATGGAACTGGATATGTGTATAGAATTTCAAGTCAATCGGACATACAGGGTGAGGGCCGTGGCCTTTCAAAATTAAAAAACACTCTAGGGGGCGCTATAGAGCCGTTTTTCATACTAAAAAGAGAGACCGAAGAAATATCAATTTTTTCACCAGTCCTGATAAGCCTTCCAAATTTGGTGAGATTTTGAACATGATAAAGCCCCCAAAAAGCCAATTAATTTGGCAGAATAATAATAAAAACTACCATTTCAATAGGGCTTCGCTCTGACTTTGTCAGTGCTCGGGCCCTAATAAAGATCTTATAAAGCTTGCAGTGGTTACACATTTTATCATGGATCACTTTGGATGCCCGGTAATGGAAAGTCGCCACAGACACCACACCTCCTGCACACTGCGACATACAGAGAGCTTTGAATTCCTGAGCAAGGAATCATCCCTGATGTTTTAAATGCAAGCTTTTCCAACAACAAAGAAAACTTGTTGAGGAAGTGTTGGAAATTACCAAGACGGTATCACATATTAGTTGCTCCAATCCTAAATCCAGTGTCGGCCTAAAAACAACACACACACACACACACACACACACACACACACACACACACACACACACACACACACACACACACACACACACACACACACACACACACATCAACACACCAGTATTCAGCTCATGTTGTTGTTTTGTGTGTGCACGTGCTCCATGTTTGAATGCTCCGGTATAAATGATTGCACATGTTGTAAGTGATAGCAAGCAAGAGAGAGAGAACGAGAGAGAGAGAGAGAGAGAGAGAGAGGCAGAATGAGAGTGTGTAAATGTGTGTGTGGGTTGGGATGTGTGAAGTGAGACGGACACAAAGCAACAGAGAACAAATAACCCATTAGGTGGTCATGCTAGACTCTCAGGGGCAACACTGTGTGCGTGCTTTCTTTGAGTGTGTGTTTGTATTTGTGTGTGTGTGTGTGTGTGTGTGTGTGTGTGTGTGTGTGTGTGTGTGTGTGTGTGTGTGTGTGTGTGTGTGTTTGAGTGTATTTGTGTGTGAAAGATGGAGAGAGGGCTCCCTCTGTGTGACATGATTGGTACGCATAAAAAGCCACATTCTGCTGACAGTCGCAGAAAGACACAGAAAGGCGACACACACACACACACACAAACACACACACACACACACACACCCTTTCACACCCATCCTCCTCCTCTTGCTCGTCCCACTGCCGTCACTTTATTGATTCTTAATGACACCGGAGTCACTGTCATGGATCTGCTGCGACCACTCTGCTGGCCCTGTTTCATTATATCCGGAGAGAAAGAGACGGAGAGACGCAGAGGAAAAGAGACGAGGCTGTGTGTCTGGTTGCCCGCGGAAACACAGAAACCCCCTATAATCTCCTTAATTGTCGAAATCTCACCGCCCTAATTAATAACACTAGAATAAAAGTGATTTAGGATGGCATAACCTCCTAAAACTATGAAGCACTCTCCAGCATTCTGTGGGTGAAAAATCTGTTTACTGCTCAGTGATGACTGTATTCATCTCTCGTCCCCCAACAGAGAGCTCTCGCGCTAAATTGTTCACACATCAGCAGACTTTTAGCTAAATGATTAATGCAATTTGGTTTATCATAATTACTTTCTCCACTCTGGTCAAATGAGCAACAGGGTAAGTCTGTTAGCTCACCCAGCACCCAGACTCATTACAGAGAGAGTTTTGACTGCTGCCGGACAATAAATCCACTCCACAGATGCTGTAAATACTGTAGGGATAGACTGATATACAATGTTGGGCTTTTATCCCGAAAGTGATTTGGTTCAGTCAGCAGGCTAGGTTTCAGTCAAATGTTGCACAAATGTTGAACCGTTTTTGAAAAATTAAGGGAAAAAGGAAAATGGTGTGTGTGCTCAACCTGTTCTCTCTCCTAACTCGCTGGGCTTGATCGGTGGCCAAAGCACCGAGGCACCCTTGAATGTCAATATGAGACACACTGGGCTTCCATGTAAGTCCATCAACATAATTATTAACTGTAGGAGCAACTGACGTAGTATAAAGACTGAGTAAGCCCCTTGTTGTGCATCGGTGCACGGATGGCTCTCACAAACACAGGACTTTCACCCAGGAGACCGCTGATCATGTCCGATTTGAAGCCAACTCAACATAGTTGTTAAGTAACATCCATACTATAATGTTGGCAATGTAACAAGCATACTTATTTTAACCCAATCCACGTAGGTTATTTTAAGCCTAACCAAGAATATATTTGTTCACGTAAATTAACCTAAAAACTCAGTTAACATACGTTGGAGGTTTATTTTGAAAAGAGACCATATGCATGTGATGAGGGGAGACTGTTCGTTTCCTGTGAATCAGCAGTTTGTACAAAAAAATTACAAGCTGTTCCCGGCACGTCCAAACCTGATACTATATGGGAACCTAGAGCGTCATAGTTTAAAGCGAAGGGCCCCTGGCTAAGCAGCAGTATTTAAAGAGTTTGGAGTGAGAATATTGAGGTGTGCTTCCATTTCTTCTATTCTATTGAAAATAGAAAACAGGTGGTTGCTTATTACGTAATCAATAGCACTAGTGACCTGTCTTTAAGACGCCTAATAAGGTAATCACATTAAATTAATAGGAAAAAAAAGTGATGTAGGGGAATGCTGCTGCTCTTACAACCAGTGTGATGTCAATGTCAATCCACCGTGTAGGGTAAATACATGTAAACACAGTTTACCCACCTTTCAAAATCTAAAACATTTAAAAACAAGCCAAAGGGTGAATCCTGAAGTTAATCCGTTTTGCTTTTCGTTTTCTTTTTGTTTTGGCAGTTCAACACATCGTTGTATGTTTTACTTTGTGTGGAACTCTGGATGTGGGTATAAAACACATTATAGTGTGTGTTTAATTTCAAATGTGTCACTTTTTGATCACAAGGTATTTACAACATAATCCTGAGCTTGAAGCTCATTAAATAGCATATCAATGTTGCTGCAACGTCAAAGAGTGCATTAAATCTGGAGGAGGGGTATGGAAATCCTCGTAAAAACAAGAAGACTACAAGATGACATCTGAGGTACATTCACTAAATGTAGAGTATCTAAATCAGATCGTTTTATCTTTGCAGAGAACTGCACAATTTAGTACTGTTAACGCCAACCACAGCACACAAATGAGGATGAAGCTCTACCACTGCTTTAAAACTCATATCCAGATGCTGCATTTCTGACTGTTGGTTTCTTTGACCAATATAATCTCTGATATATCACTGATATATCAACTTCATGATCACAGTGGACCATTGAAATAATATAATAAGGGTATGTGCTGTAGATCGGAAACAAAGAACTGGTGATTCTATCACTGTATGATATGAGTCCTTCTCTTGCGATCAACCTAAACAAGGAACCAGCCACTGTGAAAAATTATTAAACAGTGAACTGGCCCGACAACAGGGCTGCTTTGAGGCAACAGATAAGGAGCTGTTCAGATATGAAACGACAAATAACCATAGACTGTATATAAAAAGTGGACCTAGTCATGGTGACATCACCCATTGGTTTGTTGCCTGGAGTTATTAAGCCTTGAGTTCGGTGAATTGGCCGTCATCATCTTGACTTTTTTGAAACCGATAAACAGAAGTTGCCATATTTTGGACGGTGTATACGGCTCTGGTAGTAAAATGATAAATGGTAAATGGCAAATGGACTGTACTTGTATAGCGCTTTTCTAGTATTCCGACCACTCAAAGCGCTTTAACACTACAAGTGATCATTCACACCCATTCATACGCTGATGGCAGGAGCTACCATGCAAGCTGCCACCTGCCCATCAGGACACTAACTAATCATTAATACACCGCAGGAACAGCCTGTGGGAGCAATTTGTTGTTATGTGTCTTGATCAAGGAAACATCGACATGGACTAACGGAGCGGGGATCAAACCGCCAATCCTCTAATTGACGGACGAGCCTGCTCTACCACTGTCGCACAAAGTTGCAGCAACCTGTCAAAAACAGTAGTCCCGCCCTAAAGCATACCCTGCTTTATGGTCTATTTGACTTTAAATGGACCATCATTTACTAAATGAACATCATGCTGTATTGAAGAAGACTTGAAACTAGAGATTGAGATCATAAACTCATGTTTACAATGTTTACTGAGGGAATAAATCAAGTGAGAAGTAGAGTCATTTTCTCATAGACTTCTATTCAACCAGAGGAGTCGCCCCCTGCTGGTCAGAGAGAATGCAAGTTTTAAGACACTCCTGCATTGGCTTCACTGGGCAGAACCGGAGGTTGCCGCCATAAATTAACTCATGTGCCGTTCAAACCAAGAGGCCATGAATGCTGTTAAAATTCAGCCATCAGCTTGCTCAATCTGCACTCTTCATTCAAAAAGTTAAGCCATTAACTTCTGAGAAACTGCTTTTGCAGAATGTGGAAGGTGGGATACATATGACGGGAAGCCGAGCCTATCACAAACACCAGCCTCCAAGATGGAGGCACACTTTTCTGAAATGATGACGACCCTAAAAAAACGCTGAAATTATGGTGAAACCACCTGGCAATAGCACCCAGGTGATCCTCTGAGAAGTCCAGAGGGTCCTACATCATGGTAAATATTGTTACATTATATTATATTATATTATATTACATATTGTTCATAAAGCAAGTTGGTATAGACATGGAAAGAATGGAACCTTTCTTTAAGATGTAAGATGGATTTATTGTGCCTTGTTACTCTTTTCTTCTCCTATGGATTTGGAAGGAATGCCATTAAGTGCATGTGCATGTTTGTGTACTTGTCCAGGAGTGTCTGTGCTCACGTAAACGAGCATTAGGTGGAGTGTGACTTCTGAGACACACACACACACACACACACACACACAGAGACACACACACACACACACACACACACACACACACACACACACACACACACACACACACACACACACACACACACACACACACACACACACACACACACACACACTGGCTGGAAAGCAGTGCTTGCTCATTGTAAATAAAACATAGTCCCTGTTTCCCATGAGAAGCATACATTACTGTTTCTGCACAGGACAGCAAAGTTTGCAGCTCCTGTAGAGGCGTCTCTGTCTATGGCTGCTCTCACTTTCTCTCTCTCTCTCTTAATTCAGTTGATTCAATTCAAGATGATTTACAGCCACAAATGTAAACAACAATATTGCCACTGCATCAAGATAAAAGTTCAACCTTTTCACATGCAATCACTTTATTGTCTTGTGTGTTTGTGTTTTGTGTGTGTGTGAGTGACTGGTAGATGAGGTTTTCAACAATACACAGTGAAAATCAATAGCACAATAATAGCACTCATTCATGCTGGCAGTCACAGAGGAACATTTACTATGATGATTACAAACATTAACATTGACGGTAAAGATATGAGTGGATAAATTCTTGTCTAACTATAAATCAGCTGTTGCACTGCCAAGATATCTAAATCAAAGATTTACATGTATCCATCAAATTCTCATTCCTCCTTGTCTTTTTCACAAATGTTTATTGTCTCCATCCATGACGACCATTGCAAGACAATTGACATGCATTTGGAGAAACCAAGCCATCACCCAGACTCTATGTTTGTGAAGTAAAGCAGCAAACAGTCTGTTCCATATGATCATCAATGCCGGCAGCTGCACAGCGTTGTGCATTGTCTTTCCCCAGGCTGAAGAGCATAGGTGCTGTGAGCGGTCAGAAGTGAGCTGTGTAAACACACCAAGCAGTGATGTCACAGGGTACTGTCGTACCCGGGAGTACACTCGTACATCACAGCAGCAAGCTGAGAAGCTAGAGGTCAGTAAAAAAGAGATTTTAAGCTGCACTTAAACCAAGATCGACAAATAGTGTTCAAGGGAAAACCAAAGGAAATGTGAACATCCACAGTTCCATGACAAATGGGAAAACTCAATCTGCTAACGAATACTGTATGATACGATCAAGAGCAAGAGTTTTGAGGTGGAAACCAGGAATCACTCCTATGGTTCATTTAGGAAGGCAAAAAAAAAAAAGATATCATTAAAGACATTACAGAATGCAACACAGGTCAGTATCTACCACACATACCATCAGTGTCACATGTGATGATGCAGTTACACCACAGTGATGCTGGATGGGCAGAACATACCTGGCACCATGCTGAAAAATAAAAAATGAATGTTAAAAAGATCCTCATAAAGTCATTAACTGAGATCTGATAATGTACTAGAAACACATGAACGGTACAAGAGAATGAAACTCTAATAGGAAGTCTTGCTGCTGCATTCTGAACCAGTTGAAGCTTGGATAGGTTGTATTGCCTAAGACAGGAATAAAGCGAGTTGTAGTAAGAGCTGCCAAGAATAAAGAAACATCATTTTTATAAATGATAAATGGTAAATTGACTGTACTTGTATAGCACTTTTCTAGTCTTCCGACCACTCAAAGCGCTTTTACATTACTAATCATTCACCCATTCATACACTGATGACAGGGGCTACCATGCATGGTGCCACCTGCCCATCAGGATCTCTCTAATCATTCACACCCATTCATACACCGATGGCACAGCCTGCGGGAGCAACTCAGGGTTAAGTGTCTTGCCCATGGACACATCGACATGGACTGCCGGAGCCAGGGATCGCCGATCCTCTGATTGGAGGACGACCCTGCTCTCCACTGAGCCACAGTCGCCCAGTATAAGTATAAGCATTGTTCCTACACTTGCTTTCTATACCGCCCGTTATATTGATTGCATTATTGTGTCTTATAGTGTCCGTATCAGTGCTTATGGTACCTGGCCTGCAGGGGATACCTGTTGTGTTAAAACCAGAAAGATTTTCTGCAAAGAAGTGACACTCTCTCTCTCTCTCACTCTCGCTCTGTCAGTATGGAGTGGACTGGATAAACCTCTAAAGCAGAAGGACTATCAATACATTCTTTATTGTGGCTTCTGACAAAGCCCTTTTGAGTGCTTTATGTCGGCACTCGGCGAGCCTGCCATAAGTAGCTGTAATCATTCATAAAGAGTTATGGCTAGTGGCTGCAATGCTGCAGAGGGATGGAGGAAAATACTGGAGAGGAATAGAAAGAGAAGAGGTGGATGAGAGTGGGAGCAGAAGAAAAACTCAGCAAGGATGGAGGGATATATGATGAGAACAGCAGCGAGGAAAATAGAATCTAAAAGGCACACCACTGCGTTCTCTAATGAATGGAATGTTAATCCGTGTGCTGTCTGGATCATTGGATCAACCACTGTCTCAGCAGGAAGTGCCACTTGAATGTCCGAGTTGGGCGATGAAGTCAGGAGAAATGGGCTTTTAGATGGCACATGAATTATACTTACGCAGTAATACTACGCAGTGATACTACGCAGTGATACTACGTAGTAATACTACGCAGTAATACAACTACGGAAGGCAAATTCTGAAGATAGGTGTGATTGCTGGATGTTGAAAAGCTGATGCTAAACTATATTGCTTGCTTTAAAAGTTGAATAATACCTGTATATTTGAATAATGAAGGTCTAAACTGAGTTTCTAGCAGCACATATGAAGAAGTAGATTAGACTTGAAAAAATCATAAAATGTCTAAGCCCTGTGTGTGTGTGTGTGTGTGTGTGTGTGTGTGTGTGTGTGTGTGTGTGTGTGTGTGTGTGTGTGTGTGTGTGTGTGTGTGTGTTTCTGTTTGGACATACATGTCTGACTACACGGCAGCAAGTGAATAGCTTTCCCCTTCAGATTCAAGATATTAAAAAGATGAATTCATGAGACAAAGTGTCTTGATCCGGATGCTGACATCTCCGACATACTGCACAGAGAGCCAGAATCTGTGCAGTAGTGACCCTAGGCTAGAGCTGCATTATCCATGTCCCGCCCATACATCGAGCTTAGCCAATCACGAGCCGAGCAGCTTGTCACAGCTTGTTAGCATGTCAGCTATCTAGCTGCTACTTTCAGCAAATCTGTAGCTGTTTGTAGATGTTTATATGTCTATATAAATATATTTAGAATGGAGATATTGTTAAGCTATGTAGCAACACATTATGTACGTTACTGTTTGAAGCATAATCTGTATAAAAAGATCTTTATATAGTTTGTTTGACACAAACAATCGCAGTCATGGAAATTTAAATTTACATCTCGTTGCGGCATCCCTACTATACGTACAATTCCTTAGTCTCCGGCTTCATGTCCTCTACTTCACTGAGAGCAGCTGTCGATCATGACGTAACACCCCCCCTTTATACCGCATCACATTACTGATTAAAACCCAATTTGTCAGAAAAGTAACACTTGAACATACTGAACATCAGCCTGATGAGACCTACTTAAAATGTTGGAAACCATCTCTGAAATCATCTCTTGATTTTTTAAATATTTGGCCCATGTCAACATGGTGGGGTGGGCTTTATGACTTTACTACAGCCAGCCAGCAGGGGGCGATTGCAATGTTTTGGCTTCACTTTTGGAGAACTGTGGTTTCGTCGGTCTTTATGTACAGTCCATGGTTCCCACGTGCAATCCAAGGTTGCCATGCCAATCTCCTGGAGAGTTCATGACATAGACATCAAGCTGAGGCCCACCTCTTAAACTCCTGCTTATAAGTCATAGGCCGTAACTCCAATAACCTAAATTTCGATATTGTGAGCAGGGGAAATCCTGCTGAACGGAATGTGTGAAATGTGTTTGTGTGTGTGTAATACCAAAAATTTGAAAAATAGAGCCTAGGCGAAAAGTGCCTTTTTCTGACACCCTCCTGAAAATTCTGGTGACTTTTAACGTTGGAATCCAAAGGCCAATCCTGTCCTTTGGATGCTCATAACTATATATACATGTGTATGTCTGTTCCACAGCTTTATTATGTAAAAAGAATACGTTTTCCAATGTTTTGACCAAAAAACTATGCATTAAATGTGAAAATTGTGGGAACAAGTTCTAGATCCAGTTTTAGGAAGAGTTCACAGCTCCTTTCCCCTCTACTTGTGATGTCATCCCTGGCTCAAACATTCCCTCCAATTCACACCATCGCAAAATCTGACATGGTCTGAAAACTGCTCAAAACTTAAATTGCGTTTTGGTGAAAACTGTGCTAGCTATCAACATGTGCATTTAGCTCAAGTAAGTCTCAAGTCTCGTGAGCTGTTTGAAGATTTCATTACTTTTTATCTTTAAAGTTATATGTGTTATATGGTTATAAAGTTATATAGCTGGTGTGAGAGAAGTCATGGCACACCATTCCCAATCATTTTACACACCTGTTGGTGCTGGTGCCAGTACAAGGCGTGTTTTGCTGCAAAATTCATATGGAATTTGTTGGGAAATTACCACAACCAATCAGGAACACTTGCCCGTTCGCAACATTTTGGTCAAATTACCTTTTTGATTTGTCTTGAGATAGTGTCTAACATTTCAAAAAGGTGATACTATGTGTGAGGAAAGAGTGAACAAGAGACAGAGCATACAGCAAAGGAAGTGAAAATAGTAGTGGGTGAAGATAAAGAACGCTGGGAAGAGCAAGATAAAGGGATGATAAAGAGATGCATAAATTATGAAAGTGTATAGGAAAGAAATGGAATGAGAGACCGGGAAGGGGGCAGAGAGAGAGAGAGAGAGAGATAAAAGAGAGAGAGAGAGAGAGAGAGAGAGAGAGAGAGAGAAAGGGAGAGAGAGAGAGAGGCAGGGCTTCTTAAACTAATGAGATATTGATTTGGGAGAGACACACCTCCTTAGGGCTTCCGGCTGACACTCAGATAAATGGGGAGCCATTCATTACCAAGAGAGAGATATACCGGTTACACTCATGCAAGGAGAAGAAGGGATAGAGGGAGATAGAGAGAAACACAGAGGGAGGAAAAGAGAGAGACAGAGAGAGCGCGTGGCCATGGATGAAGAAGAAGAATCTGTTGAGGACTGAGGCAGTTAAAAAGAGGTTCTAAACAAACTGGTGATAAAAAAAACTGGAAAACAATAATAAGAAAAAAGTTGCATTGGGGGAAAAACTGTACAACAAGAAGATAGAGGGAAAGAGTTTAAAGGAGGAGATATTTAAGAATCAAGCAACGTTTATTTGGAGGATCATTTAATCAGTTCTATGCTGTGTGCATGCATCATAAAAGTTATCCAAAAGTGACATATTTAGCCATGGCTCTAGGTAGGTCCACCACTTCAGACCAAAATATCCCAACTACTATACAATTATTTTTATACAATTTTGCTGGACGACCCTGTGATTCTTTTGGCAGAGCCTTCTGCAATGGCATCCCCATGTGTCAACTCAGCATTCCTATTCAAATGAATGACAGGGATGCATTTTTCACAGTGTAGCCTGCATTAACCTTGGCGTATGGGAAAAAATTGAGATGGGACAAATGCATGCAAAGTCAGTCAGTGACTGTCGTGGCTGGATGGTCTGTGGTTCCAGCCGGTTCTCACTCCCAACCCTCCAAATACAGATGCTCAGTCAGTGGCAACTCCAACGCAAACCCAAGTGTGTAAATACACAGTCAGAGTAAGTGAGGAAAAGTATTACGAGAGAGAAAGTCCACAGAGGGAGGAGGTGTTGGTGGGGGGTTTCGTCAAACAAACACAGACTTTCACCCAGTAGACCGCTGTTTGTGTCCCGCGTGAAACACTGACTTCTTTTACCTAACTTTTGCCACCTATTTGCTTTCCTTTCTTAACTCATGCTGCAGATGTAGGTTACATTATAAGCAGATTTATTTTAAGTAACAAGCATACTTATTGTTAGCCGAACCACTATGTCTTCCTACGTCTAACAAAGTAGTTTTGTTGTCCAAAATTAATGCTACAGGGTAGCCTAGAGTGTCATAGTTTGATGCGTAGGGCCACTGACCAGGTGGCAGCTCTTTAAAGTGTTGTTGGTTCAATTCAGTAAATGTCAAAATCCAATCAAAGGTAGGGTAAAGTAAATGAAGGTCGTTCAAGAAAGGTATTGATTCCTCAACTGTTAAAGGAGCGGCTTGGTTGGTTTACAGGGCAACTCCCAGTGTGAATACAGACTGAATTGGTCTAGGGGGGCTTGCTGGGAAAAATATTGCTTTTTAATTTGGATTAATTTAAAATTTTCATATCTATTGAGAAATTTGCCTCACACAGTAAAACCAAGACGGAACTCTCCAGATACCAGTGCCTTTCCCCACATATTTACAGCGGGAAGATCATGTTGTAGTCATGGGCGGATTATGACACGCGTCCCTTGTCACAGGCTTCTGAAAGGCCCAACCTCCTCTCCTACAGAAGAGTAAGACACACTTTAGAGTTGTTTGACTCTTTTTTTTCATTTTTGTCTCTTTTTTCGTCCTCATGTAGCTCACTGTGGTTTTGTGTCTATTTGGGTTATTGCGTCTCCTTGTAGTATTTTTCTCTGTCATTGTGGTCATTTTGGATCTCTTCGTAGTCAATGTGCGTCTCTTTGCATTTTCTTTGTGTCTCTTTGTAGTCATTTTGTGGTTGTTTTGCCTTTATTCATGGTCATTGTGAGTCTCTTGCTGGTTGGTATGTGTCTCTTTGAGAAATATTGTGTAAGTGAAGGTCGGGGGGGACACCCTGGGCCTTTGCCCATTCAGTAATCCAAAGCATTGTAAGTGTAGGCACACTGCAGGAGATTTCTATTGAATAATGATGGATCACAAACTTACACCCTCTTTACATCAATTAAAGTAATACTCCTTTAGAGTTTTCATTATGACAATGCCTATTTTCATTCCATTTATTGTCAGTATTATATCTGCAATAAGCATTTACTGTATTCCATTCTGAAGAGTCCTCTCTTTTTAAAAGTTAACAGTGTAGCAGATTCAAACGAATCAATGCTGCACATATACTGGACATTATGCAGGAGGCGAAAGCCACTGTCTGCTTTTGCTGGAGTCAAACTTAGCGCACCAAGCTAGACATAAACCTTGCTTGTGTGTAAGCAGGAGCTCTGAGTGCCTTTGGCCCCACCCAGGGACACAATCCCCAGCCGCAAATGCATCACAACCTGTAACACAATGTCAACCAGAACTAAAATCTTAAGAATTACAGCTGCAACAAGTAAAGCCAGGAAAAGGCTCACGAAAGGATGTGGACTTGGTTTTATGTTGAACTTTGGAACTAGATGTAGAGCAGCGTAAGGGTTTTAACCCAGTGAAAAATTGTATATATTAAGGTTTAGGAATGAATGTAGTCTGTAGAAGGTCTACTGTGTCGATCTCTGAAATGACTTCACTACCCGAAGACAACTGCAGGTCTTTAAATTGAGCCGCAGCTCTGAGATAAAGCCTGCCTCTCGCGTTCATCATTAGGCATATAGATGCATGCATCCACCACACACACACACACACACACACACACACACACACACACACACACACACACACACACACACACACACACACACACACACACACACACACACACACACACACACACACACACACACACACACACCACACCACCACCACCACCACCACCACCACCACCACCACCACCACCAACACGGTCACGTCAGCATGTGGGGCCATAAAAAGGATACTTAGTGTACAGTTTGTTCCCTCAGAAATGCAACAGAAGCAAACAGCACTGCACCAACCAAGCGTTTTCTCTTTGCTTTATGATCTAATTTCACTATCCAGTGAAACAGATGACCACATTAGCAATCTCTATTGTATTCTCACACTGCTTAAATGCGTTATGTGTGTTTTTAGTGCAATTAGCTGTGTTTAGATATTGTTCCTGGGAGTGTGCTTGCATTTGCCTATACGATTTCTTAAGTGGGCTTGCAGTAGAAATACGTTTAGCCACACTGACATATAATAATTATAATGAACTGACAAACAAAGCCAAAAGTTTTGTAAGAAAAGTTTTTTTTTTTTGCTGGGTGGAAACAGCAGAGTCTTGCTTACATCTCGATCTCTGGTTGATTGTAGTAAAAAAAAGAACTCTGAATAATGCATGTGGCGAGTATGAAATTACACCATTACAGCTTTAAGATAATTTGTGTATTGAGAGCTGAATATAATTGTTTTGAGACTATAATTTCCCCTTTGCCTTCAAGAAATCTAATTGAACTAAGTTGAAAAGAGCTGCTGGTAAAGAATGAATTTGTTTCTTTCAAACAGTGGGCATCCAAAGGTGCAAGGATCAATAGAGGCTTTTTTAGGCTTTCATACTGACATTATCTGTGTGTGTCTATGCCATCCTGGTGTTTGATGGCTCTCTGCTGATTTAACACGGAGATAATGAGAGTTACAGACCGGGAAAGACGGACGGATGCACCGCAGGGATAGAGGAGCAATTAAGATATAAGATTAAAGGAAAAAGTGGAAGAGCAGGTGAGCTGCTGATATTTGAAATGTTATATTAAAATTAGAATGAAAAGCATATTGTTATAGGAAGCAGTGGAGACACACAGAACAGTCCAGTCCTTGTTCAGCCATGATTGCCTGTTGCCAACCCTCTGGTTGGGAAATTAACCTTTTTCTAAATTAACTATATCCCGGGAATTGAAAGCATTTATCAAACAGGACAGGCAAACATATAAGTAAGGGGTTGAAGGACAGATGTCCAATGGTAACACAATGGGTCTTTGGAACGGCATGGCATCTATTACTGGCTATGGTACCAGTACTCCCAGCTTCCTTGGTGCTGGGATAAATGTAAACTAGGTAAAATCCAGTTCTTTGCAAGGTTTGATGAATTTGATGATTTCTTCTGCATCTGTCTTGCACACGAGTAGACCTGAGGACTGTAACCTAGCTGTTCTTATTAATGTTAAGGAGTTCCAACAGCAGTTAAAGCACCTAAAGTCTAACAGAGCAGCAGGACCTGATGGCGTCCATCAACACACCCTGAAGATCTGTGCTGACCAGCTGTACTCAGTCCATCATTCCATATTTCTTCTTCAAAAATTCCAGTAATTTGGAAAACAACACAATTTGAGGAGTCGTAGTCTCACTAACCTTAGACCTATAACCCTGATATTCCACATAAATACATGTTTTCAAATGTTTTCAAAGGGTTGTCCTGGGTTACCTGAGTAGACAGTTTGCATACAGGCACGGTGATGGAGTAGATGATATACTACTTTTTGTGCTTGACGGTATTTATAGCCATCTTGAAGCAACTGCCAGCTCTGCTAGGATCATTATTTTCGACCACACCTTTTAAAAAACATATAAACTGCACAAAACAACTACTGCTTGGGTTTTAGATTAACTTTTGTCTCTACCACAGATTGTCAGGCTTGATTAAAAAACTGTGTGACACCATCTTAACTAAAACCGGAGCACCACTGTAAACAGTTTAACCCCCCTTTTGATTTTCATTTTATATCGACCATAGGCAGTCAGTTTTCAGACACTGCCTTAGCTGGTCTTCTTACCTGAGGTTATGATCTGGCCTATAAACGGGAAGTTGAATCTTTTGTCAGCAGGTATGAGGACATTTATTTTTACAAATGAAATGTTGGAAAGGAGAGTTGGTTATTGATTTCAGAAGGAGGAAGGAGTAGGTCTCCCCAGTGATAATTAGGGGTCAGCAGATAGAAATTGTCCAGTCATAAAAATATCTTGGGGTCTACCTGGACAGTGAATCAAACTGAAAAAGAACACTGATGCTGTATTCAAAAAGGCTCAGTCAAGAATATTCTTCTTGAGGAAGCTGGATCCTTTAATATCAGCAAAAAATGTTTTTAATCAGGGAATCTTAGCTAGTGTCCTTTTTTATGCTGTGGTTGATAAAAAAACAGGATCAATAAGAGGATCTGAAAGGCTGGCTCAGTGATTGGCCTTACCCTCGACTCACTGGAGCTCACTGTAGAAAAGAGAACAAGGTTGTGTATTTTGAAGGTCATCCATCACACTGTGTTTTTAACAGACTCAGGTGCTCATTCAGTGAGCGATAAGGACGCCTCAGTGTTCTACTGAACCACTCAGAAGGTATTTTGTTCCAGCAGCGGTGAGATCTTTTAATGAACACTTTTAGACGTGGTTGTTAGATGTAGCATCTTTCTGCTGTTTATTTCGTCTCAAATGGCTCTTTATAGTGTTTACTCGCTGTATTGTGTTTTCTATTTGTTGTGTATTGTGAATTAGCAATTGTGAAGGTCTACTGTTTGTTGTCTGTATGAGTTGATTTGGTGCCAAATAAGTTACCTCACTGGGGATTAATAAAGCTTTTCATCCTAACATAATCTATTTCACCCATTAAGCTTAGTTTATATTTGCCACAGTGAAGCCGGCGCAAGACGCGCACCAGAAAATGACGCACTCATTTTTGTAACTTGCCACGCTCGATCACGTCATAAATATTTAACTAATAAAATAACTATTTACATGTCTAGGGATTTTACAAAGAAGGTCAATTCGTTATTAGATGCCTTAGAAACAGGAGTCTGTCCTCGCCCGCCATGTTACTGAAAAAAAGAAAGAAACTGTCTTCTGCTGAAAAGGCAGAAATCTATATACTCTGTTTGCGATTTGACGTACATTTGCATTCTGTCATCTTGTTTGTACACAAATAAAATATGTATTGAGAGATGAAGACTTCAAAACTATAATTTGCTTACTTCTGAGCTGAGGTCCCTGAAATTGGGTTTTGTTTAAAGTTTAGGAGCTGTACATGATAATTTGCAGACACATAGCAGCGGCCAAGCATACTTGGACATCCAGCCTTGCCAACCCTCATTTATCTTATCTTTTGAGTTTTATGGCAGTTGGCATCCATGATTGTTGCATTATCGCCATCTGTTGGACTGTCCCTCACCCCACCTATTCCTGCATCGCCATAGAAATCACTAGTGGGGCCTGAAAGGTTATCCCGGTAAATTACCGCTAACTGTGTGTGAAAGAGGTTTCTACTCTCTCCTCCAATCTATCCTTCCCTTGATTCTCCAAATGCCTCCTCCCTCCCTGATGATGCAAAAAGATTCTCAATTAGCAAACCACCGCAGTGATTCTGTCTCGTGCCCCTCCAGAAGCTCCAACAGAGTCCTTCAATTTCCGCTCTCTTCTCTCCTTCTGTCTCCTCCTCTTTCCTAAACAGAGTGGAGGATCTTCAGCTGGTCTGTTATTGCCATTCCACGTGTTAATGACTCCGCTGTTGAGTGTTTGCTGATTGTTTTAGCTGCTAGAGGAGGGCCATTGAACCAAGAGGGCCGTCTAACAACAGCCTCTGTGGGATAACAAACCAGGTCTAGGGACAACAGCTACAGAGATAAGTGCCCTCTTCAGAGACCAAAAGGGCAATCAAGGGGCTAAATACATATGAAGAGAGAGAGAGAGAGAGAGAGAGAGAGAGAGAGAGAGAGAGAGAGAGAGAGAGAGAGTAATAAAGGCCACTGTCAATCAATAGGCATAATGACCAGAAGCTGTGAAGACTCTAACTGCTAAGCGTAACGATATCGGCCGGTGCAACATTAAGAAGTGTGTGTGTTTGAGTGCACCTTTGTGCAAAGAGCTCTGGTCTTTACAAAGACTTGTTTCCTGTTTCGGTTTGAAGGCCTCCACTCTTGTGTCACGCCTTGTGTCTCTTCCTGCTAGTGTGATTTGTGAGTTTCACCACTTGCTCTCTCCTGTCCCTTGTTATCTCCCTCCTTGTCCATATAGTCTCTGTGCTCCCATTGGGCGTCATTCACAAACAGTGCCGACGCACAAACCTGTGCTTTAAATTACGCATACAAACTTGTTTATGCTAAAATATGGGATTCGTCAGTATTTTCTAACCTGAATTGCCTCATCATGTGTACGCATAAATAATGAATGCCTGGCTTGCTGTTCAAATGAAACCAATACAGTTGAACTAAATGCATCTCAAATTAAAACTGCATTAATTTAAAAAGGCTTTAATAAACAGCAGAATAGTTTGTTAGATAAAAGCATGTTGTGGATTTTTAGAAATGTTTCCATCTATCTCTGTTCAATGCAGGTTGACTTTTGAACTTCACAATGCTCTGTAGTTATTGTAAACTCACTCGAGTGAGAGACCACACAGCCACCACTGGAAGTTTCTACAAATAATGTAATACAAATAATATTAGGGCAGCCTGAGCTTTATCCGTTAAAAAACTGTATTAATAGTATGATTAGACAAGCAAAAAAAAAGAAGCTGCGTAGATATAAAATGTTGATTTAGAGCTGGATTGTGAACAATATAAAAGTAGTTTCAAACTAATTGGTAAAGAAGAGTATTACTTCTGGGTGAGAGTTAGATCAATTATCTAACGATATAGTTTCCCTAGATGGCATTGCTCTGGCATCCAGCACTACCGTTAAGAACCTTGGAGTTATCTTTGATCAGGATCTGTCTTTTAACTCTTATATAAAACAGATCTCAAGGACAGCCTTTTTTCATTTACGTAACATTGCGAAAATCAGGCAAATCCTGTCTCAAAGCGATGCAGAAAAACTAGATCATGCATTTGTTACCTCTAGACTAGATTACTGTAACTCCTTATTATCAGGCTGCTCAATAGGTCTCTTAGATCTTTACAGTTGATCCAGAATGCTGCAGCACTAAGAAAATAGATCATATTACTCCAGTATTAGCTTCTCTGCACTGGCTCCCTGTTAAATCAAGAATAGAATTTAAAATTATTTTACTTACCTACAAAGCTCTAACTGGCCAGGCACAGTCTTATCTTAAGGAACTTATAGTTCCATATTACCCAACTAGAGAGCTGCGCTCAATCAATGCAGGGTTACTTGTGGTTCCTAGAGTATATAAAAGTAGGATGGGAGCCAGAGCCTTCAGTTATCAGGCTCCTCTTCTGTGGAACCAGGTTCCAGTTTCAGTCTGAGGGGCAGACACACTCACCACTTTTAAGAGCAGGCTTAAGACTTTCCTTTTTGATAGCGCTTATAGTTAGGGCTGGCTCGGGTTCGCCTTGGCCCAGCCCCTAGATATGCTGCTATATGCCTAGACAGCTGGGGGACTACCTAGGATACACTGAGCTCCTCTCTCCTCTTCTCTCACTCCCTCTTTATGTATCAATCTCCTATTTATGCACATTACTGATTTTGCTTCTTCCCCGGAGTTCTTGTGCTTTCTCGCCTCGCAGGTTCCCAGGAATCGGGGTTATATTTGGACTGTCATCGTGCCACCTGCTGAGGCCCTGCTGACACCCACTACTACTACCACTATCATTATTAGTCACATTACTATTATTATTGCCTGTACTATTACGCTTATTGACTTGCTTCTACCCTGGAGTCTTTGTGCTTTCTCGCTTTGCAGGCTTCTATAAATCGTGGCTGTACCTGGACCGTGGTCGTGCATCCTGCTACGGCCCTGCTGACACCGACTGCTACCACCATTATTATTACTAGTCACATTACTATTACTATTACCTGTACCATTAAGCATTTTAGCTTTACTTCCACCCTGAAGCCCTTTTTGCTTTCTCGCTCTGCAGGTTTCCATGAATCGTTGTGGTACCTGGACCGTAGTCGTGCCTCCTGCTGTGAGCCGACTGACACCCACTGCTACTTCGATTATTATTATTACTATCCCTATTTTCATAATTATAATTCTACTATAATAATTGCTGCTGTTATTATAAGTAGTCTTATTATATGAATCATTTATGTCATATACATTGAATGTGTTGTATCTCTGTTATGCTGTTCATTCTGTACACATGACATCTATTGCATTCTGTCCATCCTGGGAGAAGGATCCCTCCTCTGTCGTTCTCCCATAGGTTTCTTCCTTTTTTTTAGGGGAGTTTTTCCTGTGCCGATGTGAGGGAAGGACAGAGGATGTCGCATGTGTACAGATTGTAAAGCCCTCTGAGGCAAATTTGTAATTTGTGATTCTGGGCTATATAAAATAGAAAAGAGAGAGTCCGTGCTGGACGTCCTCACCCTTTTTATCATCGTCACTCACTCCAACACTTTGAAAAAAATTGCCCTTTCTGCCTTCCACCTCAGACACTATTATCTATATTTATACTTTAGTTGCTTTTCATTTATTTATTTAGGCCATGCTTACCTCTTATAAAACAACTTTACAGCTTTGTCCGTGATACATTCAAGGCAAATAAGGAAGAAAGGCAGTAGCCTTCTGGACTAGCTGCAGAGGTCTTGTCAAAGAGGTATACACAACCATTTAGCGTGGAAACATATGCTTTTAGGCAGGCCTGCAGGAGAATAGAACACTTATGGCCTAAATCCCAACTGGAAGTTCACTTCCTCTCATGGCATGAGTGTGTTTAAAGTTAGTGTGCTCTGTCCAGACCTGTTCCTTTGTTGGACCTTTTGATCAAATGAAAAAAAGTATATGATAATCAATTTGTATCACTTTTGACATGTCATGGTATTTATGGTAACTAACTACTCAAGATATGTTTTTCTTTTTAAACAAAGACATATTATTCATTTAATTTGGAGCATGTCAACTGGCTTGGTTCATTTTTTCAAAACAGTATCTTTTCACCACCTTTTTTTATTTAGCATTATTTTGTTTTGGTTTATTCACACACACGTTTAGAACACTTTTTTCGTCCATCTGGTCTCTTTTTATTTAGTCATTATTATTTTTTTAAATGACCTTCTCCAGAGTGTCATTCGCGGAGAGAGACTGCTCCAACCCAACGTAACCCCTGGGTAAAATGTCCATACAGTACAGTATATGTGTTTGTGTACAGGCTTGTGTCTGTGATGCACATATACACAAACAGATACATGCCGAAGTAGATAGACACCTACATAGGCAGACACACAAATGCACAAACTCTGTTACACACACACACACACACAAAGCAAAGAAAACAAATATACCAATTCTGCCTTTTTTTAAGGGGCCCTGCACCACCAGAACAATAGTTTTGCCCTACAGAATGCCTGTGTGAAATATAACCCCATTCCCCCAGCCAGGACCCTGTGGTTTTGTGATAAATCACTCTCCAGGCAGCTATACAAGAGGAAAACATGCATAACCAAGACCTGGGTACAGGACAGCTCTGGTGCTTAGAACTCTCACTGGATGAAAAAAAAGTCAGTGCTTCAAGTGCAGCATTGTGATCAGTGTTCCCATGTAGCTTCATTTGAGGGAGAAGCTTTATCTGAACAACGTTTAGAGAACTGATTGGGAGGAGTTATATTTGATTAAGTGATAAACCTTAATAACCTTTAAAGTTATATATGCTCATTACTGTTTTTTTATATTTGAATTGATATGAATTCATAGTTAAAGGTCTCATAAAGTCGTCCTTTTGGCTTTCTAAAATCTGCAAAACCTGAAAAGCCTCCCCTCTCTCTTAAATCTTGTATTCTCTCTACTGACCTCTGGTCTATGAGAAAATGACTCGACTTATGTCTTTATTTATTCCATCAGTAAACATTGTAAACATGAGTTTATGGTCTCAATCTCTAGTTTCAAGTCTTCTTCAATACAGCATTGTGTTCATTTAGTAGATGATGGTCCATTTAGTCAAATAGACCATAAAGCAGGGTATGCTTTAGGGCGGCCTTACTGTGATTGACAGGTTGCTGTCACTACCAGAGCCTTATACGGCATCTCTACGTCACTCCTCTGCATTCCAAATATGGTCAATTCTGTTCATTGGTTGTGAAAAAAACAAGTTGGCGACAGGAAAACGCTGACCTCCAGGCTTCAAACTGGCAGTTTGCAAACCAATGGGTGAAGTCACAATGACAATACATCCACTTTGTATATAAAGTCTTGGCCTATATCACATGTTCCACTGACTTTGGTCGGTGTGAAACCCAATGAACAAACCAAAATGAGCTTCTCGTTTGCTTTTCTCCCCCTGAAGCGGCTGCAGCCACATCGTAGCTGTCCAAAACCCTTCCCCCTGGCTTCGACCAGCTTCCAATACTTGGAACTACAGTTTTCCTCTCTTATTTTTACTCTCTCCGTCTACCCCCCAGCCCATCCCCCCTCCACACAGCCCCTTCCCAGCTACAATCTCCACTCTCTCACATCTCCACCACCATGCTGCCGTGTCACAAAGTCCCTTTAATTACCCAGCGTGCAGTCTGGCACATTGCACCGAGGACAGATATGATGCCCATATCATCACACATGGCTGTGCCAGGAGTGAGCTTGTTTGGGTTACGTACACAGGTAACAGAGGTCACAGGAACCTTTCCCTGGATAAAATAATGCTTCAATAATTATAAAATGTGGTCTTCCATATATATATACATCACATTGGGGTAAAAAGTCCTCGAAACTAACTAACAAACCCAGTAGTTTGTCATTTATTTTATAATAACGCATATTGTTCCCTTCTAATCTGATGCACACTGTGTGTGTCAGCTGAATGAAGTTCAGCGGCTGCTTCTACCTCTGACTACATGGTTGTGACATCACAACCTTACCTGAAGTGCTGATGGCTTGTTAAAGGCACCGTCTCTGAATTCTTCCATAAGATAAGTCTCTGCAGGGAGGTAGAGTAAGCAGCTAAAATGACAGGGGGAGTATCATTGTGAAGAATTTATAGGAAATTAAATGTGTTCATCATTGAATTAGCAAAGCTTTGTTAGTGTCTAGTCTTCATCAAAACAAGTCTTCCAATAGTGCAGGGAGGAGGAGTAAACAGCAGAACTAACAGAGAATTTATAGGAAATGAAATGTCTTTAGCCACCGTTTTAGCTTCTCCTTTGACCAAAAAATATATCTGATCACCATCCCAACCGATCACATTGAAGTGTCGAGTGTGGACACACATAAGCGGACACAACTGAGTTCAAATCAGGCACATCTGATCACAAAAGTCACATTGAAGACACAAGTGTAACCACAGCCTTTGTGAAATGGAATCATGTTTTCCTAATCTACAGAATGCAGCTCTCTATATTCTGAAATGTCAACAGTTGGGGGAAGTTAGGAACCAGTAGTCTCCAACAATGGTATGAAATTCTAAGAAATAAAATACAGTGAAAACTTTTCCTGCGTCAAAGTGTTTTAGTGCTTTTGTGAGTCACTGTTGCAGTTAAATCAGCAAGTGACCCTTCATATTGAAAAGAATTAGCCACAAATTTGTCTCAAGGGCAACTGAACAATTAAACAATGCACTCTCCATCTATTTGTGAAGTTTTCTCTTTCTCTGTTCATGGAGCCATCCTTTAAATCTCCCTCTCTGTTATCCTCAGTGGTCAAACAAACGTGACAAACAAAGAGGTGCTGTGGGGAAAAGTTACAGTGCCACAGCAGCTTGATAGAGACACATTATAAATTGAATTTCTATCCTTGAGAGGCCAACGTTTTCATTAATTTGTCCTCCCTGCAAACACTCGCTCCTTAAATCCCCCTTTGTGTCCTTTTTTATTGTTTGAAAACTTTAATACCCAGCCATATTAATTAGCGGATGCTCTCTCTGCAGTGTGTGTATCCAGGAGGAAGCAGAGCTGCTGCTGGAAATGCAGGACATAAGGGATCTCTTTGGCATCAATGATTTAACTCTCCGGGCGACTATTTAAGATACTGTCACAACACTGGCATGCTTCTTCCCTTTTCTCTGCCGCCTCTTACTATGTTTTCTGCTTGCATTCTGCATCTACACATTTCCCTCTTTCATCCCAGTTTCTGTCCTCTACTCCTCAGAGTCTCTGGACCAAAGGACAGTTCCATTCTGAAATATTTAATGGACTATCTGCTAGAGGAAATCCTCCTCTCTAAAGTCGAAGTATGACAACCTTACAGATCACACTAATTAAGTCAACCAGGCATGTGCAATGGAGTTCAACCCTTCTTCAGAGGAGAACCACGGGAAGGTGATTCAAACCAGTTTGGGTACTCCAGCCAGCCAATACTACAGCCAGTAAAAGAGACTGTCTGTAATAATGGATATCTAACGCACTCACCGATTTACTATGTACTGCAGTAAAGAATACTGATGGTAGTAACAGAGCCGACAAGTTCTGTCATTGCTATAACTACAGCACAGGGCTCCTGCTTTGTATTAGCTGTGTTGTTTTGCTTAGCCACAGAAGCTTTCTACTCACCAAACAGAATCAGAGCAGCCACAGCAGTGAAGCAGGCTTGTAAAAAGGGTGTTTGTCCTGAATTCACATGGTATAATTGGAAAAATTTGTTCCCAAAAACATGTTTATGTAATAAAATACAACACATCTTCTTTGTAGCGTCCATGTTGTTTCCACATCACAGCTTAAAGCACATGAACACCGTGGTTGGGAAATGGGATCATCAGGGGAGCCCCTGAATGCACCAGGGCCTGTGCTCTCCGAGTGCCATTCTAGTTTACTTATTCAATGCTTCTAAATTGTTCCACTGTCAGTGTGTTTGTGCCCACAGACCTGCAGGTTTTCAATCCGTGGTTGATGCCTTTAAACTGTGTAGTTCGACTTTTGTTGACGAAGTCAACTTTTGCTGCAGCTGACTGTCTGATATCGAGTGCTGTGGGTTTTTGGCAGGAAATCTTAAACAGGCCCTATTATGCTTTATTCCGGGTGCATATTTTTATCTCAAGTTACAGTTACAACATGTTGACATGCGTTAATGCTCATAATCCTCCTTGTTTTTCTCATCCTGGCTGTCCTGCAGCACCTCTACTCACCCTCTCTCTAAAACGCTCTGTTGTAGCGCTTGCTCCTCCCTCCAGAAAGCAAAGTCTGCCCTGATTGGTTAGCTAGACATTATGACTGCATAAAGTTACGGAAATGAAGGAGAGAATTCAATCAAGCCATTTCAGGCAGCTCAGGAGCAGTGATTCTGAGGGGGAGGGTAACTCCTTTTCGGTGTGGAATTCAGGTTTTACACTCTACGGACCTTTTACATGTAAAAATATACATAACTAAAGAAGAGGGAAAAAGTGGAAAAGCATAATAGGGCCACTTTAAGTAAAATAAATTACAAGTTAAAAAAAAGAATAAGTTATGCTGTTCCATGCATGCTATTTTTTTCTTCCCAAACATTATACAGTATATGTTGCTTGTAAACTCTTTCAACTGTTGCAGTTGTCTGATTTAATAAAAAAGTTGTACATTTCAAAGTTTTGTGAACATTCACAAATTATTTTCTAACACTTACATAATTTGAATATGTACATGATGTCAAGTTTTTATAAATTCTTTGCACACCATATAGGTGTTATAAATATAACGTGTGTTTTCAGGAATGCATGAAGCCGCTGGTGGGAGGAGAAGAATATGAAGTGATGAAGGTTGGGGTAGTAGTACCGGCAAGAACTACCTTCACCCCAGCTAGAGGCCGATGTCCATAGTGAAACATCTGCACAGCATAAAAACAGCAAAATCTCTTCTTCTTCTTCATCCCCTTTTCACACAAAAATGTGCATCACAGCCAACATCTGGTAAGGATCAGGACAGCTGCTCTCTGTGGTCTTAATCCTGTGATGTATTCATAGTTGATCTCATTTACATAGTTTCTGTATCTGTGGTCAGACAGTAGAATCATGGGGATTTATTGTGTCCCATTAATACTACATGTTAACCGGCGATCATTCCCAAGCTGTTGCGCTGCAGTCATAAAATCATATAATCACAATGTTGTTTGACCAAAAAAACATGACATAAGCAGTTCAAGATAATGGATGGATGGATAATGACATCAGCTGCTGTGGTTGAGATGGAGAGGTATCAGGATACTCAGGGTTAAAAATAGGGCAAGAATTACTAGACTTCCAAAACTCCTGCCACCTAAAGCATTGGCTGGAGCGACCCCCGCTGACATTGGGCAAGACAGGGTACATCTGTCTGTAGGAGAAAGGGGGGGACTCATTCTCTCCTGGTGCAATTACAAGTCTTCTGAAGTAAACTAGAAAATAGGCTGATGTGTCCGTCCTTTAGAAGGACACACATGAGTGTTGTAGTTGAAGTCTTCCAAAACTGTTTAAAATCACTGTTAAAAACTCAATCAGTTTGATGATGAAATGGTTACGGTTTGGTTAGGTTCAGGCCCAAAAACGACAACTTAATGTAAGGGGAACACCGTGGTTTGCGTTAAGATTATTACTTAGCTTAGGGAACCGTCGTCGTCACGGTTACAAAAAACAAACATGTCGGTTAAATCGGTTGATTGCTATGAGGACATGGGAAACAATGTCACCCTAAAATGACAGAGTGGTTATGTTGTCAAAACTGAAGCTAGAGATGAAGTTCTCCTGTGCATGATTATAGATAATGGATGTCAATATTGTTCTCTGGGTTGAGGAACAGTTCAGCGATATTAAACAGTGAAGTTGACCAACATACCAAACCATGAAGTACTTCTATGAAATGCTAATTTCCTTTCATCCAAGTTATTTTTTGTTTGTTTGCATTTTGAATTTCTCCTTCAATCTTCAGCAGCAAGGTGTTCTGTATGTGCTTCTGTGTCTTCTTCTTTGTCTCTTCCTTCTCCCCTGCTTTGTCTCTCAACTGCCGACCATCTGTCTGTCTCTATCCCCCAAAACCTTCCTCCTTCCTCCCCTCATCTCCACCTCATGTCACCTCTTCTCTGCCCCTCCCCGCCCCTCTACCTCCCCAAGTTCTATTTAATTGCATGTCATAATAAAATCTAATTTGATCCAGTGCTGCCTAATCAAATTAACAAAGTCCTCCTTTGATTTTCAATTATCTCTCCTCCAGGCTCTAGCTAGCTTTATTTTATACCCTCCATCGGCCGCCAGCCACAGGCAAGAGATGGATGGGTGGATCACACACACACACACACACACACACACACACACACACACACACACACACACACACACACACACACACACACACACACACACACACACACACACACACACACACACACAACACACATACTTCAGAAGCTTGGGCACGCTTTAGAAGAATATACACAGAGGAATGAAGTCAATGAGCATTTGGAAATAATTGTAGGGGTTGTTTTGATCCTACACAGGTTACCCGATGAGTAAAGGTTTAGCGAGTAGAGGCAATTAAAATGGTGTCAGGTTAAGACGAGATACGTTTATTTTAATGATCCCTGTGGGAAACTGAGTCGGTGTAGCAACAAATCACACCAGCAGAACAGTGACAAAGATAAAATGAAATACAACTACCGTTAAAATAGAAAAATTGAAGGGTATAATGCCATGCACAAAATGCTAGATTTTAACAAGTCCTTCACTCATGGAATTTCTGCTGCATCTACAGGCTGCCATGTTTATGCATCCCAAAATATATGAGTATGTCCATTATTATATACCAATTATTGGCCACCTATCAAGCTCTCAATGCTAACAAGCTAAGCAAAGTAGCCTAGAAGTAGCCATCTCCTTAGCTGTGTCCTCCAGCTCCTTTTCTGTGACCAGAGACATTCCTAGACCAGATGGGATATATAATTATTCCAGGCTGTCCTTGACCTGCCCTAGTACGTCCACTTGGACTTGACTAGATTGCATCCACAGGCAGATGACCAAGAGGCCTCCCCATCAGATACTGAAATATAAATAAACTGACTCCTATCAAGTAAGGAGCAGCTGATCGCCATCAAGCTTATTTTTCCTAATTCCTTTGTTGCTTATTTATTTGTGTCCACAAGAGTGTACAAAGACATTCTGCAAACTATCCACATTTAAGCAGTTTGTGGGCTGTCCAACCAGAAAGGGTAAGACACTGGACCTACTATACAGCAATGTTAAGAAGCATACTGCTCATTAGCCCTCCCTCCACTCAAATGATCAGATCTCAACCTGATCTAGTTCAACAAGGCCAGGTAGCACTTTGGCAGTCATGTTCTCATGTTCTCCATGTTCATGTTCAACACCATCCGGCCAGCTTAGCTTTGGGGCAAGCTGACGTTGATGAAGCTCATCTGGAAGGCTGGCTCAGAGAGAGCTAAAAGTTCATTTATATTTGCTGTCCGGGTTTCTGAGATAAATTACAAATTCAAACTGTACACTTTCTAAACAGCAGATACAATAAAACAGCAATCTGAAAACTAAGAAAGAAAACAAAAATATCAACTATCCCAACACACACAACATAATAACAACACTGAATTCCTACTAGGGAGCATTCTATCAGCAAATCCAATAACATCAACAACAAACACTTCATCAGTACAAGACCCTTCTAATCACACACACCAATGTTGGCCATATCAGTGTCTCTTAGGTCAATGACTACAGCTATGATTGTTTGACAACCAAGTTTTCAGAGACAATTTAAAAGGTTTGATACTCAGTGGTAAAGAATTCCACATCCGAGCTTCTTTAATTGAGAAGCAGTGTTACTCAAATGTTGTAGAACGAAATTGAACATAACAGTCCCGTCTACTAAAATCTCTTCAACCTTGAGCCAGCTGTACCTGTTGTTACAAACTGTTTAAGAGGTTTTTGCTAGATTGTGAATGTTCTTTTTTTTTTTTAAACAAATACATTTTTTAAATAAAGGACATACAATTGAACCTTGTGCTACACCAATAGATGCTTTTTAATTTAAGTACAGTATTGTGTACTGTTCAAACATGATGCAAACCAATAAGTAGATGGGTAGTATAGTATGTCATATAGACTTCATGTCGGCAGATGGACAGCTGAGGAATTTGGTGCTCAGTGGACTCCAGCCTCCATTTCATGGCTCTGTTCTGCTTTGCGTGTTCAGTTTCTCTGTCTTTCCCTCTGGATTACTGTCTCTTGTGGATAACAATCTTTACAACTTCCTGATTAACAGAACATAATGGGACATCATGGGACATTTCATGCAATATTGGGACATTACATGCAATGTCATGGACATAATGCACACTTTGCTACCTTGTGCTGCAACTGATGCACAGTAATGTCCTTTGGGAAAAATTAAGTTCTATCTTATCATATCTTATATATTGTTAGAACAATGTACGATAATATTCATTATTGATAGCTAACAACGACACCGGCCTTACTGTTGGCCCCCTTCACTACCTCAGACTGTGGCCCTTCTTGTATGGGTGCCACGGGGATCGTTGGGCGGTTGCAGGTCAAGCCATCGACACGCCATTATATAACATACAGCCAATAATCCCCCGAAACGACCACAAAGCCAACAGGAGGAGAGATTGTAAAGGATGCATAATATGTAAGGTGAGACCAGGCCTGGGAACAACCCCTGTGTTCAGAACATATTTAAAGCCTCTCTGCCTGTGTGTTGCACTCAATAGCCGAGGAGATGCATGGCTTTTATTAGCCCCTGACAATAACTGTCAGCCAGCATTTCATATTCAAAGTAATGTGTATAATTACAGTTTTACGAGCAGCCTCTGAATACATTTAGACAGTGATTTTATTTCTGAATGTGATGCTGTTCCACAGATTATCAATAGTTAATGTGCTCTCTGTCTTCCTCTGGATAGCCAGATAGAGCGAGCGAGTGAGTAAAGATAGAGATAAGGAGAGTGAGGCACTGAACCAATAGGAGAACTTTATTCTATCCGTTAGATATAAATGGTCAGCCACAGTGACTTATTCTAACTTTAACATCTGTAGAGCCTGTTCAAGTTCACGGTATAATCCTTATGATTTGATACTAATAAGGGCTAGTATTTTTTAAGTAATATACAGTCAGGGGCAAATTCATAAAGAATGGATTACTGCCGCTGATAGCAACATAAATTGTCCATTACTTGCAACTGCTATCCGTCCAATCTGAAGGTCTAATTCACAAAAGATATCACCCTGATGCTGTTTTACAGTTGAGTGCAATTTACCCCTTTTTTGCATCTGATTGCAATTATCTATGTGGCAAAGTAGTAATGTTGCCTTTATATGCAGCTAAAGAGCAGAGAGGAAAACAAAAAATCTGACCCAACTACTTAAAACTACAGTGTTATAATACAAATATATTAAATACCAAAATGATCATTTCTTTTGATCCCATAACACACAATGTTGATGAATAAAAGGTTGCTGTGATTGAAGAGTACAAATCCCCATCTGTTGATGTCAGTCACTGTATGTGTGGTGGTATAGCTGAGCTTGAGGTTTTAGGCTGGAAAATGCGGGAACGTCCTCCTCTGTCATGGTTGGGATACAATGGAAGAGATGTAGCTGTCTGCGCACACACACACACACACACACACACACACACACACACACACACACACACACACACACACACACACACACACACACACACACACACACACACACACACACACACACACACACACACACACACACACACACACACACGCCTGCTTTCATGGGCTTTATCATTGCCTGTTTGCATCTGCTCCAGCTTGTTTCCATCCCTTATTTACATGCTTAGGGAAGCAAAATGTCATTTCTAAAAAGGGCTGGTGCAGAAAAACACTGCTCGAGATATTCACTCTCCTTCTCACTTACATTTAACTCATTACTTTTCCTTAATGCATGCAGATTTGCTTTTTGCCTGACTGAGGGAACGCATTGAACACAAATGGATTCTCCCCCCTCGCCATCTTTCTGTGCTGTGTTTCCCCCTTTATACTATTCATCCTAAATTTGAATAATGTTGATATAACAACAGTTAGATATGGGCCCTCTTTTCAACCAAGTGTGTGTGTGTTTGTGAGTATGTGTGTGTGTTTGTGTGCGTGGATACAAGGGAAACCTCTCATTTCCCATTCATCATGGCCATGACAGCTCTTTGTAGTGAAGGCCCTACCTCCTCATATCTAGCAGGGCGAGAGGGTAATCGTAGGTGTCATTCAATCATTAAGAATGACTCTGCTCAAACAATAACATGCACGCACGCACACACACACACGGATACAAACACACAGCCCTTTGATCTAATTACACACCTGACCTTTGGTTGAGATGATTGCTGCCGTAACTGCTCATGCGCTGACACACAGACACACACGTATTTTTTCCCCCTCAGATACAAACGCCCTCCATCCCTGTTACATGCTAACACATATTTTTTAACACACAAGCGTACACACACTTAGTCCCTTGAGTCCTCAACACAAAAACACACACACACACACACACACACACAAATACACTTTCTCTGCTCTATAGATCTTCAAGGCTCTGCCCTAACTCTTTTTGCCTCACCTTCAGGGACACTCCCCGACACATCATGGTGTAACTTGTGTTTCACAGGGAAGAAAACTTCCCACTTCCAACACAAAAAACCCCGAAAAAACCCCATTTCCTTTCAGAATTGTAGGACATAGACAATTTTGACACTCTGTATTGCAAAAAGCTCAGTAGTTTCCAAAAATATTAACAAAGGCTTTTAAATATAAAGGCTATAATATATATATTTGTGACATTTGTACACTGGATACTACTACCACACTATATAATATAATATGTTCATGTTATGCCATCTATTGAATGATTTCCACTTCTTTTCCAACTGTTGGGTACGGCCAATGGCTCCGCTACACAAACTGGAGTGGTTTGTTGAATAGTGCTTTGGGCTTCAGGTTTGGTTAGTTCTGTCCTTCTGTATGTGACTTTGTCAATCGTCTGCATCCATTCCATCCACGTCCATTACATGCTTCTCAAAAAAGGGGGCAAAGAGAAAAAATTGCTGCCACTGATCGCAAAGGGGCGCATCACCAACAACCACTATCTGCTCCGTCACAAGGTTCGATTCACAGAAGATATTGGGCAAAATATGTTAAAGCACAAACACACACAAACCTTTTTTTCAGCTGACTGCAATTTCCCCTTTTTTAGCTTGTGATTGCATCTATCCATGTGGTAGTAAAAGTATCAATGCGCTTGAAGCCAGTGCGTCGTTGGGACGGCTAAGTCAGCCTGAGCCACAAGCCCGTCGACAGCAGTCGTCTCTGCATCCCTGAGGATGATCGGACACCCCTAATAAAAGTGTTTCAGTTACCACCAACTGAAGAACTCTCTTTGTGAATTGGAGGGCTTTTGCAAAGAGGCAGATTTTTCATAGAAGGGAACAATTTTGCACAAAATGTCTTCATATAACCGAAATAAAATATATGCAAATACCACAGGAGCACCAAAACACTGTTTGCTTGGCAGCTTAGTTAGGGGTGCATTTCAGAACTATACCGTTTCTTTTTGGGTTATTTTACAGGTTTGGCGGCTGTAGAAGTTGCACAATCCCCTACATTTACTTGCTTCTCTCTGTTTGAACGTTTCAAGTCAGTCTTCTAACACCTGTAATCAGAGTGATGTCACAGAGTGCCAACACACCTACAGAGTACATGTCTACGTCAATGCTGCAAGGTGAGTTCAACCATTGGCACTAACTCTTTAAGTTTAGTGATCAGATGTCCCTTACTGAAAAGCACTATGGGAGTTGAAGTTGACTTCTCTCCCTCAGTATTTATGTCCACATGACTTGCACCCTTGATTTTGCACATATTTTCCAAGAGAGTTGTTCATTGTTTAAACTGATGAGTCAGCCAGGAGTGTCTCGTGTCCATCCAAACATTGAAGTCCTCCAACTGTCAGTCTACCAACATTGACTATACAGAAAGAAAAGGAATAGGACTTTTACTTGATGCTTAAATAATCATCCAAACAAACAACGACGTCTGATGACCACGGTGAATGAGGTTTGGTGGAATCAAAAACATAAACAGATCAAAATACAGAACAACTGCAGAAAGCACAGGAATGTGTGGAGCTGACAGTAAGACGGGCTGAGCGAGCAGAACAGAAAATGATGGAGGGAGAGAATTAAAGTGAAAGAGGGTAGAAAGAGTGCAAGCTCAGAGGAAGATGATGCTGATGAGAGGCTCGACAGCTAGCGTAATAAAGCATGCTAAGTGCAAGCCACCAGATTTACAGGGCCTTTACACCACAGCCGAATGTGCCATCATTTTCCCCTCCAAAACGTTAATGTCGCACAGGACTGCCATAAATACATCACGGCGCTAATTTAAGGGTCTGCAATGGAGAAACCCCTCCATTGTTCTCTCCCGGGGCTCAAAAACGCCCTGGAATAATGTGAATTTTTATGCACATGTGCGAAGAGGACATTCTTGTGCCTTTGCAGTCGTGCACCTACTATGGCAGTCAGATGTAGAACACACAACAAACAATTGAGTGTGAGAGAATGGGCTTTTCCTCAGATCCGTCATTCCAGTGGCTCTGCATAACAAGCAGTGATTGTCAGCCTTTGTCTAATAATGGCCTAGAAATGCATCTTATTATGCATAACTACCCACAATTTTGCAGAAATATGTTTGTTCTTTTTGCTCGCTGGGGTTATTGGTCTGTCGCTGGCATTCCCATTTTTCTTCATCTGCAGCGCTGCACCAACACACAGCAAAGCTTAGTGAAAT
This sequence comes from Anoplopoma fimbria, assembly GCF_027596085.1. Lineage (NCBI taxonomy): Eukaryota > Metazoa > Chordata > Actinopteri > Perciformes > Anoplopomatidae > Anoplopoma > Anoplopoma fimbria. Next base: position 7,798,455 of record NC_072455.1, read on the forward strand.
GCAGACGGGGGAGCAAAAAAATTTGGATCTGTATTGCGAAAACAGTATCCATAAGTCATCTACAAACACTTTTGAATAAACTGAACATTCAATGTTGAAGCCACCAGCAAGGCCAAACAAGTTACGGACAACTTGCCTTCTCTTTGTATTTATTCTGTAGTATTTAAAAAAAAATGGCCATCATTAAAAAATACAGACACTTTTTTTAAATTTCTGCCTGCATGCCGGCAGAGGCCTTTCACACAGGTAATACATGGCAACAATTACACAGCGTCACATAATGAGAGGTGTAGGAGAAGACAATGGCTAATAAGCGAGAGAGGGCCATTCGGCACTTCCCAGGGAGCTAATGAAAGCTTTAATTAAGTGTCAAACAGAAGCGAGGCTGGGGAGGCTGAGGAGAGCGCTGCCGAGGCCCCATACTGGGTGTTTCTTCAAATTCATCTAGAGACCGGAGCCTAAACTGACGGCTAGACCGCTGAGCCCAGCAAAGAAAACCCTTTCACTGTGCACACACACACATGTTGTATACACAACACACTGCAAAGGAATTAAAAATGTACCATGTTTGGTAGCCTTTGTTTCTCTGAGTCAGGACCAGGTCACTTACTGTCGTCAACTTTCCTCTGCACTCTCGGCGCTGCTGCACAAGCTGTACTGATGTGGTGGTGGAAAAGTTGCAGAGAGGAATTTGTAACACACAGACTTTCTCATCTAAGGTAGCTTAGTGTAGGCATTCATGAATGTTCTAATGTTCAGGTTTTGCTTCTGTTTTAGAGAGGTGCTGATTCCACTCTGTTGTCATTTTGGGGGCTGTAGTTTGTAGTTCCTCACATCGAGAGGGTTCCAGGTCCAAACCCACGGGGCCCCTGCTCCACTACCCACTCCTCTGTGTGAAGTTTGCATGATTTTCCCTTGTCAGCTTGGCCTCTGCCTTCCCGCCACAGTCTAAAAGCATTTGGCTCAGGTTAATTGAGGACTCTGTGTTGTTTGTCTGTGTGTTTGTCTGTCTCTGTGTGTCAGACCTCTGATAGTGTGGAGACCTGTCCTGGGTGAGCCCTGCCTTCACCAAATGTCAGCTTGGATCGGCTCCAGCCCCCCGCGACCCTCTAAGGATAAGCGGTACCAGATGATGGATGGATTGTGTGCCCTTATTGGAATAAATTGGGTGAACAAAATATTAGACATGTATCAGCCACTGGGGGCACATACTGTAAGCTGCTATGGGCATCTGGGTTGATGGATCGGTCAAAAAAACGAAATAAATGATGACAAAAATACTTGATTTAAGCCAAATCAGGATATTTTACTGAACATAAACAAAGGATTTTTTTGCGTTACAACAATAACCGTGTGTCAAAAACTGTGACCGCAATCTGAGAGAAAACATGTTCCCTTGAAAAGTAAATGAGAGTTTACTTTTGTTAGGAAGCTTAATTATGTAGGAGATGGAGTTGTAAGTAAGCTTAAATCTTTTTGTCCTTAGTCCAGAAGGATATTCAGCTACACACTGAAACGCACTAACAATGAAAACCACTCCATAGAGAAGTAAATGCTTTGCAGATATAATGCAAATGGAAGCATATTGACTGCATTATAACTATAATAATATAATAATTATAAGTGTTGCAGGTCAGAGATGTACTGAGGAGAGAGGCCATGCAGTGCACAGATCCGAGAACAGTTTTCAGTTTATTCTTGCTTAATTTTAAATTAACTGTGGGTAACCCAAAGTATTTTAGGTAGAGCAGTGAGGAGAACATAACAATAGTCTAACTGACTTAAAATGCATAACTGTTTTTAGCATAAACAATTCTTAATTCTGCATCCGCCATCAATGATACACCTCACTGGTTTTTTTCCTGATATAATAACTATGAATAACAAAGACCAACATGCCAAATATAAAAGAGACCCATATATATTATTTATATTAGAATGATATGTGAATCTTACATTTTGTGTCTTAACTTCCAGTTACACAGTGTGAACCTAGCTGTGTTCCATTTCCTTCCATGGGAAATAATGTCATTTTAACAACTGTGTCAAACCAATAATATCACTGAGTCATTAACACCCTCCTACTGTCCCTCTCCATACATTACATTGTCACTCCATCTGTTTGATACACGGGTCACCTGTGATACCACATTGTTTCCTGCCCTCTGGAATAACATCATAGTTTATGGGCGAGATGCTCTTAAATTACAGTGTCTTTGAAATCACAATCAGATTTATTTGCCAAGCATTTGTTCACATACGAGGAATTTGACTTGTTGATTTATTTTCCTTTTATTGTTCTGTATTTCAAGGATGTAATGCATTAAAAAATAAAAACTGAATTGATAAAAATGATTATGTACATGTGACATCTTCAACATGAAACACACTTCCACGTTTCTCTGGAAAGCTATGTGACAGTGTGCTGAGGCCTTCAGGCCTGAGGGAGCCCGGTGCTTTATGTCTGAATAAAATAAGGATATCGCCACATGTCAACAAAACCCAGCACAGAAGAAACTTCACAAAAAATGTACTAAATGCAGCTACGCAGGCATCGATACACCCCCCCCCCCCCCCCCCCCCCCCCCCCACACACACACACACCTCTGTCATGTCGATGCCCATATATCTAGCCACACTGCCTGCACTGTCTAGATTTACTCCCCTGACTGAGACCAGGCTCAACCAGGTTCCGTCTGTTAATCCACTTCGGTGATCTCTTTAACTACAGTGTGTGAGCTTTTTTCTTCCTCAGGAAGGAGCTGTCACACAGCAGGCGTCTAAAACAGTAAGTAGAAAAGTGAGAAACAATGCCAAGCCAAACTTTCAAACCGACTCGCTCAATCACCCGCTCATCTTTTCGCTCCACCTCTCAATTTTTTTTCTGTAATCCCTCATCTCTATCCTGCTACTCCTTACTTATCATTTTCTCCTCCCTCTCTTGTTCTCCCCTCTTTTCCTCCTCCTCAACTCCCTCCCCCCCTCAGCGGGAGCAGACAGCAGTAATGACTATAATTAATAATGGAAATAAATGCAGCGTTTTAAAACTCACCGGGACTTCTCTCTTATTGAGTCTTATTTCTCCTGTACAGCTGTGCCTCTGTGCATGGACTGATTGGAGAGCGAACGCACACACACGCACACACACACACACACACACACACACACACACACACACACACACACACACACGCACACACACACATAGACTACAGACAAACCTAAGTTAGCTGGCCCAAATACACTGAATTGTGTTTTCTATTCCTTTGTTTCAGTTTTTCTCCTTTTTCTGCTGTTGAATTTTGACTTATTTGAATAAGGTAACACTAAAAATAACCAAATTGTAAAACCTTTCAGTATATTCAATTGCTTTGTGATTAAAGGATTAATACTCCTCTTTACCTGCGAGTGAACCCGAGCGATCCTTCAGTCTGTATCTCATTTATATAACCAGCCTGTTAGGCATGAGTGAAGAAACTAACATCCATAAAGAGAGTGTCTATACCGTTAAACAGAGCGCTGGTCAGTGGAGCAGTGTTTCTGTGCGAGTGGATCCGTGACTTGATACTCAGCAGGCTTACAGATCTGCAGGTTCACACTGCCATCTGTCGGCGGGACAGACCCTCTGCCGCTAATCCACTGAGACACCACTGAACATGTGGAGAGAAGCATGGCACATTTCAGAAGAGCACTCAAAGGTTTGATAAGTTCAGAGCCCTTCATTCCCTCTGCTGGCTCACCATGCATAAATCAAATTGGTTAGGCAGCTGCAAAAAAAACCCACAAGAACTAACTTTAAATGATAATGGGGACCGAACTGAAATATGACTAACTAATAATAGTATCACCAGACAGCATCAAACATCAGCAAACTATATACAGTATGAATGAATATAAATAAATAAAAACTGTGAATTAGAGAAAGTGCAGCATGCTGCAGTGTAGTAAGTGTTTTAACTATAAAACATAAACAGACAAAGCAATGAATTAAAATGTAAAATAAGAACATAGAGAGTGGAAAATAAAATGTACACTAATAAGATGAATGTATAAAAGTATGAATAAAGGAATCAGTTATAAGAAATAATGCATTGTGTTTTTGTGAGTTAGATATCTTGGGGGGGGGGGGGGGGAGTTGAGCCATATGTGTAGTGAAGCTGTCTGGCCACTAGGTGGTGGGATCAGTGCAGAAATAACAGGCCCCCTGGCTCCTGTCCCTCCTCAGTATGGAGAGAGTTGGGCTGCATTCCAAACAAACATCAAGCATATGCTCACAATGCTGTGTCTTCCATGATACTGAAGCTGTAGCAACTTCAGCTTTATTATTATGCTGACACTCTGATCCAGACTACATTACATCTAGACGTGTCACCTTCTCCATCAGTCCTCAGTACATTCACTGCAGTCCTAAAACACCTTCCCCTGCTGCTGACCCACAGTTGGTCCCTCTCGTCACTCACACAGCTCTCCACAAACAGGCCGCTGCTGGGCTGACTGGGCCATTGCTGTGCCGTTGGTTGGGGAGAGCAAGGATCAAGATGAAGAAAAGATGAGCAGGACCTCTTGAAAGGCACCTGCCCGCCGTCCAGTTAGGGTTAATGTTAGGGTTAAATGATGATCATCATCGTATTGATCGATGATAAAACGTTTTATAGTTGTAAAAAACAGCAGTGAGTAAAAGCATTTTGATGACAAAACCTTTTACCTTCATTCAAATGATTGTTGACCATCATTTAACCCTGACCCCTAACCCAAAGGCAGTACGGTGAGAGGGAGAGAAAACCAGAGGGTGAGGAGCAGACAGTGAGGCATGTGAGAACTCTGCCATGCTAAGCTGTGCGGATCAGAGCAGAGCCTCCCATCCTCAGAGGAAACAAACTTCAACAATTAACAATCAACTGACTTTGTGCTGAGAAAGCACTATGCGCAGCTGGGGACGGGGGGACGGGGACGGGGACGGGGGGGGGTTGAAGGGAGGCGATCCTCTGCATCCTTTCTTTGCCTCTAGCCACAGCCGTAGCTGCAGCAAACCTTTCATCCAGCATCTGATTTCAACCCGATGACCATCCACTGATAAACAATAACGGCTCCTCCTTAGTGGGGAGAATCAGATCTCCATCACACCGAGTTCCCTCCAGGCTCCGCCTCCACTTTCCCAAACTCTTCTCAGTAACTAACTTACAACGGGGGCACTTTGTGAAGCGTGGTCACATTTGGCCAAAGGAAGGATGACGGAATGGAAGTTTGTCCCCGACGCCGCTGCTGGTATTTTAGAACTGGATTACAGTGAAGGGTCAAAGTTCAAGCACCAGCTCTGTCTGGAGACTTTCTGCTTCCAGACTGTTCTCTCATCTCTAGAGCAGCCGATCAGATAGGCCCATTTGTTGTGTGCATCCCTGCTCAGTGTCCAGAGGACATCAGGACTACGCTAAGCTGTCAGCTTTGAAGGATCACTATCAAACATGTTTTCTTTGTTGTTTATATACACACACATATATATATATATATATATATATATATATATATATATATATATATATATATATTGTATCTATATATCAAATATAGATGTCAGTATCAGTCAAAATCTGTCAGGCCATAAATAAAATAAGCCCTATGAGTGCGAGTACGTTTTTGTGCAGAGTGTGCTTGTTTGTGCAGCAGTGCAGACTCAATCTCACCAGGAATTTCAGTTCTTTCTGTTATTCTGTAAAGCCCTTTAGAATGGGTACAATCTTTGCTATATCCAACTTGCTTAAAGTGTCTTCACCTGAACTTGTGCTGTGTGGAGCAGCCTCTGGTCTCTTTGTGTCTGTCTGTTAACTTCAAACGCAATTTAAAGGCCTCCAAATTTCCTTTAGAAATGTTTTTGACCTATCACAAATCCTCGGAGTCTGGTGAAGTCTGTGTGGGCGGGGCTTGGGGTGGTCAATGTGTCAATGAAACCAAGAACTCTCACTGAGGACACAGGTGTTCCAGTTCCATGACAAACCTAGAGTAAAAAAAAACATACTTATTTTGAGCCAAACCACCATGTTTAACTAAAAATAACCAAGTAGTTTTGTTTCATTTTTGTTTTGTTTCACATGAGGCCGTGTTTAAAACTGAGTAGATAATCCAGATAAAAATACTCTTAACTGTATTTGAGAATGCAGTTCAGTTGTATGGGAACATCATTTTGTAGTAGACAGGGTTGGCAAAAAAAAAATACACTGACTAAGAGAGGCTGGCCCAGAGCAGGGCTGGGTCTCCAGCTACACTGGAGGCGTGAACAAATGTCACACAGAGCAGTGAACAGTGGATCCGCTCACAGAGGTTTAGAGTTCATCTCCGACTCGTGAATCTGTCTCGAACCGTCTTGACACCTCTGACCTGTGAGCAAATGAAGACCCGCGGAGTCCCAGATGGAGGAAGAGATTGTATGAGCTGTGTATAACCCCATTCAATACTTCTGTATATAACCCTGCTCCGCTGGAGTATGAATGGCTCCAGGAGAGATGCTTCATAAAGGTCAGAGAGACAGGAGCGGCTGGTTCAAATAGGTACCCTTTAATTTGACTTTTGACTGTGTTAACTTACTGTCCGCTCACAAATACAGGGCACAGCTAGTCACAGGATCTCCAGGATTCAGCACGACCTGTGGGATGACAATGCATTTCTCCTTGCTATGTTCTGCTGTGAGCGAGTACTATAACGGATGGCTGTAACACTGGTAAATACACAGTACTATTCTTAAAATGATTTGTAGGACATGTCTTTTTTTCCTTTCTATGATGAACCTTTTCAGGATGTTCACCAGCCTTCTCTCTAGTGCTCGCTGTAGTTATCATGAATAGTTTGAAGTGAGACAAATTAATCTGCAAAACATAAAATGGTCTTAATGACCATCCCAACACGTTACCAACATGTCAGTGGACAGCTTTCTCATTAGACACGCATTCGGACTCATTCTACGAGGGTCAGGCCCCTCCCCTCCGCTCCCATGAACTCAGGTAGTTTAGTTTATGACTGACTGTCTGAGAGGCTACACTGCAGTCAGCTTCTGCCTCATGTTTCAGTCAAGATGCTTGACTGTAAAATATTTGGAGCAAATTAAGATGTCAATAACCCAAATTCATAGTTACACTTTTATCAAAATAGATTAAGATCAATCAAAGACAGGAGCAACATCAACCCTCTCTCATGCATTTGAACTGCATTTTGTCCCTTTTGATGATCACCAGATTTATGCAGAGTGTTCAGATTCAGTTTGTGTCGTTCCAACAAAATCCACACCCACTGTGACCATCCGGCCACGCTGTTGGGACAAGACTACCATGGACCACTGACAGTGTGGGGAGACCATACCAGGTAAAAATAGCAGCCCAGTGTGTGTGCGTGTATGTGTGTGTGTGTGTGTGTGTGTGTGTGTGTGTGTGTGTGTGTGTGTGTGTGTGTGTGTGTGTGTGTGTGTGTGTGTGTGTGTGTGTGTGTGTGTGTGTGTTTCCTGAAAACAGATAGAGGAAGCTGTTTTTCTGCCATGTCCATCTGCTCCAGCCAGTGTTCATGGCTTCCGGCTGCAGGCCACCACACCAGAGCCAGGTACCTGTGAGTGGGCCTCAGTAGTTTCCACATACAGTCCATTACACACAATCCCAAGCTCTTGATGAGATACACTGCGGTTTGACTAACTGAACTATTGCGTGCCAAGTTTTCAATAAATCTTTTAAAAAAAGAATAACCCATACAACGGTTAGAAATATATTTTTATGAGCATCATCTAATTTGCCACCTCCACAGTGTCAAAGTCCAGAAACACATATTCCCAGCCCAACAGTACGTCTAAACTAATTATTAATAAAAGTTAAATTCATGGCCCCGGTGGAAATTAATAATGAAAATTGAATGGGGGCTTTTAACAATAAAAAAGAAAGCAAGGGAATATAAGTGGGACATATTGCATGATAAAAAAGTGATACAAAAAAAAAATCCATTCATAATTTCAAGTTAGCCCAGATATAACATTTTTCATAACACTAGAAACGAGATCCAACGTATATGCAACATCCAATTATCCAGGATCCAAATGACCAAATCTCTGAATATCACATCTGAAGCTATGTCTTGGGTTTGTGTTTATTCTCTCTGCTGTTTCATTTTGAAAGTTACTCTCAATGTCTCAAAAGTTTGGTTTTACTTCCTGTCTTGGTGTGTCATTAGTCAATTGGTCCCTTTGTGTATTTAATCTATGTGCTTCTCTCTCCTCGTGTCAGATCGTCCTCTCAGCTTGTGTTAAGTAGTCCAGGCTCTTCAGGAATGCCCCTGCCGGTTTCTGACTGGTTAGTTTATTTACCTTTAAATCATTCAACATCACCTGCTATTCTGGAACTGAGGCAGTATACATTTTTGGAGAGTGTAGAGTCATGCAGCTCAAACATAGCAATTCTTATTTGCACTGTACTTCACCTTGTTTGGTTTGCTACTGAAAATATCTAATGCATATTATGAGGCAAGTTACAAGTTATAACCAGGGGTTAAAGTTGGCCGTAAATGAATAAATCTCATAAAATCTGTCAGTAAGAATAATGTCAAGCGAGTTCATTTTCGGTGTGCTGCAGCCTGGCATTCCTTACAGCTGACGCAAACAAGATTCTCCCTCAACAAATCACTCCACTACAACGACAGATCTTACTGGGAGCCCCATTAGAAGTGAGACGTAGGAGAGACGTGAGCAATCCACACCAACTCCATCTTCCATTAACAAAGAAATCAAGAAATCAACAGTAACATGTATTGAGCCATCAATTTTGTTTTCCCCGACCAACGTACCGAGTGACGGAATCTGCATGAAGTGAAACAATCAATCAATTTTTTATCTGAAGATTTCAGCCATATTATCTGGCCAGAAAATCGTTGGTTACTGCTGTTTACATTCCTCCTGATGCAATTTCCCAAAATGCATAGGTATGTACTAGTGCTTTTGTTTTGTTGTTTGTCATAGTTTTGTTTTTTTAGGCAGCGAATGGGCTACAACTGCATTTCGTTGTGCATCCCTGTGTCGCATAATGACAATAAATTATCCTTGAATCCTTGGAAAAAAATGGGTAGTCTCAGAGAGAGTAATTGCAGTTCTAAGAGGACAATGAGGAGCCAGTGGCCAGTGGCCCTGTTATATAAGACCTGGAGACCTATTTGCCCCTCTAACAGTGGTGATGTATTCAATAACATGGAGGCATCTCTGTCCCATAAGCGATTGGCTTTGAAAAACTCTTCTGAACTCTTCCTCTGTTGATTAGCCATGGGTGTTCCCACACCGCATACCAAATCCCACTTCAACCCCTTGTTATAACTGAAGTCACAAGAAGGAGATTATTATTTGACATTGTAGATATTGATATGACTGGAAGAAGATGAGCAGATGTGTGTGTGATGTCAGTGGGTTCAGATTTGACAACATACTCACACCCTGTGTTCTTAAACCTCCCCAGCTCTCTGAATCTAAATCGCAGGGTTGAGCAAGGGAGCCTCTCTCCTGGCCGGGGAGTGAACAATGTATTGTCCTCTTCAGCACACACATACACTGATAAAGAGGCTGTCCGTTGTTTTCTATTCCATTTGTATTCAAAATATATTAGCTTCTTTTTCCGAGCCATGCTTAAATCCCTCCCCTGGGCCAAGAGATAGTGCAGGGAAAGGCGGCGCGGCCTGGCAAAGAAGAGCTGAGTCGCTAAAACACCTCTACTGCTGGCTTTATTCATGGAGTGAGAGAGGGGGGTTAGGTCACCACGTAAAACAAAGGAAAAGTAATTCAAATCCCTGAAGGTTCTCTCGATGAATATCAATAGAGAGCATTACATTACTTTACTACGCTCACAAAATGAGGAAGGATGGAGCGAGAGAGACGGAAAGTGTAAGAGCAAACACAGAGAAAAACACAAAGAGGTCGACCAGCGAGTAGTCCCCACCCTCTGTGGTCCCATTGCTGTGATCCTCATCCTGATGGCGGGCGTAGCAGCAGGCTCAGCTTGTTTTAACGGCCCTTGTTATTGTCACCTATGTGTCATTTTAGCAGGCAGTGGGCAACCTGGGACGGCCACACATCAGAGGCCTGTCACAGCTCACATTTTCCAGAGATAACACTTCCCTCTGACACCTGAGCACAGGATTAGCCCAGACCTCAGCTCCACCTTCCACTCCATCCCTCTATCTTCTCCTCCCATCAGGCATTGGGAAACCCCTTTGAGGTGAACATGCTTTCTATTTTAAGAGTTGTACAGATTTCAGTTCTCCAGCGTTTTCTAAAGGCTGTAGCTCTGTGGTGTTCAGTGATTATGCTGTTAAATGTCCAGTCTCTTTGCTGGCATCATCAGATTTCTGTTCATTGGCATCGTGGGTCAAGCTTAAAACGAGCAGGTCGGGCCTCTGAAAGAACAGTGGGAAAAGTGGAGAGTGGAATTATGTTTATCAGTTGTTACATTCATTGTGTTAAGGCGTTCTTATTTTATTAAATACAACCTAAGCACGATGCTCACTGAGCTAAATCTCAGTTTTATTGGATTGATTTCAATTTGACGAGGCCTCCCATTAGGGAAACAAAGTGGAACTGAAGAGAGAGTTGCTAATGTCCCTTTCCCTGATGATGAAATGTTTCTCTTCCTCATGTTAGTCATGAACACCTCTCTCAAGAGCCCTGTGATAGCGACTTATTAAAATACAAACCAAGCAGGCTGTGATTTTGAATGCAAATAAAGTTTCATGAAGCAGGGATGTGTGTAATAATGAGTGTACCCACACACTTTGATTCAGTTATTATAATGGTTGGAAGGCTTTTGTTCTCTGCAGAAATTGGACCCACATGACCTTGCACTATGAAGTGGGCTCAACATACCTTTTGGTTATCTGACTAAATTAACCCTAACAACCGGGATCCCGCTAAAGGGTCCTACGAAGTAGGCTATCAACCCAGGGTTTCTCATCTGGTTAACATAAAGGGGCGGTGTTTGAAGAATACAACCAATCACTAACACGGACAGGTCTGCTATCAACAGAGCAGCATATTTTAAAAACGAAGAGCAAACTGTTTTATTTCACAAATACAAAAAGTTAAACAAATAATCCAGGCTGAAAGTAACAGTTTAAACTGACAAATGCAGGAAGTCACTGAATATGTAAATTAATTTATTGATTGAATTATGTTATCACTGCTTCATCTATGGCACGAGATGATCTGACTATAATTGCATGTGTGTATTCTATTAAATGAATGTGTTGCAGATGTATTATTATGGCGTGACAATATTTTAGTCATATTCTTTCAGCTTCAGCCCCGGGGCTGTGATACAGAATTGGGGGCAAATAAAAATAATTTTAAAAACAGAATTTAAAGCAGAAAGAAGGTTTCCTTCCATAACTTAAATGTATTTGGAGCAAAATAGTCCAGTCAGCGGGAATGTAAGACAGGACTCTGACATGACGCAATGGAACACACAGCTGTCCTTCTGTCAGTTTGTTTGTGTTACTTTTAGTCTGGATTTTTACTTTAACTTCCGTCGTAGGACTCAAAACACAGGGTTTACCCTAAAGTTACCTCTCTAGCCCCAAATCCTGCTTCGTACTCTGGTTGGGGCTTGTGTGTTTATTTTATTTATTTATTTTTTACATAATTGAGAACAAAATGTGCATACTTTCTAAGACTTGTTGTACCCTCTCAGAGAGTTTTTGTGTAGCGCTAGACAGTCAAAAGGAAAAAAAAGAATGTGTATGCCATTACCAATATGTTTTATACACCAATATTTTTGTGTTTGTGCCAAAGCCAAACAATGCATAAAAGTTGTAACCCAATCATCAATGCAAATTTTTATGAGTCACCAGAATCCAAGCAATACAATATTTGTGAGATATAACTTTCAAATGTCCTAACATTTTATGTAAAACATATTGAAATTCCATATTTTTTGCCAAACTGCTTTGCAAATAACGTTTGCAGGACTTGTTTTCCCTAGAACTAGTCCGACCAGGAACTAGTCCGACCACGCACCTCTTGGCATGTATCACTCTGACCCAGTGTCTCCTTTTGACCATTTTAAAAGCTAAAGGAATTAAAACTTGAAAATGTTCCATTTGGTTTAAGGAGCATGCTGTCTTCACTATGAAGCATGGCCATAATTACTGAAGTTACCTTACAGCAGGGGTTACCTTACAGCAGGGGTTACTGCTGCGGCCCGTGTCCGGACCCAGACGCCGCTGTATCCGGACCTGAAGGAGCACTTCTATTTCAACCGGCGCAGTTTTCTAGCCTTTACGGCACTCGTTCAGCAGTCCAAGTAAGAAACCGACCGATAGAATGCATTGTAAATCAAATGTGTGTATTCCGATAAGCACCGCGGCTTGAGTGAGGGGGAGAGATGGGTGGGAGAGGGCATAGTAGAAGTATAAGTGTAGAAGTACATCTGGGAAGTGATTTCATAACGCGTACTCCAGAAAGAAGAAATGTGGGCCGCAAAACTAGAAACTTTTACCAAGAATGGACATGTTGGTGTTTACCAGGGGTGAAAGAAGAAAAGCAATGTGCAATGTGAAGCGCCATAATGAGACAAAGCACAAATCTTTTGAGCAAACGTACCCACTCAAATCAGAAATGAAGGCATAGAAAAATAAACCAAAAAGCCAAATATGATCAGAATTCTAATTCATTCATTCATTCACTGTCCAACAATTACGTTAACCGAGAGGGAGATGGAGATGAAACAAGTGGTTTCCATAACCACAGATATCGACCCTGCACTCACATTTCTCTTTTTAGAAGATGAGCAAAATATGGATACCGTGGGTTTTTTGATTGACATCACTTCATACCTAAATGAACTGAATTTAAAGCTCCAGGGCAACGACAATTCAGTTAAATTCATTTTTTCAAATATTAAGTATTTTATTTTTTAGAGTCACATTTTTCAGAAGCTTTCTGTTATGTGTTGTATTTTTAAATGCATCACTGATTTTACTTGAAATGAGAGAATACCATTTTTTTATTATAAGACTGTGTATTATTTATAATTCATATAATACAATTCAATTTTTTGCATTTGATTTGACAGTAAGTTACATACAGACGTTGATACAACTGCTAGGCTACTTCAATATATATATGGAATTAATTCATATGGCAAGTTAAACATTATTGTGATGATCCATACCTTTGCAAGAGGAAATTCTCTGGAACTGGACCTGGTTAAATTATAATTGAATACCCCTGCCTTAACGACTTAATTCAGGGTTCTTGGGAGTATCAGGCTGAGACAGACTGACAGCAGACATGTCACACCTTTGATCCTAAAGGATTCTTATCTCAGTTTAACTCACACAGGAATTAATTTGTTGCATTTTTTTTTTTACATCTGAGATGATTTGTGCGCTTGGACATCACAAAACACACACACACACACACACACACACACACACATTATTTGAACACATTATTTTGCAAAAATAATCCCAAAAATACAGAGACTAGGTAATCCCCACAAAAGACACGTAATAAATACTTCTTAATAGAAATAAATTGTGACTATGGAAGTATATTAACAAATATAATTTGAGTGCTACTCTGCAAGTCAACCTGTGAGAAGCATTCAGCCATGGATTTGGAAGAGCAGTTTTAAATTTGTGTGCAACGGAGGACAGAACTGTGATCAAGGTTTGAAAATGCAAGAATGGAACTACATTTGAGCCAGCGATATAGATTCTTGGGCTCATAATAAACAAAGCTGTTCACCCTCACTTTGAACAGTCTCATTCCCCAAAGTACAAACATAAACAGAGAGCAGAGTGTCACCTGGTCAGAAGATGCCCAATCCTTTAGTGAACGTCACAATAAAGCTTGGGTAGATTGGAGAAATAAGCAAAAGAACGCTAGATTTTTAAAATTATCCAGCCGAAAAACTCAGCCAGTGTTGACAACTCTTCTCCCTTCAAAGAACTAGCAGCACTAGCTCCAACAGTTGCTAAATCTAGCGAGAAAGACACAAAGTCATCGACACTGACAGCCACTACCCCAAAAATGATCGCTCTGAATAAACAATGAACATGGCTGCTGTTATCACTCACAGTTGTTCAGGTAGCAGCTTGTAGAAGACTCTGGTGACGAGCAAAGGGTGAACGGTGACAGGAGAACCAGGATCTTTTCAGAGCATTTGATTTATTGGATGCTGTCGGGATGTAAAAAGAATTCAGACAAATAGAACAAACCAAAAAATGATTTCCCCACCTGTGCTTTTAGTGTGGATTTGTAGTCAGATGAGGGAAATGGAGGAATCCATATGCTTGATGGTAAAATGTGCTGCAAGTGTGCAAGTACTGATAGAAAATAACTATTAATCATTGCGCGCAGCGATCTCTAAATATTTATTTTACAGAAAAAAAAAGTTTCACACAATACGAGAAAAGAAATAGCCCTTACAGTCTTTAGAACTAATCAGTAAACGAGTGTGTGTGTGTGTGTGTGTGTGTGTGTGTGTGTGTGTGTGTGTGTGTGTGTGTGTGTGTGTGTGTGTGTGTGTGTGTGTGTGTGTGTTGTGTGTGTGTATGTTTTTTTTGTGTGTGTCCTGCTGCTGCCGTTTTGATTAAATTGAAAGGCGTGCTGAGATAAATGAAGTGAGGAGTTGGTGTGTACAGAGCTGACATATATTAATGACCCTGGAGAGGATGGAGAGACACTGGTAATAACCCATTCAACACTGCCGAACAGTGGGGGGAGGGGGAGCAGAGTGATTGAAGGGCTCCCGATGTTTGCCTCTGATGATTACTACATAGGCTAGAGGGAGAGAAGGACGACTTGATGAGCTCACAATGACTGACTGACTCCTCACTGGGAAACGTCTGACCAGCAGCCACACACACACACACACACACACACACACACACACACACACACACACACACACACACACACATAAAGATGAGCTGATACATTCATGTGTGTGCATGTGGGCTGACCCGCTCGCCAAATAAGAAGGTTGATATACACATTAAACAGTTGATGTACACATCTGTGAGTGATGGGGCGTGAGAGCCGTGAGACTGAACTGGAACATCCACTTTTGACCAAAGAGCTCCTCAGAGCTGAAGAGAACTGCAGGATTGGTGATAATTCCCCATGGATCCATCACTTCAAGTGATTCCTTTTACATTACACATAGTCATTTAATCACTTAACATAAAAACATTGATTATGAAAACTTTACTCCAGAAATGTAACCCCCCTCCACCTCCCTGGCCTCCAGCTGTGTTATCATTTGATGGTGCTTGAATTTTAAACGTTTGACATGTTCACGTACGTTAAACGTTGCGTAGCAGTGTCTGTGTCAAGCTTGCTCAGATTTGTCCCTGAGCATGACATGAGCAGAGTCAAACTAAATGCATACTGTTGTAATAACCTGTGAAAACCTTGATGTGTGTGTACTGACTGAAGAGTGGTTATTCTGCCATGTAAGAGAAGTGACCTACCTGAGCCCCTCACCTCACTTTCCACTATGTGACCATCAACCCACTGCCTGCATTACTAGCGTTAGTACTGTGTGTAAATCATGGTCTACCAAATCCTCCAGAATAATGGTAGCTGATCACCTGTTTCTCTTTGTTAGTTTTTAACTGACTGGTATCGGATCAGTACTTGGTCTTGGCTGATATGCAAGTTCAGGTATCAGATTCCGTGTCTCTATTCATAAATGAATGGTTGTGTGGAATTAGTAGTTTAAATAATTATTTCATTGATAAAGAATTTTATTAAGTGGTAATAATTTATATAATTATAATTTTATTACGGTCAACTTTTAAGAATCAGGAATTTATACAACCACCGGATTGAGACTGAAGTCATTAATAGGCTATCCATTCTCTGTTTGAAGGGTGGCGCCCTGAGTTAAATTCAATGCATTTTAAATTCTGTTATTGAGCAAAAAATGACCAATCATTTCGGATGGCTCAAAGTTGAGTGCTCTCATCTTTTTTTACAAATGAATGCAATCAGAGATTTGTCTCCAAACTCTTTACCTCTGATCAGTAAGTCACCCCTAGATACCAGTCAGCCAGTGTTGTATGGATGCTGTGATGCTCTACTAAAACCAGAGGACCAGGCTGCTTAGGTTGGACAGTGGTCTGAGGTGGTGGACAGGGACTAAAACATAGCAAATACGGATACATCTTCAGAAGGACTCGGCCACCTCCTGCTGTTGGCTGACCAATGTCATTCACAAAAGCAATGGCTGGACTGCCATATAGTGTGTGCATTCATGCAAATAGTTAAGGTGTGTATGTGGGTCTGGTGATGTGTTCTGACAGGAGTCACTGTAACACATGCTCACACAAAAGCACACACACAAACACACAAACACACCCTCTCCGTCGTGGCTGTAATCCATCCAGGGCCTCTCAGCCTTTGGATGTTTAATGTAAACACTGTGATAACACAATCAGTCCTAGTCCTCTCCATCCTTCTCTCTATCTCTCTCCTCCTGCTCCCTCCTCTCCTCTGCTCCTGGGCCAGATAATGAAATACATAAATGCAACATGTTTTTTGTTAAGACAGTGGGCTGTTTTCCTCCCCCTTCCTCCCATTTTGCCTTTGATGTCAATGCGTGTTTCGCTCCAAAACAAAATGCACAACAGCCAATGAATAATGGAGCCGAGCACGGCGTTGCCACCTTCTAATCTCAGCAGGCCCGCAGCCCAGCGCTTCAAAGCTTCACCAGCCCCCGAAGCCACGGCAACACCACAATTATCATACACTATCACCACAGCAACGCAACTGCGGCGACAGCATTATAGTGCTCCATCACGACAGAATTAGAATTCCAGAACAGCATGATGCTACAACAATGTCAGGGCAACACCAGTGTAATGCTATAAGAGCACCGCTGCAGCAACATTACAATGAGAATACAACACAATGGTAACAACAGAAATATGATGTGATTCATGTTCATGGCACAATTTGCATCATGAAGATACTACAATGTTATATCATTGAGGACAACACAATAAGATTATACTACACTTCATAACTGTAAAACAACACTCTTGATGTTGCAACAAAAAGGGTTGTGCAGTGTAAAGTGGCATCATCAGGCCTTTTTCAATGAAAACAGCAGCGGCTGCCAAACAATGTGTTGAAGATGAGAGTCTGTGTGGGGGAAAAAAAGATTTGATTCAGAAGAAGCTAAAACACTGTGGAGCTGAGGAGGACTGCAGAGGTGATAGCAAATCTCTACAAGCAACACCTTTTCATCATTTGATCCACTGTCGTATAACATCAGCGTTCAGATAAGGATATTCCAAATTAAATTATTTTCTGGTACAATTTGTTTTAGAAGAGTTACAGAACTTTTGAAAAAGCTTAGAGAACTTTGAAATTAGATGCGATCCTTTGAGAACATATTGTCAAATTATGAAAGGGTTTTGAGCCGGTATCGCAGTGCCTGTCAAATTCAAGCCTGCTGGTGTTGAATCTGATTGCATCGTTGTGTATGGAGAGTGGCTCACACAGAACTACATTATTTTGTCCACCTTTGTTTGGGAACACAATCCTGACATGTATCTGCTTCTTAATGGACCACAGCTGAAAGGTCCACAATATGATTCATGCATGAGAAACACCAAGATGTTCTCAATTGTCCTTTACAGTACCTGTTTTTCATTCACTGGGAATTCCATGCCGCCATGACGTGTTGGCTTAATTTTAACAAAGGCACTGTACAGAATTAAATATGTTTCCACTGGATATGCTAAAGCATAAGTTAAGAGTGTAACATCTTCATGAGTGTGTGTCAGGTTAATGTGCCAATCCCCCCCGCAAGTCCACTGCTTTCTGTGTCCCTATGAACAAATCCTTGAAAAGAACCCTTCTCATTACTGTGTGAATATAGACTATTCAGCTTCTCTCACCTAACGGCAGATAAATGACAAGTGAACGAACACACAACTTACAACCAAGTGGCCGTTGATCGAGACCCGTGTCCGTGTGCTCAAGTTTTGATGAGTTATACGGAATGTCCTTAAAATATCCTAACGTTTATTCGCCTTCACATGAGATCAGGTCGCTCCCTCAATCTCCTGTTAACTTTATTGCATCTGTTGGGGAGGGACAACTTGCAGTGGCATCATTTTGGTGATACTGCTATATTCCCAGAATAACTCCCTCTAACAACTTCCTGTAAGTCGCTTTGGATAAAAGCGTCTGCTAAATGACTGTAATGTAATGTAATGTAACATATCCTGAGCAAAGTTTAATCAGCCAGAGTAAGTGTAACACTGTTGTGGGTCCACTGGGCCTATATAATCAGCTCTGTAGAAATAAAGCTGTGTGTTTACGTGGACGTTTCTAGGGTTCTCTCTGGTTTGCCTGCTGAAAGACTGGACCACAGCACAAACTACAGCACCGCAGTGCTGCAGCAGCTCCTTCAGTACTCCACAAGACTGCAGTGAACAGTGTACATGATGCCATCAGGGATATTTTCCATCTTTATTTATGAATGGGGGTGAACAAAACATGTCAATAGACTATACATATTATTATGTCAAATAAATACCACAGCATAAAACTGGTTATAGATTTGACAGGGCATCTCGCTACAGCCAAACATTATATTTCACAATGGTAGTTGGTGCATTGGATTCAACAGATATTCTTATTAAAGTGGTGGGTGAGTGTTCATTTAGCTGTGATGTAACGACAGTACCTCCCTGTTCATTCCACGAGAGTTGCAGACGGAATTCTACGCTATATTAAATGTGGTACAAATGTGACATATTGAGATGGTATGAGCATTCCAATAGACTTGAATGCTCCGTGAGTTCTTTTACACTTAGATTGAATGGCTGTCTGATCCACCAAAGAAAGGGTCATTGTTTGTCCATTAAAGCCAGATCTGAAACCAGAATGGCCGGATGATCGGTGTGTTCATGCACACACACAAAAAAAAAAGTTTGCCTCATGAATGTAGAGCCAATGATAGCAGTTGGGAGGGCGATGTTGTTGCAAAGCAATCATCATGCTTCTCATGGAATAAGAGATAATCCCTTCATATTGAAACAAGCAAATGAGTAAGACGGCTGTGAGTAGGATCTTCCATTAGGCTAATCAAGCACAGTGCCACTCTTCCAGACGTTATTTCATTACACCACACTGTGCGCCGCGCGCAAAACGCCTTTGTTTGCATAAACACCGCAGAGGGATATCTGATTGACAGAGCTGAAACGATAAGAGGCAGCTTCGTCTCAGCTCGCTGTTTGTTCAGAGGAATGGCAGCTAACCGGCTCTGCTGTATCTCTCTTTTTCTATTTAAGCCTGTTTAGCTTGTGACTCACTTCTCTCCAACCTCTTTCTCTCCTTCTGTGTCTCTCCACCGACTATAAGAGGTGGACAGAATAATGACAACATGGCGCTAAAATGTATGATCATTGACAAACAGTACGCTTTTGAAAGAAACTAGCTGAAGGACATAAAAAACACACATAGAAGTAAGGAGTAATGTAATTGCCAAGCTTCAGACAGCCAGCTAATAATATTAATATAAATATAATATTGCCAAAAAGGAATAAAACATATATACCTAATATTACAAACCATTGTTCACAAAATAGCTGCCTCTGCAGACAGAATCATCCACTTTGTTGACCCAGCCATCCATTCTGACACACGTATGAGGAAGAAGTTACAGTAATTCTTCACAGACTGTATTAGAGAGGGAAGATATCAGTGCGTCTTCGTTCCTTTTTTCCTTCACTTTGCTTTTGTGAAATTGTCTGGGATGTGCAGAATAATGTATGACTTTCATGAGAGGGCCTCACAAGCCCATGCAAATACGTGTGAAATTGCAATAGAATCATTTATGTAAATTACATCGTGCAGAGGAGAAGATTCATTATTTCAACAAAGCCGGTAAAGGCTGTGCACACACAAGGCTTCAAGAAACAGAGAGAGAAGGGGGTTCACATAAAAATTAAAGGTAAAGTAAAATAAAAGGTAATTCGTGGCAGCAGGGGTGAAAACATACATGGTGTAAAAAGTGAGGAGAACAAAACAAAAAAAGCTTTGATATTCATTTGAGTACAAATGCAAAGGTCGCCTTCCCTCCTGTGGGAAAGTGGTGGTGGGACGGTGGAATCTAGGCAGGGATGACAAGCAGGGGGCGTATAATACCTAATGTCCTTTCTTCCTTCCATTATTACAACTACGGTGGCCTAAAGGTTGCCGTCTAACAACTAATGTAAACTAATGTAAATATGGGTCATGACATATGCACATAATATTCGGTGAGGACTCCTTGAAGAAAACCCTAATGACCTACGTTTGACATCATCAGGGTTATCTCAGCATTGGGACTGGATTTATTTCTCTAGGGGAAGTGGGGTGATTTTAAAGTCACCCTCATCGGTCAGTGATTTAAATTCCTCGGTTATAGTTATTAATTATTAGTTCATTTAAAAAGTTCAGCCAACAACAAATACATTGTTGATCCATGCCATCCAGAGTACTTTGTCACCTGAGCCTCAACGACAACTGTCATTTTGGGGCATCTGCTGGAACGACTGAGACAATCTCTGTTTCTCAGGTATTAAAAGTCTTACAAATAGATGCTATCAAATTGTATCATGGGATACTTTGATTGCGTCTTCAGATTACCTATAGTCATTTTTTGACAAAGGAGGAAAAAAAGCGTGAGCAGCATGCAGCGGTGTTTAACTAGTTGTTATGTACATAGAGATCCCGTAGAAGCACTAAATTCACATGTTGAGATTGCGATGCAACTGCTTTTACTAACATGCCTCAGCAGAGATTTAAGACGCAATACATGATGTTCAACTGGAAAATAAAAGACTTTGAGACAGGAATTCCTGAGTGAAAGACAGAAATAAAGAGGGGGTGATAAAGAAACAGAGTAATTCCTGGAGGGGTGTGATGCACCAGCCTCCTGTTGATTGAGTGAATGCTGACACCTGACAGGGAGGAAGGAGAGAAGTGGGGAGGAGGTCGAGATAAAAGTCTGCCCAGATGTCAGCGCATCCTTTCAGCCTCCTCTAACCCCTATCAAGGGATCCTCTCAAATCCCTCTTGCTCCTGTCACTGCACTGATGAGAGCATGATGGATTGATTTCATGTTCTCTTGTCTATGGCTCACTTTAAATGGCTCTGTTCTTTCTCAGACAAATTACCATTCCACAAGACAGCTTACTAGCAGTTCTCCAGTCTTCTTTCAGCACCCTGTCATCTGGTTCTACTCCATAAAGATTTGCACACATTTACCAGATGCTGGGGATTTATTCTGAAATCAATATGCTTCTGTTTGAACATTGCACCACGCCGCTTGTTACTGGTGTTTATGTCGTATGCCTGCAGAGGTTTTCGGTTGACCCATCCATCCACCGGGACATAACTTCTTCCCTCTGTGAATTTGTTGCTCTGTAATGCCCTCTAAAAAGAGTGAAGTCACCTACAACTCAGGATCACTGGGGTAATAAAACACTTCAGACTACCACATCCAGCCTGTTTTCCGAATAACATTTGTTTTTAAAATAGTTGGAACAAGTCTGCATAAGGAATGAGGTTGAGGTGGATGGATGGGTCTTTCACGCAGCAGACTGCTGATTGTGTCCTGTGTGAAACCAAGAGTCAATGTTCACTGATTTTAATTTACATGAGTAATTGAAATGTATTAAACATACTTATTTTAAGCCAACCCATGATGTGTGACTTAACCCAACCAAGTAGTTTTGTTGTTTTTCTGTTTTGTTTTTGTTTCAAATCACTACATTGACATTTAACAGCTGGGACTGTAATCCTGAAGAAAAATGTATTTCACTTGAAATGTAAGTTAGAATGTAGTTTAGGTGTATGAGAAGGCAATCTGTAGGAGTCAGGGCTACCACATCCAATGGGAAGCTAAAAAAGGATGGTGCTTTGTAGAACTCTGGATGAATTAAGAAACTATGGTGCAGTGTTTTGTTTGACTGACATGCCAGAACATTCTGATTACCCTATCTCTAATTCAGGCCTGGAGCTGGTATCTTCTCCCTTGCAGCTGCTGAGGCTCAGGGTCAGAGGCTGTTGTGTTTAGCGATATTCGTCATACCAAACTGACAGAAAATAACGAGAAACAAAACAGTTATAAATGATTATGAATATATAAAGTACAGTCTAGACATGCTCCATGTTAAAAGTGTCTTGAGATAACTTCTGTTATGATTTGATGCTTTAAAATATGAATGGAATTGAACTGAAAATTCAACAGCCATAATATTAACCTAACCTGAAAATGTGAATTGCAGCCCTGTCCACCTACTACTTTATGTGGCTCTGGTACGAAAAAACAAAAACACAAAGATGGTACATGAAAAATATACAGCAAACGGTTTGTAGCAAAAAAGAAAAAAACATTTCCAATGTCATTATAATTATAGTACATTTGAAGGTATAGATTGTATGAATTACAATTATGTGAAACATACATGTTCACTTGGGAATTGGGCTAAATAACTGAGAATACATGCTAGTTAAGGTTAATATAAAGTGTATGCATACACATATGCCTCCCATCTCCATGCAGCATAAAGCACAAACTTGTGGAGGTGTTTAGTTCACGGTGTCCTCTAGTCAGCAAAGCTCGCAGCAGGAGTCAGCTCCCAGGAGTGCTGCCTTTAATATCCCTGAATATTCTAAACCGGTTTACCATGTTGTG
Source organism: Anoplopoma fimbria (assembly GCF_027596085.1). Classification (NCBI taxonomy): domain Eukaryota; kingdom Metazoa; phylum Chordata; class Actinopteri; order Perciformes; family Anoplopomatidae; genus Anoplopoma; species Anoplopoma fimbria. The sequence continues at coordinate 7,821,164 of NC_072455.1, forward strand.
CTAATAGCACGCCCTCCTCCCCTCGCATCCCTCGTCATCCTTCAGCTAGAAAAAAGTGTACTCAGTAGAGAAGATCAGTGGTTTGGTCCCTAGTCCAGCATGTCCAAGTGTCCTTTGGCTGGATACCGAAGGCTGTGAGTGTGAGTGTGTTTCAATGAGCATTAGCTTAGATCCTGATGAGCAGTTTTGCAACTTCTATGGTAGCGTCTGCCATCAGAATATGAATATGTGTGTGAGTGGGTGAATGTATGTAGTGTAAAGCTCTTTGAGTTGTCAGAACACTAGGGAGGCTCTATATAAATGCAAATTCATCATCAATCATATTCATCTCCCTGTCTATGCTGCAAATGTGTCAGACGCAGGGTTTTTTTTCACTCGCACATCTCATGCAATAGATATGCTCACATTTGAATCTATGCAGCTGTCGGCACCTTCTCCGAGCGGCTAAACTGATGTTCACTGTGTAACGCTTCATGTTGACTGTTAGTTATGTTAGCTGTTAGCTGTTTTAGAACTGTTAGCTGTCAATTTTTTAGCCAAACACATTGCAAAACTCCCAAAGATAGATAACTATCTCTCCTCCCACCAATATAAGGGGACCGTTGTAGTCAGCTCTCCGTTCAGTTTGTCTCTTGCTAACAGGAGGCAACCTTCAGTTCTGTCGAGTGAAGCCAATGCGGAAGTGTCTTAAAACTTGCATTCTCTCTGACCAGCAGGGGGCGACTCCTCTGGTTGTATAGAAGTCTATGAGAAAATGACTCTACTTCTTTAGATTTTTTCCCTCAGCAAACATTGTAAACATGAGTTTATGGTCTCAATCTCTAGTTTCAAGTTTTCTTCAATACAGCATGATGTTCATTTAGTAAATTATGGTCCATTTAGAGTCAAATAGACCATAAAGCAGAGTATGCTTTCGGGCGGGGCTTCTCCACATTCCAAATAACTTCTGTTTAATCCAAGATGGCGACAGCGTAACTGCCGAGCTTCAGGCTTCAAAATAGCAGTCCACAAACAAAACAGTGACGTAATAATGATTACGTCTACATCTTATATACAGTCTGTGTTTGCTAAGCGATTGTGATACATACACACATACATACATATAATAATACGGCTTCATCTCCCATTCTCACACACCAGCTTAACTACAAGGAAGACGAGACGTCAATATTAATTTCATCTTTTCATGAAAACAAAGGTGAATTTGTACTCCATGCTGACAGAGTGTGTAGCACCAGTCACTATCCAAATCATCCTTTCAGTATGATCCATGCCAGGGATTCTGACAGGCCTGAGGGAAACCATCTCTGATCTGGGCCTTCTGTAAACCAGCTGGAGCAGGAGTCTGTGCCTCTGAGGTAGCTCAGCAGCACCGTCTCCATCATCCTCCCAAAACACTGACAAAAACTCTCATCCGTTTCTTCCCCCAACCATAAAGCTCTGGGCACGCACGCACGCACGCACGCACGCACGCACGCACGCACGCACGCACGCACGCACGCACACACGCACGCACACACGCACACACACACACACACACACACACACACACACACACACACACACACACACACACACACACACACACACACACACACACACACACACCTTTCCTCCATGTGTTTAAGTGGGAACCATCAGCATTGAACAAGGCTATGCTGGCCTCATGTCCGACCTTTCAACCTTGACCCACACAGCATCTACCCACATCATTCCTCTCTTTCACATACATACATACATACATACATACATACATACATACATACATACATACATACATACATACATACATACATACATACATAGAAGCAATAGTTTTTGCAAAAAGAAAGATGAACAATACCTATCCCTATGTCAACAAAAGTTCAAACTCAAATCATTTCGGCCATTACCTGCAAGGTGAGAGTAAGGAGTCAGTTATCAACGAATGTATAAAACTGTTTGTATTCAATCATTTATGTTCTTCCCCCCAAATAATTACTATGCAAGATTAGCTATGGACAGACAAACAGACAGACGCAGAGATGCACATACTCAAATACCCACACACCCAGGACCGAATACATAAACTCTGGTTGGAGATAAAAATAAACCATAATTAGCTGCTGTATTGATTCATGCACAGAGATTGAAAAAAAGAGACAAAACAACATTTTGAGTTTTGGAAATTGACTGCGTTAATTATGGTTGCCAACTCCTTAAAACGTATTGGTTCACAGGGAAATATGTAGATCATCTGTTTGAGGCAGTCACATAAAATATGGAAAGCAGGGAAAACAGACCTTGGCAAGCTTTATCAAACACACACACACACACACACACACACACACACACACACACACACACACACACACACACACACACACACACACACACACACACACACACACACACAAACACTCAAACAGTATTTTCTTACACACGCACAAACACACAGCTTTCTATGTGCAAATAGTTCGAATTGTATATAATGTGCAAAACACCCCCACACACACACACATACAGTATTTACATTAGGCATATACAATCACGTACATATCATACTCTGCCTGCCCGTCTCGATAGTAACCCAGTTTACACTCATTAGCTCATGCTAACGCCATGGCCCTACGTTCATTATTGTAATATGAAAACACATCTTGGTTCAAATCGCAATCACAAACACAGCTTATTGGCTCAGAGGATATTAAGAAGCAGCAATGCTCAGTACTCTGTGACTTGTTTATTACTTGAAAGAAAATTAACAGAGTTACACACCTGCCTGCATAGAGAGCTACGAGCCATTCACAGCTTCCTAATAGCCTAATAATAACTTTATTGTGAAACATTAGCAGGACCGTGTTGTGAAAAATTTCAAGATTTGAAAGGCAACTACAAAATACACTTTGGCTCACATGAACACACAACCACCAACAGTGACTAAAATCAGACACTTGAGAAGAGTAATCCAAAACAACATATTGCTGAAGATGGCATGATTGGAATTTTGAACTATTGAAATTAAAGCAATGGAAATGTACATAATGCTTAGTTGGCATGGACATTATATGATTATGCAATAATAGTTTATCCACCTTTGTTTTTTACCCTGGCCTTTATTTGAGACCTGCTTGTTTTGCTCCATTTGCTTGTGATGACATCGCCCCCGGCTGTTATCTTACTACCGGCCTTTATCTGAGAAAATACAGTAGTTTATGTGATTCAAGTGTTTGTTAACCTTGATAGACAGAGAAGGGACATTGATCAAACATAGGGGCGGAGGAGGACATGAGGAGGACATATGAGGAGAAAGAAGAGAGGAGGCAAGGAGAGGTAAGGGCAGAGAAAAGCGAGAGAAAGGTGAGAACCTTTAAAAAAACATCCATAAACCCCAATTTGGTCTGAAATACCAAGGTTCAAGCCTTGGTTTTACTTCAAATGGTAAGTTTCAAGTTTTCAAACAATTTCTGCCCTTTTGGACAGTACTATATTACTTTAAGCGTTAAAGGGAAATGTCTTTTAAAACTGTATTTAATTCTAATATCTGACAGTGGACAGTCGTCAATCACGTAGCTTAACCATGTCAGGTCATGGTAGTATTAGGGTCCAATAGGAAAATCCCATTTTATTTAATTGCTTTCACTATGAGTGTACAAACATTCTTCAGATTTAAACTTACCACTAAAATGTAGAACAATGACTCTTTAATATACACTGCAGAGAACCTGAGGTAACACAGTACATAAAATCACAGCTACTGTCCAAGAAAGTCCACACAGCAGGAGGGTGTAGGAGGGGTGGGGGCCTTCCTGCTATAGGCAGATGAAATTGTTCACACAAATTGATCTGACGACGAGTGTGTGCTTGAGGTACACAGCTGTAATAACTGTAAAGTTGCAGTACGTTATGCCACAGCTTACACACACTGGTGTATACAGGGCCACCCAATGTTAATGAAAAGTCAACCAGTTTAATTGAGGCAGAGTTTTATGCAGATGGCTTGCTGTCATCCAATTTGCTCTGACCGGCCAGTGCTGTCCCAGAGCACAGCAGGCATGTACACGGAGGTCCTCTGTGTTAATTCATACCGAGCTCTGGAGTGGGTGTTTCTTGATAAGACTCAAAGACATGAAGCAGCAGGTGGCTGTGTTGCTGTCAGGCCAAGACAGAGCTTGACCAAAGACACTAATCTACCATTAGCCACCATTACCTCAGTGTTATCTCAGCTTCATCTTTACCTGTTATCTCTGAAGCCTACTGTTCTGCAGCTCTCTTCAGTTTATTAACATCTGAAAAAGTAAGTTTAAGGCTGACAGCTTATTCTTGACCTCCAAGATAGCAGTTGACAAAAAATGTTTTAAGTTGTGTTCTGTTCCATATAACATTGTCCACATCAGCACATCGCGTTCGCTCATTTTCAATTTTAAGTCAGCATTAACATGTCCTCGTCGTGCTTAGACCGAGGACGTTGCCCAAGCTGATGAGGCCCATGTGAGACAACGGAAATGTCCAGGAAAAAAGTGAGCAAGTGGACCTTGAGTTCTGATTTCTTTGCAAACATCTAAAGTCTCTCTGTGTATCCCTTTGGGCTAATTTATTCTACAGATTTGCATTGTATATCTGCAAGGTTATGACATACTGGACACTGGAAACAATAATAATTAGAACCTACATTATTACTAAGATGTTTGAGTCAATGCCAATCTGCTTTCTAAAACAGAAGGTATAAGCTGTGTTTGAGTGGTTTCTTAATTATGATCTTTTCCATTCTTACCTGTTAACAAGACTGCAACTGTTGTGAGGGTTGCACTAAAACAGACAGGGATTTTTCCTGACAGTGCTAAAAAGTGTAGCTGGCAGGTTCTGCAGAGGAGTGTTTATAAACCCTCCTCTCTCTCTCCATCTTTCTCCATCTCACTCTGGAGGATGGGATAAAGCTTCAGGCCTCTGATCTCATCACTAATGCCCAGTTGTGATGGGTGTGTGTGTGTGTGTGTGTGTGTGTGTGTGTGTGTGTGTGTGTGTGTGTGTGTGTGTGTGTGTGTGTGTGTGTGTGTGTGTGTGTGTGTGTGTGCAGGGGGGCGAGGGCGGATCTTAATCAACCCTTTTTCTCTCACATTCATTTCACTTCACTCCTCTATCTCTATCTTTTTTTCACTCTTTCCCTCTCTATCCTTCCCATCCCCATGACTTCTAATTAAATGCTGAAAAAGCACAAATAAAGCTAAAATGGGATGGAAAGCAGCTTCCCTGAGCGGCATGCTGAGATTTGGGCAGGGTCAGGACGACTTAGGTGTGTTTGGCTTGTGGGAAGGAAAGCGAGAGCTTAACAGCAGAGAAGGAGGAAAAAAGGAAGGGAGGAATTATGCTTCAGAGGAGAGCTCTACATAAAGAATGGGCCGTCTAATGACCAGCTTTACTTATCAGAACCAAAAGCAACTGTTGGGTGAAATAACACCTTGAAGGAAAGACTGTCCCTTTTAAAAGAGTAAAATGTATGTTTTAAAGGAATTAAGAAATCGCCACATTTTTCCATGATGAATCCTGAGCTCATTACTTAGTATGTAGCACTTTCTCATTTAGGGCTGTTGTCCCTGGTTTGGTGAGCCCCTTTGTTCAAATGAAAGGAAATGTGCATTTCAAACAATAGTGTGCTTCTGACACAGTGTCAACAGTTAAGTGTTTGTCCCTCAACTGTTTCAACATGTCAATCTGCCCATGCATGAAACCACCCCCTTAAAGAAAGGAATTTTGGTGAGGAAGGACTTGACTTGTCTGCATAGAACCCTGACCTCATCCCCCCCAACACCTTGGAGATAAACTAGAATGCAGACTGCGAGTATTGGACTTTGCTTTGGGAGCAAATCCTTGCAGCCGCGTTACAAACTCTGAAATCAGAGCAGTGGAAGCTGATACACCAGTACATGCATTTAGAATGACATAATGAATGATCACATATGGTTGTAGAGGGGAGGTGTTCACATACATTGTCTGAGTGTCCAAATACTATGGAGGGTAACCCAACCATCAATCTAATAACTAAACCAGCAAATTAATAAAATACAGAATTGTAAGCAACCTTTCCATGCAGATGTGAGTGCGCTCTGAATCCCTGCAGATTTAAGAGGATGTTTGCAACCTTGGATTAAAGCCCTGTCTATAAAACAGGAGAAAACTGTGGAGGCATATTTTTGAAAGCAGCGTGTGGCCTCCTGCCTGTCTTGATGCCAATTGACATTTAAAATGTGCTTTTCTGATGATGGGTGGGGAAGGGGCACACGCACAACGCCGTGCTTCTCCTGGGAGGGTTAAGTGTTTGTGAACGTATCCTGCAGCGTCAACACTGGCACCAGTGGCTTAGCCTAATTAGCATAAAGAAATGTAGCCGCGGAGAATCTGATGGCAGGGAGGGAGCGAGGAGACGATTGGGGAGGGCGAGATGGAGGTATGGAGAGCAGATGTAATGGAGAGAGCTGGCAAACAGCTGAAGGAGAGGTATGAAGAGATAAATGAAACAAACACAATGAAAATGCTTTCTACTATCAGATATATAAACTAGAGGTATGACGTTTCATTCAGGCATCCATCACATCTGTTAAAATAAATAATTGATTGAAACCTTCAGCAGTAATCAATGCTTTAAATCGAATGGCAAGAGTGGGCAGCATGGATAAACATTCCTGGCCGAGCCGTCCCAGTGGTCATAGAGCTTTTATTTTTCACTTCCTGATGCCTGTAACTACCATATGGTCCTCAGCAATGACATGGGCCAGCCTGACCCTCGCAGACAGCACAGAACTAAATTCTGCCCTTCAGAGCTGGGCCAATCTAACACTTTTCATATTAAGGAGGGTATATGACTTCATTCTCTGCTCAGGTACACATTACTTCACTTTATAGCAAATCATAGTTTTTTTCCTGCTATAACAATGATCTGAATATCATATAGAGAATCTTTAAACCTTTAACATTTCAAGGCATTGCAACATGTTGATGTGACAGCTGCATAAAAAGATCTTGAGGATATATTCTTTTCAGAACTGCACTAAAACACTATAGGAATCTATCCGACCACCTGTTGAGTCAATCCCATAGTGGGACCTTTGAGGCAACAGTTTAACCCCGCCTCCTCTTCAAGTGCATCTGATTTGTTCGGCTAACAGTAGGGATTTGGTCCACACCATGAGGACAGTTCCCAATGGATTGATATTACTGTATCAATACAGTGATCAGCTCTGGATGCCCGGGCCTTGCTGTTGTGACCAAATGGTGTGGAAGAACTCCATGACAACAACTCCAAAGACCCATAAATTATCATTGCAGGCAAACTACATTACAGACTTTAAATCTACAATAAAAGGCTAAATATAATTTGTTGTTTTCATCTTTTTATGATCCACCTGTAGCAAGTTGTTTTTCATAAACTTCAGTTGATGTTACTTACTGTGTATTTATGCATTAAACCATCTGACCAGCTTAACTACAAGGAAGACGAGACGTCAATATTAATTTCATCTTGTCATGAAAACAAAGGTGAATTTGTACTCCATGCTGACAGAGTGTGTAGCACCAGTCACTATCCAAATCATCCTTTCAGTATGATCCATGCCAGGGATTCTGACAGGCCTGAGGGAAACCATCTCTGATCTGGGCCTTCTGTAAACCAGCTGGAGCAGGAGTCTGTGCCTCTGACAGCACCGTCTCCATCATCCTCCCAAAACACTGACAAAAACTCTCATCTGTTTCTTCCCCCAACCATAAAGCTCTGGGTACACACACACACACACACACACACACACACACACACACACACACACACACACACACACACACACACACACACACACACACACACACACACACACACACACACACACACACACACACACACACACACCAAGACAGCCCAACAATGTCCAGAGCCTTTAGCATCTCCGGTCGAATCTCATCCACTCCTGGCGCTTTGCCGCTGAAGAGCTTTTTAACTACCTCAACGACCTCCGGCAGGCATATGGACGAGTCTTCCCCTGAGTCTTCAGACTCTGCCTCTTCCACAGAGGACGTGTTGGTCGGGTTCAGGAGTTCCTCAAAGTGTTCTTTCCACCGCTCGACAATATCCCCAGTCCGGGTCTGCAGTTCTCCCCCTGCTGAGCACAGCCTGAGAAAAGCCCTGTTTCCCCTTTCTGAGTCGTCTCACGGTTTGCCAGAACTTCCTTGAGGCCATTCGAAAGTCCTTCTCCATGGCCTTGCCGAACTCCTCCCACACCCGGGTTTTTGCCTCAGCAACCGCCGCAGCTGCAGCCCTTCTGGCCAACCGGTACCTGCCTGCTGATTCAGGAGACCCCTCGGCCAACCAAGCCCGAAAGGCCTCCTTCTTCAGCTTGACGGCCTCCTTCACCGCTGGTGTCCACCAGCGGGTTCTTGGATTGCCGCCACGACAGGCACCGATCGCCTTCCGACCACAACTCCTAGCAGCAGCTTCCACAATGGAGGATTTGAACATGGCCCACTCGGATTCCATGTCCCCAGCCTCCCCGGGATGCACGAGAAATTATTCCGGAGGTGGGAGTTGAAGACCTTGCGGACAGGATCCTCAGCCAGACGTTCCCAGTTCACCCTCACTACACGTTTGGGTTTACCGGGTCTGTCCGGCAGCCTCCCCCGCCACCTGATCCAACTCACCACCAGGTGGTGATCAGTTGACAGCTCTGCTCCTCTCTTCACCCGAGTGTCCAAGACATACGGCCGCAGGTCTGATGACACAACTACAAAGTCGATCATAGACCTTTGGCCTAGGGTGTTCTGGTACCAAGTACACTTATGAACCTCCCTATGCTCAAACATGGTGTTTGTTATGGACAGTCCATGACTAGCACAGAAGTCCAACAACAAAGCACCACTCGGGTTCAGATCGGGCAGGCCGTTCCTCCCAATCACACCCCTCCAGGTTTCTCCATCGTTACCCACGTGAGCGTTGAAGTCTCCCAGAAGAACTATGGAGTCCCCAGTCGGCGCCCTTTCCAGAACACCACCCAAGGACTCCAAGAAGGCCGCGTACTCCGAACTGCCGTTTGGTGCATAGGCACAAACAACAGTCAGAGACTTTCCCCCTGCGATTCCCAGTCGCAGAGAGGCGACCCTCTCGTTCTCCGGGGAGAACTCCAGAACAGCGGCGCTCAGCCGGGGGCTTGTGAGTATCCCACACCCGCCCGGCGCCTCTCACCCTGGGCAACTCCGGAAAAGGAAAAAATCCAGCCCCTCTACAGGAGTTTGGTTCCAGAACCGGTGCTATGCGTGGAGGTGAGCCCAACTATATCTAGTTGGTAGCGTTCCACCTCCCGCACCAGCTCCGGTTCCTTCCCCGCCAGAGAGGAGACATTCCAGGTCCCTAGAGCTAGTCTGTGATGCCGGGGGTCAGCACGCCCAGGTTTCCACCCCAGCCTGCCGCCCAGCTCACATTGCACCCGACCCCAATGCCTATCCCTGCGGGTGGTGGGCCCACAGGGTGGCGGCACGATGTAGCTTTTCCATGTGCCAAGGCCCGGCCACCAGACGCTCGCCGGCGAGCTCCCCTACCGGGTCTGGCTCCAGGAGGGTGCCCCGGTTTCCCTATTCCGGGCGAGGTGCCACAACCTTGTATCGTCCGATTCATTGAGGTTTTGTGAATCGCTCTTAGTCTGACCCCTCCCCCGAGACCACTTTGCCTTGGGAGACCCTACCAGGAGCTATTGCCCCCGACAACACAGCTCTCAGGATCACTGGGGCACATATGTACATATGTGCATTGCATTTTTTTTTTCTCATTGCAATTCAAATTCAATATATCTTGTTTAGTTTGTTTCAAAGATTATGTAAGCATCTTAACACATTTAATCCTGTGCATTTCATCTTCTATTGCTCTTAGGGAAGTTGAAGCGAATTGAGACTGTTCTCCCAAGAAGAAAGACAGCATTGTTGTTTTCATGTTCACGGCCAAGTGACCCTAGTGGTTGTAGGATTTTTTTAAGAAGGACATTAGGGTGATGTTGTAGAGCAACAGAGTCTGCATAAGGACCACTGCAATGAAGGTCCCCTTAACCTAATTAGTCTTTTAAACACACTTAAACCTTAGTGAACCTTTACCTGTCGATCTAAAGAGCAGTTATAAACTGGAGGACTTGTTGTTGGGAGGATCTGACTGAACCCTGGCTTGGTTAGTTCAGCTTATGTGTTCGAGTTACACCACAGCAATTCAAGACTTTACTCGGAGCAGAGCTTTTAAACTGTGTTTTAAACCCCACCACACAACAATGAGCACACATGTTGTGCTCATTGTTTGTAGGCAAACTGAAACGTGCTTTATGTGGAACTAAGTCCTTTCCTGCACCGTGCTACTGATCCACTTCAGAACAGACCGGTTTAATGATGAACCTTTTTTTGGAGCATGCAGCCGTGTTAAATGTAACCAAGGATTCTCTCTCAATCTGCTGACCTTTGGCCTCTCATGCTTGCAGAAACTCTTATTTTTTCAAGGAAAAGAGGTAAGATACTCATTTAATCTCAGCACGTACTCACTTTGATTTCACACAGACGTCATTTATGTCTGCGACTGGCAGTAAATTCACACCCTGTCATCTTCCTCCTCTTCCTTTCAGCGCTCCCTGTCTGCCTCTTGCTCTCATTCTCTTTATGACTCCCTGCCCTCCTCTCCCTAAACCTCTCCCTTCCCACACAAATATTTTCTCTCAGTCATTCCTGGCAATAAAGTCATGGCACTATGATAAATGACGAGCAACAAAAAACAAGTTTCATCCCTTTGATTTGCCATCATCAGAACATTTTTTTTTTTTTTTTTTTTTTAAATCTCTCCCAGGGCTGTGATGGAGGAGTTGAATTAACCTCTAGCTCTTATTCAACTGCAGATGAACTTTTCAGAAACATCCCAGATCGGCTGTAAAGGATATTTGTCACGACAGTGCTGGCGTACGCTCTGATGGAATACAAATGCATGGTGCCCTTTCCACGTTATATGCAATATATTGTGGGCTATAGAGTAAAACACAAGAGGCAGGAGGTCATTTTCACTGGTCTCTCTTTTAATGCATTTGTGAAGTGGTGTTTAAAACCCTCCCTATCCCAATAGGTTACCACCTGGTAATGTCAACATGTACAGTGTTGTACTCTGTGAAGAGTGAGGGAAGAGACTACCAAACCCCAAACCAGGACCAGTTTACTGCCAGACTTGTAACCCAGTACAGATCTGGCTTTACATGTTTGGCCTCTGGGGAAGCTGCTTGCAGCTTTCTGGAAAAACACTCACAAAAACAACTCCACAGGCGCCACTGCCCTTCCTCGGGTTCCAGCAATAAGTCTGCCATGACGTAGTTGTCAGCCTAACCTTACTACTACTCAGACATACCGGTGTAATACAGTCTGGTTCACAGGACAAAACAAAGTTTAATCTTTGTTGTTATAATTTACTTATCTGTTTTAGTTGAATTTCTTTACTGTATTTATTTACATTACTCTAATTGCTATTTCTCTTTTGCAATCATTTCAGGATTAATTATTTTACACCTAATAATTGTTCTTCTGCTGTTAATATATGTTTGCATTTTTATTCAATTCTTACTTTGTGTCCATTTGCTGAAAAAATGTGAAAAGCTCCAAGAGAGCCCAGTAAGTGAGTCTTGAGTTTGGTGTTCTTCATCACATATACGTCTTGCCAGGGTCCAGAGTGAATCCCCATGCTTGTTACTAAAATATGCTGAAAACACACTGATTCAATTCCAAACAGTGCCACACATGTACATGTAAAAGCTGATCAAATTGGGAAAAGATGAATGCCATGAGCCACTTAGCAAGCCTCTGACAGGAAGGCAAAGGATGAGAGAGTGGAGGGCAAGAAAAACGAGTGTGGGAGGTTAAAGTAATGTAAACTGTTGTTGCTGCTCTGTCGTGTCTTTGGCTTGTCCAACGTTCCCTCTTATGTGTCCTACATGGAAACAGGAACACACAACTGGCAGAACAAGTCTCCGTCTGATTGGCTGGCTCCTCATCACCAGTGATGTGGAGCCCAGAAAGCTACTCCAAGACTTTATAGGCAATCTGGACTGGTCTTTGAGCATCTCACTCACTAAAGCTTATTATCAAGAGTCTTCTTCCATATGTCTCTCTCTCTCTCTCTCTCTCTCTCTCTCTCTCTCTCTCTCTCTCTCTCTCTCTCTCTCTCTCTCTCTCTCTCTCTCTACTCCTTCATCTCTCACTTCTCTATGAGAGTTTCACTGCTAGACAATGAAACAGACAAGACCCCTCATATCTAAATATATTGTGGTCAAAGAAATGCACTGTGCTTCACATTATTACCATGATAATCAAATCATCAATAATCACATACTGTTGGATTAGTTTTATATCATTTCATTATTATAATATCAACCCCCTGATATTGTTACTTCACAATTATATATGAAGCCGGGATAAAAAAAAAAAATCATACACAAGAGTTTATATGCTATTCTATGGGGTCTCCACAATTTTATGTGATTATTAAAGATTTAGGATAAAGTTAAACTTTAGGCACGCATTTAAGGAAAAGCGAACACAACAAACTGATATTGCTCAAATAAAAAGGCCTCCAGTACCATTCCAGCACAAATACAGCACCAAATGTGGCATAAAAATGGCACAAACACGGAAGGGACTTAACGCCTGAATAACCAGAATGAATAAACAGCTCCGGTCGCACGCATGGAATGTTTTCTTCCACGAGCATCTGCAATCTGTGGGCGACAGCAGCCGTTCCTAGCAAAGCAGAGCCTGTTGTTCGTCCTGTTTAATCCTGACACCTCCCGCCCTTTTGGGCGTTTGTGTCCCGTGTGAAAGCAAAAGTCAGCGCTGACTTATTTCACCATAGTTTTCTTCTCTAACTGGTTGCCAAACAAGCGTAGTTACTCTACGTAACAGACGTTCTTGTTTTAACCCCAAAACTCCATCTTTTCATAACTTACCCAAGTGGTTCTGTTATGTGAGTAAGTAAGCCTTTGGCCACAGAGGTATTATACAAGTTAAAAACTTTACAGACTTCCCAAGGACCAGTGAATAACCTATCACAAAAGGTGTGAATTGATAAAGTGTTTTTTTTTTTTTTTTTTTTTTTTTTGTTGCCTCGGGTCAGAGAGACTAATAGTTTCTATCAGGAGAGACGGGCTGACCTTGTCTGAGTGTCGACTCTGACCTAGAGAGACGTACAGCCTGGATCATATCACTGACTGAGCAATACGCGCACCTGTTACCCACACACACACACACACACACACACACACACACACACACACACACACACACACACACACACACACACACACACACACACACAGCAGTGAGCTGATTCTGGAGTCCCTCCACAGTGACTCCGTGAACAATGGCAGGAGACAGCAGAGAGAAGAGAAGGAGAAATATGTGGATTAGGACAGAGAGAAGGATGAGCTTTATTATTTTTTGCATGTTTTTATTTATTGTCAAGTCAGGCAGTGTGTGATTCTAATCATGGGAAAACTACGTTTCACATATGCTGCTTCTGTATTGTATGTGTGTATGTGTGTGTTTGTGTGTGAAGGCTGTGATAGGTGTGTTAGAGTGCCTGCTGCCACTGTCGGTGAGCTGATAGGGCCTCTAATCGCCTCTGATAATGGGGGACAGCCCGTGACTTTGCCTGGGGCAGGGATTCTGGAGTGTGTGTGTGTGTCTTGGACAAGGAGACACACAGAAAATACTTGTATGTCCTTTGTTTAGGAGGCCATGAAAGAAAAGAGCGCTTCTGTGTGCGTCTTTGTGTTTTACACACTGACAGAAGGGGAGGAAATTGTGCCCGTTTGTTCGTCTGTGTGTCATTCCAGCGGCCTAGTTTCACTATGAGACTCTGGAGAGCAGATTGCGCCCCCGCGTGGATCCACATTTACACACATTTTCTGTCGGCAATACTTGCTGCAGGTTTCTAAATATTGAGTAAGACCAAAGTCAAACTCTTTTCTAAATTTACTTGCCCACAGATAGCTCAGAAGTATCAAGACGCCCTTTGCCAATCTGCACCAAGCCCCTGCTATCATGGCTGCATGATGAAAGTTTTATTCTCCGGCTTATTCCTAAATCCCCCTGGAGCTTTTTATTCATTTTTTGCTAAACAGAACAAAGTCCTCTGTTTCCCAGTAGCTGGAGACCTCCCCATGCTCAATCTGTATGCCTCTTTGATTCCTAACGGTTCATGAGCGTGCGCCGTTTTTGCGCGCTGCCTGCTCCACCTGTTCAGGTGGTATTCATAGACGTGTGCAACTGACAGACAGGTCTGAGCGAGGACCCCCAGAGACTTGGAGCGGAGACAAGGAAATAAACAGCTATCAATTTGCGGTAGTGTTGCTCACTAATGAATCAGAGAAGTTATTTAATGTCCAAAGTGAGCAGCTGGTGCTGGGAGCTAGAGAATTCAGCACCATGGACAGCTACACCTCCTCTCAATGCTGCTACTCGGTGTCTGTTCAGGCTAAGATCAGCTCTGTTTGGAGATACTATTGTAGAAGAACATTTTATATCTTTAAGTTGTACTAACTGTATTCTTTTATATTGCTTTTTTTATTCCTGCCCATTCTGTCTGTATCAGTAACCTCTATCCAGACAGAAACTATTTTACATTAATTAACAAACCTCTGTTAGTAAAAACCTTTTGGTGTAATGTGAAAAGAGCTCAGGCCAGTCCTTTAGGAGGTCACACCTTAATGAATTAATCACCTTTTGTTTTGTAGAACAGACGTGTATTGAGCCTATGTAAGTCCACTACTACAGACTTGTGAGTTGGGTTCTCAGACCCAACTGACTCTCTGAACTGACAATGAATACATATCTTGAGTGCTGATTGATCAAAGGTCCTTCCTTCCTGAGAAGCTTAGCCCAGCCCAGACCATTCGTTTAACTGTTGTTTCCTGTAACCCTGTATATAATCTGGACCAGAGTCTACTATAGTTAGAGAGAATTCTACAACCTTGTTGTGGAGTTCTGTCTCCACTGCGCAGTGAATAAAGCTCATCTGAACCAGCCACAGAATTGGATCTGAAAGAAACTTTTCTTCGTCACTATGTATTAAATACTAAAACCTGAAAAGCAGATACAGGAACCTGGGACATTACAGCAAGCAACCCACAAATCAAATGTTACAAAATGAAATGATTATTTGGTAATTAAAATCAACGATTTGCATATAACTTTATATCTTTGTTTGATCACCTCAACATTGATTTATATGAGGCAATAATTGAAATCACTGCAATCCCATCACAATCATTTCACTCATTGCTGCTTTCAGTGGCACATTTAACTCATTTTGAATTAATTGATTTTATTCATCATATCTCCACGATGTGCAAATGTTATCTCCCGCTGAGCCCATTAATGAGGACTGTATATCTATGATCTATGCCCTCAAAGTACAACAGTATTTGCATGTAATTGGTAAATGATCAACCTGTGCACAGCTCTATTGGCTGGATAGTCTTAAAAGACATCACGCACAGATGCCCCCACACCCCCAGTGGTTGGATGGAACACCTTGATTTGTGATGACATATCTGCTGCATTAAATAAGCATCCATTGGGAGCAAAATGGGATTCAACATTTTGATAAATCAAACTGTTTAGAAGATGTCTTCCATGAGTTGGCATTGCATTTCCAGAACGTTAGGGGGCCTTGCAGCAGAACAAAAAATTAAAAGAATGGTAAAAAATATAACAGCAGAGGTCGATACATCCTAATGTTTTTGGCTTTTACAAACAAGAGCCGTTTTTTTTCTCTTTTCAACCTTGACAAAGGCTGTGCTGACCAGAGCCAATCCTTCCGTTCGTATACATTTTAAAATAAAAGCCTTAGATATATAATATAAATGTTTTGGTGGTATGTATTTGCCGGGCCTCTGGTGTGTAAACCTACACTACACTAGAAATAAAGCAAAGGAAAAACATTCAAGTGATACATAAGTTATTACCTAAGGCTGTTTACAATCTCCAAAAAAACAAAAGAGCATTATACAGCACTCCCTGTGGTTAAAATTGGTTAAGTGCCCCTTTGTGCCCCTTGCTTGTGAATAGATGATCACTTACAATAATAAAATAATGTGTTTACTTTTGTTAATGTCTGCCTTTAATTAGTTTGTAATTTGTAAGACATTTCACAGATTTGATCTGATACACTATTTGCAATGAAAGAATATTGCTTATCTCACATTGCACTTGATAACTTGATCTAATCGATTTAGTGCTCACTTTGTCATAGTTTGTCTTACCTTGAGTCATTGTAGCATTGTGATGCAGCAACTGTGATGGACCTATCACCATGAAGAGCTGAAAACTGCTTGCACACAGGAGAAGTCCCACAATGCTTTGCCTTTAATAGATGTGGACATTACAGTTACATGGATTCGCGCCTGACAGTGATGACACTGAATGATGATGATTCATAACTGTCAGAGGAGAGGAAGGTCTAAAATGCCTCGCTGACCCAACTATACAAAGTAATTGTTACGGGAAGACCCGCCCCTACAGTGCCTCAGATTGGGTATACCCTTCCAGACGTTGCCCCTAGCGATGATGCTAACTTGCGCTACAAACCATATAGGCCCAGGGGGGAGAGCGACTCAGCCCCAGCAGCTCAGGTTTTTGGGTGCTATCCAGTAAGTCTGCATGTCCCTCTCAGAAACCCTCGATGTGAGCCGGCTGAAGCCCTCACAAGAAACCACTCATCACAGTTTGATGAGTGTCTGTTACTGCTCTGCCTTTAACCAGACCCGCTAAGAACTGCTGCATGTTTGGAGTTTTGCACCGTGTTGCATCAGGCCTCTTACACCCACACACAAACACATGCACACACACACAACACACGCAAACACGTACACACACACACACACACACACACACACACACACACACACACACACACACACACACACACACACACACACACACACACACACACACACACACACACACACACACACACACTGCCCCTACATACCCCGCTCACAACTCTGATGGCTTCTTTTCTTGGTGTTTTAACGCTTTTTGTCTTAACCTTTTTCTGATTGATCATCTCTGTCTCTCAGGTTATCCATCTGTCTGTCTGTCTGTCTGTCTGTCTGTCTGTCTGTCTGTCTGCCTGCCTGCCTTCTCCTCTCTATTTGCCTTATGCTGCAATTGTTGCATACAATGTTGTTGAGTTACACTTTATCCGTAGGCAAATCAAAAACACGTGTACAAATAATCAAAGTCGTATTCTCTTTTGAACTCTTATTCATCACAGCACAGTTCACTGAATGTCTATTCTAGCCGAGTGCCTGCAGCATTCTGACAGAGCCCCGACACCCCCGCCCCGCCTTAAACTCATGTCGTCTGAACCGCAAAAAGAGCAGCACTACATAACGCATGCAGTATATATTCACCGCCACACTCCGATGGGTGCTTGCAGGGGGAGCATTTACCAGTACGGTAGCTGCTGCAAAATAATACGGCTTCATCTCCCATTCACAGAGATAACACACACACACACACACACACACACACACACACACACACACACACACACACACACACACACACACACACACACACACACACACACACACACAGGAGTGAATTCCATTAGCGTGATTTACAGTTGATCTTTAGCGGTACAGAGCTGGAGGGAAGCCTTTTACTTTCTCATTTGGAGGAGCAGGAGGGGCCTCCTCTCTCTGTGGATAGATAGCAAGATGGATAGTGTGGTAGGCTAGGAACAGCAAAGAACATCCTCTAAATACACACACTGTGAGGGACAATCTGTGACAGCACACACACACACACACACACACACCCCTACACAAGCCAACACAGAAACATAGAGAGAGGGAGGAAGGCCGTCTGAACTATGGACTGAACTGTGCAGTGACTGCCTTCAGCTCGCCTTGCAGATTCATTAGGTACATTTCATATACAGCGGGTAAAATAAATATTGAACACGTCACCATTTTTCTCAGTAAATATATTTCTAAAGGTGCTATTGACATGCAATTTTCACCAGATGTCGGTAATCCATACATACAAAGAAAACCAAACAAATAAGTTCAGAAATTGAGTTATGTGTAATAAAATGGAATGACACAGGGAAAAAGTATTGAACACATGAAGAAAAGGAGGTGCAAAAAGGCATGGAAAGACAAGACACCAGCTGAAATCTATCAGTAATTAGAAAGCAAACCTGCCCCTTGTCAGTGCAAATTAATATCAGCTGGTTCAGTCCCAACTGATGGCCTATAAAAAGGTGTCTCATTACCAAGGTGTCGCACAAGAAACATCTCATGATGGGTAAAAGCAAAGAGCTCTCTCAAGAACTTCGCAACCTTATTGTTGCAAAACATACTGATGGCATTGGTTACAGAAGGATTTCTAAACTTCTGAAAGTTCCAGTGAGCACTGTTGGGGCCATAATCCGGAAGTGGAAAGAACATCATTTCACCATAAACCGGCCACGACCAGGTGCTCCTCACAAGATTTCTGACAGAAAATAATTATCAGAAGAGTTGTCCAAGAGCCAAGGACCACTTGTTACTCACAAGCCCCCGGCTGAGCGCCGCTGTTCTGGAGTTCTCCCCGGAGAACGAGAGGGTCGCCTCTCTGCGACTGGGAATCGCAGGGGGAAAGTCTCTGACTGTCATTTGTGCCTATGCACCAAACGGCAGTTCGGAGTACGCGGCCTTCTTGGAGTCCTTGGGTGGTGTTCTGGAAAGGGCGCCGACTGGGGACTCCATAGTTCTTCTGGGAGACTTCAACTCTCACGTGGGTAACGATGGAGAAACCTGGAGGGGTGTGATTGGGAGGAACGGCCTGCCCGATCTGAACCCGAGTGGTGCTTTGTTGTTGGACTTCTGTGCTAGTCATGGACTGTCCATAACAAACACCATGTTTGAGCATAGGGAGGTTCATAAGTGTACTTGGTAGCAGAACACCCTAGGCCAAAGGTCTATGATCGACTTTGTAGTTGTGTCATCAGACCTGCGGCCGTATGTCTTGGACACTCGGGTGAAGAGAGGAGCAGAGCTGTCAACTGATCACCACCTGGTGGTGAGTTGGATCAGGTGGCGGGGAGGCTGCCGGACAGACCCGGTAAACCCAAACGTGTAGTGAGGGTGAACTGGGAACGTCTGGCTGAGGATCCTGTCCGCAAGGTCTTCAACTCCCACCTCCGTAATAATTTCTCGTGCATCCCGGGGGAGGCTGGGGACATGGAATCCGAGTGGGCCATGTTCAAATCCTCCATTGTGGAAGCTGCTGCTAGGAGTTGTGGTCGGAAGGCGATCGGTGCCTGTCGTGGCGGCAATCCAAGAACCCGCTGGTGGACACCAGCGGTGAAGGAGGCCGTCAAGCTGAAGAAGGAGGCCTTTCGGGCTTGGTTGGCCCAGGGGTCTCCTGAATCAGCAGGCAGGTACCGGTTGGCCAGAAGGGCTGCAGCTGCGGCGGTTGCTGAGGCAAAAACCCGGGTGTGGGAGGAGTTCGGCGAGGCCATGGAGAAGGACTTTCGAATGGCCTCAAGGAAGTTCTGGCAAACCGTGAGACGACTCAGGAAGGGGGCTTTTCTCAGGCTGTGCTCAGCAGGGGGGGAGAACTGCAGACCCGGACTGGGGATATTGTCGAGCGGTGGAAAGAACACTTTGAGGAACTCCTGAACCCGACCAACACGTCCTCTGTGGAAGAGGCAGAGTCTGAAGACTCAGGGGAAGACTCGTCCATATGCCTGGCGGAGGTCGTTGAGGTAGTTAAAAATGGAGTGGATGAGATTCGACCAGAGATGCTAAAGGCTCTGGACATTGTTGGGCTGTCTTGGTTGACACGTCTCTTCACTGTCGCGTGGAAGTCGGGTACAGTGCCTGTGGAGTGGCAGACCGGGGTGGTGGTTCCAATTTTCAAAAAGGGGGACCGGAGAGTGTGCTCCAATTATAGGGGTATTACACTGCTCAGCCTCCCCGGGAAAGTTTACTCCAGGGTGCTGGAAAGGAGGCTCCGTCCGATTGTCGAACCTCGGATTCAGGAGGAGCAATGCGGATTCCGTCCTGGACGTGGAACAGCGGACCAACTCTTTACCCTTGCAGGTCTGTTGGAGGGTGCATGGGAGTTTGCTCATCCAGTCTACATGTGTTTTGTGGACTTGGAGAAGGCCTTCGACCGTGTCCCTCAGGGAGTCCTGTGGGGGGTACTGCGGGAATATGGGGTACCTGGTTCGTTACTACGAGCCATTCGGTCCTTGTATGACCAAAGTGAGAGCTGTGTCCGGATACTCGGCACAAAGTCGAGCTTGTTCCCAGTGCGTGTTGGCCTCCACCAGGGCTGCCCATTGTCACCAATCCTGTTTGTGATTTTCATGGACAACGTGACCTTCAGCACGCACTGGGGCGGTTCACAGCCGAGTGTGAAGCGGTCGGGATGAGAGTCAGTACCTCCAAGTCTGAGGCCATGGTTCTCTTCCAGAAAACGGTGGATTGCACCCTCTGGGTTGGGAGTGAGTCACTGCCCCAAGCGAGGGAGTTCAAGTATCTCGGGATCTTATTCACGAGTGAGGGTAAAATGGAGCGGGAGATGGACAGACGGTTCGGTGCAGCGTCAGCAGTGATGCGGGAGTTGTACTGGACTGTTTTGGTGAAGAAGGAGCTGAGCCGTAAGGCAAAGCTCTCGATTTACCAGTCCATCTACGTTCCAACCCTCACCTATGGTCATGAGCTTTGGGTAGTGACCGAAAGAATGAGATCGCGAATACAAGCGGCCGAAATGAGCTTCCTTCGTAGGGTGGCTGGGCTCAGCCTTAGAGATAGGGTGAGGAGCTCAGACATCCGGAGGTAGCTCGGAGTAGAGCCGCTGCTCCTTCGCGTCGAAAGGGGCCAGCTGAGGTGGCTCGGGCATCTGATCAGGATGCCTCCTGGACGCCTCCCTTTAGAGGTTTTCCAGGCACGTCCAACTGGTAAGAGGCCCCGGGGTAGACCCAGAACACGCTGGAGAGATTATATATCTCGTCTGGCCTGGGAACGCCTCGGGGTTCCCCAGGAGGAGCTGGAAAGTGTTGCTGGGGAGAAGGACGTCTGGAGGACCCTCCTTAGCTTGCTGCCCCCGTGACCCGGCCCCGGATAAGCGGAAGGAAATGGATGGATGGATGGATGGATGGATGAGACCAAAATTGAACTCTTTGGATGCCATAATACACACCATGTTTGAAGGTCAAATGGCATTGCACATCACCCCAAAAACACCATACCAACAGTGAAGTTTGGAGGTGGGAACATCATGGTGTGGGGCTGTTTTTCAGCATACGGCACTGGCAAACCTGGAAAAATGTCAGACATTCTTGATAAAAATCTGCTGCCATCTAGCAGGATGATGAAGATGAAACGAGGGTGGACATTTCAGCAAGACAATGATCCCAAACACACAGCCAAGGAAACTCTCAATTGGTTTCAGAGAAAGAAAATAAAGCTGCTGGAATGGCCCAGCCAATCACCTGACTTGAATCCAATAGAAAATCTATTGAAAGAACTAAAGATCAGAGTTCATAGAAGAGGCCCACGGAACCTTCAAGATTTGAAGACTGTTTGTGTGGAAGAATGGGCCAAAATCACACCTGAGCAATGCATGCAACTACTTTCTCCATACAGGAGGCGTCTTGAAGCTGTCATTACCAACAAAGGCTTTTGTACCAAGTATTAAATAAATTTCCGTAAGCGTGTTCAATACTTTCTCCCTGTGTCATTCCATTTTATTACACATAACTTAGTTTCTGAACTTATTTGTTTTGTTTTGTTTGTATGTATGGATTACTTGGGTTGTTACTGACATCTGGTGAAAATGTCATGTCAATAGCACCTTTAGAAATATATTTACTGAGAAAAATGGTGACGTGTTCAATACTTATTTTACCCGCTGTATATATATATCCCTCCCATATATATATATTCCTCCTTCTCTCTATGTTTCTCTCTCTATGTTTCTATACATATATTCTTCTAAGGAGGGAGTTATGTTTGATAAAGCTGTTTTTACGTTAGCCAATCAATGCCCCGTATGTTAAAGATCATTTTACAAACACAACATGAAAAGAAGTAGCGATGAGGTTAAGGTTAACGAACCTTCTCTGAAGAATATAAAAAATGCTTACTTTTGCAACTAACGTCGCATTTTCATTGCATTCCACTGTGACTCAACTCCATTTGCTTGGAACATTCTTTCTTGGTTTTCCATCAGCAAAAGTTATGGGTTGTATCACCACCGTCTAGGTTCCAAGGAGAGCGGAGCTGATACTAGAGGGTGGAGTTAAATTGCAGACCACTGATTGGAGAATCCTCAACAGAATCGTCACTCGTGAGACACAGTTTCCTGTGTCCTGCTCTACACTGTTGTTTTTGAATAGCTGAGCTACATACAAAAGCAGGATTTTTCAAGCACACATCCCTGTCTTTGGATTTAGACTGAGGAAATACTTTGAAATCATTTTTTACACTACTGACGATGTAAATTTGGACTGTGTATGGTTTTAAAGTCATATGTCTTCACCGGTTAACCACCAAAGAGGCTTGTGCAATGGAATTTAAGCCTTACTCTTAACAGTGCAACAGCAGGAGAGCCACAGTGATGCAGCCAACCTGCTCTCTGCTTATCACAGATGGCTTTCTGACAAGGAAAAGTGTCTGCAGGAAGATAGCAGATACAATCTGATGCTCCATGACTATATGGCAGCTGGAGAGGCTTATCATACATCCAACACACACTGCATTACTGCACTCACATAGGTCATTATAAACTTTAGGTGCTGAGATATCTTTTACTCTAAAGTGCGTTGCAAAACTTCTGAAACAATTTTTAAAAAACATTTTTTTTAGGGACACAAGGACTCGTTCACATACTATGTTGTTCAGTTTATTTGGTCAAGAGCAAACCAAAGTGTTACTTTGATCTTTTAGACCAAGACGAAGGTAAACATTGAGACCTTCTATCTTATTAGAGAGAGCAGTTAACATGTAGTCACATCAGTCATCATTCATCGAAAAGTGACATGATTAAAAATCATGTCACTCTGCATTATTAGTGCTACATGGACCCACATAGGATAATCAAAGTGTATTCAATGACTGATACGGGTCATATACTACACACAAGTCATAATGCAATTTATTGCATTGAATTATGTATCCTCCTTGAGTCACAGAATGTGAAAATGCATTGCAGATATATGCATGACAACTATGCACACCGGGTCCAATGTGAATATGTGTTGCCAAGTTCCATCTTCATCTATTTTCAAAACGTTTCTATATACCTTCGTGCCAGGCTAGCTGTTTCCCCTTGTTTTCCATGATTTTACAGTTTTTGGGCCAAGCTAACTTACCAGCTGTTTGCTGTAAACCTATGCATGTTTAATGAATAATGTTTATTGATGATGATGAGTTTCCTCCTAAACAGAGCCCAGTTCCCAGCCACACAACAAAAAACTTTCCAGACAAAGAATGTCTAAAGGGCTAACATTAACTACACGGTACATGAACTAATCAAAACCCTAATTTGATTATAGTGCTAGCGTTAAGCCCCATTAGTGTACTGGTAACTGTTTTTGGTGGCTGGTGAATTAGCTGCATTTTTGCTACCACTGAATTCACTGTTTATCAGACCACAAATGAGACAATAATTAGCTGGGAGTGACGGACGGAGCGTTGGGACCAAGCACTGCTGCTGGCCAACAGCCCACTGTTTGGCTCATATTCTGAAACCAGTGTAGCATGAAAGCGTGGTGGAAATAGCAAGCTAGTGAGCTAACTACCAGCCACTAAAATAGTTAAATTTAACAGCTTTGCTTCATCCACGCCCTCACAGCGTAATAAAGCACATCACACGCAATGAGCCAACTGTGGGTTGTTCAAGAAGCCAACTGAATGACTAAGGCAGCATTTCCACCACATGGCTGCAATATCTGGACTGTATGAGTTTTGCCTTTATGAACGCAAACTGGACCACTTGGAAAAATTAGAACAATGTATCATCTTTGCATTGGTTTCAGAACCCGCCCTCAGTCAGGTTGTTCACACTAAATACAAACACATCTATCAAACTGCATCATATCCATTATATATATGTTATATTACTTCAGAGGTTGTCCAATGTATTTCCATTAAAACTCATCAAATATAGTCAGTGTTTCTATGTGTGTAAGAGAGAAAAGAGGTCTAGGAAGTACAATTAATTTTAAAAGAACAAATAACAGACACCCACAGTGCGTATCCAAGAACCCCTCTTATTTCCCTTTGATACTAATACACGCCCACGCCCACACACACACACACACACACACACACACACACACACACACACACACACACACACACACACACACACACACACACACGTCCGTTTCAGCCCCCACACTCTCAACACCACTTCACAGTCCTCAAATTAATAGTGTTTGGTTCATTTGAGTGTTGTGACCTAAGGCTATATTCAATACAACCATACATGTTTCATTCTCACTAATGAAGGAACGGCTATTCATTTCAAGGTGAGTCAAATAATAAAAAATAAAAAAACATGCTGGGTATTGAAAAATAAATTACTTGGAGAGCTGTTAAATTGTCAAGGCCAGCGGCATTCTTACAGGATATATTTTAGTGCTGTTCCTGAGCCACAAAATAAAAGAAAAACACCTTACAGAGAAAAGTTCATTATTTCATCTGAATGTTATTGCTTGACCGAAAAGTGAAACTTTCCATTGAAAAGCAGAGGAAGCAAACACTTAAATTGTTCTCCATGAAGTCAACTCTTGCAGGCTGCTTATAGGAAGCCTTGCCAGAGAAGCAGAAACATTTGAACAAACCATGATCGATATCCCAAATGCAATGACCTCACACAGTTTATGTTTTTATCAGTCAAAAAGACTACAGTCAAATTATTCTCAAAACAACCGGTGAAAGTGCCAGAGTGATTAAACATTGTGAAGAGGATTTCCTTCCTGTTAAACAAACCTATCTCTTGGACATAATCAGAACTCTGCAGGGATTTTGTGAGGACCGTAAAATGTACTCAATAGCCCTGACAACACTGAAACGGGCAGCATTACCACCATATCAGCTGAGGGGGCGGAGCAAGACATGGTCCCCACTCCTATGCAATCGCTAGTTACTGTATAAGTTGAGCCAATCAGTTCGAGACTTGTCTTTATATAATTCAAAAATCTATAACTGATGATGAGTTTTGCTGTCAGACTTCTGACATAATGTCAGTTCAAAAATGATGTCTGCCTTCGAAGAACGAGAGATTCAGCTGCTTACTAGGCAGAGAGAGAGAGACAGCGGATGAAAACAATGTGTAGAGGCTGGCACATCATCTATCCAACTCGCCACTCGATCGCATCTTCCAACTGAAACTACGGCTGAAAATTAGGGCTTTTTGTGGAGCAACAGCAGGTACTTCTGTACGGAGGTGTGTGTGAATAACGTGAAAGCCACATGAATGCAAAAGATTTGACATGTAAAAATGTGTCTGATTTAGGACCACATATGAAAGTCAACCAAATCGGAATTAACAAGATTCCATGTGATTTGTGCTTTTTTTTTTTTTTTTTTTGTCACTTGACAAAATTAGAAAATTGGATTTGGACCACTCTTGCCTGCAGTCTGAATGTAGCCTAACAGACTGCACTGTATTCTCACAGGTCTCATGGAGAAAAGCAGCTTTTTTAATGATTGGAAACCCCTGCAGGTCCCAGCCACACTGCTCAGTTGTGAACCTTCACCTCAAAAAAAATGTTTCCAACTGAGTAAAACCAACAAACACTTGATGTTTCTAGGAGGTTATTTACCGCTGTTGTGGAACAGAGGTTATGAATATCATTTATTTACAGCAGTTATACCACAGCGATGGCACAATTCATTTTGTTTCAACAATGGTTTGTCGTCATTGCTAAAAGAGCAGGGCTACGGTCGTTAATTTTTCACTCCATCCATCACCCTGTGGTTTAAAAGAAGACTGAGAAAGATCGTAGAAGTGGAAGGAAATGTAGAAACAGAGAATGGATAATGGTAACCTGGGAAATGTTGCCTACTTACGTTAGGATGTCTGCAAAGTGTATGAGACGTCTGGATGTCTTCAGTTATATGCCAGCCTGAGGGAAAACAAAGACATTAAATCAGATGCTGCAGTGACTATTGACAAAAAACACAGAAAAGAACCATCAAAGGTAGAGTATGCAAGTACTGGGTGGATGTGGTTCGGAATGTATGTGCACGTTTCTGTTATTCACCAGAGATTATGTAAATCTCTTGTGTTAGTTCACATTGTGCAGACTGTGTTCATGTTATTGTACATAGAAGGGTGCTGATTGTGCCTTATTTGAACAGCAGTAGCAGTACTCTTTTTACGTGGTACTGTTTGTTTTGGGTAGTGGCAATCCAGTTGCCGTGCAAGGTAAATCCAATTTATCGTTGCATCGCAACCAGGATTGGCGGGGTCACACAGATCAAAGGAAAATCCATTTTATTGCATCCATTAATGCGTTTGTGTCCGGACCAATCAGCCTCCTGTGAGGAGACGCTGGAAGCTACGGCCGTTCTCTAGGACGCGACACAGAGACAAAAATGTTTTTTAACAAACTGTCCTCAGATGACCTTCTTTGGCTCATAGGATCACAGGTAACACTGAAGCATGTAACCCAGAGTCAATACTTGTATTTGAAATCAGCCTCACTGTTTACTGGTCCCTGTCTCTCTTAACACAATGGAAGAGCTATATTAAGTTACTGCCCATTTCAAATGAAACTCTCTACTGCTGCTTTGAGTCCAGTTCAGGCCAAAGATTTGCGATGAAAAGCAACCGTTTTAGAATGTTGCAGGCATAAGTGGCAGCAGAGTGAACTGGCCCGTCTCAAACCGACTCAAGCTGACTGATGGTGTAGATATTTAGAGTAAACTGTTGCAGACTGGCACATTGCAAGTAGTTGCAAGTTTCAACTCGGCTTTTCATAAAACATGGTCTGAAGTGGGCTTTAAATGAACGGCATTCATTCAATTGGTTTTCATTGTGGCCCAGCCACATGGAGAAGAATGATTATTAAATTATTTCCTTATTTTATCTTTGAGATTACGATTCTTCCAAAATAGATGAGGGGCAAGGTTTTTTTTTTTTGTCTGTGGAAAAAAGTCAGGGAGGTTCAGTCAGGAGCAGCCAAAGGGAGCTGATGAAGAGTTTCAGGTGACAGGCTGTACACACCCCCTACTCAGCTGCAAGTGCATCAATTTTACTATGTGTTGTGAGACAACTGTGGCTCAGTGGTAGAGAAGGGTATTCCTTTAATCAAAGGATTGGCGGTTTGATCCCCGGCTCTGCTAGTCCATGTTGATGTGTCCTCGGGCAACACACCAAATTGCTCCCGCAGGCTGTTTATAGGCTGCAGTTTATGAATGGGTATGAATGAATAGATATTACCGATGGGCAGGTGGCACCTTGCATGGTAGCCCCTACCCTCAGTGACTGAATGGGGGTGAATGATAACATGTAGTGTTCAAGAGCTTTGAGTGGTCGGAAGACTTGTAAAGGGCTATACAAGAACAGACCATTTACCATTTTATTGTGTGGAAAATGTTGGCGTTTGATTCGTCACAGACAAGTCAGCGCTATCAAATATGCACACATCTCAGAACTAGGGATAATATAGTATGATTTAAGTCATTTAACACATAACCTGTTTGACTTAATGTATGACTTTTATAGAATAAATGTTTTTACTTTGGAACCCACTGGAGTTTTGCTACCAGGAAAACATGCCTGAACATGCCTGAGTGGGAATGTTTGGGACATCCCGAGACACCATTAGAAAAGTGAAACTTGGGTGGGACCATGATAATATTACAGCATTATTTCCAGGGCAACAAAGGGGGAGTTTAAAACAAAGGTGGAGCATCGGCCCCAGATGAAGGAGCTATATAAGACTCTGTTCAGAGCAGAGTAATCAGTTGGACTCCGGGGTCTGCTCGGTTTACTTCTTGCTCAAAGGATGAACTATATTGCATCAAACTCTGACCGCTTCAGGTGATTTCTTTGAGCATTAGCAGCAAATTACCGGAATAGACTAAGTTTTGGAGCAGTAGTTAAGACTTTGATGACTGGCCCAGCCTTAGCTCCTGTTTTCCAACAAAAAATACTTGTGCCGAGAACAGCATGATATCAGCTGCTCTTCTTCTTCAACTATGACTGAAATCACAGTCATATTATTGTCAAAGTTCAATAAGTCCTACTTAACAATTCTAGGTCAGTCCAAACTTTTGTGAACCAATGTGAAAAGGACCTGTGGCTACAAGTAGCCAACATCCATAAATGCATTTCCAAATAAGAGACCTGACCTGAAAGGGACCCGGTTCATGTAGACCTGAGGGTAATTAGAACCAATGCATATTACGATTACTATTTACACAAAGCCCTGGTGCATAAGCGCAGTGACCCCATTTACCCCATTCACATCGCTCAGGTATTACATACACAGACCTTAGACCTGGGGCCAAAAATCAGGACCTCTCATAATGCGATCAGACTCTCCTGGGTCAGGTCTTGGTCACACGGAAGTGGGTGGACTAACATGAAGACTTCTAATTTGCTGCCAGGACTTTGTCAGGATGCACAAAACACCTCAGATGATAAACCGAGTTATGAGTAATTGTTATGGCTTGCTTTCACCCTGGGTTTCAATGGAGAGTTTTTTGATTGATGGCACATGAATGAATAAATGAATGAACACTGCTTAAATACTACCTCAAACGGATAAACACTTCTCGGCTTGTCAAAAGAATTCAAACAGTCAGCTTCATAAGTTAACATTTGTGTGCAGCTCCAATGGCTGCTTCGTCTATAGATAGACAGATCAGTGTGGAGCCAGACAGCAGGCCAGACAGATGGTGTTTCATGGCAAAACAATTTCCACTAAACAGATACACCAACGGCTGGCAGCCACTTGCTCTCTTCCCTGCTCTCCCTTAAACCTGAGCAATTAAAATATTTCTCCCTCAATAACAGGGGAGAGGAGAGAAAAGTACTGGAGACGCAACTCTCTCTGGTTGAACGTTTCATGCCAAACTGTGTTGCCATGGTAACTGTGGACCACAGAGGAGAAGGAAAAGGAAGTCAGCATAGGTAAAAAACTAAAAAGAGTGCAGACCTCTGGAACTGTCCTTATTTCAACTCTGACCACTGCTGACTTCTGAACTGTGCCGGCCTGCGTGTGTGTGTGTTTTCATCGCCGAGCCGTGTGTGTGTGTCTCTAAGGCATTACACTCAAAGAGGTCAATGACCTGCAACAATCAGAATCAGAAACAACCAACAAACATGCAGATAATCAAGCACACCACACAGCTCCAGATCCTATCACACTGAACAAACTCCCAACTCCCATGAGCCTTTGTGTGTGTGAGTATGTGTTTGTATTCCATACAGCTCCATATACAGCAGGTCCCTGTGGAGCGAGCAGAGGCAGCTCTTTATTTGACCAGCCAGATGGTAGGGCTGATTCAGTGGAGACTGTATCAGTGTAAACATCTTCACTTAGGGTCTGGTGGACCTCTTGTGCGAGCTATGCCGAACATGTTATTTCCCTTTGGTCTTTGTTGTTATTTATGCCTTTGATTGGTGCCGCTAATTGGTATTTTCCATCATTCAGGCCTCCTTTTTTGCATCCCGCTCTCCTACCTTTTTTCCGCCACCACTCATTCTCATTTATGTCTTGGAAATAACTAAAACACCAGTTGGCAGCATCACACAGCATGGTTCCAAATGGGACCAACATGAAAACAAATTGTACTTGAGTTCTCAAGCCTTGGTAGACAACATCAGTGAACTTATTATGTCCAGCAATACAGAGGGTCCTTCTCTGGACAACACAAACCGTAAGACCCAGTATGAACTGTATGTTTAAAAGACCTTACTTAAGTAAATGTCAGTAGTTACTGAAATAGAAAACCATTCGACCGTAGATATTGTCATATCTATCCTTATGTCCATGACAGATATATTGTGTTATTATAGCTGTTCCGTGATGATAGTGAGTGGTGGCTAGAAGTGTAACACCTAGTTGAACTAGGAGGACTCCATGACAACAAGCCTCCCAGCAAATGCTATGGGAGGTTGATGCTGTAGATATACAGAAATAATCCATCAACTATCTGTATAGCGCTTGTAAAGTATTGCTAACATCTATATATCAGACCATACCCCAATTACAATAGAGAATCTTGTATTATTCCCAAATAACTATCAGGCCCTGTTTTTTTATTTGGGGGGGGGGGGGGGGGGTAAAATGGTTATGGTGAAACTGATCCATCTAACTTTTGGGAGATTTGCAAGGTAATATGATATCCTACACTGCTGCTAGAAATAAAATAATAATAAAAGCACAGAGAGGACTCCAGTTAAAGCTGCAATATGCTGAATCAGAGGAGAAACACAATGACAGGGAAAGAAAATATTAATATCCATAAGAGTTTGTGTCAGAGTGGCGGTCTGCATGGATTCCCCCCAGTGTGTTTGTTATTCATCGGTGGACTGCAAACGGGACCGGCCCCTGACCAAACTTTGTTTGAAAGCTTGGTCTTAAATACTCATTCTGGTCCAGCTCCTTCATTTTAAAAGGTGCCATTGTTCATTTTCTAAATAGTACTTTTAATTATCTAATTGTATTATTTTTTATTCTATATTTATGTTTCTTGTCAATGCAATGTACAAACCTATAACTGGCAATAAACCAGAGTTAGATTGTGATTATACAGATGTAGAGCTAACTGGGAGATCTTCTACACAGCTGATGAACTTGACCTGTGTGTGTGTGTGTGTGTGTGTGTGTGTGTGTGTGTGTGTGTGTGTGTGTGTGTCTCGTCCTGTCCTGCCGTCAATCTGGGCAAAATCTACCTACACACCTGCCTTTCATCAGCTCATCATCTCTGCAGCATATCCACACCAGCTCTCCACCCACTCGTCAGCAGATTGCTGACTCAGCTACAGCGATAGTGTCATGTCTTGGGCTGCTTGGATTGTGCACTGAAGTTCTTTTCATGTGTGTTTCTTTTACCCTGCCTTGATTTGTCAGTCCACTCACCCTACCTCCGCCTCATCCGATTCCCCTCCACACATCCATCCTCATTCTCTGCAATTTAACAATAAATCGTCCTTTATCATCCCACACCAGGGGCCTGTACTGCAATGTGAGTTCAACATAGCCAGGGGATCTTTTGGTTATCTGGCACTGTGAAATGGACTTGAGAGCAAATGAAAAATAAATATAAAAACAACATTTTCAGTAAGTTTCCTTCCATAACTTATAAACAGTGAAAAGTAACGCAAGGTACTACATCCAGTCTGTGGGACAGTAACGCACGACTACGATATGTCGCACTGCAACACATGGCTCAAGAAGCCACACATAAGGGAATATATGATATGACTATATATGATAAGATAATATACAGTGGGTACGGAAAGTAATCAGACCCCTTTAAAAAAAAAAAAATTCCCCATTAATGTACACTCAGCAACCCATCTTGACAGAAAAAAACAGAAATGTAGAAATTTTTGCAAATTTATTAAAAAAGAAAAACTGAAATATCACATGGTCATAAGTATTCAGACCCTTTGCTCAGTATTGAGTAGAAGCACCCTTTTGAGCTAGTACAGCCATGAGTCTTCTTGGGAATGATGCAACAAGTTTCTCACACCTGGATTTGGGGATCCTCTGCCATTCTTCCTTGCAGATCCTCTCCAGTTCTGTCAGGTTGGATGGTGAACGTTGGTGGACAGCCATTTTCAGGTCTCTCCAGAGATGCTCAATTGGGTTTAGGTCAGGGCTCTGGCTGGGCCAGTCAAGAATGGTCACAGACTTGTTCCGAAGCCACTCCTTTGTTATTTTAGCTGTGTGCTTCGGGTCATTGTCTTGTTGGAAGGTGAACCTTCGGCCCAGTCTGAGGTCCTGAGCACTCTGGAGGAGGTTTTCTTCCAGGATATCTCTGTACTTTCCTTCAATTGCAACCAGTCGTCCTGTCCCTGCAGCTGAAAAACACCCCCATAGCATGATGCTGCCACCACCATGTTTCACTGTTGGGATTGTATTGGGCAGGTGATGAGCAGTGCCTGGTTTTCTCCACACATACCGCTTAGAATTAACGCCAAAAAGTTCAATCTTGGTCTCATCAGACCAGAGAATCTTATTTCTCATAGTTTGGGAGTCCTCCATGTGTTTTTTGGCAAACTCTATCGGGCTTTCATATGTCTTGCACTGAGGAGAGGCTTCCGTCGGGCCACTCTGCCATAAAGCCCCAACTGGTGGAGGGCTGCAGTGATAGTTGACTTTGTGGAACTTTCTCCCATCTCCCTACTGCATCTCTGGAGCTCAGCCACAGTGATCTTTGGGTTCTTCTTTACCTCTCTCACCAAGGCTCTTCTCCCACAATTGCTCAGTTTGGCTGGACGGCCAGGTCTAGGAAGAGTTCTGGTCATCCCATACTTCTTCCATTTAAGGATTATGGAGGCCACTGTGCTCTTAGGAACCTTGAGTGCTGCAGAAATTCTTTTGTAACCTTGGCCAGATCTGTGCCTTGCCACAATTCTGTCTCTGAGCTCCTTGGGCAGTTCCTTCGACCTCATGATTCTCATTTGTTCTGACATGCACTGTGAGCTGTAAGGTCTTATATAGACAGGTGTGTGCCTTTCCTAATCAAGTCCAATCAGTTTAATTAAACACAGCTGGACTCCAATGAAGGAGTAGAACCATCTCAAGGAAGATCAGAAGAAATGGACAGCATGTGCGTTAACTATGAGTGTCACAGCAAAGGGTCTGAATACTTATGACCATGTGATATTTCAGTTTTTCTTTTTTAATAAATTTGCATTTCAGTTTTTTTCTGTCAAGATGGGGTGCTGAGTGTACATTAATGCGAAAAAAAAGGAACTTTTTCGATTTTAGCAAATGGCTGCAATGAAACAAAGAGTGAAAAATTTAAAGGGGTCTGAATACTTTCCGTACCCACTGTATACCGTTTCACACCACCGGGGATGAAGCTGGAAGAAATTCAGATTATTATTATTATTTTTTCAATCATG
The DNA here is from genome assembly GCF_027596085.1 of Anoplopoma fimbria. Taxonomy (NCBI): domain Eukaryota; kingdom Metazoa; phylum Chordata; class Actinopteri; order Perciformes; family Anoplopomatidae; genus Anoplopoma; species Anoplopoma fimbria. The sequence continues at coordinate 7,854,293 of NC_072455.1, forward strand.
CTTTCAATGCAGCAGTGAAATTATAAATCTTTAATTTACACATTCACAAAGTGAGTGATTTATTGCCATTTTTTCAGAATTCGTCAGTTTAAACCATGTCGCTTTTAGTCTGGATTATGACTTTAATTTATTTGTATTTGTCTGATATTTTAGAACGATCCCCGTATCGAGCTTTGATTGGTCAGTAGTCGGTGCTTTTGTGCGAGTTGATCTCTTATTATTAACTTAACCTGCTCCGCAGCAGGTTAGGTGTTTAGCATAAATTACCATGGTGATCTACCCGGTTAAGTTGTAGGCTTGAAACCCCCAAGTTAACCGTGAAGGCTTAAGGAGGGCAGTGGAGCAGTGGACCAGGCCCCTTCTTTGGGGGGGAAGGCGGGGCTGATGGCTGGAGTGACAAGGAATTGTATCAAAACTGTGTGTGGCTCTTTCAAATCAACAGTAGAACTGATTCAGGTTGTTGGTGGAGTGAGGGAGCTTTGGTTTTGTAGTGAGCGAGTACAAACTGGCACAGTCGTCACTGTTTTTCCTTTTAGCACCCACTGCTCACCAGTTGAAACCATCTCACCAGGCGGAGAGATCCACACAGCAAAGCACACAGTCTGAGCCAGCCCGACATGGGCTCCGTTCAAAAAGCCGCTCCTTTGTAGAGCAGCCAGAAGCAACATGAAAACAGTCCACTTCACACTTGGCTTTGCAAGTTTGCAAAATGAAAACGCATTTCATAATTTACACCCAGCGCCGTACTGGCAGAAGAATAACTTTTCCCTCTTGACCAATTAAAATGGATTCAGAGCTTTGCAACCTGGAAGTCCACACGATCACATTAACTGGCATGCTGCATCAACCGAGCCGGTAAACAGGTTTGTCACTGCTACATTATGGCTGTAAGAATGTATTCTTACAGCCATAATGCTTCATATATGAGACTCCTGCTGCATCAATCTGTAATCATCCAATCAAAGGAAGGAAACACCTACTAGTCAGCAATCAAAACTATGGAACACTAGCCCATTGATGTGTCCCCAAGCGCCTATTTTTCAGGATGGGAGGGCTGTGCACCGAGATAAAATTAATTACATTTTTGGAAATTTGCATGTCATGTGATGAGGAAAACCAATGAGAGCTGGCAGATATCTTTTCTTTTTTCCATAAATATCAGTCTATGATAGATTAATGGAGAAGTTTATCATTTTAGTTCAGGCAGAACCGGAGCTTTACTTTCTGTTCCACGGAATATTTTACTTGCTCCACCCTCGCCGTCAAAGGAGGTCACAACATCCGGTTGAAAGGTCAGCCATATTGTCTCAGACAAATCAAGCAATAAAGTGACTGTGATGGATTTATGGTGCTGGAAATCCATTTATTTTTGTCAAGAAGACAAGAAGCAAGGGGTAACAGCTAGCCTGGGTCTTCATAAAATTAAAAACAATTATCATATCAACACTTCTAGGGCTCACTAGTTAAACAATTTTCCCTTACTAGTTTAAACAGTACACAGACAGATGTTCATCTAACAATGTGTGGTTTTAAGGGGATGAACATGCTGTCAGCATTTTATTCTGAATTCTGGTCTCTGAGTTGAGGCCTCTTACAGTGAGTCACAGCATTACACAAATTCTTTACCGGATATGTCTGTGAGAAACAGCGATCTGAGCATGCGTAATAGAAGTTCTAAGAACAATCAAACATATCATTTGGTTTCAAATCTCCTCCTACAGTCAAACAGTCCAGCTGATCAACAAACAGGGCCTTGCTGTGGTGTACAGTGTGTTCCGTGGGAGTGGCCTCTACACATCCACTCACCCGCTGTCACAGCATGATTTATTGAAATATTACCCCAACCAAATTAACAAACAGGGCCGGTCCCGTTTGCAGTCCGCCGATGAATAACAAACACACTGGGGGGAATCCATGCAGACCGCCACTCTGACACAAACTCTTATGGATATTAATATTTTCTTTCCCTGTCATTGTATATTTATTTACCAGCGTTCCGACCCACTCTCCCTGTGGTATTGAGACGATCCATCCTGTCAGATTTACCCTGGGGGGGGCAATGCATGGCTGTTTGCGTGTGTATGATGCTACTTGTATATTGTGTATGCTTGTGTATCAGAATATGAGTGTGTGTGTGTGTGTGTGTGTGTGTGTGTGTGTGTGTGTGTGTGTGTGTGTGTGTGTGTGTGTGTGTGTGTGTGTGTGTTAGCAGCAGGGGAGGTGGGCGTTGAGAGAGTATTATAAAGAGGGCCGCCGCCGCCGAGGTATTTCACGAAAGCAGCACTTTGAAACACACAGAAGCCACTCTGGACCGGGACGTGAAAGCAGCCTCTCTACCAGGGATCCACCCCCCCCCCCCCCCCCGTTGACTCTCTTCTCTTCTGCTGCTTGGGTTTCACTTCTTACTTGGCGCTCAGAAAAATGGTATATGTTGTGTAAATGAAAAAGAATCCAGGTTTCTTTCTGTGGGTTTACCTCAAAAATCCGATCATGAATGGGATCGCCAAATAATTCAAAACTAAGAGTCAGAAGGTGAATACAGGTTTATAGTGTTTTTGAACATTTAAGCATGGAAACCCCATATACAAGTATGAATCTGAAAATGAGCATTATATGTCTCCTTTAAGACACTATGTCACGTTAACCATTTCATGTCACTCTGCATATCAACAATGAAAAATATCCTCAATCTTTGTATCAAAATATCCTTGATATCAAAAATGTGTTTTCAATCATATCGCACAATATTCAACTACACTTGCCTGATTCTGCAATAACGATGAAATCAAACTAAAACTAAAAAATTAAAAACATCTTATTCAGCATCAATATCAATATATTTAATCAACGTGTTCTCACAAAGTAGTTAGTATAATAGCTTATAAAAAGTTACTCCTACATTTTTGGTTTTTAAAAGTCTAGCAACACACACACACACACACACACACACACACACACACACACACACACACACACACACACACACACACACACACACACACACACACACACACACACAGGTCAAGTTCATCAGCTGTGTAGAAGATCTCCCAGTTAGCTCTACATCTGTATAATCGCAATCTTTTCAAAATAAACTTCCGGAAACTTAGGTTTTAGGCAACAAACCTACTATGTTTAAGTCAAAAATGTGATGTTTGGGTTACAATAACTACGTACGTGCAGTTAAGTGGCAAATAAATCAACGTTTACTTCTCGTTCATCGAGAACGAACAGTGTTCTGTTTTTTTTGTTTGACTTTTACTTTTTGTTGGATTTTTGCTTTTAGTTTTTCTTGGAGGACAGTCCTGTCTGTGTAATACTTCCTGTAAGTCGCTTTGGATAAAAGCGTCTGCTAAATGACTGTAATGTAAATGTAATGTAATATGGCTTCCAAAGGGGCCTCTACACACCTCAGCTCAATGTATGTTGTGTGAGCCTGCCTGTGTGAATGCGCATGTCTGGTTGTAGAGAGAGAGTGTGTGTGTGTGTGTGTGTGTGTGTGTGTGTGTGTGTGTGTGTGTGTGTGTGTGTGTGTGTGTGTGTGTGTGTGTGTGTGTGTGTGTGTGTGTTCAACCTGAACTGGAAAACTTCCAGAAAAAGAAAAAAAGAGGGTGAGCAGAGCAGAGTGAAACAGAGGTGGACAGAAAAAAAGACTTTTAATGGGGTCCTTCAAATTGAAAAGAATTCGCCCCTGGATGTGGGAATCCAATTCCCTCCAATCCAATGGGATTGGCATTGAACAGCTTAAATAAGGATGGATTGTTTGTCCGTTAGCCTGCTGTGGCGTGAATCTGCCGCTTAAATGTAAAGTGACAGATCCCCCCCCCTCCACACACACACACCTTTCTTCTCTTTAAGCCAGCTTCTCTCTTTCACCTACCTCCCTCTCACTTTCCACAGTTTCTGTCTCTCTATCTCACACAACCAAGACAACTACTCCTAATGAGGGAGCTAAAGTCACCTACACACGCTCACGACTACCCGCCCACATCTATTCTCCACACATGCATACAACTTTATATGCTGAGCAACACATACACCCGGGCTAAATCGGCTGTCCAGTATGTGCCGCTTATCAGAAAGCTCCACTTTGTTTCTCAGTTCAAGAAAAAAAAAAAAAAAAAAAGATGCTTGCCGTGAAGAAGCTGTTACTTGGCTGCCATGATGCAACTGAGTGTAACCTCCCAGCCATTTCTCAAAGTTCAGAGAAACTAAAGGACTATTTAATAAAATTATGATGACGACGAGGAAGGGGCAACATAACAAGAGAAAGATCACAAGATGGGGAGGAGGACTGAGAGAAGAGGATGAGAAAATGTTACCACAGAGAGGACATGGCAGGGAATGCAAAACCACCACTATTATATAGGACTGCGCTAAAAGAAGACACAGAGACACTCACAGGTAGACCTGCAGCTTTAATGGTCCATGACTTGATGCCAATACCTGCCGGTGCCAGCTGGCTGCATTGTAGCCAAGAGGCATGCTCGTATCTTGTGTGCTGCATGCTTTTCAAACTTACATGTCAATACATTAAAGCTGGAGCTCAGATGTTCATCCACGCATGCATTAGACCCCTTACACACGCAAACCATCTTATTTATTTCAAGCAATCCTAAGAGAACAACGGAGTTACACTCAAGCTACAAAGCCCTCTGGCGACCTGAGCAAAGCAGGAAGTCAGGTGACTGTAATGAGATAAGCGGGTAGGTACTGGTTCTGCGGACAGACCAATTGAATCCCTCAAATCGAAACATCGTGTGTTTTTTTATCTCCCAACTGTTAACACCAGCTGATCCAGGCTGGAACAGACACTGCAAAATTATTTTCATAAAGGGCCCAACAATCGTTCGTTTTAATGGCGATCGAGGAAAGACTTTTATTGCATTTGTGAACCCAAAATGCATGCCCTTGACCTTTGGTGTCCTGCAAGGGTCAATTTTCAGCTTGCTACTATTCAACCTGCGCATGTTCCTACTTGGCCTCATCCTTTATAACAACAACATTGCTTATAATAGCAGATCTATATTGACTCTGACCTAATGTTAAAAGCCCCCACAAAATCAGCATTATATCACCATAAAACGTAGCAAATTTATTTAACAAAACAAGCTTTTTGTCTGCAGTTAAATTGATTTCAGCAATGGACTTCTGAGAGGACTTTCTAAAAGAAAAAAAACTTCAGGCACCTGAAACCTAATCAAAATTCATCCAGAAGAGTTCTGACCCAAAATCAAAAGGGCAGCCCACATCACCCCAATTCTGAAATCTCCACACGGGTTGCCAGTAAGCCACAGAATTTATGTTTAAGTCTCATTACACATCTATATCTCTACATGGAGTTGGCTCTAAATACAGCGGGTAAAATAAGTATTGAACATGTCACCATTTTTCTCAGTAAATATATTTCTAAAAGGTGCAATTGACATGAAATTTTCACCAGATGTCGGTAACAACTCAAGTAATCCATACATACAAAGAAAACCAAACAAATAAGTTCAGAAATTAAGTTATGTGTAATAAAATGGAATGACACAGGGAAAAAGTATTGAACACGCTTACTGAAATTTATTTAATACTTCGTACAAAAGCCTTTGTTGGTAATGACAGCTTCAAGACGCCTCCTGTATGGAGAAAGTAGTTGCATGCATTGCTCAGGTGTGATTTTGGCCCATTCTTCCACACAAACAGTCTTCAAATATTGAAGGTTCCGTGGGCCTCTTCTATGAACTCTGATCTTTAGATCTTTACATAGATTTTCTATTGGATTCAAGTCAGGTGATTGGCTGGGCCATTCTAGCAGCTTTATTTTCTTTCTCTGAAACCAATTGAGAGTTTTTCTTGGCTGTGTGTTTGGGATCATTGTCTTGCTGAAATGTCCACCCTCGTTTCATCTTCATCATCCTGGTAGATGGCAGCAGATTTTTATCCTTCCTTCAATTATATGAAGTTTGCCAGTGCCGTATGCTGAAAAACAGCCCCACACCATTATGTTCCCACCTCCAAACTTCACTGTTGGTATGGTGTTTTTGGGGTGATGTGCAGTGCCATTTGACCTCCAAACATGGTGTGTATTATGGCATCCAAAGAGTTAAATTTTGGTCTCATCTGACCAGACTATATTCTCCCAGTATTTCACAGGCTTGTCTAAATGTTGTGCAGCAAACTTTAAACGAGCTTCAACATGCTTTTTCTTCAGCAATGGAGTCTTGCGTGGTGAGCGTGCATACAGGCCACGGCGGTTGAGTGCACTACTTATTGTTTTCTTTGAAGCAATTGTACCAGCTAATTCCAGGTCTTTCTGAAGCTCCGCACAAGTGGCCCTTGGCTCTTGGACAACTCTTCTGATAATTATTTTCACTCCTCTGTCAGAAATCTTGCGAGGAGCACCTGGTCGTGGTCGGTTTATGGTGAAATGATGTTCTTTCCACTTCCGGATTATGGCCCCAACAGTGCTCACTGGAACATTCAGAAGTTTAGAAATCCTTCTGTAACCAATGCCATCAGTATGTTTTGCAACAATAAGGTTGCGAAGATCTTGAGAGCGCTCTTTGCTTTTACCCATCATGAGATGTTTCTTGTGTGACACCTTGGTAATGAGACACCTTTTTATAGGCCATCAGTTGGGACTGAACCAGCTGATATTAATTTGCACTGACATGGGGCAGGATTGCTTTCTAATTACTGATAGATTTCAGCTGGTGTCTTGGCTTTCCATGCCTTTTTGCACCTCCCTTTCTTCATGTGTTCAATACTTTTTCCCTGTGTCATTCCATTTTATTACACATAACTCAATTTCTGAATTTATTTGTTTGGTTTGGTTTCTTTGTATGTATGGATTACTTGGGTTGTTACCGACATCTGGTGAAAATTTCATGTAAATAGCACCTTTAGAAATATATTTACTGAAAAAAATGGTGACGTGTTCAATCCTTATTTTACCCGCTGTATATGACTGACATGCTTGAGCTTGAGATCTGGGATCACTGGAGAGAGGACTAAACAAGGAGAAGCAGCGTTTGGTCATTATACATCAAAGAGCTGGAACCAACTGCCAGCTGTTCTGAGGAACGCCCTAACTATTTGAATCAAGACTTGCTGTTCTCAATTCATTTTAACTAAATATTTAAAAAACCAAAGGCCTTATTATTATTATTATAATTATTAATAATATTTTTATATATTTATTTTTCCTCTTTTACCTTTATCTTTTTTAACTTCTGATCTTTCTCTTTTGACGCTCTTTAAAATGCCATTAATCCAAAATCCATGAATTCAAAACCAAATTCCTAGACCTACTGTGTGTCTGAGTGTGCACGATTGTTTAAATTTGGCAAAGTTAATTTAACTCTTAAGCCTTATGAACTGATTTCTACCATTTGCAATCGCTCGCTCTTGTCTACACTGATCTCTCCGACCTATCTCTCTTTCACAGAGTTAGAGGCCGAACATCCCCACACTCCCGACACAGCAACACATAACATATTTAGCTGTTCAGCAAAGGTACAGGATTGACCGAGCAGCTAACTGGACGAGAGCTGTGGGTGACGGCTGCCTGATGATCCATGATCGCACAGAGTGTGTGAAGAGAGCGAGAGTGGCAGAGCATCTCTGACAAAGAGGACGCCTCGTCCCAGCGGCCACCATCGATTGGCCTCTCCCATAAGACACGAAGACGTCAAGTCGAGTTACACTCTCTCTCTCCGTCTCTCTCTCTCTACCTTCATCACCTAGTACCTTCCTTTACATCTCCCAGAGGCTCTGCATCACGCGATAACAGTATTGCAGGATAACCACAGCACATGATGCATCCAGTTATTGGGATATCAACATCCAAAATGGCCACTGTCAAAGTCACTAGGCTGCTCCTAAATCCATCCCTTTCTCTCAGTGCTCTGATCAAATCAGAGCATGAACTGAGGCAACTTTCTTGAAGCAATTCAATAATTAATTTGAAATACATCGACAAATTAGCAAGATGTTCTAGTAACTAGGAGATCATCTCTGTTGAATATTGACAACACCAGTTGCATCTATATATTTTTACGTTCCTGCACAGAAGAAGGCCTGTGAACTTTTATCTTACAGTGTCAGTGGTAGAAAAGGGATCCCTTCTTAGCCAGAGGACTGGTGATTCCATTAAAGTCTTCCAACATGTGTTGTGATCCAGAACGCCTCTCTGCAGGCCCGTAACACTTAAACTGTCTGTGTTGTGTCAGGCTTGTGGAAGGAAACAAGTCAATCTGACGTCAGGGGACTGCCACTCTAAACCCTTGTAGCTCGCCTCAAGGCAACACAATCCCCCTCCTGTCAGCTCCTCCACGCAAGAATGACAAGGTTCTGTCTGGTCCCGCAGAGTTCAGGGGCCCAGCGAGTGTTTCATGAAAAATATAATGCCACAATGTGACGACAGCTCTTTTCATTCTACAGCTCTACAGCTATGAAGTGCTCCTGTAACCAGTATTCATTACCACTAAATACAATGTGGAAAATGATAATAGATGTAACTGTATGAATTGGACCAGACTCAGAAGAATTTAGGAACAGCAGGAGCCAAGGAGGTAGGTGATTGAACATTAAACACAATAATGAGCAGGTGGGACCAAGGTAAGTTCAAGGTACAATCTAGGTTTGTTTACATGGATTCAAGTGGAAAATAACAATAGAGACCCAGGTGTTGTTATAGTCTGTGTCTGAAGTCTTGTTAATATTCACAGTTCTCACTCCCATTCGGTGTGGGATCGGTATGAACTGAACCAGGTCTGTATGTTCATCTGTATGTGAGTGTGCAGTTCATGCCTACCGCACTTGCCGTAGGTATTCTTTAATCCACAGCCTTCTTACTGTAGGCAACAGGGTTTATATCTCGCCATCCAGTACTGGAAAAGGGGTTTCTCTGGAATCTCTCAATTCTTCACGAGTGGCTCTGCGACCTCCTCTGAAGTCCCAGAGTTTCTGAAGAGGTTTCCAACTCAAAAAAACCTGACCTATGAATAAGGTCAAGATAAAATTACCTTTATGCTGATGCTATGAGCATTTCTGACCATAGAGTGAAGCTTATGTAATCAACTTAATGCTGAGATTCACACACTTCAACATAGGCAGTTCACTCTGATCTCACAACCACAATTTTCATCCAAAACCCACCAAAATAATAGATAGCTAATACTTTCAGTAAAAACTCAATTGCAGTGAAGTACATAATAGAAAACACCAATAACAAGCTAAACGTAGTCACTGCTGCACTTGTAAAATATTCTTCAATTCAGTTATCAAAAGTATCTTACACTAACAGTGAAACACACTAAAACTACATCTTAGCCAGCAGCTAAGCTACTTCAATTGACAAAGTTTATCAAACAAAATAAACAACAGTCTTTTTAATACACCAACATGGCAGAATATGTCTGCTTATCAGCTGTTTTTCTCTTAAACCCATTACTTATTATGTATTTATGTTGTTAACAATTTTAGCATTATCTTTTACATGACACTTATTAGCATTGCAGCTAGCAGACTTTTTGATCGCTAACGTTTTTAGCATAAGTCAATGGAGTTAGCATCACGGCTAGCGGACATTTGCTCTAGTAAACTACATGCCACGTGTTAACTTGACTCGCCAGTGCAATGACATGGTCAATAAGCTTGGAAAATGGCGCCAGGCTGCTGTGCACCAACTGGAATGGAACAGCATACTCTTTTCTTTTATCCTCACACTGTGATAATGTCAACACAAAGTATGAATTAACACTTGAGTTTATCCATTGTTTCCCTTAGTTTCTTACCACTTCAATGAGAACGCTCTGCTCTCATCAAAGATTCAGCTACGACTGGCACTTCGGCCCTTTCACCTTTACTCACGTGAACAGTCAGCGGACAATCGGGAGGCGGGCTAAAGCATTTTATTGGCTGAAGTGAAAGTAAAACTTAGATTTATTGGCTATTTGCCGAGCTTGTGAACGAAACATTGACTTTCCATTCCTTAAACTATTTAGAACATAAACATGTGTGATATGAAGTCATTCACTTTAAATGGAATTGTATGATTCTCTTTATTTCAATACAGTGATCTATTTTTTACTGCTGATTTAGCTACTCTGAGCTACACTCTGACGCAACATTGATGGTTCACCGTGTTTCTTTGTTTGTGCGCATTCAAACACTTTCACAATTAATAAAGCAGATGCAGGTGAGAAGGATGGAACCAAAACATGTTCAATTAAAGAAGCAGTGTGTAGTATTTAGTGCCATCGAGTGCTGAGGTTGTAGATTGCAACCAATTGAATACCCTTCCACTAACCACTCCCTTTCCAGATGATAATAACAAGGGGTTCAACAGAGCAGAAGACAAAAGGTCAGGCAGCTTGTAAACAAGTTGGCAGTATAGACGGATGAGCTATACCACTATACTTGCAGGTAAAATGAGCACATCCATAATGTCAGTCATTATCCCTCATTACACAGGAAAGTAGGTGAAAGATGAAGCAGAAAGTGAGTCTGTAAACTGTGATTGATGTTTTCAGAATAAGGGCCCCATTTTAAATCAGCAAGGCTCGTAATATGAATTTTCTGTGTAGATGCATGTACCAAATAAAATGACATGCAATAAAAAAAAATTACTGCAATATTTGGTGTATTTGTCTTTCTTGGCACTAACGCCATGTCTGCGGCTTGACCCAAACGAGAAAATAAAAAATCACCAGCCACTGCGGCTATTTTTATTTTTGTGACAGTTCAAATATGAGGAAATCATCAGTGTCATCACTTAAAATGTTACATGGTCCATGGTATTAGAACTTCATGTCATATAAGAACTTATTATTAACAAGCCTTTTTTATTATTATATGACGTGTAGTAAAATACCGATTCATGATCCCGTACCGCAAGAGCATGAATACAGTCTCAAGTTCGATTCCTAAGCATTAGCAGCCCCACACAACATATTTTCGGCACTAATTTCCGTTCAATGAGAACAGAGCAAAGCTTAATGCTTTTTATGTTCACCACTTGATCTTTGACAGCTATTTTGGTTTATATATGTGCAGCAACTCAATGTGGAATAAAAATCAGAGGGTGCGTTGATTTGTAAACACACTCTCAGCCAATCACATCGCTAGTTTCATCGCAATGAAGAATTGATACAAAAAATGTGGAGCTGCTTATGTAACCTCATCAATCTGATGCTATTTGTATTTTTGACATCATTAAGGGTAATTTTGTAAAGTTGCTTTTGTACTGTTGTGCATTGAAAGAATTGAACATAGCCGCATTCACTAAATAGAAATTTGGAAATTTGGAAATAAGGAATTGCACACTAAAGCCACGGAACTACTTTATTTATCAGTATATGTGTCCTGCTGTGGGGACTTAATGAACGGAAAGAGAGACTTTTCATACAGTATAAAGCAGCTGTGGACAACAGAAACTGTAGGAATTACTCAAATAAATGTTTAGATCAATGCAGACAGATTTACTGACGTTCCTGCTTGAACTAGTTTTAAAATGAATTCTTGGTGCCAATTTAAACTGGTTGGAGAGATATTACAGGGGACATACCAGGAAAAACATTCTCAGAGCTTGTGCACATTTGGGTATCTGCAGTGCCTACCAACTCACAAACAACCCAGTCAGGCTTCATGGGCTGCCCTAATCAGTGATTCAACCAGCCGTTTGTCACATTCAGGCTTATTAGAAGATACCTTTTACAGCTTAAGAACTTTCTTTCGCAAAGGTACAACTATAGACTGAATATAAGAAGTGGACGTAGTCATCATGACATCACCCATTGGTTTGTGGACTGCAGTTTCGAAGCCTCAGGTTTGGTTTTATGGCCGTCACCATGTTGTTTTTTTGCAACCAGTGAACGGAAGTTACTTATTTGGAAGGAGGAGGAGTGACGTAGGCCTGCCCTAAAGCATACTCTGCTTTATGGTCTAAGGCTGGAAGCACTGTGAGAGTTATGTTTTTCGATTTCTCCAGTGCCTTCCAGTGAACATCCAGGGAATTGACATTGAGATTGTGAGATCTTATAAGTACCTGGGTGTTCACCTGAACAATAAACTGGACTTGACAGACAACACAAACGCACTCTAAAAAAAGGGTCAGAGCAGACTCTATCTGCTTTGGAGACTGATGTCCTTTGGAGTGCAGGGAGCACTCCTGAAGACCTTTTTTGTGGCATCAGCCATCTTCTATGGAGTGGTCTGCTGGAGCAGCAGCATCTCGACAGCCGACAGGAAGAGACTAAACAGACTTCTCAGGAAGGCCAGCTGTGTGCTGGGATGTCCACTGAATACAGTGGAAGTAGTGGGAGATAGGAGGATGATGGCTAAGCCATCATCCCTGATGGACAACACCTCCCACCCCATGCAGGACACTCTGGCAGCTCTGTACAGCTCCTTCAGCCACCGGCTGCTTCACCTCCGGTGTGTGAAGGAGAGGTACCGCAGGTCCTTCCTTCCTTCCAGGCTACACAACCAGCTCTGCTCCCAGTAGACATCCCAAACAACTGACTATATAAATATGTGCAATATAAACATTTGTGCAATCCACTGTACAATACTACAATCATTCTGTCAGTTTATATAATATTTTATTTATTATGGATTTTTAACATTTTTTTAAAATGTATTTATTATTCTTTACTATGTTATTAGTTATTTACTTGTTTATAATACTTGTTTGATCTTGTCTTTTACTATGTCTCTTTTTGCACTATCCTCTCTGCTGACGTAATCCTACAAATTTCCCCGCTGTGGGACTAATAAAGGATTATTTTATCTTATTTTAGCTTATCTTTACTGAGAAAATAAATCAAGAGAGAAGTAGAGTCATTTTCTCATAGACTTCTATACAACCAGAGGAGTTGCCCCCTGCTGGTCAGTAGAGAGAATGCAAGTTTAAAGACACTTCCACATTGGATTCAGTTGACAGAACTGGAGGTTGCCGCATTGTGCAGCAAATTTTCCTATAAGGCAATCAGAATAGACTGGTCTTTCTCAGGAGGGAGGGCCTTTAAGAGACAGTTACCACAATGGAGCGTTTCAGACAGAGGGTGAATACAGGTATATCCAAATACAAGAAGAAACCTGAAAATGAGCATGCTATACCCCCTTAATTTGAATTGTTCATTTAAACTTAAAGCACACATAATATATGACTCATCAAGACTGGCGGTTAAGTAGCATTGCGTCACAAACCTACATGGTTTTGAAAAGTCTGTTGTCAGCACAAATCCGAAGACCGTGTTTTCAACCAAGGCAACAACATCTGTCTTTGCGCTGCCTCATTTCAACTGCACCTTCAGTCTTTTTTGCAACTCCCACCTGTGCATTGTGCATTATAACACGGTCGGAGAGCTGCTTGCGCTGCTGGATGCACCACCGCAAAATAAGGACTTCCAATTCTTTCTTGTCTCTCTGCTCTCTGTTGCTCTCAGACCCAAGTCCATTGGTTGCAGTGCTTTTCCGAGACAGCTGGCCACTAAAGTAACTGTCGAAAAACAAAATGATCTAGTTTGTGTGTGTTCATGGTAAGGAAGTAACATGTCGCCCAGTGCAAAGGGGGCTACTTTTTCTGGCTTGTAACAGAAAGAAAATCCTGGTTGTGCTCTCCTCTCTGCTGGCTCCTCTTGGATCTAATCCAAATAAGACAACAATAACGCCACATTCATATAGGCAAGTTAAAAGCCCTCTCTGTTATTGTGGAGTGCAGGGCTGGGCACTATAAGTGGGGCAGAGGAAGAGGTGAAAAAGGTAATACCCACAGCGGTTCATCTGATAAGGGCACAGCTGGAGTGCCAAGCTTAGCCTGCAATTAGCATCAGCACGGGTGGGTGGTCCATGCACTCTAAAGGCAAAACACACAGTTGTTAAAAGCTGCAGGGATTCATCCATTACACTGATGTTGCATATGAATGTGGGGCAGAGCTGCTCGCACATATATAAACTCAGTGTCTGCATTGGTTCTGTCTGCCATCATAATTCCTGCTTTTAAAGAATGACTGCAAGGTGCTGGAGACAAGAACATGCACAATCACACACACACACACACACACACACACACACACACACACACACACACACACACACACACACACACACACACACACACACACACACACACACACACACACACACACACACACACTGCAGTCTGTGTGTGTGTGTTGCTCCTACTTCCCTGGTCAGACATCCAGTCACCTTATTTTGCAGCAGGTAATCGCATGATGACAAGGTACGTGCCGCTCTGATTTACTGTAGCCCCATGCCTGCGGGTTAAAAATGGAAAAGTGATAAACAAGAGAGAGGGAACCCGACCTGAGACCCACCAGAGTGTGCACGAGGACATGTTTGTCATAAATCTTAGAAAGAGACAGAGGAGGAGATGAGGTTTTTCTTTTCTCTTTTCATCTACTGTGGGTTGTACAGAGTGTGAATGAGGGCGCACACAGAGTACAGTCCGTGATTGGACTGATAAATCACTTCACCAATGTGCAATAGTACATAAAATCTACAGTGTCACAATATGGTATGTTTTCAGCACAATAGGAAAAATGACTAAAACAACCAAGATAAAAAATCTTGTCATGTTCCACAGTAACAGTTCTTAAAATCAGTAAAATGTATGTACTAAAACGACAACTAAACAGATGAAACATCATCAATATGTCAGTAATGCTCTGTCATTGCTAAAGTTTATAATTCAATTATGGGCTAAGCTAACAGAAGACTACTGTCCCACTACATGAGCTTTCAGGGTGGAGAGAATATCTGTTCTGCAAATGCTAAAACATTGCACCTAATTAGAGGATGTTAGTCTAATGTAGTAACTATTTAACTCTTAAAATATCCTAATATATATCGAAACAATATGTGTATTTTAACAGCTCTATTTACTAATATTGTCCACTAATTTAAAGTTCATGTGGTTTATAGTCTTCCGTCTCTGATGGAATGACATGATGTAGCCATAAAATTGTAATGTAGAGGTGATTCGTCTGACTGAATACTACGAGTGGGAAAGAAATACTTTCACCTTGGTTGATTCGCTAAAACAAAAAGCGCTCCAAAACTCTTTTGTTACTAAAACTACTAGTAAAAACATCATGTTTTTGCTAAAAATGACAACGAATTTGAAACAAAACTAAACAAAAATGAACAGAAGGAAAAATAACACTGTGTTAGGTTTAGGCAGGTTTAGGCAACTAAAGTACTTGGTTCAAGTGGGACACAAACAGCAGTCTCTTGGGTCATATGTCAAAAATGTGTAAACTACGATAGAATATATTTTCCTCAAAATATGATTCACAATGAATTTTCATTGTATGGGAATGTGGAATTTAGGAGACCTGGCTGCTGAGTAACTTTGTGTTGTTGAGTTATTTGGAAGTTAAATGTTTTCCTTACTTTTGTTTACTCTTTACTAAGTTCACCTACTTATTTTAAGCCTAACCATGTATTCCTAAGCCTAAGTGCTTTTCTTGCCTAAACCTAATAGCAGCCGTTTTACTGTAACCATGTGGCGTTAAAATGACATGTGAAAAGCCAAAAGATTGTTATCGTGACACAGAGAATGTCCTTTAAATGCACCTTCACAAGAGATCAGATTTTTTTAACATTACGTTTCTGATTTTTTTTAAATTAAAATAATTTACAATACTGATTAAGTAGAGGCTTAATAAAAGAAAACAGAACATATGCCCACAAAGAAATAAAGCTTGTGGCCTGTAGGTCCATCCTACTCATGGTGCTATCTCCACTGGACCACATGGCTGCAGAAAGGGAGGCCTGATGCTCAAACAATACAGTCCCTCCTACCACTGTACCCATTGTACTGTACTTCAGGCCGCCCACTGGCGCCGGCCTCTACCATCTCCAGCTCCTACTGTATCACTAACTATAGCACACAGGGAGTGGAAGGTTTTGTTTACAATGCTAATCCCCAGGGAAACCAGGCAGGGAAATAATATGATGGTTTGTTGTTGGTTGGAAATAGCCAGGGCGTGGGAGTGTAGGCGGCAATACTCAGTGTATGGGATCAATAGAAGAGGCGATCACTCAGGCTGGTGGACTCCACAACAACAGAAGGGTTTTCTCCGACAGGAGGAGGAACGATAGAGAGAGGAAGGTGATGCAAGGAGAAAAGATGGAGAGTGATGGTAATGGAAGGTGATGGAAAATATGGGGGTGAAATAAAACATTAAGGGATGTAGGTGTAGAAATAGAGGGACAGGAAGGAAAGCATGGAGCGGAGAAAATTGGCTGGGAAGAAACGATTTAGTACGCAAGAGAGTAACAATATCACCTGGGATAAATGCAGGTATAAGAGGAGAAGAAACAAGGGAAGAGACAGGGTGAGGGAGTGATGGATAGAAGGAGTCATTTATACCTTCTCATCATGATAAGTTGACAGCCGAGAGTATAACGCTCAACCCACCTCCCATCCTCCAGAGATGAGCTATAGTAGTGCTGGAGGTGCTGCTATTTACTGTACTAAGACAGTCTCACTTCTTCAATCACCAGCAGTAAAGTCTAATAAAGAGTCTTCATTTCCCACATCAACGCTAGAAGTTTGTTGTTTTGCTCCAGGAAACAAAACAGAGAAGCAGTCCTTTTTTTTCTCCCTCTTTCTTTTGCCAGCCGTTTCCTTCTGTTTTATTGCAGTGTTGACTAATGTGGGCGTTCTTCATTGTTTGCCTCGCTATGATTTATTAAGGCGGAGGATCGGCTAACAAGACCGTCAATACGGGCGTTGTCATCTCTTAATTTCATCTATTCATCTTATCACTGTGGAAACCAAAAAAAAATGCTGCTTAATACATTCAGCCCACACTTTGGAAAAAATAAGAACTTTAGACAAGACAGATTTACACAATATGCTTTTCAGCTCCCTCACAACAAAGAATGAAATTAAAGAAGTTAAAAGGGAACTAATTATCCACAGAAGGTGAAACAGGCGACACTTTACACTGGACTAGTAACTGAAGAAGTGAAACAAAAGAAACCAGGGAGAGAAAAAAGAAGGAAAGAAAGCCAATGAGAAGATTATGGGCAGAATTTTAACGGTGTATATGAGAGAGAGAGAGAGAGAGAGAGAGAGAGAGAGAGAGAGAGAGAGAGAGAGAGAGAGGTTTAATGCTCTGGGCTAAATGGGTCTAACTGGGTCACTGGTTGGGTGTGATTACAGTAGTCAGGAGCTGGAGGCCTCCCCACTTTCTCTCACTCCTCTCTCTCTCTCTCTCTCTCTCTCTGTGATGATGAGGTGTATCTAAGGAATCCTGTTAGCAGCAATGCTTCAAAGCTCTCCACACATCCCTGCGTTTCTTCCTTATTCATTCTCATCGCCTCAATGTGTACAGCCATGTATGCTAGGCCGCATTGATCAGTGGTTTTCCTTATGGTGTACCACAAAAATATGTTTTTTGAACCAGTCCAACTGAAATCACAAAAGCAGTTTCCTTTTTGCTGTCAAAATCAGGCCAAAAGTGATTCTAAGATTAGAGAATGAAATGGAGACACAGAAAAAAAGACTGCCTTGGCTCTTAAGCCTCTGAGCAGGCTCACCAGCGCAGACATTTCTCCCTCTGGGTTTTTTTGCACATGCACTTTTCAGAGCAGACCTGTATGTCTTAGCAGGAAAACAATGTACAATTTCACTTCCTCGTGTCGAAATGCAGAGCTTAGTTTTTGCATTTGCTCTCCATTGTCTATAACAGGCAGCACCAGACAGAGAGTACAGCAGCCAGAACAAACCAACAAATGAGCAAACGCCGTTGGAGCAGGGTTTTGGCGGTTGGAGGTTGGAAGTTCAGGCCTGGCTACTGAATGATTGGAGCGATTATTGGAGTGGGCAAGGTGGGCCGGCTGCGTTTTGAAGAATGACCGTCCAGCTCCCCTATTGAGGTGTCAGAGTGATTGATTGGTTGTGAGACCAAACCCTAATAGCTTCATCGGCCCCGGGGCCGTATTTCTGGAAAGTGCACACACATATAAAAAACACCCTACATCTGCACACACACACACAGACATACCTACATGCACACACACAACAGTGACCTGTTTACCTCAGTCTCATCGTGCTACATTCACCTGAACCCGGACTTCTAGCACCATGAGTCTCTCCAAAACACACACTAATTAAATAAAGTTGTCTCAACTGAACTCTGTAATGACTGCTCTCTCTCTCTCTCTCTCTCTCTCTCTCTCTCTCTCTCTTCCTCTCGCCCCATTAACACCCCTTCTTTTGGATTTGTTTCTTTTTTAGTTTGTTCTCTTTTCTCTCACTTTTCCTCTAACTACTAACTCAAGGCTACTTCTCTCCCAGCTCACACTTTCAAGTCTTAACAAGCCAATTAAGAGCTTTGATTCCTCCCCTCCCCCTTTCCCCAACACATACCTCTCCCCACCTTTTTTTTTTTCTGGAAGCTTGGCCTATTTTTCCCAAACGTCTCTGAAAATTACCTCCACTCCTCAACACTAATGCCGCCAATCTTCTTCTCTTATTTCCTCTTACCTTCACTCAGTCTTTGCCCCATTTGCTTTCTATAGTTGCTGTAGAGAATGCAAGGGCATGCTTGCTCTTTTTTTTAATGACTGGCCTGAAGGCATATCATTGTGTTGGCATTTTCTGCTTGAAAATTGTTCTGCATTTAATGGCAGTGCTGAACTAACACATCTTAACAAGCACAAGCAGCCTGTCAGGTGACGGCGGCTGGTGGAATAGCAATCGGGAAAGGAACACAGTTTCTCCTTCATACAAAGGAGGAGCCAACTAGTTTAAGAGATCTAACAAAAGGTGATCTCTTAAGTTTCATGCAATTTCCTACAGATGTCCAGCAAAGTCAACGTTCAGGCAACACCACTACTTTATTAGGTTTAGGAAAGGTTAAAATAAGTATGTCTGTTATGTAAAATAAGTATGTCTGCTGCATTCTCTATGTCTGTTTGTTAAGGTTGTAAGTTAGGTTACAATAGTAAGTTAAAAATAAGTATAGATTTCAATTTCACACAGGACACAGACAGCGGTCTTCAGGGTGAAAGTCCTGTGTTTGTTTGACCCCTCCATCCTTTTACAGACTTTGTCACTCTTAGTCTGTCTTCCCTTTATTTTGTTACAAAGTCTCTAGTATGCTGATAGAGAAGCCTACAGTATACTGCACCAACAGGTGCTCATACGCAGACTACCAACTAGGCCTTTTTGGTGGGAGAAATCTTAATAAGGTCCAAATTTCTAATTTGTTTAAAGCTTACTTCTTCTTCTTTGTATGGAACAAAATCTTGTGACCTTCTAAGAATCCAACCTTGTGTGTTTCGTCCAATGTAGAGGTCGTCTTCAGTCCACTTGTTTCCTAGTGCTGAGTCAGAAGGGCAAAAAATACTTGGCAGGTGATTGGATGAGGAGAGACAAAATCATTTCTCCATCGATAAAAATCTTTATTTTGGTTTTTGCTTTTCTTTTGATGAAGAAATCCTCTCCAGTTCTTATAGAACTGATGCTATAGCAGCATCTATATTTACATCTTCAGGATACGCCATTGTTGTTTAGAAACAACGGTTGCCTCTCTGTGTCGACTCACACACCTAAGCCCCGCCCCTAGCAGCCTGTAGCTCCTCACAGGACACTGATTGGTCCGTGCTCTGGATTAATGGACACAAACACATTACTTAAATCCTGACAAGATGGATTTTTGTGTAATGTCGCAATACTCACATGAATTTGTGACATTGTGAGAATCCAGCTGCCTTGCAAGGTAAGATAAGACCATCCGCCAAGTACAAAAAAAAAAGCTGAAATATAGATTTTTTTCAAATAAAGAACAAAAACAGATGCTGTTCCATACCACTCAAACATTTATGTGTTGTTTTCTCTAACAAGCCTCCAGTTGTGGTTGAATATTGAATATTGTTTTTCGTGAGAGCACATTACCAAACAATTCTCATATTAAGTAGATTCAGTAACAGAGGGTTGTTTAAAAATCCTGCATTTTACATGTTGGGAGAAACCAGTGGCTATGAAACTTAAAACATCACTGCAGAGCTTTTTTCATCTTCATCATCTTCTTCACCCTTCACCAAACTCCAGAACCAGTGTGTGGGCGCATCCCCCTCTCTCTGCTCCATTATCAAGCACAGGTTTCTATAGAGCAGTAGCACTGTGTTGATCTGAAACCATTACCATGATTTACCTTCCTCTCTCCGAGCACTATATCAGCTTTGCTGGAGCAGTTATGGATCCAAGATTTTTTTTTCGTCCTTTCCCTCCATCTGTTTTCTAATTTGGAGACTTCAACTTGTGCCACTCAGGCTGGTGTAGCAATCAGAGCCATACATATGGTTTGAATAATTCATATCAATATTTATTAGCAATCTGTCTGGGGGTATAATTAACTAAATAATGATCTAGAAGTCAATTAAACGCCTACGAGCTGAGGTTGGATGGACGGCTGTGTAAAAAAAAAAGGGGGGGCAGGCTTTGTAATGAGGAGAATTAAGGGGCTTGAACTTCAAATCAACAAGAGACTGAGAGAAAAAGAGAAGGACAGGAGATTAACAGAGATAATGAGAAAACAAAGGCAGAATGAAAGAGATACAGAAATAAAAAGGTGAGCTCCTCAGGAAGGGGCAGCTGAGGTGAAACAGTACCAGAGATCAACCTTTAGAATTCAATTCTGTCTCCCTCACGTCAACGCAACATGGCCTCAGTAACTGTAAGCTGAGCCCAAAGTGTAGCCGACAGGGTTAAAAAAAAGAGATGGGAGAAATGGGTTGGCAAAAGCAAGGAGATAATTGGCTTGGCTCTAAACTTGTTATCTGGAAACGCACAATTAGAGGAATGAAGCCGTCCGTTAATTAATCTATCTTTAAAGTGCAAGCCTTGGAGGGCCTGGTGCCTCGCCTCTGTCGGTGTGACAGATTTCTTTTCCAATTATGTGACATTATCAGTACACCAAGAATTCCAGACTCCACACACTGTGATCCCCAATTAGAAGCAGCTCCCACGCAGTCGGACAGAAGGCTCAGCTAACCTCTTCATAACATCCTGTTAATTAAAGACAATTTTTCTCCTCGTATTAAACTCGGATCTCAGTGTATACCCTGCTCGCTCCAGTGTTTTCAAGTTGAAACCTTTGTGTTTTCATTCACTGCCTTTTCCCTTCTCCTCCGGCTCTTTGACGGCTTCTCCTTTATTTCACCTGCAGGGTTTCTCTTTTCTGGGCCTACCTGCTGGTTACATCACCCCCATGCCCCGGGGTTGTTGTTCTCAATGCCTCAGCAATTAGGTTGAAAATCTGTATTAGGTTTCAAAAAATATATATAGGCTATAAGCTCTCGCATGCTTGCTTTAAGTGAGACGTTCAATTGTATACATATTGACCACCCTGTGTATCTTGTGTTGTTTTAGACCCTTTGCTGTCCTCAGAAATGTATGACTGCAAGATGAAATTGAGCCTAAGAACCGTGAGGGGCAGTATGACAGAGGAAAAGGTCTGGATGCGAGGTTACAAGACTCAAACTTAACACACCACAGTGATTAGGGTTGTTTGTGATCCGGGAACACCCCTCAATATTATTACTAAGGTGTCAGCTTTGGTCTTTATAGAATCTTGGAAAAATGTTGACACAATAATAGTGATTTTATGACAGACGTTGCCTTCCTGTATGTTTGACCTCATCCTCAACAGCCAGTCATTGACTTCCAGTACATCATCTTCACGATAGCACTGTTTCCTTTCACATATTTCCATGCATTGCATTAGAAAAGTTATACAGAAATGCTAGAGGTGTTTTTTGCATCAAAGACCAAATAAAACTTGTGCAATTGAAACAATTTCCCAAAGTCGTCTCTATATTTCTCTATGGTACATGGGTTAATTAAATGGCCAAGGCGATTTGTTTTGTTTCTGGTTAAAAACCTCTACTACTTCTTCTACTCTGTTCCTGGTTGACTACAGCCATGATAACCCTTTGGTGCCAACTCCTTACCAAACTATGCTGTAGCATTAGTTTATCCTCTCCAAACCAGTAGAATTTGCTTGACAATTAACTTGAAACACAGATTCTCCATACAGGACAGAGGGAGGTTTGCTTTTTCATGAGGATGAAAATACATTTATTTGTTCTCCTTGCAGTGCTGGTAGGACACTGGACTGCACAGCCCGTTGACACACACTCACACACACACACACACACACACACACACACACACACACACACACACACACACACACACACACACACACACACACACACACACACACACACACACACACACATACACACACACACTTCTACATTTAGACAAAGTACAGACAGCCTCAGCATTTCCCATTCTAATTAGATGCTGGTTAACGCCAGAACAGCAGTGGCCTGGAAATGAGACAAATCACCATCACAACGCTGCTATCGCCGTCCCTGCGTGCCATCCATTACATCTCGCCACCACGTGCAGTGTGCACAAAAGCACAATGTCAGTTAATGATGCATGTGGCGATGACACAGTGGTGAGCTGGCTTGGAGTCAAGCGGTTTTGTGGTCCAGGTGTGCCCACTGTGGGACATAGAGGATGATTAACCGTGTCATGGTGAGACCACACACTACACACCAGCATCCAGTCGGCAGCAATCGTTATCATTTTAATTATTATCATTACTAATCCTTCCACTACTGCTGCTTTTACTGCTGTCAAGTCTGCCAGTGGTACGGCTCCAACTCATATCAACACTGCTGCTGCCCATTCATGCCACCACATTATGGGACTAAATTATTTAAAAGATGGCCACTGACAAACAAACTTATAATCACCTTAAGGGAAATATAAGTAACCGAAGTTTGCTTTAAAATGGCGTAGCTATCAACCAACAAAAGTTCAGCAAATGTTTACCTGTTTGAATACATAACGACACCACCGGGGAGCTGCAGGATGATATAAAAACCTCCCTAAAAATTATATAATAAACAATGGAACCACCCTTTAGCTCACCAACTCTAAAATCAACCGACTAGCTAGCAGTCACACACCCAAAAAAAAGAAATTCCACATTGTGATTGAAATAACACATTTAAAAAGAGAGGGAATAGCAGAAGCAATCCATCACAAGTAACACAATTTAAAAAAAAGAATGAGGCCAAGCCAGATGTAGACAGGTTTGCACATTCAGACATATTCTCCAGTTCTATTTGATTTGCCTTCCTCTCTGTGACTATGTGTGTGTGTGTGTGTGTGTGTGTGTGTGTGTGTGTGTGTGTGTGTGTGTGTGTGTGTGTGTGTGTGTGTGTGTGTGCGTGCGTGCGTGCGTGCGTGCGTGTGCGGACGTATGTGTATGGATTCAAAAAAGGTCTGTGGGCTTTTTTTAATTCAGCCCGTGTCAGAAGAGGTTTGGTAAATAGGGTCTACAGAACTGTTCCCACTCTGCTATTTTATGAGCTCTCTCAAGTTGGAAACATAATTCCGTTCAAGGTAGTTTAAAAGTCAGGGAGGCGCCTGAGGGGAAACGAGGAGGGAGACCATCCACACACACATATGCATATGAGCACACACACACACACACACACACACACACAGGAGAAGGAGAGGGAGGAAAGAACTCCGGAGAGAGGAAGTGTGTGAGTCGGAGGAGTAGTGTCCACCAACAGTAGCCTGCCTCTCGCCTCTTTTGTTCTCTTTGCTGTGGTAATCTTCGCAAAGTATGAACTTCCTCCGTACAAAAAGACTTCTCTTACTTTCTCATCTCAATCCTCCCACAAACCTTCTTCACACAGTATCACACTCATCTCTGTCTGTTTTTGCTCCAACCCCAAGACGGAGCTGTGAGTGATGCAATCAAGACACAGAGAAGACGCACCTAAAAATCTTTTTTATCAAAAGATATTTTCTCTGAATGTATATTCTGGATGAATGTAGAATGCATGAGCACTCAAATTAATATTTCCCTGTGTTCTGTCAAACTTACATCCTCTGCTGATCAAAACCTTGACGCGCCGCTTCCCTGCTGGACAGCACGTTCACACACCGACACTATGCAGCCTTTTGTCTTGTGGGCAACTGTGTTTGATCTCCAGTTATCAGAACATGCAAAGTAACGAGCGCAGAAGTTGCGTGTTTTGCATGAGTCTTACATGATCACAAGTGCGGGGTTTCACTAACGACTCTCCACTGTTGAAGATATACCTTATTTATTCAGGAAGTCGCATTGAGATTCAGATCAGATTTTCCAGTGAGACCTGAGTACAGATGAAATTGAATACAATTTAAAAATAATTAAATTAAATTACTGATAAATAATGTAAAGTATACTGTTAATGTTTATGACATAAAAAATATAGAAATAAAATCGCAAGATTTAAATATACATCCAACTAGACAACTGCATGTCAAATTACAAATACATGCTTTCTGATATGTCCTTTGCGTAGGTTTAAAAAAGAGATAAAAGGATATTAAACAGCCACACCTTAAACCAATAGAACCTTAGGACGTATTTTTAACTGTCCCATCAAAATCAGTGTTTCAAAATGTCTATTTACTTTGTAATGATTTCAGACAAATGGGGCAAAATATCTGAAAGCTGCCTTTCCAAGATAAGTATTTACTGCAGGAACACAAAGTGTAAGTCAGTCCTGAGAAGCAGTGCTGTAATTATATTATAGTATATATAATATAGAATGAGAAGTGAGCAGAACTGATATTATAGACTTGCATGGTAAATGGACTTGAATTAATACAGCACCCTTCTATTCTTCTGACCACTCAAAGCACTGCACACTACATGTCATCATCACCCATTTACTGCTGACAGAGGCTTCATACAAGGTGCCACCTGTTTATCAGGATTTGAACTAAATGTTCACTCACACACTCAAGGTGCCACCTTCGGGAGTAATTTGGGGTTCCATATTTTGCCCAAGGACACTATGGCATGAGAACTTGAGGAACCGGGCATCGACCCGCCAACAGTACGATTAGAGGACTACCGGTTCTACCTCTGAACTACAGTTACATCATGTGACTTAGTTTGTAAGAGGATAAAAAAGTGTTTACAGTATTCCTGCTGGTGAAATGTGTTTTAGACAATGATGTCATGGAGAATTAACAGCGATATTTTTTGGAGGAAAAAAGGTTGTAAACCTCTTCAGGCTTCTACAAATGAGAAATATTGCTAATTAGTTTCATAGTGATGTAGTTTTTATGACTATAAAAGATTGGTCCCGCTCAATCCTAACTATGTTTGTTCATGATAGTATAAAGAAGTGGACTTGGTGGAGGAGATAGCATGCAAACCAGCGCGGAACTCAAACTGTGTTCCCCCCAAAGTCCTAAGCACACGTTGTGAAGGCTGGAGCGTGACTACGAGTATACGAGATGGAAATGTCGACTCTCGAATCACCGCCCAGCGATCATCCTAACTGGTCATAAATCAGACCACTGGGCCCCATTTCACACTAATTAGAGCCCGATTATGTCCTATCATAAAACATAACTGCACCCGCCATTAATTAGGCCTTGATAGCCCTCTGTGGAGCTCTAGAGGGCTTTCTGGGGCCATATGCTCTGTGTGTGTGTGTGTGTATGTGTGTGTGTGCGCAAGTGTGTGTTTTTGTGTGTATACGTGTGTGTACGCTGTGATCCTACAAGATGATGCCACAACAAACCTTCTTATCCTCACCTTCGACTCCGTCCCCCGTGGACATTTGTTGTGTTGCTCAAGGGAGTAGTGTCTCTGTGTGTGTGTGTGTGTGTGTGTGTGTGTGTGTGTGTGTGTGTGTGTGTGTGTGTGTGTGTGTGTGTGTGTGTGTGTGTGTGTGTGTGTGAGTTGTTAAGAAGGTGTGAAGGGGGTGTAGTACCTCTGAGAGCCGGGTTAAGAGCTTTAGCCTGCCTGCCACACCTCACCCCTGAGGCATGTTCTCTCTCCGCACTGCTGAGAGATAACACATCCAGACTGGAGCACCTGTAATGCGATCCACTGCATCTGCCCATGTTTGTTAGTACTTTCAATTTTTAGTATTGCCAAGAAACTAACATTTTTTTGAAAATATATATAAAAATATATGTTATGGTTTATTTTATCGTAAGCCTGTGATTTCTGCTACCAGAACCACTTGGAGGAAGCTTGATAAACATGGTGGTTGTGGTTTGAATTTACAAATGTGTGATCAAGTAAAACACTCCGAATGTCCATCCAGCCGCTCTGACCCACACTCGCCAACACTTTGCCCAGGAGACTCTTTAAAAGTCACAAGAGCGCAGGATACAAAGTCCATTAAAGTCAGATTTTAAGGGTTATTAGCCTGAAAGATTGACTGAAAATCGCAGAGAGCGAGATAGAGAGTGAGAGAGAGAGAGGGGGGAGAGAGAGAGAGAGAGAGAGACAGAGACAGAATAAAGTGGTTGTGAATAATTTGCACGAACTATGGACACCAGGTTTCACACAAATCTAAGTATACTACCATATCGGCTAATTTGTTATTCATGAGAAAAAAAAGCTCAATTACATTTAAGATTAGTTGTTTAGACGGAGATGTTTTGATGTGTTCTGCATTTAAACATGCATATAAGAATATCCTACACACACGTACGTCTCCCTCACACTCTCTCTCTGTAGCGGAGCTCCGTATATCTCCCCCGTGTCTCTCCCCTGCAGCTACCTTCTTAATTAATCTCTCATTAAGCTAATTATCCCGATCCCCTCTGAGGACCACCCACACTTGGTGGAAACAACACCTTTAGAGAAATGAAGATAAACACTCACACACACACACTAAATAAAAGCTTCAAGAAATATTTTTGTCTGACGGCAGGTCGTAGGAGAACCTTTGTGTTAGACAACGATGCAAACAAACACAGGGCTCTCACTCAGGAGACCTCTGTTCATTTCCCGTGTGAAACCAACAACGTGTTGGTGTCTTTGTGTTAACAACATTTCTCTTTCACTATACAAACATAGTCATTTTTAACAAAACCCTTTATTCCTAACCCTAACTGAGTGGATTTGTTTCCTAAATCTAAGGAAGTGGTTTAATTCAAAACGGTAAAGGTGTTTACTGCAACTGTAGTGGAGCTTCATAGCTCGACATGCTGTGCTATCCAGTGTGTTACAAAGAGAAGCAGAGGGTCCTCACCCTGGGTCAGTATGTGACAACATGGGATGAGAACAGGTTTTAACTGCCCATGGGTCTAAGCATGTTTTAAATTTGAATTGTTTAACTTATGTACTATTTTATGTCTTATTGTCATGTTTACTGGCAAGATTGTCTTTTAATGCGTACTTGTGTTAACCTTGGTGTTAGGGGATATTCATTAATGACTGCTTATCTGTGTTGTTGTTCATATGAAAGTAAATCACTTGAATCTGTTGGACTTGTCATGTCATTTAATCACTAGTTATAGTTCAAGAGTATTTTCTTTAGCTATTTTTTTATACGCATTTTGAAGTTTCATTAGAAAAGATGTGTGGAACCAGAAACATTTGATAAAACTTCTTCAATTAACAGAAAATGTTTTCATGCTCGCTTCAGGTGGTTTTTGCCTTTGTCTAAGAAAAAAAAAAGAGTTCATGCGCTAAGCAGGATATGGTTAAGCCTTTGCAGATTAAGTAGCAACATGTTACCGAACAGCATGAAAAATTGCCAATATTAGCTGACATGAAAGAACAATCAGAACATCAACCAATTGAAAATAATTCCTGTCATAAAGACTTGATGGCCTTGAAAAAGGAGCAATGACAGCTTAAATATCACGTTGGCGACAGCACTGTCTGGTGGCTTTTCTTAAGCGACTGAATGGGTTACCTTCCTCCCTCTTGACTTATCGACCATCATTGAAAGCACATCGCTCTGTCTTCTGCGGAATGAAATAGCAGCATTACGGAGAGCTCCTCTCTGCCTTCAGGCTTGACACACTGCCGGCAGAGAAACACATTTCTGTGCTGATATTATGACTCCGCCGTCTGACAGCAGAGATGCACCAACAATGGAAAAGCCAGCATGAATAGAACCTCTCAATCTCAATTACATCATATCAAACATGACACTTCTGTGTCTATATTTCATCGTTATCAATTTTAGAATTTAAGGTAATTCTTTATTCTGCATAGTGTGTTTTGTTTCTATCTGCATTTAATTGTTGACCTACAAGAACTTAAACTGATTCTGAGCTCAGACCTGAAAGAATGGCCCAACCACTCGGTGTGTGAGCACCACTGCTGGGTTTGAGGGCAGCGATGGTTTCACAACAGACATCCTGGCCCGTTCTAATTATTAATATTAAAAAGGAATGCATTCTATTTAGTTGAGACTCATTCATCTGAAATCAATGATAATATTTAACTGTCTATTACCAACATCTCTTAAAACATTTTGCATTTATATGCCGCAAGGGGCAACTGAATGAAGGTAACAGTCAGTGGGTAGAGCAAAACAGAAGGAACGCATCAGCTGAAATGTAATCTTGGAAGTTACTGGTTAATGTCTGACAATGATTTAGCTTAAAAGGATCTCACTTGTTACCTGCTCCAGTCCTGCATCTCCAGTCCAAATCAGACTTCATGGCTCACGGTAAAGCATTTCTTGGTCCAGATATCGCCTCGAAACCCCAGAAATTGCTCTTTTAGAAACATACACTTAACTACATTAAGTGTATGTTTATCGATGCTGCATTCATCTGCCAAGGAAAGTGTTCTGCTGACAATCAGCTTACTCAAATTACTGAGGTCAGACACGAACACAACAGCATAAAAAAACAGGAGCAGAAACTTCCCAGACATGTATCACTTCATTAATATTTCACAGAGGCATTTTGATCATGTTCTCCACTCCGTCCTCCTGCCAGATGCCGGCCTAATTGACCCTACATCTGACAGCCTGCTCCGAGCACTAGAAACACAAAACGGCCTACAAACACCTCCCCTCGACGTTCCTATCTCTGTCTCTTCCTCGTGAATCCAGAATTATGGATTGAAAAATCCCCAAAGCTTCACCAATACGACCCACATTAACATCTCCCCTATGGTATCGCACTCACAGAGCGGGGGGTTGATTGGTTTTAATCATCCGCCGTGTGAAAAGCACTCCCAGGCTTTTGTGTTGGAACATGTTGGCAGATGACAGACAGTAGGCAGTATATGTGTATCGAAATATTAAGGTGGGAACAGGAAGCCAAAGGGAACCGTATTGATCTGACATGAAGAGGGCGATGTGGCAGAGCAGAGATACACACGAGCCAAGCTAAAGACCTCAATGCATGGTGTTGGATTGTGTATGTGTGTGTGCGTGATGAACACTGTGAGTGTCAGTGGCTGCTCCAGATTGGATGGTTGACATAAAACCTCCATACAGCGATAATGTGTCGACCCACGTGAAGCCCTCTGAGCAACAGTCATGACATTTGTAATCACATTAACAACATTTCTACTCAGTACAGACATTTCTCCTCTCACAATACCCACTTATTAAAGCGAACCACATAAAAAATTCCTTTTTCGATTTTTTATGAAAATGTATATCGAATGGCTTTATAATCTATTTTGGGGGACTTTATTTAGCATATTCTGTATGTTCTATTCCTGTCGTATCGGTTCACTTCCTGCAACTGCGACAGATTATGGTCTCACTGCAAATCGAACCGCACTAGGGTTTGTTGAAAACGGTTGTGGTTAATTTGGTCAGCACCAAAGTGCAATTTCTGCGCTCACAATTGCCAGACCACACCAGGGTTCGATTGAAAACACACCGAAGTCACATGAGGTTGTGCTTACGCATGACTTCTTTACTGCTAGTGGAGATGTTAATGCATCAGAATTCTATGTAATCCTGTGCAAGTTTGGTGAATTACCTTTCAACATGGCTCAACTGTACAATATATGTGCAAATAAATTATTATTATATTACTAGATCTAATCCCATCACAAGTTGTGTGTTGCATGTGTGCGAAATACGGTAGGTTTTAGGTCATTAAACAATTATTTGTCACTTGCAGCTGTCACTAAAATGTATTTTTAAAGATTATTAATTGCCAGTTTCATTAATCTAACTGCAAAACATGAATTCACAAATATGAATTGTGAGTGCAAGAGACAATTTTCTTTCGTAAATGACAGCCAGCCATAGACACAACAGGTTGCGCATAGTGAGCCTGTCGCCACGTCTGTTTGTGGACCTGATTGGACCCCCTTTGGACTAATTTGATCCAGTGCCTTTCGTGTGAACCTGGATGGGACCCCCTGATTGCCACCGGGTAATTTGCACACTGAGCTTGACATTTCCAACCGTATTGATGATAGGGTAAACTGAGTTTGCGCTGATTGAAAGACTTCTATCTTCCTTGTACAATAATGAGTACACCTGTATGGACTCACATGTATAAAGCACTACAGCTGGATAACTACGACTGGCTACACCCACCGCCTACTTTTTCCTGTGTGCCGCATGCAGTTCACAGCAAAAAGAAAAAGTGTAAATGATCTTTTGACAGCATATCGACATCGTACCAGCATCATTACGACAGTTTCAAGTTAATATTTATTTTTTAAATCAACACTATCTGTTTCAAAATAAAGCAGCTGTTGCAACAACAGTTTTGTTCACGGAAGAACAAGAAGAACAAGCCCACGACTACTGCATGTCACTGCACCAATGTCTATCTACAGTAGATCACATTCTGTTTTCGCCTGTAGATGCAATTCAGCCAACATTTTAATGTTTGAATCATTTTCAGCTCATTTAGGGCCAAACTAATAACATCATCAGACTTGCGTTTTGTGCTTTCTGGTTTTCTGAAAAGTGAGTTAGACATGGAATTTGGTTTTTTTATTCCACGACAGCAGTTTCCTCTCTCTTCTGCTGTGTTAGATGCAAAGGATATCAATATTTCCTTGACAACCTGACATTATGTGACGCCAAATAAAATGACTGCGAACCTGATGCGCTGTGACATCCGCTGAGAGCTGCTGTGACACCAGCTATCACAAGTACCAACACATGATTTATGTCTGCGACTTAAAGTTCACTTAGGGAGACATAAACAGCATGCAAATAAATGCCACATGGCAACGGTGTTGTCAAAACAATACGACAAACTAACCGAACATGCCAATCACCAATAAGGATCAATGTCCTCTCAGAGAGATTGGGACTGATTGGGTCAGGGGTGTTTACAGGCATGTCTGCAGGAGGCAAGTGGCATTTGCAAGCACTAAGCAATGACTGAAGACAGACCATGAAAAATGTATACATTGAATTTGTTTTGGGGTAATTGGGTGATGATAATGGAAAAACACGATGTTTATTGTGTCAGAGCAGCATCAATCAGCAATTATCTAGCTGACATTAGAATGATCACGAGTGTTTGTGTTCCAGGACCAGGCGGAAAACTTCCGGTTCTGATAAGTGAAGCTAATGAAGGAGTGAATTAAACTTGCATTCTTTCTAATGGCCTCTGGTTGGATAGAACCAACTTCTCTCTTGATGTATTACCTCAGTAAACATTGTAAACATGACTTTATAGTCTCATGAAAGTCAATTGTAACAGTTTGGTCACCTAATAATGTCTCATACAGAGTTCTGTTTTCTGACCAAATTACCAAAATGGACACCCTGGGACCACCAGAAGTGTCTCACATGTCTGGCCTGTCAGAACATCTATCCAGTGGGGATTTGGATGGTGTGGATCAATTTACTCACTAAAGGATATTTTAGCTTTCAACATGGAGGTTTCAACATGGATTGAATGCTGATCTTTGCTCACTAAACCAATCTGCCACCCGGAGATATGTCTTTGTGTTGGTAAATTAAATGACTTTTGAAATAATTTTTTACCTTTACATCACTCATCAAAGTCCCTAAATGTACTCTGACACAAATACACATGCACAAATTATAAAAGTGAATCTGATGAGTAAGCCTTGCTGATTCTGGCCTTAAGACTGTGCCTTGTTTCCATCTGGGATATACCTTCACAGGATTCTACACATTCTGCACAGACCCGTCAGTGAGCATTACACAAGCTGCTGTTGAAGCGTGGAGGAAAGTCAAAGTGTAGGAGGAGCAGAATGCAGGACGAAGAGAGAGACAGACGGAGAGAAGTGCATGACGTACCGCAGCTCACTGCACCACTCTCTTCTACGGTTGTCATTTGCACATGTATGGGAACCACAGAAAGATGTAGTGACAGCTGCCTGCTCAGTCTGTCTGGGCGTGTGTGTGCTGCATATGTATTTCTGATACACATACAGATATTACTTGTTTGAAAGAACACAGATGTATGTATTGAAAAGGATATAATAATTTCTGTGGTCCAAATATCTGACTTTTGCAACCCAGAAATAGTGTAAGAATCTTCGAAACGATCCAAACAAAGCTATACAGATACCGGACTGAAGTTTACACCTATGATGTTGAAGGAAAGACCATCATTTGGCGAACAAACATAAAGCCATGCTAACGTAAGCCAATGCTCGCTAACGCTGGAGAGAGTGAGCGCGATTACTGACAGTGGCGGCGAGTGCCACTGCGTTGATGCACATCTTACTTTGCTCAGCTGTCACATTCAATAATCAGAAAGTGGTGTTCATTTGTGAAGCTTATCTTGCCAAATTAAATGTGTTGCTTATGAAAGTTTGTTTGGCACAGGGCTCACTTTTAGTGCACGTTAGTGCATGTGGGTGATCACCACTGGCTAGCTCACAGCCACATACGGCGGTCACCGTGGAAACTGTCGTCCCGTCCCGCAGCCTTTGGGCTGCTAGCCGTCCGCTCAACCGTCGCCATGTTGAGAGCCATGGAGAGGCATCAGAAATATTTACACATTTTCATATTATTAAAATTTACAAAGACTAGACAGCCAACACATTAGGAATGTTTCCTACAGCATAGTTTATTGAAGAATTCCCATTGACCACCATATATATAAAAAAGTTTTAGATCAGGCTGGGAGGTACAGGGCTTGATCACCAATCAGATGACAAATTTGCCTGTAGCTTTGTAATTATTATAATACGCTCTTCCCTGCCGCTGAATACACACACACACACACACACACACACACACACACACACACACACACACACACACACACACACACACACACACACACACACACAGAGTCAGAGAGTAATTAGTAGGATGTGCCCCGCCCTGTCGTTTAATCAGAGACAAGACCCTGTCTGACCCTGTTCTCCTCTCTTCCTCCCACAGGCCTAATGAAAAAGCAAGACAGAGTCAGGACACACACACACCCACACACACACTAGATTTAATCTATCTTAATACTACTTTGTCCTTTCAATTCAATCTGCTTTATTAACAAAAATATTAGAAGAACAGTGTTGGCAAAACACCTTAATGTAATTTAATTAAATAGTGTGAGTGAGAGTGTGTGTGTGTGTGTGTGTGTGTGTGTGTGTGTGTGTGTGTGTGTGTGTGTGTGTGTGTGTGTGTGTGTGTGTGTGTGTGTGTGAGAGAGGGTGTGTATGTCCGTCTGTATTTGTCTGTCTAGCCCTCAGCAGGTTGTGAGTGTGTGTGTGTGTGTGTGTGTGTCTCATTACGTGGTATCGGTAACAGCATGATGGCTAAACACCTGCTAAGGCCTGACCTCCATGTACCTGTCACCGCAAAACAAGCTGTTCTCTCCCTCTCCTCCGTCCTCCAGCCTTACTTGTTACCTCACTCGCTCTCATTCGTGTGCTCCAGCCCTACTCCCCTCCCCCCCTCTCATAACAGGCCTGCCAGTCGTTCTCTCCCTCCTCCTTTCTGATCCCTCCCTGGTGTCTGTCCTTCTCTGCTCCATCTGCTCTTTGCTGTCGAACTGAGGGATCATCCTCTGCCTGCTTTTCCTTCGTTTTTAATTTGATCTCAGTGCACTTTCCCTCTATTCTTCCCAAGTGGGTCGAGTCTTTATTGGTAAGAGTGAATTATTTGATCTGGAGTGTTTCATTAGTTTGACTGAAAGAGGGTTTGGGACCCTGGTAATGACAAGCTTGAGTGTAAGTAGCTCATATGCTTTAAATTCTCAAATAAACTAAAAATACTCTTAATACCTGTGGGTTCTCAAATGATGGCCAATGAAAATGGGATAAGAACTTCAATCATTTGGTAAATACAGCATAATGTGTTTTTAAAGCAATGATTCTGCAACGTTATGATAATGTCATACTCACAGTGTAGTTGCTTTATATTTTTCTATAAACAAAAAATACTGTTCTGATTAATTAAGCCAGCTTTTTTTTCTGTAAGGCCGTTTCAAAGAAACTGAACCTACCTGCAGAACAACACATTCTCATCCCAACAGGTCACATACTCA
The DNA here is from genome assembly GCF_027596085.1 of Anoplopoma fimbria. Lineage (NCBI taxonomy): Eukaryota > Metazoa > Chordata > Actinopteri > Perciformes > Anoplopomatidae > Anoplopoma > Anoplopoma fimbria. Next base: position 7,888,584 of record NC_072455.1, read on the forward strand.
CACCTGGTCAGGACACTTGGTGTTTAGATAAACATATCCCTTCATCCATCCATTTTCTTTAACCACTTATCCTGTCCAGGGTCACCGGAGGGCTGGAGCCGATACTAGCTGACATTGGGCGAAGGCAGGGTTCATCTGAACATGTTGCCAGACTATCGTATACAGCAGACAACCATTCACGCTCGCAATTTAAAGTCTTCAATTTAACTAAGCTGAATGTCTTTGGAGGGAGGAGAACCCAGAGACAACTTACGCTGACACAGGGAGAACATGCAGACCCCACACAGAAGGCCTGTCTAGCCCGGGAATCAAACCTGGCCAAGAAATATCAACTTTTCTCATTCCCATCTCGTCTAAATGCTGGTCAGCACCCCTCAATATCTGATACTGACACACTGAGGCATGTATGAGACGCACAGGGTTTCAACCAGCTCCAATATAAACTATCCCCATCATTATTAGAGTAAGGTTACAAACGGCAATATTTGAACCCAAACCACAAACTTTTCCTAAACCTAACCAATTACTTTTGTTGCGTAAGTAAACTCAGAAGCTTAAGGCAACTGACAAAGCATCCAAATATTCAGAGTTGGGACTTAGAATCTGTTGGAGATGTAATCATCCCAAAACATTTTGCACATGCCAAAACAAAACAAAAATTATGTTACTGCCATCCCAGGACTATCTGCTTGTATGACACAATATAGAATGGAAGGATGGAGACAGATCGATAGCATCAGTAGGAGAAAAATAACGCAGACCCGGCTTCTATGAGCTTCCACCAGCTCCGAGTGTGTCTCTACAAAACACCCAAAGCATCAGTGTTTCAGCACACATGACTGTGTTTGTGTGTGTGAGACTCATATTGTGTTGCCCAATTTCTCCCCCCTATGCAAATGGACTTTGCATAAAACAATATATATATTTTTTGTACATGAAAAAAAAAAGGAATACATCTAAAATCAAAAGAAAATATAACATACTCCCTCCTCAGTAAAGAAAGAGCCTCTGTGTTGTGTGTGTATTTTCCCTCTCTACAGAAAGCCTTTGATGCTAATCCGATATGTATTTTCCTCACAATGCCTACAATATTCTGACGTCTGATAGTTGCATAACCATAAGAATAGGGTTGTGAGGTGTGCTCGTTTTGTCTTGCTCTCCCTTGCTGGCCCCGTACACACACACACTTCCATGCATACCCGAACACACAAACACGCACAGCTCTTGAGCACGAGTGCATGACAGAGGGTGAGGGAGAGTGTGGCACCCACGGAGGTCTATTTCCGTCTCTGGGCTCTCCCCAACACACATTCGCAAGAGAGAGAGAGAGAGCATGGCACAAAAAACTCAAGGAAACGACAGAGCAGGGAGCTTCAAGAAACAAAAGACTGGATGGAAAAGGAGTTGCCATATTTACCGCAGGGTTTAACGGAACAATGGTTCGGGTTTTCTGTCAGCACCGCCTGGATTATCCTGCCGTTCCTCTTCTTTAAAAAAAAGTCCCCTGGCTGCTGCTAGACTGATCTTTATTTGCACATTTCATGTTGCCTTCTATCACTCTCTCTCCAGAGTAAAGCCAGGAGATGCCATCACCAGCTCAAAGACATGCTGGTGCATACAATAATGAAATGTGTTTTTTGTTTTTTTTCATGGACGTTCATTCTTGACCTGAATCTCTTGGGTTAGGGTTAAGGTTCACCCTTTGTAATGGGATGGAGTTTTCTCAATTGTCATCATGTTAACATGTGGTTGTATATGGGCAGACATGGTAACCCCTGACTCTGTTCAAAGACTTTCTTATTCATTTCATTTCTACCAAGTGGAGGCTGTGAGCAGTTTTGGCTCGGTGTTGTGACTTCTGGATGCTTCTGCATCGAAAGGCCGTGGTGACACTTGTTTTCTCAATGCGACTTTCGTCATCCAATCAAGCCAGGACTAATTCAGTCGTGTCTGTATGCTCAGAGATCAGATCTTGCTCGCATTAGGATCCAATCAGCCAGACCACCTAGTAGGTTTCCTGGCTGATAGGATCGCCTGAGGATGTGGGCAAACTCTGGACAATTTGTTAAACGTAGATTTCCATTGTCTCCATTTGAGAGCAAAGGCAAGAGAGGAGGAGAACCAGTTCCGATCATAAAAGTCACATTGAAGAGACAAGTGTAATCACGGCCAATGAAATCTGATAAAATCTGCCAATGAGTTTCATTTCAGCTGTCATAGTAAACAGGATTGTATATAAAGCTGTCTATTTTATGTGGGTCAGTAGTGGACGTATTGATTTTCATCGTCGCAACAAAGAAAAACAGGACATGTATGATAAGGCCATGGAGCTGTCGTGTGTACGGTTGAGTTGCACTTTTATTTTATGAATATTTTATGAAATCAACATCTGCTCTATTTAAAAATATATAACAATTGTTGCACATATGATGGGATGTCACATGCAGTTGCAGCACCTTTTATAGTATGTAGAAAAGTGTAATTAAATTGACCCTCTGAGCAGCAGAAATGTATGTCTAGCAGAAACTTTCTTGTCAACAAAGCAACACATATCCACTTGCCTACAAACTTTCTGTACGCTGAGCGACCATATCTGGATTTTATCTGGTACAGTATACTGTATGTTTGATGCATACATCACAACAGTGCTTACTATATCATCATCCAAACACCCATTCAAAATTGCATGCCTGTCTATGAAGACACGATTGCTGTTCAAGTCTGTGTGTGTGAATATATAGACAACCAAATAACATTAATCTGACCCTCTTTTGTCTCCTTGTTTTCCTCCTTCCTTCCTTTGATCCTTCATGTGCACTTCCAGAATTGGATTTGTAATAAACTTAATGGCAGCATGCGGGCAACCTGTGACCTGCCCACTCACGAGAACCGGAGGGGTAGTGAGTGAGTGAGAGAGAAAGAGAGTCTCCAGCACGGTATTTTAATGGCCACATGAATTTGTTTTCTTCTGTCAGGGGTTCAGAAAACAGCAGATAAATCAGCAGCAGTGTCTGGGCCGGTGCCCTGAGCTGCATCCACATCAACCTGCTCACACACACGCATAACATACCTTTATTACCAACACTGTCACTCTACTTCATCCAAGTATTGGCCTCTGTTTCTGGTTATTTTGAAAAAGAAAATTTTTTTTGGAAGAATTTACTTTAAGGTTGTCTCCCAGAATATTACTGCAAAAATGTCCCCTGATGAGGAGTCCCATGTTGGTGAATGTGAGGCGATGCTGAAGTCCATGGTTAAAGGTAAGTGCACAGACACAGACTCAGACTCCTTGTGTTACAAGTACAGTACACACAATATGTATGCACACCAAATGGACACAAATATACACACTAAAGGCTCTCTCGCTCTCTCTTACAAACAACAAGCTGACTGGATAGACCTAAAATTGACACATATACAAATAAAATATCCAAGTCAGATATAATTGTAACTACATTACAGCCCACTCCTGACCTGAAGCTTTCCCATCACTTCCATTCCTTAATCTCTCTCATCACAACACTTGACTCCCTATAGTCTGCCCTCATATCTCAATGTAGTGTTTGCACATGAAAGTATGGAGCTTTCAACGCTGACAGCGGTGTGCTCGAGTCTGATTTGATACATGACTTTCAGTACTGTTGCCTCAGAGGCTTTTAAAGGCCAGTAATGAAGCACATTAATTCAATCATCAAATTGAATTATTCTTCACACCTGGACTAATTGTCTGACATATCCAGAGGGGATGGGGGAGAAGGGATGGAAAGGGAAAACGCGATTGCGTGACCTTAAGCAATCTCACTTCCACCTGGAATTAACCTGCATTCTGGTTGATAACCCCAGCTGGAGATATGCGGGGGAATACAGATGGACAGGCACTGGAGATGCTTTGAGGGTCCAGTTAATCAGAGAAGCCGTGTAGGTGCTGCAGGTTGCACTTGGCCGAATTGTGCAGTCAAAACACATCCACCATTAACACAGAAATAAACCTTAAAGATGCAATATGCTACTTTATTTACTATTAAAAATAAACACAATTTGTTGTCTTACAGTAGTCAGAGGGAGTCTGTTTTAACCCCATTGTCATTTAACTGAATTCAACTAGAATTTTTTAAGAATAGTTGGGTGTCATTGCATTGACAGCAACAAGAACATGGGAAAATAAAATGAGGGATTGATATCTACACCTATCAAGTTCTGACATTTCAGAAGGTAAAGCCCTCTATAAATGATCAGCAGTGCTAGATGTGTTTATAACATGGTGGGGTGCAAAGGTATAGCGAGCAGGCAAAGTTGGGTATGACTTTATGTCCCCTATGTGTGCCTGGTGGTAGGGAAAACAGAACAAGGAGACTAGCAATAACTTCATGTGAATTATGTATTTCAGTTTAACAACAAATGAGGTACTGGCAACGATCCTCCTTCAGAGAGGGAGTGGGTAACAAGATCAAAAATGGATTAGGGCATCATCTGTCATGGCAGCGGCTGTGCCTCTCCCTCACTCTTTAAAATTGCATTTTGCCACTATGTGGGTCAAATGAGAATGTTTGCTTCAATAAATGTAAACAGCAGAATCATATCTACACACAATTACAAATTGCATATTAATGTCAGGTTAAAAGGGGTCCATATCATGATGCTTTGTCTGGAGTTACTCAGTTGCTACTTTATCATAGCCTGGCTCTGCACTATATAACACGCAGCTATGAAATACAGAAAATAATGCAATGTACACAATAACTGGCAGCCCCTGTTGCAGCCTCTGATGGATGGTAGCAGTTATCTTAGTAGAAGAAAGAGGCTAAATGATAATGTAGGTGAGCAAGGAAATTAATGGAAGAATGGAACACTGGAAGAATCTCAGGCCTTGTTCAAACTGCCACCCCAAATCCGTTTTTTTGGCATATACAGATTGTACCCAGATTGATTTTGGAAAGTCTGGACAGCAAAAAAAAAACATGTGAAATGTGATTTTTGCAAATCGGATCCAAACCACCATTAGAGATGGTTTGAAATCCGATCCAAATTGTATTTTAACAGATGTGTCTCAGTCTTGCCGCTCTGGCCGCTCAAATTCATAATAATCATAAGTTATGCTAATATTTGTCTAATGATTAATGTTATTTTTTTACTTTAGTTTGTGTTATATAAAATATTTACCTTATAAACCATATACAGGACAATACTGGATTAAATGAATGATGATTGATGATTAACATTTTATTGTTGCAGTACACTTTATAACATTTATATACTATTCTAATGATCACCCAATGATTTGTCCATCTTTCTATAGATGTTAAGTTGTTAAAACCTCCTTACACATTACATAGAAAGATGGACCATTATGGCCATCTTTCTATGTGTAAGGATTTAAAACCTCCTTACACATTACATAGAAAGATGGACCATTATGGCCATCTTTCTATGTGTAAGGATTTAAAACCTCCTTACGCATTACATAGAAAGATGGACCAGAAATATTTTTTTAACTTTTGACAAAGTAATATTACTTTGCAAAATAACATTTATAGATGCATTTCAAAGTATCTATGAACCATTTAACTAGGTATAGTCATCATCATTTGCAACTTTATAATGGCTATTCAGATAATATTTTATTGATTTTTTACAAACCAATTAATAACCATTAACAAAGTGAACAATTATCTGGTCCATAATGGTTTTGGATGTTTTACAAACAATTGTGTAATGGTTTATAAATAATTTAGTAATCATTAACAAATACTTAATATAGTTTATTAAGGTTCCAATGTGTGCAACAGTAAACTGTTAAAATTGCAAAAATGATAGCACTACCGATAATTAGTAAACAATATTGATTGTCATTTAATTGTTTCTTGACATTAAATTAGCTATTTATTCAAGTTTCATTAACTATCAACCTTCCAAGTATTAATAATGGTTATTATAAAGTGTTACCAAACATTGGGGTATGGTAGGAGTCCCATTAGCCAACACTACAGCTTTTCTCCTTCATTCTGTTTTTTGGGAAAGTAAGATAGAAAGAAATACACTGAAGTTCCTCTGTGAGATGATAAGCTATTTATAACATAATGTATTTGATAAAAATCTGATCCAGGAATCATATTGTTCTAATGAAAGGCCGGAACTGACCGCAGATGTTGGTGTGTCAGAGTGAGAGAGGGAGACAGAAACAGAGTGTCAGTGTGTGTTATGGTGATGAATAACACCTCCACGCTGATGTCCCAGTGGATGTTGAGCCCCCCCCCCCCCACACACACACACACACACACACACACACACACACACACACACACACACACACACACACACCTCATCCCCTCTGGGCTAGCATGCTCATTCATTAACAGGAATTAATGGTTTTATCTGCACCCAGTAAATAAAAGATTGTCAGCGTGACCGCCGATCTACTTACCCTCTTATCAAAGAGTGTGAAAATGTCAAGTCGGCTGAAGCCAAATTAGCCGCGACAAACACATCACACTCCATCCCCGTCAGAAATAATGTCAGCTTAACACACATACAGCAAAAGAACCCAATCGCACACATATACACAAATCTGCACGAGCACACAGATACAAGAGGAGCACATACACAAAGAATTACACACACACACACACATTCTCACACTTGCAGTGAGTCCCGACAGGCCCGCTCTGTTGAGTCCTCCTGGTTGTAATTTAGCGATTAGCGAGGATGGTTGTTTGTAACCTGGGTCTGTGAGGAGATACCCTCTGGTGACAACTGGCTATTTGGAGAATCAGCCCCAGCGGACACACACAGACACTCACAGACAAAGGTAGAGGGACAATCCAAATAGGCCGGCAGTAGTAGAGAGACAAAACGTCGGCACATGAAGCCCCACCGGTGCTCCTTAAATGAGGTGGCTGGCGATAGCGGCTACTCGCTGCTGTAACAGGACGCCTGCACAGAGTGAACGCAACCTCACCGCCGGAACACTCAACAACAGAAGAGGAGCTAATCGTGTCCTCAATTCTCCACCGAGGCACTCAGCGGGGCCCTTTCAGCTCGATGGCCCTCTCAAAGTCAATCAACTCTCTGATTGAGACTCTGGGAAGAGTTGGGGTGGGGGTGGATTAGTGTAAGAGGAGAAAAGAAAAAGGAGAGGGCAGAGTCGCTTCGCTCAGTCAAAACACGCTAATTTCTCTCCCTACTTCTCCAGAACCTGTGATGAATAATGGAGGCAACAAGGATGGTTGTTCGATTTCTAATTAATAATTCACAGAGAGGCAGGGTGGAGCCTCTTCTGTTGTTCAAATGCTGAAAACAAAGTCAGTGCCCACCCTGTCCCACTTAACCATATCGGTTCAGCCTGGTCAACTCCAGCATCAGCCACCTTTCTCAAATCTCATCAGAAAGTCTTTGTCAACGCTTATAAAGATTGGAAGAATTTCTGTATATTGTCTGCATTAATTTATATTTCACACTTTATATAATCAGTTTGATTAGATTATACAGCTAAGAGTATTACTGCCATTATCTTCAGTAAGTGCAAGTCCTGAAAATAAGCATTTATGATGGTGACCCTATTTTTGCTAGTATGTGGCTTTCTATTTGTGTTCCCTTTTTTAATTATGAACAGTGAGTATGTATATGTAGCATATTATTTAAGCTCAAATGGGGTTTTTTGACTGTGAAAATTTGCTAAACAAAAGTGCAGAGAAGCGCCGCGCACCTCCTGAACTGACTATGCTCCGGGCAGTGCAGAAGTTGGGTTGGAGAACAGAGCCGGGAGACAAGAGCCGGAAAAATAGCTCACATTCTGCTGTAACATTAACGACCACCTTATTTATTATAGACACAGTAGCTCCTTCTCAACATCCACAACTCCCTTTCTGTCACTACTCTGGACAGCTCCGCTGTAACATAAGCAATGCCTACAAGAAACAACGCCTTCTATGGTCATGAGACAACAGCTACTTATGGTTACATCATTTATTGAGCAATTCTTTTTTTGTTTTTGCTATTTTTCTGTAGATACATAAGGTTTAAACAGAGGGGGCAAAAATACAACTGACCAATTAAGGTCTTGAGCCCACTTCGATCCCCTCAGATGTGTTTGTTGTTGTATAATACACTCATGTGCCAGCGCCACCTTTTATGTTCACATTGGGCTGTGTGTATGTGTGTGTATTTGTGTCTGATGGTCAGCGCTGAGTGACACAAGTAACAATAAAGGACAAATAAGTGCACATACTTTTAACATCACAATTCATAATTAATATGGAAAGTAAACAACACTTTTGGAGAACGGCTCCACAATAAATGGTTCCATGATTAGGACATGCAGGCTTCTCTACAGGTAATAAGGTGTCACAGTGCATTAAAAAAGCGTAGAATGCGGAGAAAAGCGTGTTTATAAAAAAATCCCCAGACCCCTATAGTGGGCTAAGCCCCCAGGTTTACATCATGTTTACTTGTAGCCCTCTTCTGGTCGGACCCCATGTTCACATCTTGGCAGCGTTCCAGAAAATAGATGCGTTCCATTTTCCTAGGCTGCAGTCCAGGTAGCTGCTTATTCACTGACTTGAATTAACTGTCAATGACTTCACTGCTGTTTCCCGATCAGTGAACATTAAGAGTGCACGTATAGATGGGGAGGATGTCATTATAATTGTTTATTCAGTCTGATAAATACACTGAAGTGTGCCGCCAGTTATATTTACATCGGACTTTCTTACAGAAATAAAATGCCTATGTGGTATGAATGTGCAAGTTGGCCGGTCTGAAGCATTAGAATGGAAGTGATAACCGCTGATCACTCCTATTTTATGGACTGGTTACAGTTAAAATGGGTGCTCCGAAGGCACAGTGTGTCTTTACAGCCGGTTATATTTTGTCTATTTCAAGCTTGGGGCTGTTGCAGTTGGCTACATGATAAGATGACAGGAGTTCAATCAGGAGAGACTTCAATACAATTTAACAACAATTTATTACACATACATAAGAATGAATAGTACAAAGTCTTTGGCTATTGGACTCCATGGCCAAGCCTTATAACAGAGGGGCCCAACGCTGAGATCAGTGAAGCACAATCCCCCTGGAGTCCAGACACTGGTGGTGGTGGTGATGAAGGGACTTCCTGCAATCCTTATGCTGCCTGTGCTGACGACTAGCGGTGACTGGGGTGGAGGAGGGTCACATTTGAATTATGCTGAAATGACAACTGACAGCAGCAGAGAGCATATTTTTAAAGTTCGACAGCAAAGATGCGATTGGCTAAAGGAAACCATTGCCAAACTGGTTGGTTAACTTTGCGTGAACGCCCCCCAATCACCTGATAGAGTAATCACAGGGACAGAGTGAATTAGTTTATGAATGAACAGGAGAGTAAAGATAGTCTTCCTGACTGAACTTTCGCTAAGCTTCATGTAGCATGTGTCTGGAGCAAAGCCTACTGTACAAAATATTTGTAGGATCAGAGATAGGATCAGAGAGCAAGTAGTAGTAGGGTCGGGGAGTTGCATCTTTCTGCGGCCTTATACTTTTTTGACATATGCACCCAGTGAGCAACTTTCATTTGCTGGACCTTTTAATGCATTAATGGGTGCAGAACGGTAGTAAAAGTAGAGGGAAGTCATAGAACTGTTGTGTCTCATAGCATCATGGACAAAACTATCAACAGTTATTTCGTCCTTCAAAAGTTAAAAGTGTGGATTATATACATCGCAAACTGCCATCGTTGGCTGTTCATGGTCCAAACTGTGAATATTAAAAAGTCTACATCACTCTTGCCCTACTAGTTATTAGCGTGAATAAAGAGCAGGGGCGGATGTGGTGGATGTGGTGATCCCAGAACTGTTTGCAGAGTTAATTCCACGACTCGGCAGGGGAGCAAGTTGAAATATGCAAACGAGGCCGGATCGGAGTAGCGGGAAGGAGAGAGATCTCTTTGAAGTGTGAGTCCCATACTTTGGATTGGGTTTGCTGAGTAAACGGACAAGGCAAACAAAAGCCTCTGGGTAAATGACAAACAGGAATATCAGCAGTTGAGGGGAGCCCAGCGACTCAGCGATTTAGGTCTGTGTGTACACTGCAGTGGCCATGTCGTGTCTTACATTGAAATCTCCTTCAGAAGACAGCAGAGCTCAGCATTAAAACGTTCAGCAAGGGAGCGCTGAAGGAGTCAAGTGATGTTAACTGATAAAGGCCCAGAGATAAATTCTTATTTCTCTGCAGTGCATAATCACATATTTTCCCTTAAACTAACTCATTCTGAAAATAATAACAGGCAGTTAAATAATATGGAAATGCAGAGGTGACATACCTCACGTTACAACAGACTGGTGATATTATTATTCAGCCAGGAAATGCGGAGAACAGAGTTGCTCAGTCAAAAAGTTTGTCTCCCCTAAACAAGAAGTTGGTAATTTAACAGTACGAGTCAGTCAGCACAGTATCTACTGCACTGTATGTACTCTACCTGACTGTGGCTCAGCACAGAAGTGCTGATTCAAATTCAAAGTTTGACCAAGGACAAAGCTGTTCACAGGCCAATTAAAAGGACGCGCTCAAACTCTAGACAGAGAGAGAGGGAGAGAGTGAGGAACCTCAAAATAATACTTATCAAAGTGCGTGTATGTGTATGTGTGTTGCATAAACATAGGCGTTAGCGCACAACGTATAAAGCCAATTTGGCAATACTTATCTTTTTATCAATAGTCCCATAGAGCCCATAATCCACTCTCAACAATGTCTCCTACAAAATGATGCAGCAGCAATAACACTTGTATTATTGGAAGTAGTAGTAGTAGTAGTGGCAACAGTAGCAGCAGTAACAGTTGTAGTAGTTGTGTGTGTAGAGCCATATAGTTAAATTATGTAATCATAAATGTTGTCCTAGTATCAACACTACAGTGTTTATTTTTTTGTTCAACCACTTAAAATGATTTATGTTTACATTTTCCCAACAAGTGACAATTTGTGGACATGCAAATAGTGACTGTCATCTTTCAGAAGCCAAGGCGAGAATAGTGTGTGTAACACCGCAGACCCGCCTGTCTTCAACCGACATGTTGGCTCCATTAAACCATGACTGCCATCTTTTCCTGTGTTAAAGAAGTAGTTTTAGTTAAATGTAACGCAGTAACAGAATCTTAAATCATATTTGATCAGTGGAACTTCCCCGATTCATTAGATTACGACGTTTTTATTTTGTAATACCAGTTTTCTGAGATGTAATGTTTAATTATGCAAAGGAGGCATTGTCTTATCAAATATGTGAAATCCTGAAAAAACATATTTTTACCTTGAACTTTGAACTTGCAGAGTTGTCAAGACCGTAGGCAGTGGACAGTAAAAACATGGTCTTGATGCATCTTGTGATTAGGATGGAGTCGGTATTGCTGCCACACTTGGCACCAGTCTCTGCAAATGGTGTGCAACCCTACTGTTTAAAGCATGTGCTCATACACAGTCATTAACAGCCTGGGAGAACTAGCCTACTAGACACACATAAAAAATCAATTTCAACTATTAATCTCAAAAGCACATCAACAATCATGCATCCTCCATTTATTACACTTTATTACAGCCATAATTTTAAGGTTCAATCCCAACCATGCATCCTCCACAGGCTTCAAAAACAATATCAAGATTTGAAATGTTGTCCGTAGCACCCAATCCTTGTGTGCATGACACGTTATCGTAACAGCCATCAGTCACGATTCCAGGCAGCCATCTTTCATGATGGGATGTCCTCTGGATGGGGAGGAGAAGTTTGACCTATATTGAAGAGGACTGACACCAGGCTGTGCTCTGAGTAGAGGAGGGCAGAACATGATGACTAGACAGACTTATCTACTGTGGGCCGAGGAGGAAGATTAGACTATTGATTCTGCAGGGTGAAATTCTCAATCAGGAGCCCGAGGGGTTGGGATTGGCAACGAGCATCATGAAGAAGTGTTTTGGCGAGAGAGGAGAGAGAGAGGCAGGAAGAAGAAGTCCCAGCAGATGAGAAAGCTTTCCACTTCAAGCCAGGAAGTGATGGACTTCAGACATTGATTTCAGCAGCTTGTCGGGTCTACTAAGTTGTTATCACAGAATGCTTTGCATCATCTTTACTAAGTTTTGAATGGCTTCACACATAATGTCATGGCAGCTGCTACCCAGGCCATTCACACTTCAGCAGGTCATTGTTTAGATTATGATATATTAACCTTTTAAAAACACACCTATTTTTTAGGCCTCTGCTCGAAAATTGCATATTTACCGGTAAAATAAACCTTTCACGGCAAAACAGCTAAGATAAGAGAAAATTTACAACTATCGTTTGATGAAGCGATTTCTGTTGTTGGTGTTCTTTGGCTCACATCTCGCTGATGCTTTGATGTAGAGGGATTTGATGTATACGTATATCCGGAATCTGTGGACTGTCTGCTTTCTTTTGAGACGTTGTTTGTGTGTACTGCATAAAGTGCCATAGCGGTAGAGGCAGAAATGTGGCGAGTGGGTTGACTAAGGGGCGCTATATGGATTTTGATATTTGGTAATTCATTTAGTTGGTGTTTGAGTTGTGTTTGGAGCATGTAAAAATGGCTTATATATTCTTGTAGCCCAGGTTCTGCTGTTTAATTTGATGTGCAACATCACTATATTCTTTCGTGATTAGTGCATTGTTTCACACTGTGTTTTGCTAAGTCTTCTCCCTGGCCCCCAATTGTGGGCCTCTCGGTTTTATAAAGTTAAAATAGTTTTAACATAAAATAAGTTTTTGATTTATTAAAATCCCACACTAGGTTTATATACAATGTTATAAATATACAAGCTGTGATACCACACTATTCATGCCGTTAGTGTAAAAAAACCATCACAGTTTTGTGCAGGGAATGATGCATGCATGCCTAATATCAAACTGCAAAGTTTGATTTTCTATTGTAAATAACAGCCTTTGTGTATAAAGTGCGGAAAAACTCTCGAAAGTCCATGAATCATGAAAGGTAAAATTCTAAGAAGAACCAAAAGGAGAGCGGTGACAATGTCTCAAGCACAGCCTCCTTAAAACATCAGTGGTAGTATAGCACAGCTGTCTATGCTCTGTAGCATTACTTCTTCACCTGCATTGCGTCAGTTCAACATGACAGCTAGCGGGGAGTAACAGACAAACCCACAACCAACAACCCTAAAAATCTTCGTCCAATTCAAGGTCCAGTTAGATTCTATCGATATCCACTTCATAACATGCCAGCTGAAATAATAACCACAGCTGTGCTGCATGGTTCTTGTGCAACAGACTCTAAACCACGAGGGACTATTGAACCAGATTTCTGCTTGTTTGCAACAGTATCAATATGGCCATGTACAGTCTGACCTGCATCGACAGGCTCGTTTCTGACCATCGATCCCAGTCAGCCCCCACAAATCAAACTCCATGTGCAGCCGATTGCTAAAAAATACTAATTCGCACCCCACAGCAGTGTGCTTACACGAACCCCCCAGCCCACTCACTTTAATAAAAAAATGTAATACTGGACACACACACACACACACACACACACACACACACACACACACACACACACACACACACACACACACACACACACACACACACACACACGCAGACAGACACTAATGAGCACAGCAAAGACATGCAACGATATGGATCGTGTTTTCTCTGTTCGTGTTGTCTTCATTATTCATCACAGGGTTTTTTTATCCAGAAGAGGAGGGAGAGGACATCATTTTGGGTTAAGGTAATGAGGGGAAAAACTTTGCCTTTTCTATTTCTGTCTTACACTTCCTCACACAACACACACACACACACACACACACACACACACACACACACACACACACACACACACACACACACACACACACACACACACACACACACACACAGCACAAACAACTGTATAAACCTTGCCTATGAATGCTCAGAGGTGCTGTCTTGATTGATGGCAATTAGCATGCTCTAATGGTAACAGCTGTTTGGGGTGTCAGGAGGCTGCTACTGTACCTGACGCCCACCATACCATCTGCTGCCAGCGGGAGTGTGATGATGTGTGTTAGTGTGTGTGTGTGGCAGACTGTGTTTTAGTGTAAGAGATTTTTTTAAAACACAAAGAAAAGACATCTAAATCCCAAGCGGACTTGTGTCAGCTAAAGCGACGCTAAGAACATGTAGTGAGTCAGTATGTAAGTACGTGTTAGTGTGTGTGTGTGTGTGTGTGTGTGTGTGTGTGTGTGTGTGTGTGTGTGTGTGTGTGTGTGTGTGTGTGTGTGTGTGTGTGTGTGTGTGTGTGTGTACCAGTCTGGCAGCTTGTTAATGTTGAACCCAGGCCCTTGGAGCAGGCTGTTGGCTGTATTATTAATGATGCCATGTCCCCTTATGTCTCCGAATGGCATTGCAAGTCCATGTGTAAAGTATCTATACACACACACACGCACCATGACCCTAAACAATGTGAGTGTGTGTGTGTTAGTGTGTCAATGTTTTGGGCTTGTGTGTGTGCATGAACAAGGCTGTGAATGGGCCATCAGTCTGTCCTTGGAGACTGTTGGTCATTGAAGGCCAGTCCATGTGTCCATCTGTGCACTGTGGGGTGAGTGAGTTCAAGTGTGTGTGCGTGTGTGAGTTTTCTCCACATGTCTCCGTTTGCCAGCCAAGACCCAGTGTGAGACACCCTGTTACCCAGAGAGTGTGGGCTGACTAAGCTGTGTGCAATACTGGCATCCAGCGAGAGTGTGTGTGTGTGTGTGTGTGTGTGTGTGTGTGTGTGTGTGTGTGTGTGTGTGTGTGTGTGTGTGTGTGTGTGTGTGTGTGTGTGTGTGTGTGTGTGTGTACTTTCCTTCCTATATCTATATTTGAAAAAAACAAAGAAAGTCTTTGTGGTAAACAAACACTCATTCGGTGAAAGAATGGGTACAGACAGTTTCACTTCAGTATGTGGAAGTCCCCTCTATGATAGGAAGACATCATTCAAGGATGCAAGTTCCCTCTTGGAAGTTTCTTAAGAAAAAAATACATGTGCAGTCATATTTTGGGAAATGCAGTGAAAGTTCTATTTTTGTTTCTTTTGAAAAAATAGTAGTCCACACTTGGTTACAGTAGTGTGATGGTCCACTTTTGGCAATGTAGGACTGTATATATGTGTGACTTATAATGAGAGAATTAGATGGTGAGACAGGAACGGGGAGATTTAAAGAGACAGATCAAACATGACAGAGGCTCACAGAGAGAGACCTGAGTTCAGTGTATCCTCTCATTAAACAGTAACACACTGTCCACCTGTACTACTACCTGGTCACACTACCATCAATCCAGCCATTTACACACTCATCACACAGTAGATTCTATGAGATCTTTCAAATAGCGTCGCCTATCTAAGTGTCCTGTTAAAGGCACCACAAACTGTTTCACATTCAGGTGACCACTCAGCCCCCTCATCGAGTTCAATGAGACCACTGTGATGACACAGCAGGAACCCGACACAGGGGCTCTAGCAAAAATAATCATGCAAAAAAGTTGAACGGTGGCCAACATTTGCTGCGACTCCTCTGGTTGTATAGAAGTGTATGAGAAAACGACTCTACTTCTCTCTTTATTTATTCCCTCAGTAAACATTGTAAGCATGAGTTTATGGTCTCAATATCTAGTCTCAAGTCTTCTTCAATATAGCATGATGTTCATTAAGTAAATTATGTAAGTTGTCTGTGTTTTTGTCTTAAAACTTCAAATCTTTCACAGTGTGTTTTTAATTCATAAAAGTTAATATAAAAATGTTGGTCACCAAAAAGCATTTTATTCATTGTTTGGTTGTACTTAGAAAATAATAAAATGGTTACGGTCAAAATCAAAGATGGCTAAAGTCAAAAACCAAGATGGCGCGGCCACAATGTCGAACTTGAGGTTACAAAACAGCAGTCCACAAACCAATTGGTGACGACATGTTGACTACGTCTACTTCTTAAATACTGTGTGATTAAACCACTATGTAGTGTTTTGGTATCTCCAAACCCATAGATCTGTGACTGAAATCAAATTTGCTAGGACTGGAACTGTTTCTCTTCTCTGGGTCCACAGTATAGCGAATATTGGTAACTTTAACTGTACATTCTGATCTGAACTCTTATCTGCAGGACTCAAGGAGGACACTAATGAACAACTGGCTAAATTATGATACCGACCCCTTTTTTAGGGCCAATATCCTGAAGTTCAGGATCTGCTTAGTCACGAGTGTGCACACACGCATGCACACACATGCACACACACACACACACACACACACACACACACACACACACACACACACACACACACACACACACACTCACACACAAAATGTATATTTTATTACAAAATTTAAATGTACAAAAATTGATACGCCTGCGGCCCTAACAACTCGGCATTTTACATAGATTTTCACATGATTTTGTATTATGCAGTGGGTAATATCAGATGGAAGAATTGGATATGTGAGCAAAATCAATTCTGTAAAAGAAAGTTTAAGAGATAAGAGTCAGAGCAAAACATTAAATTGATGGGAGGAGTAATGGTACCTGACCAGAGGGGCGGTTTGGAAATGAGGAGGTGAGTGGCTTCACAGCATTGGACCCTTGATGGGCATGCCACTAGGCGGTGTCACCAGTGATGATTGAGAGGGGATCGCTTTCCCTGAAGCAGGAGACTATTACTCAAAGGAGTGTTTTCCCATGTTTATTCCAAGCATTGGAGAGATAGTAGTTCTTTTATAAATACATGACTACTAACCAACAAATAAAACACACAGGCTACAACCGCACAAACACTTTCTGGTGTGATCGGACGCACTCTTTAACTCACGGATTTAACCGGTCCAACGTGTTTTGGAAACTTTCTCTGATGATTCATGTGTTTTATGAATGTGTTGTGTGAGGTCACGGTGACTTTGACCTTTGAGCCTAGACCACCAAATTTGAATCACTTCATCCTTCAGTCCAGTTGGATGTTTGTGCCAAATTTGAAGAAATTCCCTCAAGGTGTTCTAGCAGTATGGTGTTCAGAAGAATGGATCGGACAGACAACCGGACAACATACTGTAAATCCCCAGGCCTCCATGCCACTTTCTACTGTTTACCAACACTGCTTTCTGGTGAAGTTGTGCCCAGATAAGCAGCCATGCATAGCGAACAAGGTGCTAATCAGGCCATCTCCACCTCCCCCTGATCCTCCCATCTGTCCGGGGGAAGCTGCCACCCATGTCTCTCAGTCCATTAAGACATATTGCAGGAGGTGTATCTGTGTGAGTGAGTGTGTGTGTGTGTGTGTGTTCTCATTGTGTTCATGTACTCATGCTCGAATGGTAAGCAGCGTAACTGTTGTCCTTATCTCTTCCAGTTACAATGTCATTAAAGAGTCAACCCAGTATTATTCTATTACTTTTTGTATTGTCAACAAATTTGATGAAAGACCAATACCAACAATGTGTTAGTCACTTAATACATCCAATGCTAAAACAGTTGCTATGCAATACTATACTATGCTATGCTAAGGTTAGAATAATTCCACACTATATTTTGGAAGGACAAAAAACATAGCAGCAATGGCCTCTCTATGAGTTGAAAAGTATAAATCGTTTGTGCCACTGCCAACATCAAACATCACACGATGTGTGGTACTGTAGTCCTATGCATCTTTTGGTGGCTCTGTGTTTCTTCGTTAACCAGACCAGCCAGGTGGTTTGTTGAATAGATCCATCTGAAGAGCCCGTTTTGGAAACTGTTTGAAAAGGGCAGGCCCTATAAAAACATTCTTGGCAGCTGATTGGATGAACTGATCTGTCAATCAAACTTTCAGAAGCCAGTCAGGAGTCGAGAGAAAACATGTTTTCCATCTAGAAAAGCCTTCAATGTTGTTCTTTGCTCTTTTTTCAATGAAGAAATACTCTCCAGCTCTGATAGAACTGATGCTAGTGCAGCATCTCAGCTATTCTCCTTTTGCAACACCATTGCTGTTTTGGACGAAGAGTTGTATTGCACACGCCTAAGTCACGCATAGCTGCCAGTAGCTCCACACAGGAAGCTGATTGGTCCGTGCTCTAATTTACTGGAAACAAACACATTACTTAAAGCCTGACTTGATGGATTTCCTTGTGATATGTGATCCAGTGATTCTCGCTTCTCTTGTGACATTGCAATAATCCACAGCTGTGCAAGGTCATCTTTTTGTGGTCATTTAGTGTAATCTTTGGTCATTTTGTGTCTTTTTCTGTGGCCATTTGCGTCTCGTAGTAGTCACTTTCTCGTTTTGGTAGTTTTGTGATTTTTATTAGTCATCTTAATTTACTTATTTTGTCATTTTGTGTCTGTTTGTAGTCACTGTGTGTCTTGTTGTGTTTCTGAGTCTTTTTGAAGTTGTTTTGTGTATTTTTGGGTTGTTTTAATGTCTCTTTTAAGTCATTTTGTGTCTTCTCATTGTGTTTTGTGTTTTAGTAGACCTTTTTTGTGTCTCATAATATTAATTTTGTTTCTTGTTTGGTCATTTTGTGTCTCTTTGTAGTCACATTGTTTTTTGTTTCTTTGTTGTCATTTTGAATAAAAAAATTAAAACCTAAAAAATAACCTGATAAAAGTTAAGACAACCAATGCAACAGTGCATCAAAACAGGACAATTAAATATGGACTCTTAAATATCAGATCTCTGTCATCTAAGGGTATACTTGTAAATGATTTAATATCAGATAATCATATTGATTTATTTTGTCTTACTGAAACCTGGCTGTGTCATGAAGAGTACGTTAGCCTAAATGAATCAACTCCTCCAAGTTATATTAATACTCATATTCCTCGAGGCACAGGCCGAGGAGGTGGAGTAGCAGCCATCTTTGACTCAAGCCTATTAATAAACCCTAAACCTAAATTAAATTACAACTCATTTGAAAGCCTTGTTCTTAGTCTTTCAAACCCGAGCGGGAAAGCATTAGAGTCAATTTTATTTGTTATAGTGTACCGTGCACCAGGTCTGTATTCTGAATTCCTATCTGAATTCTCAGAGTTTTTATCAAGTTTAGTCCTCAAAACAGATAAAGTTATTATTGTAGGGGATTTTAATATTCATGTGGATGTGTATAATGATAGCCTTAGTACTGCGTTTAGTTCATTATTAGATTATATTGGCTTCTGTCAGTGTGTACATAAACTGACTCACTGTTTTAACCATGCCCTCGACCTTGTTCTGGTTTATGGTATTGAAATAGAAAATGTAATTGTCTCTCAACAGAACTCTCTTTTATCGGACCATTATCTAATAATTTTTTAATTTTCACTACCAGAGTGTACGCCATTAGGCAAAAGTTTCTACACTAGATGTCTATCTGATAGTGCTGTAGCTAAATTTAAAGAAGCGATTTCTTCAGGGTTTTATTCAGTACCATTGCTCAATATAACAGAGGACTCCTACGCTAGCTTTAGTCCGTCTCAGATTGACCATCTTGTTGATAGTGCTGCATGCTCACTGCGAATGACACTGGACTCTATAGCTCCTCTAAAAAAGAAGCTAATAAACGAAAGGAGGTTTGCTCCATGTGTAACCCTCAAACCCGCGATTTAAAGCAAATATCGCGAAAACTTGAAAGGATATGGCGTTCCACCAATGTGGATGAAGCGCGGTTAGTCTGGCGAGACAGTCTTAAAATATATAAGAAAGCACTCCGTAATGCTAGAGCAGGCTATTATTCAGCATTAATAGAGAAAAATAAGAACAACCCCAGGGTTCTCTTCAGCACTGTAGCCAGGCTGACAGAGAGTCACAGCTCTGTTGAGCCGTGTATTCCTATAAACCTCAGTAGTAGTGACTTAATGAACTTCTTTAATGATAAGATTCTAACTATTAGAGAAAAAGATATTAATCTACTGCCCGCAACCAGTACCGATCGATCCACAGCTGTAGAACCTGAAATATATTTAGATGGCTTTTCACCCATCGACCTTCAACAATTGACTTTAACTATTTCTAAGACTAAACCTTCCACCTGTCTCTTAGACCCGATTCCGACTAGGCTGCTTAAGGAAGTTTTACCTTTAATTAGCAATTGTTTATTAGAAATTATCAATCTGTCTTTACTAACGGGCCATGTACCACAGGCCTTCAAACTAGCTGTAATTAAACCTCTTCTTAAGAAACCTACTCTTGATCCAGAGGTGTTGGCTAACTATAGACCTATATCTAACCTTTCGTTCCTCTCTAAGATCCATGAGAAAGCAGTAGCAAATCAGCTCTGTGACTTTATGCATAACAATAGTTTATTTGAGGATTTTCATAGCACAGAGACGGCACTGGTGAAAATTACCAATGACCTTCTAATAGCTTCAGACAAAGGACTTGTCTCTGTACTTGTATTGTTAGACTTTAGTGCTGCATTTGATACCATTGATCATCAAATCTTATTACAGAGATTGGAGCATCTAATAGGCATTAAAGGAACCACACTTAGCTGGTTTAAGTCGTATTTATCAGACCGATCTCAGTTTGTATATGTAAACAATGAAAGCTCGATGAAAACCGGGTCAGTCACGGAGTTCCACAAGGGTCTGTTCTTGGACCAATTTTATTTACCTTATATATATGCTTCCCTTAGGGAATATTATCAGAAAACACTCAATAAACTTTCATTGTTATGCAGATCTATCGATTAAGCCAGACGAAACTAACCAGTTCTCTAAACTTCAAGCATGTCTTACGGACATAAAAACCTGGATGACCTGTAACTTCTTGATGTTAAACTCCGAAAAAACAGAAGTTATTCTACTAGGCCCAGATCACCTTCGATATAGTTTCCCTAGATGGCATTGCTCTAGCATCCAGCACTACCGTTAAGAACCTCGGAGTTATCTTTGATCAGGATCTGTCTTTTAACTCTTATGTAAAACAGATCTCAAGGACAGCCTTTTTTCATTTACGTAACATTGCGAAAATCAGGCAAATCCTGTCTCAAAGCGATGCAGAAAAACTAGTTCATGCATTTGTTACCTCTAGACTAGATTACTGTAACTCCTTATTATCAGGCTGCTCTAATAAGTCTCTTAAATCTCTACAGTTGATCCAGAATGCTGCAGCACGTGTTCTAACAAAAACTAAGAAAAGAGATCATATTACTCCAGTATTAGCTTTTCTGCACTGGCTCCCTGTTAAATCAAGAATAGAATTTAAAATTCTTCTACTTACCTACAAAGCTCTAACTGGCCAGGCACCGTCTTATCTTAAGGAACTTATAGTTCCATATTACCCAACTAGAGAGCTGCGCTCAATCAATGCAGGGTTACTTGTGGTTCCTAGAGTATATAAAAGTAGGATGGGAGCCAGAGCCTTCAGTTATCAGGCTCCTCTTCTGTGGAACCAGGTTCCAGTTTCAGTCCGAGGGGCAGACACACTCACCACTTTTAAGAGCAGGCTTAAAACCTTCCTTTTTGATAGCGCTTATAGTTAGGGCTGGTTCAGGTTCGCCTTGGTCCAGCCACTAGATATGCAGCTATATGCCTAGACAGCCGGGGGACTACCTAGGATACGCTGAGCTCCTCTCTCCTCTTCTCTCCCTCCTTATTTATGTATTAATCTCCTATTTATGCACATTACTGATTTTGCTTCTTCCCCGGAGTCCTTCTGCTTTCTCGCCTCGCAGGTTCCCAGGAATCGGGGTTATATTTGGACTGTCATCGTGCCACCTGCTGAGGCCCTGCTGACACCCACTGCTACTACCACTATCATTATTAGTCACATTACTATTATTATTCCCTGTTACGCTTATATTACGCTTATTGACTTTGCTTCTACCCTGGAGTCTTTGTGCTTTCTCGCTTCGTAGGCTTCTATAAATCGTGGCTGTACCTGGACTGTGGTCGTGCATCCTGCTATGGCCCTGCTGACACCGACTGCTACCATCATTATTATTACTAGTCACATTACTATTACTATTACCTGTACCATTACGCATATTAGCTTTACTTCCACCCTGAAGCCCTTTTTGCTTTCTCCCTTTGCAGGTTTCCATGAATCGTTGTGGTACCTGGACCGTAGTCGTGCCTCCTGCTGTGAGCCGACTGACACCCACTGCTACTTCGATTATTATTATTAATCACATTACTATCCCTATTTCATAATTACAATTGTACTATAATAATTGCTGCTGTTATTATAAGTAGTCGGACGAAATAGTACTTTACTTTTTTAAATGTAACAATACTTGCTGGTAGGATCTACTCATTTTTGGTTCGGGTCTGCATATGAGATTTGTTGTCTATAAATTTGTTAAAAATATATATACTTGTTATCCATGAACCATTACCAGGAGAGTGGACATTTTGCTAGCCTGAATGTTTAAATTTTTTTCGTAAAGACAGACAGAACATTATTACGTTATTATTTTTATTTTTTATTTGGAGGACTATATGGTGCATTTGTGTAAGAACAACAGTAAATCACGCTTTAACAGTTGTTAATGCATAAAGTTTTCTACCGAAAAGTTATCATCTCTTCCTGATTTTGAATTATACAAACATGTGACATTTGAATCTTCCACATTGGCACAGCCTGCATTTATTGAAAATATTCAAATATTGGTTCCAGGGCCATTTTTAGAGGGGACGGCGCTTGTTAATAGGAGTTGGGAGGCCTGTGAATTAAAATGCACATGCAGCTCCAAAGCCTGTAGGTGCAATTACATTTTTAATGTGTTTACAAGTTATTGCACAAGCTCCAAATGTTGTGGATGCAGTTTCTGTTAATGAGGTTTGGGTTGGGGCTGTTTAGAGAAGTCCCTACAAGGCCTGAGATACAATAACATGCAAATGTATGAGTATGTGTGCCTGCCTGCACTGCAAGCGTTCTGATACATCCATGCAAGACTTACACAGGCTACTGCAGTTAGGGTCCAATAAACACTTTAATGTGCAGTCTTCCATTCATTTAATTCAAAGATCTGTTTCTAGAAGGACAGACTTGAATATTTATGGCCTGGTTTTGGTGTATATCCACATTTCTGACTGGAAAGACACCAGACAAAAGGTTTAAGCTATGTAACAAGAAAATGGCAGCGTTCCAAATTGATCTATTGAAACTCCTTGACAAAAGCTTAAAAGGCATCTCATGCTGATGATAACTGTGGCCACTGTCGCGCAGTGATAGAGTTGCTCAATCACAAGATCGGCGTTTTGATCCCCAGCTCCGCTAGTCCATTTCAATGTGTCCTTGGGCAAGACATGTAGTGTTAAAGCCCTCTGAGTGGACGTAGAACTAGAATGTTGGTATACAAGTACAAGTCCATTTACTATTTAATAGCCAAAACTCTCTTCTTTGCAGTGAGTACTCAACAATGCTCAGTGTAGGTGTCATGGACTATCTTAAAAACAATTGGAGTCCTCTTGTTTTATTTGGCTCATTCCCATCGCAGCTGTTCTCATGGCAGAATGGCTGTTAGTCCCGAGTGAAATGTAAATTAACAAATAAAAGCAGGCTATGCAATACGGAATTGGTGCAAAAGAAAACCACAAAAAAAACATGACTGTTGGCCACCTCCAGGAAATTAAGTCATAGCTTAAGTACCTTAAACTTAAACAGGGGGTGACTCCTCTGGTTGTAAAATAAGTCAGATTGTATAGAAGTCTATTAGTCCATGAGAAGTCTATAAATCACTTGATTTAATACCACAGTAAACATTGTAAACTTGAGTTTATGGTCTCAATCTCTAGCTTCAAGTCTTCTTCAAAACAGCATGATGTTCATTTAGTAAATGATGTTCCATTTAGACCATAAAGCAGTGTATGCTTGAGGGCTTGGCTACCTTGTAATTGACAGGTCGCTACGAAGGCGTTGTCCAGTCTGGGAGTTGTCCTGTCATCTTAGAACTTTGAACCTTTGTGTTTTCAGTTCATGAAAGTTAATTGTAACATTTTGGTCACCTAAAAATGTTTTAGCTTTAAGTTGTACTCAGCTTACCATCTAGAGCAGGGGTCTCAAACTCGCGGCCCGCGGGCCAATTGCGGCCCGCTAGACGATATTTTGTGGCCCCCACCTTAATATGAAAGTTTAATGTTAGTGCGGCCCGCGAGTTTTATATGAATGGCACTTTACAGTGTTGTGTGCGGAGCTGAACGAACCTACCAATCACGGTGGGGTATATGGCTCTCGGGGGCGGGACATCGACCGGGCTTGATGCAAGCAGAGAAACATTCTCAATGAGTGACAGTGACAGCAGCGTTGCCATGGAGAGTTACAGCAGCATTGCCATGGAGAGTTCTCTCCGTGCCTGGCTGGCTGCCTCGTTTCTATTAAACGCGGACATTCGTCCCAGCGCGCTGCGTTCACAACACCTCCAAAAGAAAGTTTTTTAAGTTGCTGCCCAGCGGGACATTATACGTATATATGTCTCTCTCTGACAAAATAAATCAAAGTGATGCGTACGCGGCGAGATAAAAGAAAAGTAAGAAAATAATGTAGCCTAATGTGGTCTGCAGTCACATACCGACACCTGTCCGTCGGCAACAACAGTCCCGATAAAGCAGAAGAGCTGCTGAGTTTGTGTCCAATGCACGGCCGCACCACAGCCAAGGATATATTCCAGGAGCTGTGCGAACAGACTGGTGGGCATTACCACGGATGGAGCCCCGTCTATGACCGACTGGTAGCGCTGGTTCAAAGAAAGTTAGAGGAAAATGCAGATCCAGCAGTCGTTCTGCACTGCATCGTACACCAACAGGCACTGTGCAGCATGTCATGTCTGTTGTCCTGAGATGTGTCAGTTACATCAGGTCCAGGAGTTTACAGCACCGCCAGTTCAGGGCCTTTTTACAACATATGGTGATGTACTTTACTTTAGTAAAAGTACATCATTTAGTAGTGTCCTGACGAGATTTTTTGACTTAAGAGCAGAAGTGCAGAAATTCATGGAAGGTGACAGAATGGATGTTCCTGAACCTGATGATCCAGGGTGGGTTATGGACCTTGCATTCCTAGTGGACTTAACACAGGAGCTGAACATCCTTAACCTGAAGCTCCAGGGCCCTGGTCAGCTTATCACTGCAGCTTATGAAAATGTGAAAGCCTTCTCCGCTAAACTGAAATTGTGGAAAACTCAGCTTTCTGTAAAATATCTCAGCCATTTCACAACATGCAGGTCTCTTGTGGAGGAGGGCACAGCCTTCAGTGGTGGTGAATATGCCTGTGCTAGTGAAAACCTTCTGCAGGAGTTTGATCAGCGTTTTGCTGACTTCAAGGCATGCTGTGACACTTTCCAGCTGTTTGCTGACCCCTTCTCAGCTGATGTGGAGAGTGTCCCAAGTATGTTGCAAATGGAACTTATTGACTTGCAGTGCAACAGCGATCTAAAAGCTAAATTCAGAGAGGCACAGGGAAAAGCAGACATGACTGGACAATTCATGAGAGAATTACTTCCATCCTTCCCTGAGCTGTCAAAAATGTTCAGTCGGGTAATGTGCCTTTTTGGAAGCACGTATCTGTGTGAAAAACTTTTCTTGACTATGAACTTTAATAAATGCAAGTACTTAGTGATGCCCATGTTGAAGCTGTACTCAGAGTTTCTACTGTAACCTTGATCAGGGCAAATGTTGCTCAGCTGTGTGAGCAGAAGCGCTGCCAGGTCTCTGGCAAGAAATAGAATAAAGCACAAATGTATTCAGGGATTGTATGTGTTGGTTCAGTGCAATGTTTCAATAAGTCATTAAAAACATGGAAATAAAAAAGTTAATTTTCAAAAATATTGCGCTTTCTTGTAGTGCTTGAACGTTGAAGTGGCCCTCCTATGAGACGACAATACCAGCAGTGGCCCCAAGCCAAATTGAGTTTGAGACCCCTGCTCTAGAGCCTTCTCTGGTGGCAAAAAAGAAGATGGCGATGGCTAAAATGCTAATGTCCAGGCTTCAAAACGGCAATCCACTAACCAATGGGTAACATCATGGTAACTATGGTGACTTTTGTCTTTGACTTGCTCCCCATATATTTCCACAAGATCTCAACTACTCCAACAAAACAGCTAATGCAACACTAAAATGTATAAGCATTAAGATACAGCAGGGGGGACGCTGATCAAACTCCTGCAGAAGGTTTTCACTAGCACAGGCATATTCACCACCACTGAAGGCTGTGCCCTCCTCCACGAGAGACCTGCATGTTGTGAAATGGCTGAGATATTTTACAGAAAGCTGAGTTTTCCACAATTTCAGTTTAGCGGAGAAGGCTTTCACATTTTCATAAGCTGCAGTGATAAGCTGACCAGGGCCCTGGAGCTTCAGGTTAAGGATGTTCAGCTCCTGTGTTAAGTCCACTAGGAATGCAAGGTCCATAACCCACCCTGGATCATCAGGTTCAGGAACATCCATTCTGTCATCTTCCATGAATTTCTTCACTTCTGCTCTTAAGTCAAAAAATCTCGTCAGGACACTACTAAATGATGTACTTTTACTAAAGTAAAGTACATCACCATATGTTGTAAAAAGGCCCTGAACTGGCGGTGCTGTAAACTCCTGGACCTGATGTAACTGATACATCTCAGGACAACAGACATGACATGCTGCACAGTGCCTGTTGGTGTACGATGCAGTGCAGAACGACTGCTGGATCTGCATTTTCCTCTAACTTTCTTTGAACCAGCGCTACCAGTCGGTCATAGACGGGGCTCCATCCGTGGTAATGCCCACCAGTCTGTTCGCACAGCTCCTGGAATATATCCTTGGCTGTGGTGCGGCCGTGCATTGGACACAAACTCAGCAGCTCTTCTGCTTTATCGGGGACTGTTATTGCCGACGGACAGGTGTCGGTATGTGACTGCAGACCACATTAGGCTACATTATTTTCTTACTTTTCTTTTATCTCGCCGCGTACGCATCACTTTGATTTATTTTGTCAGAGAGAGACATATATACGTATAATGTCCCGCTGGGCAGCAACTTAAAAAACTTTCTTTTGGAGGTGTTGTGAACGCAGCGCTGGGACGAATGTCCGCGTTTGCCTCATAGAAACGAGGCAGCCAGCCAGGCACGGAGAGAACTCTCCATGGCAACGCTGCTGTAACTCTCCATGGCAACGCTGCTGTCACTGTCACTCATTGAGAATGTTTCTCTGCTTGCATCAAGCCCGGTCGATGTCCCGCCCCCAAGAGCCATATACCCCACCGTGATTGGTAGGTTCGTTCAGCTCCGCACACAACACTGTAAAGTGCCATTCATATAAAACTCGCGGGCCGCACTAACATTAAACTTTCATATTAAGGTGGGGGCCACAAAATATCGTCTAGCGGGCCGCAATTGGCCCGCGGGCCGCGAGTTTGAGACCCCTGATCTAAAGTATATATAGAATACAATTATTTTCAACGGTGAAAAAAGGACTGGAGCATACTGATTTAATTGAGCCTTTAATTGTGATAACAGACTTATCGTCAGACTCTGATGAAGAAACAGCCCTATTAGTTACTCTGGTGAGGGCTATGCTGTGCTTTAAAATTATAACTTAGGGTAGACAACATGTTCTGATCTTGACGTATCCTTTCACTGAACTTTTGTACCATGTTGATGAGCCAAATGTGCACCTCTTCCTATAAAAGGTTTGTATGAAATGTCAGATAAAGTAACGGTGATACTAAGAACTTGGTCTCGCAAAGCTTTTTTAGG
This sequence comes from Anoplopoma fimbria, assembly GCF_027596085.1. Taxonomy (NCBI): domain Eukaryota; kingdom Metazoa; phylum Chordata; class Actinopteri; order Perciformes; family Anoplopomatidae; genus Anoplopoma; species Anoplopoma fimbria. The sequence goes on from NC_072455.1 coordinate 7,916,208, forward strand.
TGTGCTGTCTGAGGTGCTGATGGGATGGTCGCAGTGGGAGGTCTGGGCCACAGTGGGGGACTCAAATGTCAAAAGTTGAAGGATCACCTGTTATACAAGCATTTATTTTAGCATAGTTCCAGGAAAGAAAGTTGAGCTTTCCAGGGCTGATATTAATAACTTCAAGGTGTTGTGTGGGAATGGCTTGCTGACTAACTGGATCTGTGTCTGTACAGAACAAGACCTCTTATTTCATTGAAGATAACTAAATACTGTGTGTTTGAATGAGCTTCTTTTCATGTTTATATGTGGGCCTATATGTGAGTTAGAGGACATCCCATAGAGCATGAACACAGACAGGAGAAAGTGTCATCTAGAAAGACTGTGAAATACCGGCCACATTGTGTTTGGGTAGGTGCTAAATGTTGGCGCTAAATGGTGCATCAGGTAAAAACTGTTCGGAAAGTTGGAATTGAAACGTAACAGTGTGTGTGCATGGGTTTGGAGATACCAAAACACTACATAGTGTGTGTGTGTGTGTGTGTGTGTGTGTGTGTGTGTGTGTGTGTGTGTGTGTGTGTGTGTGTGTGTGTGTGTGTGTGTGTTTGCAAAGGTAATAGATTGAGTGACTTGTCAGCAACAGTCTTCCACCTAGCTGAGCCAGAGCTGTCTCCACTTGTAAAAAACATTTGAAGAATACATTTAGACCTTGGCAAAATTTTGAATCTATATACACACAAACACAACTATATAGACACACCTGCATGAGCACACACCATTAAAACACTTGGACCTTGGAATGAAGTGCTCAACTATAAAACGTCAAATGATTCAGCCAGCTAACGCATAGTACATTCACAGCATAACTGCTACCGCTAGTGTGTGTATACATGAACTTTGGCTAGCCGTAGCAAATGCAACATCATCAAACATTTCAAAAGAGACAAGTGCTATGCCAACATGGAGCAGCTGAGAATGCAACTCCAATCCTGCTAACCAGCCTATGGTCAGCACCACGGACAGCAGCTGCAGAGCCAACTTACTATACTCTAACAGCCTGCCTGGACTCAGGGGCTAAATGTTATCACAGAACCAGGTGTCTTTTTCAAGACCTGTGTCTTGAAAGTGAAGCCAATGCTGAGGTGCCTCAAACTAGCATTCTCTCTACTAACCATCAGGGGGCAACTCCTATGGTTGCAAAAAGAAGTCTGATTGGATAGAAGTCTGTGAGAAAATGACCCTACATCTTTGGGAGTGACACGTTTTTGTCTTAGAACTTTAAAAGAAAATACCAATCAATGTTTGAAAAGAACAAATGAAAGAAGATAATTGGTTACGATGTCCAGTCTGATCTTGAGTGTGATGATGTGGCAAATGAGATTACGTGTACAGAAGAGTGTGATGTATGTCTCACAATATCAGATGTAGCATTCGCATGCATCCTGTCAATTCATGTGAATCCCAAATGACTAGTGTTGCAACGGATCATAAAACTCACGGTTCAGATCATATCACGGATCAGAGTCACGGATCGGATCACTTTTAGAGATCCCTGATCCCTTTTTTTTTGCCGCTGATACTAATTACTGATCATTGATGATCCTTAATGGCAGATTCAGATCCCTTTGTGGTTTGATTATAGCAGCTGGTCTACAAGGCTGTAGACTATTTATTTTTTGCCACTGTCCAAAAAATTATTTAAACGGCTCTGAAGTCAGTAAACCATCAAAAATTGAAAATGTTATCCTTTCACTTTGTTTAAGTCATCTATAGTGGTCCGTTACACCACTACAAACGACCACCGCCAGCACTGTGTAAGCCTGCGTCTCCGTCGTGAATATTTACATTTGTGCCCTATGTTGAGAGGTTTGGTCAGATCTCAGAAGTCTAAAGTTGGCCGGCTGGTGAGATGTTTTGCTTTAAGAGTGTTAAAACCATTGACACCTCACACTCAATCCCCTGTGTGCGCCTCTCTCCCCCTTCATTCTGTCTTCGTTATAATTCCTGTTCCTCGTTCGTCTGCCACACCTTTCACCCAGTGCTTGTTGCATCTCCACACCTCCACCGCCTCCTGTTCCCTCTGCCTTTCATCTTTGCCCTGTCAGGTGAGCCTTTGAAAGTGTGCTTTTGGCGAGAAAGGGTGAGGAATCGGCTCAACTTGACACGACCCATCCCAGAATCATTAACAGTATGGCAATGCCACTGCTCCGGCTCACTGCCTAATGAGATGATTCTGAATACTTTGTCAACAGAGTACAAAGAGTGCTTTAAAGTGAACGGCAGATGTATAGTATATGGGGTAATGCATCGCTACGGGTTGTTTCTTTAACTCTGCACAGAAGACTTCTGTGGTTGTTTGAAGACCCTCAGATGTAGTTCTGAGCGGGTCAAATGGAGTGTAAGCTTGACGCACTTTGCCTGGGTAATCAGTTTGATGGAGTAGGTGCTCAACTCCTTAGGTCTGGAAAAGAACAAGGTAAAAGCACCTTTATGACAACCTCCTGGATTTATTTCCCACCATCCGCCTTTTCAGAAGTAACGACAAGCGAGACAGAGGGAGAGAAAGGAGATGGAGGTCTGGAGGAAAGAGGCGAGAAAATACGGCGAGGCAACAAACAATCTCAAAGAGTGATAGTGTTCCTGTCCTTTTAAAAAACAAGCATCCATTTCCAAAATGAAGTGCATCACTGAATAAATCAGTCTCAGGTTAATAAAGTTGTCATGTGTTTGATTTTCCTGAGGAAGAAGGAGGGCGAGGAAAAGAAGAAAACAACTGCAAAAATATGACCCCGTCAGCATTATCTCTTTATTTTATTGTTTCCACAGAGGTCACCGGTAACAAAGCTCCTTCACTCATCATTCCTCCAACCGTTTCCTACAGAATTTGAGTTTTTTATTCTGAGGATATATTTCTGACTGTAAATCAAAAAGCTGTAAAGTGTATATAAGAGTTTACAGATAGAGAGCTTCCATAGTGAGAGGCAGTGTTTACACACATTTAACATCCAACTAAGCATTGAAAACCAATAACAGATGCAAGACACCGCTATTAAGAGTTTTCACATTGTTCAGAGTGTTCCTCCAGTCCATTGCGATTTAATTGTTATTCTTCTTCCTTCTCTTTTCCACCTCATCCTGTTGATCTTTTCTTGTCTCACTGACCAATTGAAGTCAATCAGCCGCCCCGATTGGACCTGAAACCGCTAAAGGGAGCTGATGTGATACGCTGCACTGCGGATGAAGCAGTGGCCGCCAGTGAAGGCATCACTATTCATGGGGCTGATTCCAGCTGTCCCTCACTCGATGAAAGAGGGGAGAGAGGAGGAGGAAGAGCAGACGTGAGAGAGTTCAGCAGAGTCTACCTGAGTGCAAACACTAAGACTTTAACCCAGACTGCATTGGGTGACAATAAACACCAGCCACATGTCCAGTCAGAGAAGCCGGGTTGGTAGCCTCTGCTGTCTTGGCAATCTCCAGAATGTTGTGTGAGTTTTGAGAACCAATTTCTAAAAGTTCTTGTCGATTTATCTATGCAAGAAAAATGTTGGTAAGCATCTGTGCAAACAACTGTAGGTGTCATAGCAATGGCTCTGAATATTTATGGCAAACAGGGATGTTACATTAATATATATATAGGGAATAATTATAATTATACATGCAACATTTTGGTCTGCTGAATTTCATCATTAAAGTTTATTTTTATTTTCACACAATTAAAAAATAGACTAAGATTATTATATTCACGCTAAATAGAAATGTTCTGGAGCAGAAACAGCACTTAACTACTTTATCTGTATTTTATACTTTATATACTTTACTAATACTTTATCTTAAAAGAGTCATATTCATAATAGCTTGGTCCGAAGTGGCCCAAATGCCAAATATGAATGTCTTTTCCATACACTACTACAGAGCATGTCATCACCTGTGTAATAAACCATTCTTTTGAAGGTGTGATTTTATTCTGGAATGTTTACCTTGGCTTTATTACCTTCTGCTGCTGCAATAGGCTAATCTCATTTCTCCACAGTATCAACAGTTTCATCCTTCGCACATTTGATACTTTACTCTTGATCTGTTGATTATGATCCTGCTGGTTGACTCACGCAGTCTTTCAAGAGTTTTAGAACTCTGTGTCTTTAACGTGAACACTCTCGTAGCCAGGCTGGAAAAAAACACAAGGATCCTGGTTCTTGTTTCTGTTTTAGTTTTTCTATAATCTAATGATACGTTGGAAAATAGTCCCCAATATTGTATTTTGTTCCAATGGAGATTGGGTTTCCACCTTGTTATGAAAAACAACACGAAATTGTATTTTGTTGACATTTCATGAGAAGTTTCCATATTTCTGTTTGAAAATCCAATGACTGGGATCTCTAGTGGCCGTGTGAATTATGATTGTTGTTTGTCAAGAACAAAGGCAGATGCAGTGTGACGCTGTTGTAGCGCCTCAAAATCCCTGCAGGGAGGAAGTCTGTGTGTCTGAATGCGTCAGCAAAATTTCAGACTTTGACATGCTGCTGTGTGTATCTGTTCCCTACCAACAGTCAATATTGGTATATTTTTAATCATGACCATGATCTCCCTTTAGAATAATGATAATTCTTGCAATATCTTGGTCCTCTGTAATGTTTACTACGGAAAGCACTGTATGCATCATTTGAAAATCGAGGTCACATTCTGTCGCTTATAGATAACACACCAAGGGGACCTGATGTCAATCGTAATACTGTGTCAGAGACACCACAGGTATCCATATAGAGGTACACACATTTATGTACACGTGTTGTGCAGTGACACCGAGTGAGTGAATCATTTGATCTTTACCCCCTGAGATTATGGGTCTTGCGATGACACTTCACGCTAGGCTGCCCACATACACACACACACACACACACACACACACACACACACACACACACACACACACACACACACACACACACACACACACACAAAGAGGCAGTGTGACCCTGAGCATACTGCTGTTACCTTCAACGTGGTCATTCCAGAGAGCCTGCAGGTTATCAGCGGTCAGAACACGACTCTCTGGGGACTACCCACACCATCACACTTTTACTCCTAGAAATACTACGTGTATGTGTGTATTTGTGTGTGTGCGCAGACAGTTTGCCGAGGAGAGACAGAGGCTGTAGGCTCCAGGAAGTATGATGAAGTGTCAACCACAAGTAACAAAATGTAAAACACACATGGGGAAGAGAGATATAATTTTTCCGGGAAGAGAGGCTTTCTAGACACAAACTCAGTCTACGGCTTATCGAGGGAAGACGCCCGGCTTGTTTCACCTCCCCACCCCCTCAAGTGACACTAACACACAGCAATGCTATCATCTCTATTGATCTGAAGTGTGCACGGAATTGTAAATCCTCAGCACCGAAGGGTACGAGACAAAACGTGAAGGTTGATATCAGCATTTCTGGATCAGCGCTCCTTCTTGCAGGGCTGCCCTCTGTATCGTGTGCATGTTTTCTTGCCTCTCTGCATGCTGTTGTTTGGAAACACACTTCTGTGTGTGTGTGTGTGTGTGTGTGTCCTATTTCTACAGATGCATCCGGGACTTGCGAGGAAAAGATGGGAGAGAGTTTAACGCCCAGGGAGAGAGCCTCATCATTTTCAGAGACATGGCTACAAGTGGAGTTGGAAATTTTGGGTGGTTGGGTGTAGCGTCCCCCACTGGGTGCTGGATAGCCCCTCTGCTGGATTTGCAGCCCGAGGCCCCTGAGACGAGATGGCTGTGTCAGTAACCTGCTGCTACATCCACTCAGCCATGGTTGCACACACACGTCCAAGAATTTTAATGTCGCGAAGTTCCAAACTAAAAGGTGTGATGAGGCAAAAAAAAGGAGGGGCGAGGAAGACCTGAAGACACTGAGAGGAAGAGGGATGTTGTGCACTGGTGTGGAGACTGTTGGTCTCAGAATTAGTTTTGGTTCACTAAATCACACTTGTCTTACTGTCTGGTGTATTAATTTTGTGACCGAGGCTAGTTATGTATATTTGCAGCCCACCACCAACTTCGCCCTCGAGCTAACAGGAGCTAACAGGAGCTAACAGGTGATTACAGTGGATAGTCTCTTTGTGGTATTCATTTGGTCAGCATAGACAGCATAAAGTCTGAATCTAATCATCTGCCCATCATCTGACCCATTTCTTTTTTTAATGTCGCTGTGTTCTCAGAATTTCGGAATGAATGTAGTGAGTACAATGTTAGAATCCTGTGCGATTTAGTCACACAGGTTTTTTTGAGCCAATGTTTTTGTCATGAACACTTATAATTTGCATCTAACATGGCGGAAAAGCAACATATATTTTCTTTATTTGAACAAGTATAATTTTTTTGGAGCTCATGAACCTGAACCAACCAATCAAGCTGTGCGGTTTGGGTGGAGTTTTGCCCTATATTTACAAGGATTTTAAAACAATAAACTTAGAGACTCCGTTGTCTGATCCAAGACAGCAAATTTAATAACTCCTTTCCACCTTGACAAAGGCTTTGCAGACCAGATCCACTCCGTCTGGTCTTACCTTTCACAATAAAAAGGCCTGGTCAATAATATTTTGTAAGTGACTACTTCACATTTGTGTAGTTTGTACTGCACGCCCTCAGTGTGTGTAAAGCCCTTTAGGCTGTAGCAAAAATAAACTAACTGACCTCACATTTGGCAAGATATTAAGTATTAGCTGTATACTAATACCTAGCAGAACCTGTAGGCAACAGAACAAGATTTTGGTATTGGAAGCGTTCTGGTTCATGTTTTGAGCCGACTTTGGTAAACACATCATGTGCAGTGCAAAAGAGAATAGACTTCTGACAACAAATTACCTTTTTTATTATCTTATATTTTCTCGTTAACAGGCTACTTGTGAAACAATCTGTTCATAGACGTCACACATCTCAAGTTCCTAATCGGACTGTAAACAATGACCAGCACATGGAAGAGCAAGTAATGGCCGGATATGCGGCAGATACCCCGGAACCCGAGAAATATTAGCCATTGCCCCAAGAGGCTGGATAGTGGACAGACAGATTGCTGAGGAGTTCTTAGATTGGTGGTTTATAACCACAATCAGGTTAAAAAACATTCAAAAGTGTTTTATACATTGATACAAAGAACAGTCACTTCCCTGGCTCAATGACACCAGAAGCGCTGGCCGCCTGACCTAATTATGGAATTGTGGGATTATAATAATGTATTTACATAAAACATACATTCAAATGCAGGCCAAGTCTGACTTCCAATTCCTTACTGGTAAAACTAGATTTGTCATTGAAAAGTACGGCAGGAGTTCATACTGGAGGTAATTTCGAGTAAAGGTAAAATGTTGGCAAATATGCTGTTAAATCCGCAACAGAGTAAATAAACTGCAGCTCTTATCCTCTCAGTTCGTGTCTGTGCCGCTGGCCTGGATCTGAGGGCCACTCTGCTGCCTCGTCTCCCCACACAAAAGAGCACCTTGCCAGGCACGTAATCCTCTCAGACCCCCTGTAGAGCCTGGAGCTCTGGATCTCCCCCTGGAGGCTGCGGCTAACCACTAAGCATTTCTAGCATCTGTGCAGTCGTCACTAAATACAAATGAGCAGAGAGATTTCAATTGTGTGGTTGTCCGAGGGTCTAGAGAGGGGGTTATGTTTTAATAATATATTAGGTAGACATTCTCAGAGATGTTCAGGTTTTGTTTTTTGGGGAGTGAACGATGAGGCGGAGCGGAGAAGGTTGGAAAGGGAATAAGTGGTGGGGGTGTTCACATCCTTCCAAGAATGTCCCCCAAAGCTACAGAATCTGTGCTGCTTTTTAAATACCCAAATCAGTTACACTGTGAGAGCACACACACACACACACACACACACACACACACACACACACACACACACACACACACACACACACACACACACACACACACACACACACACACACACACACACACACACACACACTTCAGCCTAGAAAGTCTCTCAGACCCCCCTGGTGCCTCTGGCCAAGTCATTCTTTCTCATTGTTTCCAGTTTCTTCTGTGCTGGAGCGACTTTCTGTGAGAACCTGAACGAGCCTCCAGAGAACAGCTTTCTCACGCACACACAAATACTGAAATTAAATATTAACCAGTCGCTTCCAATAGTAAAAATACATTGCTGATAACAGCTATGGGCTACTTGATAAACCTCAACACTTTACAACTGGGTGACTGTGCCTCAGTGATAGTGCGGGTCTTCCTTCAATCAGATCGGGGATCGGGTAGTCCATGTTGATGCATTCCTGGGCAAGACACTTGTGTCCTTGTGTCGTTGGGCTAGACACTTAACCCCAAATTGAACGGGTATGAATGTTTGGTAAGAGTTCTGTATGAATGGTTGGTAAGAGTTCTGATGGGCAGGTGGCACCTTGCATGGTAGCCCCTGCCATTAGTGTGAATGAGTGTAAATTAGTGAATGATGACATGTAGTGTTAAAGCGCTTTGGGTAGTCTGAATACTACAAAACCGCTATACAAGTTAATTTACCATTTACCACATACAATACAACCCTGATCATATTGTCCTCTTTAGGTTATTATTCCAGTTCCTAACAATAAGTTAATATTTCTAGCCAAAAAATAGTAATAATTGTAATTAATAAAGGTAGTACTTTCTTTTCCTGTAGTCAAACTTCCATCATAGCATCATATCATTTCTGTGGATGAGATGTCCTTGGGCCGATGAGTCCTGCAATGTTTCATAAGCCTGAACTCAGAAATGCAAAGCTAAGCTAGAAATCAGGACTGTAGGCGAAGCGGCTCTATATCATTCTGATGGCCCACATTCAGTAGAATATATGATTCAGGTCTCTTCCACACCTGTAGTTTCGGTCCCACTGGTTCTGACTGAAGAAAATATCTGTTGTTGCCTTTTTTTTACCACACAATTATAAACTAACCAAGAGGTGGAAACACAAAAACACATGGACTGACAGCTGATTCATTCATAGGTCAGTTTCAGTCTTCTTATCCTGCATCATCATCATCATCATCATCTACATGGACCCGCCCACATGGGGAAATCAAATTCCAGAGACTGACAGCAGAAAATCATGTAGTATTTTGCTAAAACTCTTATACTGTACGTCATGAATAAAGTGTCCTGTATTGTTAATTAACTAGGGGACAGTAACTATTCTGTGGTTGTGACATTTTTGGCTAAACATATAACTGCAGATTCCTCACACCCACTATACTCTCAGAGTTTTAGCTGCTCCCACCTGGCCGTCAAGCCAGAGCATATTCAAGACGTTTTTTCTTTCTTGATTTATCAATATTGCTTATTTGCTGCTGCCTTGCACTTTGTATATTGTATATTCGTATGTCTTAAATGTTGTGCTGTGTTATGTGTATTGTATATATGTTTGCCAAAGACGAGTTTCCTCTACAGTAAATTCAATGCAATCTAACTTTATTCATTACAAACATGACGGACGAAAACCTGTCAGGTATTATCTCCAATGGTAAATGTTTGCAGCGGGGCTTGACAGTAAGGGTTGCCAGGTTCCCATTGGCAACCTTTTCGAGAAATTGGCATCCAATTCTTGGCAAGGCCAGCAGTGGCAACCGGTTTTTAATATATAACAAATAGGGACAACAAAGAAAAATGTGCACCCCAAAATAAAAACATGGTTAATATTTGTTGCATTAGTGATATTTAAATATCGCTGTTATAAATTGAACTGGAACCAGTCAACGCTGCATGTGATAACGCTGCACATGATAACGCTGCACATGTGCTGGTGCGCTCACTAGCATGCTCACAAGCATCTGTTTTAAAGATGACAGTGAGGCATATTAAGTTGTTTGACGTTAGGAGTGAAAAGTTTGCATAACTTGACAACATCCCAAACAAATGTGCAAACTAATTCAAATGACAGGGAACCACGTGAAATTGAACAAAAAGAAAAAGGAAGCTTTGGACATACAGCAAAACAGCATACATATACAGTACATATGACATGTATACATCCATCCATCCATTTCCTTCCGCTTATCCGGGGCCGGGTCGCGGGGGCAGCAAGCTAAGGAGGGTCCTCCAGACGTCCTTCTCCCCAGCAACACTTTCCAGCTCCTCCTGGGGAACCCCGAGGCGTTCCCAGGCCAGACGAGATATATAATCTCTCCAGCGTGTTCTGGGTCTACCCCGGGGCCTCTTACCAGTTGGACGTGCCTGGAAAACCTCTAAAGGGTGGCGTCCAGGAGGCATCCTGATCAGATGCCCGAGCCATCTCAGCTGGCCCCTTTCGACGCGAAGGAGCAGCGGCTCTACTCCGAGCTCCCTCCAGATGTCTGAGCTCCTCACCCTATCTCTAAGGCTGAGCCCAGCCACCCTACGAAGGAAGCTCATTTCGGCCGCTTGTATTCGCAATCTCATTCTTTCGGTCACTACCCAAAGCTCATGACCATAGGTGAGGGTTGGAACGTAGATGGACTGGTAAATCGAGAGCTTTGCCTTACGGCTCAGCTCCTTCTTCACCAAAACGGTCCGGTACAACGCCTGCATCACTGCTGACGCTGCACCGAACCACCTGTCCATCTCCCGCTCCATTTTACCCTCACTCGTGAATAAGATCCCGAGATACTTGAACTCCCTCGCTTGGGGCAGTGACTCACTCCCAACCCAGAGGGTGCAATCCACCGTTTTCCGGAAGAGAACCATGGCCTCAGACTTGGAGGTACTGACTCTCATCCCGACCGCTTCACACTCGGCTGTGAACCGTCCCAGTGCGTGCTGAAGGTCCCGTTCTGAAGAAGCCAACAGAACCACATCATCTGCAAAAAGCAGGGATGTGATTCTGAGGTCCCCAAACCGGAAACTCTCCTCCACCCGGATGCGCCTTGAAATCCTGTCCATGAAAATCACAAACAGGATTGGTGACAATGGGCAGCCCTGGCGGAGGCCAACACGCACTGGGAACAAGCTCGACTTTGTGCCGAGTATCCGGACACAGCTCTCACTTTGGTCATACAAGGACCGAATGGCTCGTAGTAACGAACCAGGTACCCCATATTCCCGCAGTACCCCCACAGGACTCCCCGAGGGACACGGTCGAAGGCCTTCTCCAAGTCCACAAAACACATGTAGACTGGATGAGCAAACTCCCATGCACCCTCCAACAGACCTGCAAGGGTAAAGAGTTGGTCCGCTGTTCCACGTCCAGGACATGTCACATTTAAATTTTTAAGCTGATATATAACTGTAAGCCCTGGTGTGACAATTCCAGGAGGTTAAGTAGGGAATTCATGGAACAATGTTGAACTGCTATGCTGTGTGTGTGTGTGTGTGTGTGTGTGTGTGTGTGTGTGTGTGTGTGTGTGTGTGTGTGTGTGTGTGTGTGTGTGTGTGTGTGTGTGTGTGTGTGTGCGTGCGCGTGCGTGCGGACCTGTTATTCATTTATTAAAGTCAAGTTATGTGTTTTCATCATTTTTCTGATTTGTTGTTCACAAAAAAAAGAACACATGACCGGTAAGCCTTAAGACTCAGTATGGAACACTGCAGGAATTCCATTCAGTCTTTATCAAAAATCAGATGTAGAATCAGCGATGGGAAAAGGGCTGTGGAGGCCTACCTTAGAACAGTTGTTGTCTTCTGTGGCTGGGAAGCAGAAGAAATGTGGGAAGCTCCTGTTACACCGTCAGCATCCCCCCGTCCATTCAACTGTCTGATGAAGAAAGAAGACACACAAAGAAAGACTCTTCAATGGATTTACTTCAACCTCCCGTTCATCAGAGTGGAACAATACCCATCATCTTTGAGGTGGAACCCACACAGGTCCACGCATCGACACTGGGAGCTGTGCCAGATAAACGGCCATCAGTCAGTGAGCGCAGACACTGGAGGAGCTGCGGATTCGGTGCCTTGCTCGAGGGCGGCTTGACACCAGCAGATTTCCCATGAGCCTTAGCTTTGGTCAATACTCTAACCTTTGCAGAGACATCTGTCAATATTCAATGGTGATTACTTTCCGTCAATATAAGGTTAGATCTTAAGGAAACATGCGGGAGGAAAGGTATCGAGGACACACGCACACACATTTAATAGCAGGTACAAGAAGCAAAGGTGACCTTACCCTCCACCTCCAGCAGCTCAATACTACAGTCTTACTCTCTTTCTCTTTATTGGACATTCGCCAAGGCTAAAGCTTCTTTCCAGTCCACCATCCCCTAATCTTCATCTGTCTGGTTTTCATTCTAAAGGTAAGTTATTTCTTAGCATTAAATGATTGCTATTCGTGCAAACTGTTGAGAACTAACCCATTATCTGTAGCTAAACGAACAAAAAAAATGTAATTTGCGGATGTCCCACGATATAATTTCAGAATTTATCCAAGTAAACATGAAAGAGAGGTTTAAAAGCCAGGACGGAAGGTTGATTGGTCCAGCAACCAGCTCTCTTTGAGCCAGGAGACGGCCGCCTGTTCCCTGTGTGAACGTGAATTTAATGTTTGACAATCTTTTCCTAAACCTAACCAAGTTGTTTTCCTGCCTAAACTTAATTGAGTTGTCTACTGAAAAGACAAAAAAATATTTTGAAAAGACCATATGCATTTCGGGCAGACATTGATACGTGTAGCTGTTTTTTTCATAAGAAAACGCACACAAAATGAGCAGAAACTTTTCGTTAGATACCATATAAACCGTAAGCTTAAGATGCAGCTCTAAATATGGCTGACATGAAATACTTTGATTAATTCTTTCTGTAGTTTTTATGTAAAATATATAAACAGGGTTCAGATACCAGTTATCATCTTAAGTTTACAATCTGAGACCGTCCCCCAAAATCGTCCCCATAGGTCATTTGTACAAGCGGAGAGCTGGGTTGACGGAGGGGTCAAACATACACAGGACTTTCACTCAAGAAACCCCTATTTGTCTCTCATTTGAAACCAAATGTCAATGTTATTTAAGTTATGCAACATACACAAGGTAGTCGTACATAGGTCATGTATCTTAACTACAGATGTTACTTCAGTTACTTAACAAACATACATATTTTATCCTAAACCACAATATTTTCCTCAACCAGACCAAGTCATTTTGTAGATTATTGGTTTGTCATCTTTATAAAAGGGGGTACCTAGAAAAGTTGGGGAAACAGTGTATATAAGTGTAGGAACAAACAGTGGGTAGGAACAAATAACCTGATTTTATGATTTTATGAAGGACTTGTACAATCTAGAAAATCTCTTTTTTGTTCACTTTGGTGGCACCTTTGGCAATAAGCTGTAATTGCAGGCATGATTTCTGAATTTACTTCCCTATTGATTGTTTCTGAGAATGACGCCACAGGCACCCATTTCGTAATCCTGCAAATGCAAGGGTTTTCTTCAGTGGGCCATAGACTTAATGACCATTGTGTTACCTCATTCGAATTGAATGCCTTTATCGTAAACTACATTTTATAACACTATACTGTAATATAGTATACTATATAATACTTGCGATAGTTCTCTTTAATCATGTCTATATATATATATATATAGATAGATATCTATCTATCTATCTATCTATCTATCTATCTATCTATCTATCTATCTATCTATCTATATATATATATATATATATATATATATATATATACATACATCTATCTATATATATATATATATAGATATATATATATATTCCTATACATATATATACTGTATATATACATATATATAGACATGATTGAAGATTGTGTTAAATATCTGAACAGTGTGCAGATTCCACCTTTCTGGTTAAGGCTACAATCATGTATATGTGTGTACATTATTGAACCGAACTATCATGAGTTATATATTACTCATGATAGCTGTTCTTTATGCTGCAACCTTCACTGGCTGCCAAACTAACGGGTGTGATGCCGCTGATGCTTGTTAAGGGAGTGTGTTGGGAGTGTGTTTGTGGTGTTTATTCCATGAAGCATTTGGCAGACTGCTGGAGATGATGCGTTATTGGACTGTTGCTCCGAGCAGCAGAATTGCAGACAAATGTATAATTAAACAGCAGCAATCATGAAAGTTGTCTCCTCTTCCCCTTAAGGAGGATTTTGTCTTTGCGGTCTCCTTCTTTGCCTCCCCCTCCCTCTACTATATCACAGGGTGTCTTCAGCTCCACTCAGAAACTCTTCAGTTATCTAAATGTAAAACCAGAGAGTAACGTGTTCTCAATATCTGTATTAAAACGTGAAGGTGTTTTTTACAAATGTATGGGATTAACTGAAAACCCGGAACCCTACACATTCAATGTCTAATATTGAGCTGAAACAATAAGTCGATTGAGAAGTTGATCAGCAGTAAGTTATTTTGGCATATATTTCGATAATCAAACCGTTTGTGTTATTTATCAAATATAAATGTTAAACATTCTCTAATTTTATTCCAAAAATGTAAAGATTTGCTGCTTTTCTCTTTTTTTATGTGATCTTAATGAATATCTTTGGGTTTTGGACTGAAAACAAGACATTTGAAGATGTCTACCTTGAGTCCTAAAATGGTGCGGCGGATTCCTTGAAACTACATTGTATTTCATCTAATTTTTATAAATTGATTTGAAGATGAAGATGTGTTGACATTGATAACCAACTGGAAGAATATATTGAGATCACTATTGATAGTGTCAAAGTAGGAAAGGGATGCGGTTTATTATTTAACTAGCTCTAAACAGTTATAATGCAAATAAAAAATGCCAACATTGGGTTTTTTCTCAAAGCAAATATTGAAATAAAAACCCAATAATTTATGTCCTAATCATTTAATTGTGTGTGTTAAGCAAATAACTACTATCGATGACAATGACAAGAAAAAAGATAACATTTGGAATTGTTGACAGTTTACACTGACTTTAATTTTTTGGGACAGTATCGGGATGATGGTGAAAAAAGTTAGTCTAGAGCCTCGACCATATGTACAACCCAACAGTTATAAGGAATCGATGAATCAGTATCCATAACACTGAGCTCCTCTCTCCTCTTCTCTCCCTCCATATTTATGTATTAATCTCCTATTTATGCACATTACTGACTATGTTTCTTCCCCGGAGTCCTTGTGCTTTCTCGCCTTGCAGGTTCCCATGAATCTGGGTTATATCTGGACTGTCATCGTGCCTCCTGCTGTGGCCCTGCTGTGGCCCTGCTGACACCCACTGCTACTGCCACTATTATTATTAGTCACATTACTATTATTATTCCCTGTACTATTACGCTTATTGGCTTTGCTTCTACACTGGAGTCTTTGTGCTTTCTCGCCTCGCAGGTTTCCATAAATCTTGGCTGTACCTGGACTGTGGTCGTGCCTCCTGCTGTGGCTACCATTATTATTATTATTCAAATTACTATTGCTATTCCCTGTAACATTACGCATATTGGCTTTGCTTCCACCCTGAAGCCCTTTTTGCTTTCTCGCCTCGCAGGTTTCCACGAATCGTTGTGGTACCTGGACCGTGGTCGTGCCTCCTGCTGTGACCCGGCTGACACCCACTGCTACTTCGATTATTATTATTAGTCACATTACTAATACTATTCCCTATATCATTATTTTAAATATACTATAGTCATTGCTGCTTTTATAAGTAGTCTTAATTTTTTCCTTCGTTACTCTGCTTACTACTGTGATTATATTAATCATTTATGTCATATACATTGAATGTGTTGTTCATTCTGTACACATCTATTGCATTCTGTCCATCCTGGGAGTAGGATCCCTCCTCTGTCACTCTCCCATAGGTTTCTTCCTTTTTTCTCCCTGTTAAAGGATTTTTTTAGGGGAGTTTTTCCTGTGCCGATGTGAGGGAAGGACAGAGGATGTCGCATGTGTACAGATTGTAAAGCCCTCTGAGGCAAATTTGTAATTTGTGATTTCGGGCTATACAAAATAAACTGAATTGAATTGAATTGAATAACAACTCAAATCCCATCACATAACATCCTATGTCAGAGTTATACATGTTTCCTCTGGTGATACTGAAAAGAGTTCTAACTTCTGATTTAGAAAAGGTGACTGGAAGCACAAAAGGGACAAGAGCAGCAACCGTTTTTCCGCTAAAATTAGTTTGAACTTAAAAAAGCATTGTATGTTGATGTTGTCAGCTTTGTTTCTTTGCCTTGGGTGCTCTGTTGGTTATTGTATCCAGTTTGAGGCAGAATGAAAAGTATTTTTTTAAATTGCGTCCTGAAACCTGCAGAACCCTTTCTGCTGTCTTCTCCTCCTCAGACTGGCTTACTCATCCACCATCCACACATTCATCTTTTTCTCTCCACTTCTACCTCCCAACCCGGACCTCTTAATAGCTTTCTCTCTCTCTCTCTTAAGTCCTGATCGCCTCTTTATTTCTGCAGGCTTCTTTCCTCACAGTTGCATGCCATCCTCTCCTCATCCAGAGCACTTCTTCTCACCTCCATGCAGGACAACACTATGATCTAAAACTTTATGTGAGAGGACCGGACAAGACTGTAATGTCCAATATACTGACTAAAAATAAGCATTTTGATGAATAAAAAGTGGCTGAAAAGAGAAAAAAATACATAGATAACAGTTGTTTGCTGCTTTATTATTGCTCAGACTTTTTAATTCAGGAGCAACACAAAAGTCTCATTGTTATGCTTGTGCTAAATTGAGTCTTTTCCCAAATGTATTCTCACCGCATGCAGATTTGTGACCCTTGGCTAGAAAGACACAACAGAAAGACAGAGAGAAAAACTTGTCCAACACTTGTCAGGGTCAGTCCCACTCAGAGGTGGGCTGCAAGGAAAATAGAGAACAGGGTTTGATCCACATTGTAGCCTGATATCAACATTTTATTCAAAATCACAGACATTCTTTCAATCGGAAATTTCAGAATGAATTATCGTCATAAGATATCTCACAGTTATGCAGAGTTTTATTATGTTACTGAGTTTTATTATGTTTCTGAGTTTTTTACACCCTGGCTGTAAATTTGTGTAAAGTGATGGAAACACAGATCATTTATAAATGTGTTGGGATAAAATGGTTAAATAAATTGAAAATAACAATTAAACTTAGACAAAAAGCCTCTGCATGCCTACGGGTTCAAAGAAATGCAGATAAGTCAAATCATGTTTTGTATATTAATAGGCCATTGGTTACTGTTTACAAAGCTTCAGCAGTACTGATTGATAATTGGTTATTATCAATCAGTAACTTGTCAATCAGCAACTTCGGCATTTTCAAGTGTGGACATTAAGTACAGGTAGAAACACTGACTTTAGACATGTTCAGACCACGTTTTGTATGAATAAGTTGGTTTGAGGTATTTAAATGCTTAAATCCAAAGAATAAAAAGAAAACTAGATTTAGAACAATTACTGTAATAAATGGCTGTTGAAACTGCTGTTGAAAATGTTTCAGCCGTTTTGAATGTTGGGTCTCTCTGCTCAATGTAGTGCAAAGGTTTTTGCTACGTGACCACACAGAGATAAACAGACCGAGACACACAAAAGCCAACAGGTGTACAGTACACATACATCTCAGGGAACTCACCATTGTCACCCAATAGTCTGAAAGATGCCCCACAGGACCATCATTTCATGAACAGAGGCACATGGCTAATTATTATGCAAAATTATGTCATGAGACCTTTTACCCAATGGCAAAGGCATGACCCACCCTACTCATTGCTGTCCCTTGGTTGTTGAGGATTGAAATGGTTATCGTTCGCCATAATAAGAAGAAATATTTTTTTTTTCAGTCTATTGGGGTTTCAGGAATAAAGAAAGGGCCATCAGAACAATGGCACAGCAACACATATCATGGGGCATCTTCATGACCATCTTCTTGTTAATCCCTAATGCAGACACAATAAACCACTGTGAGCTCAAACACCTGCCAAGAGCTCTATTGAATTAACCGTCCATCAATCACACTGCGGCCTGAGTCAGCACACGTACGCACAGTCACACGCACTTGCAGCTTTTATTGGCTTCTTGTCAACCAAGCTTTGTCAAACACAAAACAGAGAGTGTTGCAGTGTGTCTCCTGACCCCCAGTGATGTATCATGATTACCACACCATGTATGTATGCGTGGATTATTACTGGCTTATACTAAGATACTTGTGAGTTCAATCAAGTCACCAATAAATACAACAAGACTGTGTCTCTTGTCATGTGCAAATTGAATTTGAAGTTGATGCCATATGGTTTCAATCTAAAAGAGACACAATTGAAGCCTTTCTAACTGGCTGAGAAAATAAACAAGCTGCGTTGTGCGGAGGTTTTTGTGTTAAGTGTGTACTTAGAGAGAGCATTTCTGCTACAAACACAACAAGGCAAACTGTCAAACTGAACGAGCTCAACAATTACCTTGCCAGAGCCTTCACCGGCTGAATTAGCATATTTAAAGGAGAGTTCCACTCGAGGACAAAGATAATGATGGTGGGCTCGAAATAGCTGCGTTGAACATTTGTGCTTGTGAAACACGTTCATGTGTGTGTACGTGCCCGCAGCTATGCATGCCATTACACATCGGTAATAGGCACACTGATACTTAATCTCAGTGTGAGGTTCATAACACAACCGAATAATATGTTAGCTTCACTAAAGACACAAAAGTGTGTGAAGTTGGCTTTTCATACAGCCTGAGGGAAGTCTGACACAGGTTTGAAGCCAGAGGCAACATAACGGGGTCAATCAAGCAATCAAACTTATATTCTTCATCCTGTAAACTGTTGCAATGCTGCCTTCATGCATTCCTTCTAAAGTCCTAAGTGATCTGGAAAGAAAAACCAAGCAATAGTGCATTTAAATGCTTTTGTTTGGAAAATACACAAAAATCTTATATAATCTTAAGAATCTTATTGTTTTGTATAACATCCAGAACTGTTTTTTTTGTACAATCTTGAATAGAGTTTCCACTTGGATGACTGAGAATCTTCATAGACAACAAAATAA
Source organism: Anoplopoma fimbria (assembly GCF_027596085.1). Classification (NCBI taxonomy): domain Eukaryota; kingdom Metazoa; phylum Chordata; class Actinopteri; order Perciformes; family Anoplopomatidae; genus Anoplopoma; species Anoplopoma fimbria. Next base: position 7,935,113 of record NC_072455.1, read on the forward strand.
TACATTTTGGAATTGTTATAAGTAACAACAGTGACTGGTATTGTTTTCAGTTTGTGAGTCTGTGTGGCATAGCAAAATGTGGTGCTGTAGACACTTACTGTAGCAGGAACTACCACAGAGAAGGTTTTGAATACTTTGTCAGGACCTGTCTTATTATCTGTATATTTTGTCATTGTGATAGTTTCACAACCGTGCAAGATTCCCACTTTACAGGTATGTTTTTGAGACCAAAAAAATATGCGAAGATGGGTATGGACCAAGCAAGTAGGGGTGTCAAGTGTTGGGAAGTGGCAAGACACTTAACCCCAAACTGCTCCTGCAATGTACCTGCAGTATATATATGTTTATGAATGTTAATTAGAGTCCTGATGGGCAGGTGGCCCCTTGGTAGTATATGAATGGGTGTGAATGGTGAATGATGATATGTAGTGTAAAAGTGCTTTGAGTGGTCGGAAGACTAGAAAAGCTCGATACAAGTACAGACCATTTACCATTTACCTACAGGTAGTGATAGTTATCTTTTGGATTTTATTACTTCAAGGAGATACTCATAGTAATACTCTGCTCTTCTTCATGACTAAATAATTGCTTTTAAAAAACATATACTGTATAGAATCTAAAATCAAATAAATAACAGGATTAGAATTAATTAATATTTTAAATAGAACTAAATTCTGTTTCTAGAGAAGTAAAAGTTACATTTTTCAACAGCAAAGTCACTATATAAAGTCATTAATAATTAACTGGACACAAATGTAAAATGTTAATAAAATAAACAACATTTCTGGGTGAAGTTTATAAAGAATGAAGAACACAGACACCAGTCATTGTCAGTCATTCCTCCTGTCCTCTGTCCTCTTGTCCTCTGATGTGATTGACTGCCTGCAGGTACCGCTGGTAGGGAGAGGAGGGCTGCTTTGTCTCAGCCAGCAGAGAAGAAAAGAGCAAACTAAGCTAAACATTAAGGCTACATGGAGACAGCATCTGATTTAGCTTGTTTGTTTTTTTGTTTTTTTTATAAATGCTTTTGGCCGATCATACGTGCAGAGTAGATGCACGCTAAAGCGTCAAAAGGCTCTTTCTAGAGCCAGTGCTCAGTTTGTCAGTTCTGGGCTGCTGTAGGAACATGGCAGTGCAACATGGCAGACTGAAGAGGACCTGCTCCCTATGCAGATATAAATGTATTTTTCAAATCTAACGGAAACACAATGATTCTACATTTCAGGTAATTGTACACTGATAAACATGGTTATACATATTATTTTCAATTTCTGCCAATAAATCCCCCTAAATGTTTCACATTGTTCCTTAAAGGTTTGGTTAAGTTTAGACAACAAATTACTTTGTTTAGTTTTAAATAAATTGGATAACTTAAAGAAAGGACAATGTCCCCATTAGGGAACATTTGTCAACAACAAGAACATCTACTTTCTTACAGTTGGGGAACAACATTGCCCAAAATTCAGACACTTTGTGAAGTCCACCTTTGCTCCTGATATAATAATCATTGTTCACACAGTCACTAAAGGTTCAAGTCTCAACAATATTTAAGTTACGTATAACAATAGTTTATGAGTGACAGTGATGTGCTTGCAAAGTACCAATCACAAAATGTTCCTCAGGCATGAACTTTAATTATGTTTTATTGGGAAAATAAGCTTTTTCTGCCCCATTTAAAGCTAGGGTGGGCGAAAACAGCCGTTGAGATTCCGTCGCGTGCTCTCTGGCCTCTCCCTGCCACGCTACCTGCTGTAGCTCCTCCCACCGAACGTCAGTTATGCGCGTTCATGTGAATTCAGTTACATTGATAGGAAGACGAAACACGCAGGGACGCACCAACGTCGTTGCCAAGGTGACCGGACAGTCCCACAGCCAATAAGAACGGAGAATCGGAGCCTCGCTCTGATTGGTCAAAGTGTACATGAGCGGTGGCAATTTTTGGGTGCGGCCCACAGAGGCAGGGGAGAGCAAAGTTATGAGCAGATATTCTCAGAGCACTTCACCTACATATAGCTGACTGGCTATTAGGACAGTTTTGCCAAATATTACAGTAAAGAAATGACCCACCCTAGCTTTAAAGCACCAAATAAGCATATCTACTTAGGTGTTCAAACACAAGCGATTTTAAAATGTTCTTGGTATGTTGACAAACATAATCAAAGCAGCATACAGTTTCTTAGAAAAAATTAATTTGCTATTCCAAATTGAATGTATCTGATCATATATTTTAGGATAGTAAATAATCAAACTATACTAAAGCCAAATCAATCAAACCTAACTTAACCCTCTTCAGTTAGAATGTTAAATTGAGGACCATCAGCACTGCTACAAATAAAGTCTGTTTACCATTTGGTATCAATAGATTAACCTAAAATGCTTTAAGTCATCTCACAGTAACAAAAAATCCTACTTTAGGGTGTACTGAGCTGTTTATCAGGCTGTGCATGTTTTGAACAGGCAGTTTTGGTAATTCTGAAAGCACATGAAAGCAGCACAACACCTTAGTCAGTCTCCTCTTACCTGAAACGTCAGTGTCTAACACCTTCACTGTATGTACGTAAGTCACTTTAGTAGTGCTGCGTATTGTGAGAATTGTGTATGTAGAAATGCAGAGTAAAGACATTTGAAGCAGTGTATCTTCTTGTTCCACATATCTCCCTCCATGACATGATGGTCAGAGAATGACAAGCACCACTGGCTGGAGAGAAGGAAAAAACTGAAGCCCGGAATTGGAAAGTGCGTGTATGTGTGTGGTGATGTCTCCAAGCCCGGATGGTAATTGTCAGGGTTTGGCAGGGCAATCAGTTCCATGCCAGTGAGCGCCACGTCTCGACATGTTCTACAGCACACATACACACACTCTCACACACACACACACACACACACACACACACACACACACACACACACACACACACACATTCCGCCTGACCCCCCGCACCTGTTCACTGGTGTGAGACGGAAGTAAGAACCCTGTTCCCCACTGCCTTGGCTCAGAGGAACAAAGGAACAACCTCCTGCACACACACACACACACACACACACACACACACACACACACACGCACAAACCGCATGTCAAGGCTGAAGATGCCCTATCCTCAAATACCTGGTGTATTTAAGTTCCATCTCAAACCATACCTCAGTTGAACACAAAAATGTAGAATTGTAGTCAGCTCTTACTTTCTATGCATCACACACAGGAATCACATTGATGGCAAAAATTACTTAATGAATTAATAACTCATCTCAATTTGTACTGTTTAGTCAGAGCAATATACTTATCACAAGGAAGTGCTTAAGCTAACTTTTTATGTCTTTTGTGGCCAAACGTATCCTGAAATAAAGACTTACAGACACTAATCAGGCTGAAATTATTATCCTTCTGAAAAGATGCTAGAATCCAAGTCAGTCAAAGGTAACACACTAGGGGACAGTGTTCTTTGTAGTTAAGATACAGAGAGGCTACAACATTATCTATTTGTTGGGACTATCACAAGCCAACCTTTATACAGTTTGACTGGAACTCTGGTGCTGTTCAACCTCTGTTGAAGTTTGTGTGGGCAGTTTGGGCTACAGTTATCATACTCTGGTCCAGACCAAAACAACTGGTCCCAGACCGCTTGTGGGAGGTGGACTGTTTCAGAGTGAACCCTAGTTTGGTTTGATTGAACATAATCCCACCCAATAGTAGGTAAAGGACAGGTTAACGTGAACATACAGAATATGCTACATAAAGTTTCACAAATATAGTGACGTTTATGAAGCCATTTGAGATTAACTGAAGGAGAAGGGATTCATGTGCACAGTCAGTGCCGAGTCAAAGTGAAAAACGTTTACAGAAATATTTCAAAGTCTGCGATTCTCTGCATTAAAGTAGCAGCTCTCGAGACAAAAAATATAAATTTGCACTGCATTTTTGCACTGTGAAACCAAACAAGACTAAATAGAAAACAAACCAAAATCTGTATCAATTTCACTCTGATTTAGACTAGAATGGACTATGGCTTGTAAAGTATCATGTCTCTAAAAATGAAACTAAACATGATTTTACACAGGGTTAGTGTAATAACAATACATCAGAGGTTAAAATAGTAGTTTAATGGTTATGCCACCATTATATTTTGATACTGAGGTATGCATGTATAAATCTATCAGTTGCGAAATGTCAGGGCCTTCAAGGTATTCAGAGAAGGCCCTAGAATCCTCAGATAAAAAAATATCACTTAATTAATTAATTCTATAAATAAAATAAAATAAAATAAAAAATGATGCCGACTTGTTTCTGTTGTTTTCCGTCCATGCTTTGCGCTTTCGAGTGGTTTAATGTCGGAAAAAAAATGCAACCAATCCGATATTTTTCTCTACGTGTCTCTGGGTAGAATATCCTCCATCCAGGGTATTCTATTTTCTTGATAGAATGCCCTGACAATTGAACGTAATGAGAGCGTACGTTTGGATTGACAATTTGATCAACCAATCATATTTGGATTTGTAGCCAATGGGCGTGTTCTCTCAGAATGTCCCCAGCTCCGGGGTATTCTAGAACAGTGGTTCTCAACTGGTGGGTCGTGACCCAAAAGTGGGTCGCAGACCCGTTCTGGATGGGTCGCGGACAGCTGGTCAAAAAAAGTAAATAATATTTAATGCGCATCTGATGTTTGACATGTCTTTTATTTTGGAAAATTATTTATTTTGAAAGGCACGCATCAGACACGTGCAGCCGCTTAGGCGCGGTAGCCATGGTAACTGCCATTTGATTGACGCTCACTTTAAATTTGTGTTGCGATGGCGAAGCGTAAATATGACCCGGCGTATTTAAAATGCAGATTTTCGTTCATTGAGGATAATAAGGGACAGAAACCCCAGTGTGTTATATGTAATGAAGTGCTTGCAAATGAGAGCATGAAACCATCAAAACTGAAGCGCCATTTGGATACTAAACATCCTGCATGTAAAGACAAGCCGGTGGAGTTTTTTCAAAGACACCTCCAGAAGCTGAGGAGTTCACAGAAGTGTCTGACAGCGTCTTGCTCCAAACAAGAGGAAGCTCTCCGTGCCTCTTACCACGTAGCTCACCGTATTGCGAAGGCGAAGAAACCCCACACAATAGCCGAAGAGCTTATTTTACCTGCAGCCATGGATATGGTGAGAGAGGTGCTGGGTCAATCAGCGGCAGACAGGTTGAAAACCATACCGCTGTCCAATGATACTGTAGCTCGACGTATTCAGGACATGTCTTGTAATATTAAAGAACAGACCACAGCCCGCGTCCAAGCAAGCCCCTACTATGCCCTGCAGATGGACGAATCCACCGATATAGCTAGCCATGCTATTTTGTTGGTTTATGTGAGACACGTATGGGATGGTGATGTGCAGGAACAGTTTCTCTGCAGCAGAGATCTCCCTACCACTACAAAGGCAGAGGACATTTTCAACACTGTGGATTTGTATTTGAGCTCAGTGGGCCTGAGCTGGGAATACTGCGTGGGAATCACAACTGATGGCGCTGCTGCCATGACCGGGAAACATTCCGGTGTGGTGAAGCAAATTCTGGAGAGAGCACCTGATGCGACGTGGAACCACTGTTTTTTGCACCGTGAAGCGCTGGCGGCCAAGGATATGGTGCCGGTGCTCGACGAGGCCATGAAAGATGTAATCAAAGTGGTGAACCACATAAAACGTAGTGCAAAAAACAGCCGCTGCTTCTCAAAGCTGTGTAAAGATTTGGGCTCCGAGCACATGCAAGTGTTGTATCACTCAGAAGTCCGCTGGCTATCGCGGGGTAAGGTGTTGTCACGTTTTTATGAACTTAAAACAGAAATCGCCACCTTCCTCTCAGAGAATAACTCCCCATATGCTGAACTGTTTGACAACGAAATCTGGCTGGCACGAGTTGCATATCTTGCTGATGTGTTTGAGCACCTCAACGCATTAAACGTCTCTATGCAAGGAAGAAGACACAATACTTTTGAACAGTCCGACAAAATCGCTGCGTTCAAGAAAAAAATCACACTGTGGGTAAATCATTTATCCAAAGACAGACTGGACATGTTTCCCAATGCTTGCCATGAAGTACAGCAGCTGGACACCGCGGCCACAAGTGACTTAAAAAAACCCTCAGTGCGCATCTTACTAAACTTCAAGCTCGGTTTGACCACTACTTCCCTGAGAAATACAGAGATAATGATGCTTGGATACGCGACCCCTTCCGCATCGACATGGAAAGCATCACGTTGCCGAGCAACGAAGAGCATCAGCTGGTGGAGCTGTCATGTGACCAGACGATGAAAAAGAGATTTGGCGAGGTAGCCCTTTCCCACTTCTGGTGCAGCGATGTGATGAGTGAGTATCCATCCCTCGCGACTCTTGCAGTCAAAACGCTCCTACCATTCAGCACAACCTATCTGTGTGAAAGTGGCTTTTCCACCTTGTTGCAGCTCAAGTCAAAGCAGAGAAACAGACTGGACACTGAGCATGATCTGAGGGTAGCTCTGTCTACTGTCCTCCCAGACTTTGAAACTCTCATTAAGAACAAACCACATGCCCAGCTGTCTCACTGACTTCCCCAAATGACAGGTTAGGTGAACATATCTGTTTTGTAGATCTTTAATTGTTTTTGTTATTTATTTTATTATACTTTTTGTCCATGCAGTGGTAATGGTCCTCCTAAGTTCCTTATTATTTCTGAATAGGCCTACATAGAAGTGAAATATATAATTCTGTGACCATAATTACTTTGTACACTTTTGATTATTTCATTCACTTGTCATGGTACTCCTCAGTTTCTTATTAATGTGGCCTGAATGCAGTGAAATGACCTTGTTTTATTTTGTGGGTCTTTATTTTGTGCAATTTGATATTCACTTTTATCTGCATGCTGTTGCATGGTCCTCCTCAGGTTCTTCTGAATGTTCTTTGAATGCAGAGATAGAAGTCAAATATCTCATTTTGTTGGTCTCCATTTTGTTACTTCATGTTTGATACTTATTTCATTCACTTCTGTACGCAGTTGTCATGGTTCTCTGGTGCTCTGAAATAGACTTTGCTCAATAAAAAAGAGTATACATGTTAAAGACTTGAGTTTTCAAAGCCTTTAAAAAAATACATTTGCTTGGTTTGAAGGACTATAAAAGTGGGTCGCGACTTAATGACCATGGGAAAATTTGGGTCCCAGAGTGAGACCAGTTGAGAACCCCTGTTCTAGAAGACCCGCTCACGAAACCTAGCTTAGTGCTAATTAGCGATTGATAGCCGACTCTGAAAATGGCAACAGGTGGAGATAATATTCACGCAGCCGGTGGAGAGGATATCGTCCGAGGTGGAGATTATATTATTAAATTATTAAAAGTATTATTAAATTCATCCAAAAGGACAGGAGGATGGATTTTGTCTTCAAGTGAACGTCATTGGTGAGTGAAATTTTGACATTTATATTGCTGGTTTTGCAACAGTGTTGCATCTCCTTGAACTGGTTGCATTTTCTTTCCACACACTTGTTGAATGATTGTTGTTCATAAAGTGACTGCCGTCGTGACGTCTGACAGCGCGCGTGTGCATAACTAGAACAACAACATTTTTTGAAGATGGAGCAGTAACATTATGTTTTGCATATAACAGAAAAGTGGCCAGGGACGACCATATTTCTAGTTTTATTTGTGTTATATGTAGGGAGGTATAGAAGTGCCGTTCTGATAGTTACGATTCGCCACTGAAATCTATATCATATGCACAAGGCATTCAAAAATCCTCACATCATGCAGGGCCATTAACCAAAGGAGTCGTTCATCACGAGACATAAACACAGCCTGACACAGATTTGTGAATGAGTCAGGAATCATCAGTCATGTCAGTTTATGTTGACGGCATATCAACTGCTGTTTGTGGCCGACCTGTTGTCAAGGAGTCCGCCGTGGAGAAACCAATGACTCCAAACACAACGGAGTCGAAGTTTGATGGAGCAACACCGTCAAAATGTGTTCAAGAGAGTCACCCACTTGCCAGACTACAGGACGTGTGTGTGTGTGTGTGTGTGTGTGTGTGTGTGTGTGTGTGTGTGTGTGTGTGTGTGTGTGTGTGTGTGTGTGTGTGTGTGTGTGTGTGTGTGTGCGCGTAGGAGGCTTAAGTGTGTGCATGCAAACATGTTTGCATATTGGACCAATACAAATCTATTTTTTTGTAGTGTGTGTGTGTGTGTGTGTGTGTGTGTGTGTGTGTGCGTGCGTTTGTGTGCGTGTGTGTTTGTGTAGGTGGACCACCTACACACAACACACACACGCACACACAAAACACACTACAAAAATAGAGATCTAGCCCCTCAGAGAAACATAATGGACTACACATGGCCAGGATGTGTGTGTGTGTGTGTGTGTGTGTGTGTGTGTGTGTGTGTGTGTGTGTGTGTGTGTGTGTGTGTGTGTGTGTGTGTGTGTGTGTGTGTGTGTGTGTGTCCTGCTATAGCCCCAAGGGATTACAGATCCTAGTGACAGCATCTAAGCATTCAGAAGTGCATAGACTGTACAGTCACACCGAGTCTACACAAACACACTTACATTACCCACATATGCTGTCACAAGTCAGAGGTTTGACTACATCCATCGGCAAGAAAAAACAAATCACAAATTCTGTGTAAAATCTGGTTAAAAAAATCTGGCCGTCAAAATCTTTATGGGTAACCTTTTCTATCTGCTCTTCTTCCTCTTGAGTGTGTGTGTCAGTGTGTTCAACCAGCTCCTCATCAACCAACTAGCTACGTTCTCCTCATCACTTCCAAGCCATCCACATGAAGGAAATGTCAGTCTCCATTATGTCCGCCACTGTTTTTCACTGCTGCCTGCAAACCCTGCGTTGAGTTTCGAGTGGAAACGCGTCGGTGGCTGTGCTGACAGTAAAGTTACCTCCAGTCACGCAGAGGCAAAAAACTGCTTGAGTTAGCAGCTAATGATGTAACCCTGCACTTTCGGAAGAAATTCAGTGACAAATGTATCCATTTAGAGGACTGGTTACATTTTTAGAATTGTTGGTGTGACAGCAGACTTAATTCTCTGCATCATTTCTGGTTCAGCACTTACAATTAAAAGTGCATCTGTGCAATGCTAAGCAGTGTTGGAAATTACTTTATTATTACATAAGTCTGATGGCTATTACTTGAGATGATAATTTTGTATATTCTTTAGATTCAACAATCAAAGAAATGAACGGGTCTCTTTACTTAAAGAGGAGGGTCTCTCCTCAGAGTGCAGCAGTGCGTTTGACAGATCAGGGGTCAGTTATGAATGAGATCATTGACCATCATAGTTTATATGTTTAAACCCCATTTATTGTTGTTGTGGAATGTAATAGCACCAAACAGCCAATCGTGTAATATTGCCTCCATCATTATTTAGATGAGTGTAGGGTTTCTGCTGGCCTGATGTCAATGGTGAGCTCGTTCTCCACTATTGTGGAGCCAGGACAGCAAACCACGGTTATTTTGTTGAGTGGTAGCATGTTCCTCGTAGTTAGGCAGTAGCAAGCCTTCGCGGATGGGTTAGGGTGTGCGGCTTGAAATTCATGCTCAGCACTTCCTGTATCTGTTTCACATTAAAAACTATACCGTGTTTAATTGGAGTGATTCACTTATTAACCTAGCAAGACTCAAATTGTGAAACATTAGCAGAAAAATGTACCTCACCCATTTGCTTGTGCAGTTTTAGTTTTCAAAAGCTTATAAATAAAGAGACTACTATTAACACTCTGTATCTCTCTGTATCCAGAAATTGAATTAGAGGGGGAGAGATACACGGGGCTTCGTAGCACACAGCTCCTGTGTGTGAGTTAACATAGAGAGTAAACATGTAGTTTCTGAGTGCCGTTGGGAAACATGTTGCCAGTTACACTCTCCACTTCTGACGTGTTTTCCAGCTCAGCAGCCTTGTAATTAACACATCCATTAATCAATTAACGTCAAACACACAGTAATGTAAGCCGACTGGTGGCGTTATTAACTCTTCCTCTTTAATACCCCCCCAAGCTTATTCTGTAAGGCCTCACCCTATTTCCACACCCCACTTCCCCTTCCCTCTCCAAATGTGTTGTCCCTCTCCAATGTGTTGTGTTGTGCTAAGCCTCTTTGGTTTGAAAGAGGACAGCCATCCATGGAGGAACAGTAATTAGAGGACAGGAACTGGCAAACGTCTGCTAACCGAAAGAAAAAAAGGTGATAAAAAAAGGGAAATGGGAGAAAGGCAGAAAAAAGAACATAATCCCCTGTGTCTGGTGAAAAAGAGGCACTACCCCCCCCTTTATCAAATCTTTCTATAAATATCCCACTCTATTTTCTGCTTTGGCTGGACACGCAGTTTAAGCGGCAAAGGAAAAGGCGAGCGAACAGAGAGAAGATCGAGGGAGGGGAGAGAGGAGTGAAGAGGAGGGAGATTGTTCCAAGTGAAGGGATGCCAGCCTGTGCATGTCAGCGTTTCCAGGCTGGCAAGAAGGCAGCGCCCGGCCCTCCTCCTCTGGGTGAGCTGATGAGGCAGGGTGCAGAGCGTGGGGGGGGGGGGGGGACAACGAAGGTCTAGTTACACAGAGTCTGCTAGGCTCCGACCTGCAGGGAGTGTCTCAGGCCGATTCAGAACGCCGCCCTGGCACCATGGAGACGACCTGCCTGTCACACACACAAACACACAGACAAGCGTGCACAAACACACACGCACACACAACCTGTCCATCCCAATTCCCGCCCGGTGTACCCGGCCTGTCAGGCGCGGTGTGTCGGAATATTTATCAGCGGGGAAAACAGCTTGTCCTCGTTGCTGCTGTCATGTATGCCAGAGGGGAGGGAGAGAGAGAGAGAGGGCGAGAGAGCATTGGACAGACAGGCAGCACTACGTATCCGTGTGAATGCTTTTTGTTGAGTGGTTGCTGTTGTAAATGGCTGATATTGAAATAAAAGCATAGCCTGTATATAAGAAGTGGACATAGTCATAGTGACGTCACACATTGTTTTGTGGACTGATGTTATGAATCCTCGCGTTTGGCAATTTAGCCTTCACCATCTTGGAATTTTTTGCAACCGATGAATAGACGTTACAATAAAATCTGTATTGATGCAGTAAAAGTGTTTGATTCTCAGCATGTATATAGTCAGATGTGTTGAAGTGAAATATGTCAGTGGCTGTCAGGAATTATGGAGCAATGTGTTTTCATAGCTCCTCAAGTGGTTTAAGGTACAAATATGGAATTTACTATGAAATATATCTGATTTAAGTTCACACAGTAAAGATTATACATAAAAAAAATGCTTGTTTACGAATCTGCACGTAGTCTGAGATGATTTATTACATTTTTTAATCAACCCAACATCAGGAATGGAGACATTTCCCTCACAATTTAGTGGTATTTCAATTTAATTTAAAAGGTACACAGGTGTCATCTGGTGAATTAAATCCAATCAAGCTTATATCCACTTACGAGTTTTGAAAATATAATTTGTTAACATCCTATTTTGAAAAATACTAATTCGAAACAATTTACTTCAAATTATATTGAGTCAGACATAAAAAAAATAAATAATAATTGTGATACTTAAGTGATTTTTTTTTGCCATCCCTTATTGCTTTTAAGCCAGTGGCCACACCAACCAACCTCAAAGAACTACTAACACATGGCATGTGCTCAGATGCATGCAACATTTCAGGTCTGTTGAAGTATCCAAGTGAACATACAGATACAGACAACATGGAGGTCAACACACCTGTACAATCTGCAGCTGTACCTCTGCTCAATCTATCTCTTGTTCAGTGGGGATGACATTTAAATGCGTAATGAAACCCACATTTTTGCATTACTGCCCATGATGCAATATGAATTGTCTCATCTTTGGCTCTTTCCCGCTCATCTCTTCGATTTCAGTTGCCATTCATTCTCTCTCTTGCTCTAAGAAATCATCTAGTTGCTAGAGGCAACAGTTCATGAACAAAACAGAGATCATGGTCAAGAGTGGAAGATAACATTTGGTGCTGTTTGTAGAACTGTAAAACTCGTGTGTATACAAAACAGGCCTCAGCACATCGTCAGGTTTGATATGGAGAAGAAAACTCCATTGGCTGTTCAAATGAAAATAATAGAGAAGCCAAACATTGTACTCCTCAGTATAACACTGTCACAGAGGTTTAGAAAATACATGACAGTGTATATATACTAGAATGTAAAACTGAATGTAAAAGTGCAATTAATAGCCCCGGCTTTTATTTGCTTCACTGAACTCAACTGGCCTGTAATTGGGACAGGCGTCCATATGGGACACTGTTGCTCAGCAAAGATGGGAAATCAAATCATTCATTGAATCCAGTATGAATATTTGAATATAATACATTATTTAATGAGGCTATTGAATAACACAGCACTTGCGTATCATTAATAAATATGATAGCTCTTCATTCTGTTGGCATATTTTTTTTGTCTAACGTGTTCACCATCGCGGTATATCTGAATGAATTTTAGTCTGTTACTGACGGTTTCTGTAAAACTAAACCAAACAATTGGAATTTGGAGAATCCAACCAACTTTACTGATGTGCAGCATGTCCATATTGACTAAAGTAACCTGATCTCTAATTTGGACCTGTGCTAATTTTTTCTAAAATGTGTAGCCACACTCGGCGAGTAAAAGGGACTCTGCTTCTAATTGGGGCTGGGCTTTTAATTGTTTTACGGTACTTTATTTCAGCTTAAAGGTCCAATCACGCAATCTGAGCTCCATGTTGAGCTATTTCTGGAGTATTCAACTGGTTCATCAGTGAAGAGTGAGAGTTTTTAGAAAGTTGTGTGTAAAATTAAAAAGACGCAACTGTTCTTTTCTTTCATTACCGGAAACATTTTTTTTTTTCTTTTTTTTTTCTTTTTGCATAATCTCACCATCTGCTCTGTCAGAAGCTCAGTTTGAATATCTGAGGTTTGTTAAGAGACGTTTTGTTCCTTTGTAATTATACAAGAGAACCAAATAAAATAATAACAGCCACAGGACTCTCCATATATTTCTAAGATGGCTCCTTGTGCATTAAATTGGGAATCATGCTCGACAGGTTAGATCAACAGCAGAGCGGGGATGAAAAAAAAGGTTCTCTCCACTTTGAATTTCTCAGCTCCCAAACTGAGCGACACATAACAATATTTGGCTATTTTGGTTGATCGCCTTTCATGTGAGCTTCCAGTCTCGGCATGGCGCCTCATCTGCCTGCAGCTCGCCGGCTTCAAAAGCCGAGCTGACCTCATTTCCCCGTCCTCCCGCTGAGCCCAGCCCGCTGCAGATGGTCAGGCACGGGGAGCTGATCGTCACGCTCACAACAACACGTCTTTGTTCCATTCACCTCCGCTCTTTGACGGCCAGTTAGGCAGCGCTTGCTTGTGTGTTTGTGGGGCGGGTGGATGCGAATGCAACAGACAGTTGTGTTATTGCTTGAAATTTGGTTTGTTGCCATGACAAACAGTGCTGCTGTAAAAAAAAAAAAAAAGGACCTGATGGTGAAATGAGGTTTGTGATTCGTGGTGTTGGGTGGATCAACTTGGCTCTTGTGTAAAGGTTCACTCGGGCCAAAGGAGGTAAAAATAAAAATACAATACAAAGAAACAAATCGGAACAAATTGAATCTGGAATCAAGTTTTGAGTGCCTTTGATATGACACCATAACATCCAGCCCTGTCACCTTCCTAATCGGTATTTCTGGCCTGTGTACCACATGTCAGTCACACATCAGAGATTGACTGGTTAATTAGACACACACACACACACACACACACACACACACACACACACACACACACACACACACACACACAGCGGTACACAAAGAGAGGATTGCACCAGTCGATCTTGTCATTGGGTGATTGAGGTTTTAATTAAAGTGAGAGACCACAGGGATACACATGTTCCCTTGGTCACATTCCTCACATAAATAACTCCGCTCAAGAGGACGCGGCTGTGTCAGGACACTGGGAGGGTCAGGCCGACGCCATTTCTGCTGTCCCACACACTTTACACATACAGGTTACATTCTGAAACAGTTCGAGCAGTGCATATGGTTCATCTGCATCATCTACAATTTCGAAAATATTGAATCAATCACGCTAAAAATGAGCATTATACAATCTTATTGTGGTGTTTCAAAAAGAGTTTGTCTCTCGTTTAACATACAAAGACAGTAGCATGAGTAAGCCACAATGTCTGACTGCTGTGCTGACCATTTCACAGGGAATTCTCCATTGCAGGGCACAATTTTTCTGAAATTTGTAAGGATGTCCCAAATACAATTTTTTGGGGGCTTTTCATTGGAACAAAAACGGCTACATAAATTTTGCTATAATCACATCAATCAAATTACAGTTAAAAAGAATTTGCTCACGTGTTGGCCTATAAACTGATGTATAGGCTGACATGTGACTGACAGTGGGTAAATGGTAAATGGACTGTACTTGTATAGCGCTTTTCTCGTCTTCTGACCACTCAAAGCGCTTTTACACTACATATCATCATTCACCCATTCACACCCATTCATACACTGATGGCAGGGGCTACCATGCAAGCTGCCACCTGTCCATCAGAATCCCAACTAACACACATATACAGCGCAGGAACAGCCTGTGGGAGTTAAGTGTCTTGCCCATGGACACATCGACTGCCGGAGCAGGTGATGGAACCGCCATTTCTTTGATCGGAGGACGACCCTGCTCTCCATTCAGCCAAAGTCGGGTACTGTAGGGCATGCTAGCATAAAAGACATTGCTTTGTTGAGACTGTCTAGAAATGTGAGATTATGAATCCTTGTTTCTTGGAATATTTGGTATTTTATGGGTAATGCATGGCTTCAATACATATTAAACAAGAAAGTTGCATTCAAATACTGATTTTAATGATGATGACCATTGCAGCCATTGAAGCTTTGACGCATTCAGGTCAGCCATAAAAATATGTTCCGTATGGGAAGCCATGTTTTCACTTTGCACTTTAGCATTCACTTCATCTGCTCATGCTTGTGTTTAATAAGTTTATCAGCTACAGTTTGTGGGTTTGAGTTTTAAGTCCTTGTGTTTTCTACTAATTGTGGCTACTGGCACACAGCATGCATACCTCTGTGGAAGTAGGGTAGGATGAAGCATTAACCTTTCTGTTTACTTAATATTTCATTTGATATATTTCTTCTCTGTGCTATATTTAATTAGCCTGGCTATAATCTTGATTTTTACACTTTGTCTTTTCAATCTAAGATTATTGTTTGCATACAGGATTTACTTCCAAAAACAAAAAAAAGTTTACTTTGCACCGCCCAAAAGATGTTAAAGTCAGCAGCAGAGGTTATGTACTGCAGCAGGCCCCGAGAATTGTTGCTGTAAACCAATAAAGTGCAACCAGGATTGAATACAATCCTCTTGTCACCAGGGCTGATGCAGCAAAGTTTTTGGCCCATCAGGACTCCATTAACCTTTAGCTGGTCTCAACTCTTACCAATCCAAAGAACAACAACACTGGTATCTTGCTCGGGCTGCAGAGATGCAAAGTCACACCTGAGGCTTTAACACACAGATGGTCTCCAGTGGGTCATTGTGATTGGCTTGGGGCACTTTCTGACCAATGAGAGTGGAGTGTTGACCTAGAACATCCTCCAAGTATTGGCCCCGGCGGCCAGTGACAGAGGGTAAACGGCCCTGTTACTGAGCCATCTCCAATCTGGGTGTGTTTGACAGTGCACACAATCATTGCCGGCTATGTTACACTGTCACAAGATGTAACACATGTACATTACATCAGCACGGAACCCAGGCTACAGAAGCTGTGCATCGCTGTGCAAACAAACCTACAAAAACAGGGGCAGATTCAAAAGTGTCAATTCTGAAACCAATACCTAAATGTCATAATTATGTATTTACATAAGCACATCAGTGAAGTAATTCCATTTCTGCCCAGTGATTTGGATGACCAGTCAGAGTGTTTGCTCTGACAGCGCCAAACACAATTCAGCAGTGGCTTGAAATGTCTTATTATTCCACAGTCAACAATCAGCAAGCCAAAGCAGACGATCTGCGACTAATGAACTGCGTGGTGGAGCGGAGCAGAGAGTGGGCGGGGGTCTAGACAGGCCTCGTGGACAAGGTCAATCGCTGTAAAAACCCAATCTGAACATTCTGCACATGCAAACACGCAATGTCTCCGCACGGCCACTTTGGTTATTTAACAGCTCGGGCTGCCAGCTCGTCAGTGCCAGTGAGCGAGTACATACATTGAATCCCCAGCATGCCTTTCCATCCGCAGGCCTGTACAGCTCTCTTCCCCTCTCAGAAGCATCCCTGTAATGTGCATTCAATGACTCCATAAAACAGTTGCATGGAAGAAAAGCCACCTCTCGTTGGTTTTGGTGCTTAAAACTACGGGGATCATTTGATTGCGTGATGGAGGATAGAGGAGCGTTGGATGGCACATCTATTTTAAAACGAGCTCTGTTGTCTATGTTCTGTCTGTCAAGCCTATTTCCTCCCTCTATGTGCTTTGCTAAGTATGTCTAAATTGTTATCACCCTCGCAAGGACAATTTCTTCCAGACATTACAAAGGAAAAAGAGCGGAACGTCATTGTGTAGGTTGGGGGTACTTTTTGACAACTTTCTGTGTTTTACAATGGATTTACAAATGTCTTGACCTTGTTCTCAAAGCACAACTCGAGCATAACAAATGAAGAACATTTTAAAAGATGTAAAGACAGACCGTCTCAAAGGTTGAACGGAAGGGAAAGTGCAGCAAAGGAATAGTATACTAGCAGAATTATGGTGGAATGATGCCTGACCTCTCAATGTCATTCAGAATGAATGATATGCATGTTCTTAGACCTGAATAGAAGAAAAAGAGTAAAGGCAACACATTTCTGGGAAGAGACATGAAGATTATTAAAACTGCAAATACTCCACATCCAAAACACACAGCTCATTCCATCCAACATGTTTTGCAAGAAGTACATATTGAACACAAGTCAATGTGTTACCCATATTCTCCACCACTCCTCCAATGAATCGCCACCTTATCGTGGTGGAGGGGTTTGTGTGCCCCAGTGATCCTGAGAGCTGTGTTGTCGGGGGCAATAGCTCCTGGTAGGGTCTCCCAAGGCAAAGTGGTCTCGGGGGAGGGGTCAGACTAAGAGCAATTCACCAAACCCCAATGAATCGGACGATGCAAGGTTGTGGCACCTCGCCCAGAATAGGGAAACCGGGGCCCCCTCCTGGAGCCAGACCTGGTAGGGGAGCTCGCCAGCGAGCGTCTGGTGGCCGGGCCTTGGCACATGGGGCCCGGCTGGGCCCAGCCCGAAAAAGCTACATCGTGCCGCCACCCTGTGGGCCCACCACCCGCAGGGATAGGCATTGGGGTCGGGTGCAATGTGAGCTGGGCGGCAGGCTGGGGCGGAAACCTGGGCGTGCTGACCCCCGGCATCACAGACTAGCTCTAGGGACGTGGAATGTCACCTCTCTGGCGGGGAAGGAACCGGAGCTGGTGCGGGAGGTGGAACGCTACCAGCTAGATATAGTTGGGCTCACCTCCACGCATAGCACCGGTTCTGGAACCAAACTCCTGGAGAGGGGCTGGACTTTTTCCTTTTCCGGAGTTGCCCAGGGTGAGAGGCGCCGGGCGGGTGTGGGGATACTCACAAGCCCCCGGCTGAGCGCCACTGTTCTGGAGTTCTCCCCGGAGAACGAGAGGGTCGCCTCTTTGCGACTGGGAATCGCAGGGGAAAGTCTCTGACTGTCGTTTGTGCCTATGCACCAAACGGCAGTTCGGAGTACGCGGCCTTCTTGGAGTCCTTGGGTGGTGTTCTGGAAAGGGCGCCGACTGGGGACTCCATAGTTCTTCTGGGAGACTTCAACGCTCACGTGGGTAACGATGGAGAAACCTGGAGGGGTGTGATTGGGAGGAACGGCCTGCCCGATCTGAACCCGAGTGGTGCTTTGTTGTTGGACTTCTGTGCTAGTCATGGACTGTCCATAACAAACACCATGTTTGAGCATAGGGAGGTTCATAAGTGTACTTGGTACCAGAACACCCTAGGCCAAAGGTCTATGATCGACTTTGTAGTTGTGTCATCAGACCTGCGGCCGTATGTCTTGGACACTCGGGTGAAGAGAGGAGCAGAGCTGTCAACTGATCACCACCTGGTGGTGAGTTGGATCAGGTGGCGGGGAGGCTGCCGGACAGACCCGGTAAACCCAAACGTGTAGTGAGGGTGAACTGGGAACGTCTGGCTGAGGATCCTGTCCGCAAGGTCTTCAACTCCCACCTCCGGAATAATTTCTTGTGCATCCCGGGGGAGGCTGGGGACGTGGAATCCGAGTGGGCCATGTTCAAATCCTCCATTGTGGAAGCTGCTGCTAGGAGTTGTGGTCGGAAGGCGATCGGTGCCTGTCGTGGCGGCAATCCAAGAACCCGCTGGTGGACACCAGCGGTGAAGGAGGCCGTCAAGCTGAAGAAGGAGGCCTTTCGGGCTTGGTTGGCCAGGGTCTCCTGAATCAGCAGGCAGGTACCGGTTGGCCAGAAGGGCTGCAGCTGCGGCGGTTGCTGAGGCAAAAACCCGGGTGTGGGAGGAGTTTGGCGAGGCCATGGAGAAGGACTTTCGAATGGCCTCAAGGAAGTTCTGGCAAACCGTGAGACGACTCAGAAAGGGGAAACAGGGCTTTTCTCAGGCTGTGCTCAGCAGGGGGAGAACTGCAGACCCGGACTGGGGATATTGTCGAGCGGTGGAAAGAACACTTTGAGGAACTCCTGAACCCGACCAACACGTCCTCTGTGGAAGAGGCAGAGTCTGAAGACTCAGGGGAAGTCTCGTCCATATGCCTGGCGGAGGTCGTTGAGGTAGTTAAAAAGCTCTTCAGCGACAAAGCGCCAGGAGTGGATGAGATTCGACCAGAGATGCTAAAGGCTCTGGACATTGTTGGGCTGTCTTGGTTGACACGTCTCTTCACTGTCGCGTGGAAGTCGGGTACAGTGCCTGTGGACCTCTGGGGTGGCAGACCGGGGTGGTGGTTCCCATTTTCAAAAGGGGGACCGGAGAGTGTGCTCCAATTATAGGGGTATCACACTGCTCAGCCTCCCCGGGAAAGTTTACTCCAGGGTGCTGGAAAGGAGGCTCCGTCCGATTGTCGAACCTCAGATCCAGGAGAAGCAATGCGGATTCCGTCCTGGACGTGGAACAGCGGACCAACTCTTTACCCTTGCAGGTCTGTTGGAGGGTGCATGGGAGTTTGCTCATCCAGTCTACATGTGTTTTGTGGACTTGGAGAAGGCCTTCGACCGTGTCCCTCGGGGAGTCCTGTGGGGGGTACTGCGGGAATATGGGGTACCTGGTTCGTTACTACGAGCCATTCGGTCCTTGTATGACCAAAGTGAGAGCTGTGTCCGGATACTCGGCACAAAGTCGAGCTTGTTCCCAGTGCGTGTTGGCCTCCGCCAGGGCTGCCCATTGTCACCAATCCTGTTTGTGATTTTCATGGACAGGATTTCAAGGCGCATCCGGGTGGAGGAGAGTTTCCGGTTTGGGGACCTCAGAATCGCATCCCTGCTTTTTGCAGATGATGTGGTTCTGTTGGCTTCTTCAGAACGTGACCTTCAGCACGCACTGGGGCGGTTCACAGCCGAATGTGAAGCGGTCGGGATGAGTCAGTACCTGCAAGTCTGAGGCCATGGTTCTCTTCTGGAAAACGGTGGATTGCACCCTCTGGGTTGAGAGTGAGTCACTGCCCCAAGCGAGGGAGTTCAAGTATCTCGGGATCTTATTCACGAGTGAGGGTAAAATGGAGCGGGAGATGGACAGGCGGTTCGGTGCAGCGTCAACAGTGATGCGGGCGTTGTACCGGACCGTTTTGGTGAAGAAGGAGCTGAGCCGAAAGGCAAAGCTCTCGATTTACCAGTCCATCTACGTTCCAACCCTCACCTATGGTCATGAGCTTTGGGTAGTGACCGAAAGAATGAGATCGCGAATACAAGCGGCCGAAATGAGCTTCCTTCGTAGGGTGGCTGGGCTCAGCCTTAGAGATAGGGTGAGGAGCTCAGACATCTGGAGGGCTCGGAGGAGCCGCTGCTTCGCGTCGAAAGGGGCCAGCTGAGATGGCTCGGGCATCTGATCAGGATGCCTCCTGGGCTAGAGCAGGGGTACTCAAGTAGAAATGATGAGGGGCCACAAATTTTTTTTTCAGTGACTCAAGGGGCCTCGTCCTGTATAACATTTACAACATTTTATAACATAACATTTCCTTTTTATTAAAAACAAAAATATTTCCTAAAATAAAAATATAATTTTAATTTGGGCATATATTAAAAAAAATAACTAAATAAAACCAAACATAACCCTGTTCAAGATCAAAAAAAAAAAAAGCCTTCAGACAGCCCATTTTTGTGCTTTGTTTAACAAACTATTTCACATTTCTCACATGTCCCCTTTAATGGGAGAATTGGCCTCTGCTTTCTTTGGCCAATGCTTCAAACCTGGGCTGATATGGTGTGATTGAGAGATACCGGTCGGTATACGTGTGACTGACTGCTGCTGAGATTTCGAGTTTGGGAGGGCTGGAGCGGTCTGTGGGCTGGAGTGCTATCTGTTTATCGTTGCAACCCCCAGCCTCGTATTGAGATCGCGGCGCGCGGTTTCAAAATAAGAGCGCCCAGCACGATTTCTTTTTTTTTAATAATTAAAAAAACTTTTCAAAACAGCTCGAGGGCCATTAATAGACACCCTTTTGTGGCCCGCGGGCCGCTACTTGAGTATGACTGCTTTAGAGGTTTTCCAGGCACGTCCAACTGGTAAGAGGCCCCGGGGTAGACCCAGAACACGCTGGAGAGATTATATATCTCGTCTGGCCTGGGAACGCCTCGGGGTTCCCCAGGAGGAGCTGGAAAGTGTTGCTGGGGAGAAGGACGTCTGGAGGACCCTCCTTAGCTTGCTGCCCCCGCGACCCGGCCCCGGATAAGCGGAAGGAAATGGATGGATGGATGTTTTGCAAGAAGTACATATTGAACACAAGTCCACAATGTGAGAGTTATAGAATACAAATTCTCATGTGTTACCGACAACTAAGGGACAATTTAGATCTATAGCGGAACCATTTGCTGTGCTCATTCATGCTGCGGTTTGCAGTATGAAATGTGGGTGGAATGGCTGGACAGATACATGACAAGACATGCTGTAAACTCAGAAACCGACAGAATGGACATGGTCCAAAAAAATCACAACTAGAAGCAACCCATCCCAACAATCACAATGTGTAACCCCCTTTGGATGACCCGACTTCTGAGTTTGCACTCTCAGCCTTACAAACAAGTATCACGACCACTGCTAGCATCACGCCAGTGGACTTTGCACCAAGGATGGCTGATTATACAGCATACCAACCATACAATGAGAGAGATAGCAGAGCAGAATCCTGTGCTGTGATAGTGAGTACTCTGATAGGTAGGAGCTACAATAAGGCATTTGATCTGATAGAAGGGGCATACATTTTTCATTAACAATCTTTGATCCATGCTCTTTAACATGCACTTTTAACCAACACTAAGTCAAAACATTAAACATTAATCTAACGTGTCAATTTAAATACTAGTTACACAGTATACAATACGTCAAGTTATATACTAGTAACATAGTAAACTATGCAACAATTTAAATATTATTAACACAGTCAACAGCACAATTTAAATAATACTTAGTAAAAGTTAAATAGTTAAATACTAGTAAAAGTCAGCAATACAACACGTTAACTACTAGTAACAAACAACAATATAACAAGTTATATATTAGTAACACAGACGACAATACAATACATTGAATACTATTAGAAGACGACAATGAAACAAGTTTAATACTAGTAACAGATGATAATACAACAATATAAATACTAGTAACACAGACTATACATTACATTACATTACATTACAGTCATTTAGCAGACGCTTTTATCCAAAGCGACTTACAGGAAGTGTATTCAACATAGGTATTCAAGAGAACTACTAGTCACCAGAAGTCATAAGTGCATCTCCTTTCTTAAACAAGCATCTTAAAGCATAAACCAGAGCAAAAGTATAGTGCAGAAGCAAATTACTACGAAAACAATAATTGCAACAGACTAATACGAATAGGATAAGTGCAATAAACTAATACGAATACAATAAGTGCAGCGAACTGATACGAATACAGTCAGTGCAACAACTAATACGAATGCAATAAGTGCTACGAGGAAGGCTCAGGGTAGTACTTCTTGAAGAGGTGAGTTTTCAGCCTGCGCCGAAAGATGGGCAGCTACTCTGCTGTCCTGATGTCAGTGGGGAGTTCATTCCACCACTGAGGGGCCAGGACAGAAAAAAGCTGTGACCGGGTCGATATATTACAACAAGTTAAATACTAGTAGCAAACGACAATACAACAAGTTAATAACTAGTAACACAGACAACAATACAGCAGGTTGAATACTTGTAACAAACGACACTACAACAATATTAATTCTAGTAACAGTCAACATTGCAACAAGTTAAACAATACCAAACACAGTTGTTGTTTCAGACATGAATATTTTCTTTAAAACTAAAATCATAGTGGGCTGGTAAAAGTTTATAAAAGAGATTTAGTATGGGTTGTAGAACATTAATCAATATTATTCATCATCGCTTGTCTTCTCTCAAGGTGGTGCTCGTCCCCAACATGCACATGCACAGTACTTGTGAAGGAGCTTATATGCAGGACTGTCACAGTGGGCGGAATAGAGGAACTAGTTTACCAATGCACCAGCATGTAAAGAGCCCTAAAAAAAAGCCAAGAATAAAGCTTGCTTTTGTCTGCAATTTCAAAAATGTACATTTTTAGAGTCATAAATAATTAACCATCATTGGCATTAGCTGTTTTTGCTGTCTAAAACATTGCTGGACTCAGGGGGCCACTGAGAGTGAATATTCACAGATTCTGTGCAACTCCCCTGGTTATAGGGCTGCAATTTGCATGTCCTCCTCTTTAAGAACACGCTGTAATGTACCCTTTTTAGTGAACAGTTCAGTACCTGTATACAGAAACTAAGGCTAATGGGACTACTATGGGAAATAAAGAGATAAACTCAGTATGACAAGCTTCAGAGCACAGTGAAAAAGTTGGAGTGTGCTGTCCTGAATTACCTCTCACGTTGTGCTCCACTTTTCAGACAGGGTTCGGCTAACTCTGATTGCACAAAGAACACATTAGACCAGGCACAAATCAAACCTCCCCAGTCCGCTCATTCTTAAAATTATTCTTTCACTGTGATTTTTAGAGCATAACAAAAAGGCAGAAAAAAGGTTTTTGATGCAGTTTAAAATTGAATCAATTTATTCCTTTTTGAAGGGGAAATGGCACCAACTGCACAAATTTAAAGGTAGTAAATATTTTTCCAGGTGGGTTTATGCTGTAGCCTTGTTCTTCTGTAGTTAGTGCAGTTATCCTGAAGAAAAATGCTGACTAAAGACTTTGGTAGCCAGCTAACTCAGAATCAGAATCAGCTTTTTTGGCCATGTATGCGTATGCATACAAGGAATTTGCCTCTGTTTTTTTTGTTGCTCTCAATGTACATACACAGAAATAACAACAAAGAAGAACAAATGTTAGCATTAACATTTAACTACTATGTACACATACATATACATTTAAAACTATATAAACATGAAACACAAAAACAATGACAATGAAATGGAGATGTGTTTACCTCCTATTGTCCATGCTCTGGTCTTTACATGCTGAAACTAAACTTGGGCTCCTTTTGCTCCTGACTGCATTACATTAAACTCAACAAAGCAGCTTTTCTCTTTGCTGGTATTTCATCTCGGCCTTATACTGTATACTGTCAAGCGAAGTATCATGGCGGATCATGAAATAGTCACGAAATGCAATCTATTGGTTTCGTGAACAGGGACACATTTTGTATCAGGTTAAATTAAGAGTTGAAGTGTTGGCCACACAAATTGAATATATTCACATGACACATTCAGAAGTAGAGAGAAATATCACTTCTGGTCGGTAGGAGGGGAGGTGGATGGGTCCAACAAACCCTGGACTTTCAACCACAAAACCCTGTGTTCTACACCACGTATCCCAGGTGCTGTTGCCTCAACGTAACTGTATGTAGTTACAGACAATTCGTGCCCTGATTCACAAAAGCAATATATTGCATTTTATGTCTGTGTCACAAACTGCCGTGAGACTGTGTTGGACTGCCACATTATATGCCAGCTCCTCAGGCTTGCCTTTAGCTCGTCATAACTCACATTACTTTTATGAGCACATGGAAGCCCTCCGCAGAGCAGTTGTGTATAACCTGATCATAGATTTATGTTGCAGTTTACCCTGGGGGTTTGGAAGACTGCTCTTCCACAGCACTTCACTGAGAGTATTATGTGTATGCGTTCGGCAATGTGAGTGTTCTCCTCAGCATCCAGGCCTGAGCATTGCGTGTGTATTCCAGTGGCCGTACGGTGACATGCTGACCGTATCAACATAATTCATCCTCAGATATTATGTCACAAAGGCTGCCTCAGTACTGCTTTTCCCATTCTGCCTCTCCCTCCCTCCCTTCAGCCACATTCTCACGTCCTCAGCCCAATGCACTGCCATTCTTCATCCATCCAGCAGATGCCCTACACTTTCCCATCTTACCAAGTCACCTGACTCTCTTGTTCACCTGCTCACCTCATTCTACTTTCCCCAAATCGGCCCTGCAGGATTTAACCCGCCAGATTGTCAATGTTGCCTCGTTCCCTGCTTTACAGCCAATTCAACCAGTTCCCAAATGCGGACCTTCAGATTTAACTGCCTTGTATTCACCTGCCTGCCATATTATCTGCCTCCATATTCTACAGGCAGAGCAGCAAGCCTCGGTGCGCACAGACATTGAGCATGACGGAGAGAGATACAGCAAAATAAATCACCCAACACTGCGAGCAATCATTCTTCTCATCCCTGCTTTAAGATGAACACAAGCACAGACAACTCTTCAATATGGCGTGAATGAAGAACAACTCGGATGAATGCAACACGGTGCGAAGCAGTCATCTGTTGATGAGGAGAGGAGACACGGAGAGACGAGGCGATGTGGGGAGAGGAGTTCTTGTTCTGCTAGTCTGCCAGAGCTGCAGACACAATTAATGTGGAGGCAGGACCAGGCCTGGGGTTCATTAACCCCTCCAGGCAAGACACTGTCTCTCGGGTTGGTGCCGGCGCCAAAGACCACTGAATGCCAAGTAGCTCCGTCAGCCCAACTGCTAATGGAGCACAGCGCCTGGGGCTTAGCAGGAAGACCAACAATGTCAGGAGACACATACACACAAACTCCTCCTTTTAATGAGAGGAGAGAGGAGGTCAGAGCCCTGACACCTTGCTACCAAGACAACAACCTCCATCTCAAAATCAGCAAAGCTAATGTGCTGATTGTGGACTACAGGAAGGGACAGAGAAGAGAGAAAGATACACCCCCATCTACATTAACAGGACTACAGTGGAGAGATTCAATAACTTCAGGTTCCTCAGGATCCAAATCAGTAAGGACCTGACTAGGGTTCATCACAAAGACAACATCAAAAAGATTGCTAGCATCTCTTCCTCAGCAGGCCGAGGAGGTTCAACGTTGACTTCGGGATACCATCGAGAGTATCCTGCCCGGCCGCAACACCGCCCGGGATGGCAGTTGCACCGCCCTCAACCGTCACCAACAGGATGGAGCTGCCATCCATAGAGGACCCCTACACCCAGCAGTGCAGGAAGAAAGCCAAAAGCATCATGATCTGTCTGCTGCCGTCTGGCAGACACTACCACAGCATCTAGTCCTGCATCACCGAGCTCAGTGACAGCTTCATCCCACAGGCCATAACAGTTCTGAACTCTTGAGCTCTTTGCTCATCACCATTGTCATAATGTGAATAATAATATTCCAGTTAACTCTTAAATGCAAAACTTGGAACAAAAGTGATCTTGGACTATGTTAACCCTTTCTTATTAATTAATTTCATTCAATTAAGCACACAACTCCCTTGTATTCCTCAAACTCTTTGTCTGTAACACTGATGTGGTGCCAAAATGTAAAAAGTGATAAAATAGCGCTGCTTTCAACCACAATCAAACTGGCATTTATTTGCACTGCCGTACATTGTTGCCTATTTGAATCCCTGTAACATTTTCACCTTTGTATAGAAATTGTACTTTAGGTTGTTATATACAGATCAAACCTGAACACACCCAGATGGGAAGCTGTGGTCAGCAAAGACGAAGACATCAACCTCCCCTCCAAAAAGAGTTGCTCTTTCAGGCAAGTGTCAGGGTAATAATTTAAAAGAAAGTGTGTGTGTAAATGGTAAATGGACTGTACTTTTTGTATAGCGCTTTTCTAGTCTTCCGACCACTCAAAGCGCTTTTACATTACTAATCATTCACCCAATCACACCCATTCATACACTGATGACAGGAGCTACCATGCAAGGTGCCACCTGACCATCAGGACCCTAACTAACATTCATACACATACATACACCGCAGGAACAGCCTGCGGGAGCAATAACAACAGCTCCAAGATGTCTCTTTCTAAGCCAAAAAAAAAAAGGAAGGTTGATGGTGAAAATCGCCAATTCAAGTTTTGTTGGGGTTAAGTGTCTTGCCCAAGGACACCCAAGGACACATCGACATGGACTGCCGGAGCCAGGGATCGAACCGCCGATCCTCTGATTGGGGGACGACCCTGCTCCCCACTGAGCCACAGCCGCCCTCACAGCACACACAGCTCTGATTGTGTGCTCCCCACTGAGTGTGTGTGTGTGTGTGTGTGTGTGTGTGTGTGTGTGTGTGTGTGTGTGTGTGTGTGTGTGTGTGTGTGTGTGTGTGTGTGTGTGTGTGTGTGTGTGTGTGTGTGTGTGTGTGTGTGTGTGTGTGTGAACATGGAAGAACTAGCCTTGCCTTTTTAAAAAGGCTCTCATTTGCATCACTGGAGCAACGACTGTAATTAGCAGCAGTGATTAACTGGTTAGTGGAGAGGGGGCACAGACTGGGGCAATATAGAAGTGGGGAGCAAAGGGAGAGCCAATAAAGAAAAGTCAAGTATGAAGGAATGAGAGAAGGGAAGAAAATGGGAGGGAAAGACAAAAAACTAAAGATAGAGAACAGGGAAACTTGGACAGAAAGGGAGCAAAGGTGAGGGAGGGAAAAGCCTGAGAGTAAGCGTGTGTGTGTGTGTATGGAGGTCCATGGCCGGCGTGGTTGCTGACTCGGGGTGCGGTGTGTTGTGAATGTTAAGCGTAGCGGTGTGGGGCGGTGGCGTCCAGGCCTGGTGATTAATGTTGACACAGTGAGGAGAGGCCAGCCTGTTGACATCCATTACTGCTCTCCTCTTAACGAGGCCGGGGCCATGGAGACACCCACCACACCAGGCCAACCACACACACACACACTAACACACACACATACACACACACAAACACAAAGGCACACATTCATACCAGCACTGTATCCCTAGGAATTAAGCTGCAAAGGATTTACATCCAGAGCCAGCATTCAGTACTACAGCTAGATATTGTGTGTGAGAGTTAAAGCACGGGTCTGGAGGTTAAACAGTTCCTTGCCCTGTGTCCTTGACCACAATCTATGATTAATCTGAGGCAAAGGTTTAAGTAGCCTACACTTATAGGAAGATTCCAGATTATTCCAACATGTCAGTTATGATAATAAAAGATTGGTAAACTCGGTGACTACAGGGGCATTCTTTCAAAAATGTAAACTTGATTTTACCCCTTTTGTTTCTAAGAAATGTATTCCTGCATGTTAACCTATATGAGCGTGTGTTAGAGTGTGGTTTGATTAACCAGAGAAACCAACCAATCAGAACAGGGGTCCTCAAAGTTGACCCATGTTGGTCACCTGCCAAACGTAAAGACGCAGATAACCCCCTTAAAAAATCAACATAAAATAATCTGAAATATTCGATTATTTTATGTTTTTTTTTTATCCGAAATATTAGATTAGATTAATATAGATAATCAGAAAGCTAACAAAGAAGGTTATCCACAAAGATTTTGTTTTACTGGATAGAGTTTTCATGTGGTGCCCGCTATCAGTGGAGCAAAAGCAGACTTCTGAGAATACGTTGGTCTAACCAAACCTATTTGGTTAGACCACCATTGCAGAGATTAATCCCAAATCTCAGCAATGAACTTGAAGGGTAGAGAGGAATAATTACTGAAATAGAATTTCCACCTTACGGTTGTATTCCTCTGCTGGTTGTCAGTCAAGGCAGTTTATATCCGCAGCTGTCCAAATTACAATCTCTTCATAATTTTATCCTGTTACAAGTTTGTGTAAATTGTAATAATAAGCAGATGAATTCTTGATGTTATGGCAGAAAAAACGTTTTTTGTTACCAAATTCAAATAACTTCATCGTTGAGTATGTGCCAAATTTGATGAGATATGGCATCAGTCCCATTCATGAAGAGAATGGGATGGATACATGACAGCCTGAAGACATATCGCTCCCCTCCATGGCCGTCGCACAGGCAAAAAAATTGTCAAACAAAGAAAATACTTGCACTGATCATTTAAAATATTCTCAGTGAAAGTAAACTAGGGCAAAATTGTTCCAAATTTATATTCTGTAATTAAGATTGCTCACATTTCACATACATTTCTTCCTTGCAACTGACAAAGAGCTGAGAAGAGTCAAAGACAGCACACAATTTTCACACGTACACGCTCATACACACACATCTTCAACCATTCATCTGTACTGCCATCCATTCTACTGCCATGGACCCAGCATGGGGTCCAATAGATCTTTTGATTGCTCAAAGTATATCTGGCTCTCTCTTTTTCTCTCTCTCTCTCTTGGTTTTCAGCCCCTTTGTGTCACCTCAGACACTGAGAATGTGCTCGAAAATGACTATCTGCTGGATGGCATCACGACAACTGCAGAGTCTCTGAACCTCGGGAGCTCCACACCGCCCTCTCATTATCACAAAACCCTATCTGCTCTGTGAAGGACGCCCAGTGATAAAGGCAGCGGCAGCTCCCAATGCAACTCCCGCCTCCACCTCCCACTCCGACACAATCTGACTCTCATCAGAGGAGCCGAGAGCTTTAAACACGAACCTGCAGCCACTTCAAAGGGCCCCAGACCCCCCCCTTCTTCAGAAACGAGCTAAAGTAGCTATAACACTGAAGCAAATGTGACTAGAAGTCAATTACCTGCTGGAGAACGGTAATGGAGATGATTGAGCCGGTTTGGTCCTGTGGTGGGTTACACTGTTATAGAAAGCAGGTGCTTTGTCTGGTCTGATCAGATTTTGGTGGGAGTGTTTGACTAAGCAAGATACAGAACAATCAGAGCGGTAATGCACAAGAATGTTTCCCCTTTTTTTCAAAGGGAGAAAAGGGAGAGGGTGCCAACCTTTTGCATTTGCAACTATCTGTGCCCACTAGCAGTCTGTTGGCAGCGTCTTTCAGAGGCCTTTGCTTTCATTACAGGAAATTGATGAAGATGCATCACCGAAAAGCCCAACAGGCAACTGGATCAACTTACAGACACCACATGACAATCACAGCCACATATACGGCCCATATCACCAAGGACATATCAAGAGCTCAGTTGAAACTTGCATCATCAAGTGATCTTACGCTTTAAACATCAAGATGTGAGAAAACAAAATGCAAAAAAAAGGATAATAATTTAAAGAAAATAAAAGGCAAGATAGGATGGAGGGGAAGAAGAAAAGGGAGACAAAAGGAGCTACCCAGAGGCCCAGTTGGCCTTTTAAAGATTTCTGATCTCAGTTTGTCCTCTAAGACTTCTTAGGGAGCGCTATGCAATTCTCAAGTTCGCTACAAAGACAAATGGGAAGCCAAACTTTTTGGGTAGCACTCATTAAGTCAGTTGGTTAGGAAACATAGATTTGTTTGAGCAATTTGGGGTTTGGGAGCATGGATGTGTGCGTAGATGGATTCTTGGATATGGGTGTGATTACACAGGCCTGTAAGTGCAAGCCTCTGCTGTTCTGACCACTCCATACCAACACAGTCCTGTCAATAGAAGCCTCGGCATGATTTATCTCCTTTTTCTTTCCCCCCTGGCTCTCTCTGTCTCTAGTCGACCTCTCTTACCTATACATACTCACTCGCTACCATTTACCATTTACCATTGACCACCGGGCTCAGCCAGATTGATAGCAAAACAGTGGGACGTGACCACTCGCTGCTCTTGAATATTTGCCTCCCAGCGCGTCACGATGACCTAAGCACGGCGATCATTTCCTCCGCACCCGCTGGGGTTGACATGAAGTCCGGTGAGTCTGACCGAGCTGTCAGAGCTTGATGCTAAAGACCCACAGGCCCATCATAGACAATGATTACCACATGTGACATAAAGGGAAACTGACATAAAGGCCCCCAAGTGTCAACTCGGTTCCTAGTAACAAAGATACAACCTCTTAACTTGGGTCGGACTGGAGCCAAAAGATTCAGTCTTATCAGGTCCGGGTAAAGTCCAGTTCTACTGCTGCAAACCTCTTGTCTGTGTGTCAATTGATCTACTATTCAGGTGGATCCTACCAATCATCAGTCCGGATCATGTAGTCCATCATGATCTTCTGGACTTATTGTCCCCGATCTATTTGAGACGTGATCTCCCTGTCCTTTGGTCCAGGTTTTGGACCCACAGAGGCCTCTCATCTTCAGCCTTAAGGCCTTCATGGGTCCTTAGGACATGAGGGTGAAGCATGTTTCAAAATATACCCATAATCTGATTTTAAGTGAAGAAAATCTGTCATGATCTTGGGTTTTTGTTAAGTCAGTTTCCTGTTCTATTTTGAAGTTACTCTCCCCATGTGTGTTTTTTGTTTTTACTTCCTGTCTTTGTGTATTTTACAACCTGTTTTCACCACTCCTGTGTTTCATTAGATAATCAGTCCTTTGTGTATTAAGTCTCTGTGCTTCCCTCTCGTTGTGTCACTTCTTCACCTTACCTTGTGTAGTCCAGCCTGTTTCCCATTGCTCAGTGGTCCTGGTCTGTTCTTGGATTTGCCTGTAACCTGCCTACTGGACCTTCTGCCTATTTTTGTTTGGGTAACAATTAATGATTTAAGTAATCCTGCAGCCTCCTCAACTCTCTGGTTTGGGGTCCAATCCCTGTTTGAGTATTCCCTGCTCTGTGACACAAAACATTATGAAAGAGGGTTGGTGTTTTCTGAGGAGTGACACTTTTGTTTTAAGTCTGCTAAAGATTCAGTCAGGATATTCTGAAGGAGTTTCATGGGACCTTCACACTTCAAACCAACTCAGCATATGAAAGTAGCATTAAAACTATAAGTAACTCCAAATAGAGAGTTGCAAGCGTTCAACATCACAGCGGCAGTGCGGTGTGTTTCTCCTGGATGCTTTCTAGGTGTGAAGTAAAGTTAATCAAAGAGAGTGATTCCAAATCTCCTCCTCCAAAACTATCCCAACCCAAGCAGGAATTTTACTCTGTGCCTTGAAATGATTTAGTCCCTAAGCCCTTGCTATCTGTGGTCCGGAGCCGGCGCCTCCCATAGACCAAGACCGGCCGATGTGGGACCCACATCTCTGTCTCCACGTCCTCCTCCTTGTCTGTGGTCTGATAGTATCGATTGGCCAATTGGAGGCAGGGAACTCCGAAGAGACGGGCATAATTACAAGGGGATAAGGCAATCTACTGCAATTAACCACTCCTCCCCTGGCAGCCTTGGCCGCGGACCATCTCTTATCCTACGCAGGAAATAAATTACCTCAGCTCCGCCGCTACTACAGCCACTGAAATATAGGAACAATTAAACAGGAATTAATTCTAATTCATGCAGCCCCTATCACTAAAGGGACATATTTCAACCACGGTATTAAAGAACTATTACACAAAATTAATTGTAAACCACAGTTTCTTTGATCTGTGTAATAAATCACCAGTTCTTTCATAAAGAGCTTGGAAGAGATAAGTCTAACACCGTTGTCAGACATTTTGTAAGGTTGGAGGGTCGTCCTGAAAGGCGCCTTGTACAGAAGGTTTTTCATTAGGATAAATAAATCTTGTCATGGAGTTTAGTGTGTGGCCTACACAGAGAAGGACAGGATTTTTTATTTTGAATGTCATTTGCAGTTTTATGTGGCAGGAACCATTTGAACCAGCATATATAACTTAAAATGGACACAGATAATGAGCCTGAAAGAGCAGTTCTTTGAAACTTCAAATAGCAGAAACATTCCTTGCCACAAGTCTGGAGACTAGGTCAGAATTACAACTGTCAGGAATGAGGACAGGGAGTGTCTCCCACTGATCCATTTAACAGTATGAGAAACAGACTGTGGAATTATTCATTACAGCCGACTGCAGCATCATCATTTCTCACACTTGCCTTGTTTATTTCGGAATTTAAAATTCCAGCCAATTTAACACCAGATTACCGCAATGTCAGGCCTCCACTTTTCTCCCTGTGGACCATTTTCATAATTTTCATTTATCTGAAAAAAAAAGGGGAACTTTCAAGGCGGTTTGTTTCTCTGCTTTAAGCTCATTTGGTTCCTTGTTGCCTTGGAATGGTTAAAAACAACTCAGAACTTTTTTTTGCGGGGAAATTTTAATAAGCATACGGTCACCCTGCAGGTAATTAGCTGGGGGATGAAGAGGAGCTGCCGGCTTGGATTCGGCTCCCATTTGAACTGCTGTTGTTTTGTACAGCTTGAGAAGGCTGTGTTGAAAGTGAGAGCCCCTAGCCAGCCTTTGGGTAGAGAAGCCCTGCACATTGAAAAGCTCAATGTTCTCTGTCATTGCGAAATGAAAAAAAAACCTCATAGCATTTCAAATCCATTTGTTTCATTCCTCTTCTGTCGGGACTGCCCCCCTTTTTTCTCGGCTTCCTTCCCTTGCTCTCTTTTCTTACTGGTTCCACACAGAAATCAGGGCTATTCCCAAATTGCCCCACTCGTTTTTTTTCTCAGTTTTGTCACCAGAGCTGGAGCTCAACACAGTGTGTTTTTCCAAATTGTGATTGGGAGAAAAGTCTCAAACAACACACATATTCCTTAGAGCTGGCTCTGACATTTCACCAGCATCACAAGTGGATTGGACTAAAAGGTCTATTTATTGTTGCCTTGCTGTCTTCTGGAGAGGGACATGCTCATTTGGGCTGCTTCTGGCCAGCAGTCAGACATTAAATCACTCATTATTCAGTATTTGCCTCAATATGTTTTCTTGTCAGAGTAGAGATGCTTTAGTAACAGCAATTATCACAAGGGCTCTCAATTAACCCGGATGTTAATGACATAACATAACAACCACAAATTGAAATACTGTATATCAACAATATAAAGCGTTATCAACATCGGACCTCTGGGTCATTGGAGCCCTTTGGACTCTGCATAGAGCAGCTGTTGTTCAAGTGTCATTGACTTGAACAATGGCTGAAAAGGTGGGTTTGATTTAAATGAATGGCTGCCGAGGTTGTCCATGTACCAGTCAGTTTTAAGTCGATAATCAGTTTAAGCATCATATTCATTCATTCATGCTCAACATATCAGAGATGTACAGTATGTCTGGTATTTACATCATGATTTGTAAGTCATTTAGTTTGCAATAATGCCATTTTTGCTTTTTGCATGTCATTCAATGCCATAATAAGACATGGGAAAAAGCCTTAAATGCGTTTTCATGACTCACAGAATGTTGTTAAGCTGCTGTGCTACTTATTCCCATGAGATCAGATTAGGTATTTAATGAGGCCAGTATTGCCTTCTCTTAAGGGACCAAGACCACAGATCAGTCTCTGCCTTTTTTTAGTATTAGTCCATCATGACAGGTGCCATCCCACTGCGATCGTTGGATCGTTTACTGCTGACAGGGCCAACCCGACACCCTGTGTCTGGCCTGGCGTACACCTCCGGCGCCGACCACCTTCAATACCTGCGTACCTGCAGCTCTGGCCTCGCAAAGGGCCGGGAGGGGATTGTCAGACTTGCAGTAGAAACTGTATTGCTCCTGATGTACCATATAATCACTTAGGGGCATCACTTCACTAAATAAATACTTTTTATACTCTCCTTTATAGGGGTTTCATAATGTGCTGTTGCAAGCCACAGGTGTGTGTCAAAAACAAAACAAGCTTTGTTGTTTCACGTCCAGTGTGTGGATTCCACTACCATTCATGTAATTGTGGTGTGTTGCTACATGCAAACTTTGTTCAAACTGTGCTTCAACACATGTTTGATTTCCACATTCATAAGTCTAAATGGTAGAGTTGTCCCATCTACAGACCCAAACCAAAAATGAATGGATCCCACTAACTATATCATGTGTGTATCAAAGCCTGATATATCTTATTTCTCTGTTCCATTAAGCTCTGTTGTTGACCAATAACTGTAACTTTCACTCTGTGCAACATTGTGGCTCATTGGTGTGGTTTTAATAGACTTGTTTATTAACCCCACCTACACCATCCTGACGGAAATACTCACTATTTGTAAAGCCCCTACCTCTGTTTGAAAGAGGCAGGGGCTTTACAAAAATGATTAGGATTGGGGGGATAAAAGCAGTAGAGTATTGAAATTTCTCTTTTGGACATAAGTAAAGTCCTCTAACTCCAGGGCCACCGCCTGCATGAGCAGCACAAGCTTTGCCGAACATTTCTATCAGCTCAATGACTATGTACGCGTTGCAGATATGGAAAAAAAGGTTTTATTTTAATTTCATTTCATTTCTGCTTCTATTTTTTAAAATAAAAGCCATAGGATCTTTTTGTGGACAGAATCCCTTCAATGGTTAACACAGGGCTTTTATTCTGAAATATTTACAGGACAGTGCTGTGGGAAATGCAGTGACTTGCACTCCTTGATAAATGAATAGACTACTGGCTTTAATGTAGATTGTTGTTATTATATTCAACATTTTTTAAACTTTTTCTATCTAAAATAAATGAATGACATTTACAATTAAATGAAATGACACATTCCAGCCATTATGAATAGCAAACTCTTTGTTGACAGAAGGGCTGGCAGCAACACTGTCTGTGTTGGACACCACTGGCGTGAGAGACGCAGCAAAGCGCCTTCACACAGGAAGTGTGGCACACGCGTAAGGTTTTGTCACAAAACAACTGTAAAAATTGAACTTACATCAATAAATAGGAACAGGCCTTTATTGACTTTCTTGAGTTAAGAAGTGAGGATTACATAAAGTGGGGAAGGAAAAAAATGAAGGTTTGTTTTTGTTATTGCATCAAATAATCGTTGCTAAATGAACACACACACAAACATACACCAACACAGGGTGCAGCCTTGTTACCACATACTGGGAACCGGTGTAGCTATCTAGAGGTTAGAGGCAGGGGACAAGCAGAGGGGAGAAGGCAAGACAGAGAGGAGGAGTGGAGGGTGAAGGGAGGAGGAGGAGGAGAGGGAGCTGTCAGCTGGTTCCACATGGCTGATCGTAAGTCACATTGCGGGAAGGCCAGGCTCAGCTAGGCCCTGACACACACATACACATACACGCACCGCTCCCTGCAAACACACAGGAAAACGCACACATTTCAGCATGAGTCAGGCGGCGGACAGAAATATTTCCAGCCACGGTGGACATGTCACTTATTAATCTCCAGTGGGGACGGTGGAGTGACAGGAGCAGCTACCAAATACAGCATGTGAAAGGACACACACACCGACCCCTGGCCCGCCAAAACTCTCAGGACACACACACAATACACACTCCTCTGGCGCAAGTTGAGTGTTAGCTGCGGCGTAGTGGAGAGCAAGGTAGTTCTCCAATCAGAGGGTCGGTGGTTCGATACCCGGCTTCGGCAGTCGATGTGTCCTTGGGCAAGACACTTAACCCCAAGTTGCTCCTGAAGGCTTGCCATCGGTGTGGACTGGATGATGAATGTTAGTTAGAGTCTGATGGTGGCACCTTGCATGGTAGCCTGTCATCAGTGTGTGAATGGGTGAATGATATGTAATATACTACTGATTGTAAGTCGCTTTGGATAAAAGCGTCTGCTAAATGACTGTAATGTAATGTAATGTAACTCACTGCCATTGTGTACAACTGCAGATCACTTTCTGCCAAATGTTAGCCCAACTGAGTGTGTGTGTGTGTGTGTGTGTGTGTGTTAGTTTGAGTGTGTGATGGATAAAAGTGAAGCAGGGAGAGGCTTAATTCAAGCAGACAGAGTATGATGTGAGAGGGAAAGTTTAGCGAGGGAGGAGGGAGGGATGAGGAAGGGATTGCACCTCTTGTAAGAGGAGCACAAAGAGAGTGGAGGGGGGGATTGAGGAATGGAGGGAGATAAAAGAGCACCCCGCTGAGTGTCATCCCTCCATCTTACAGCACGGAGTGATGGAGGTGGAGGGGGAGGAGGAGGAGGGAGAGATGGGGTTGGAGGAAAGAGAGTGATGGATGACCCAGAGGTCACAGCAGGGCTGGACTCATTTTCTTGACCCAGTGTGAAGGCTCACACGGGGGGGCTGATCAATCCCTGTACCTGCTGAGAAGCAGCTGAGGGGCAGTACACGCACACACACACACACGCACACACACTCGCACAGAGAGGGGGACAAGGGGTTGGAAATTAACTTTTTGGCTCACCAGCTCAACCAAGTTAATGGATTTTACAGTACAAGCCCTCAATTTTCACTCGCCAAACACACTTTTCTTTTTTCTAGAAATGATATCAAAGGATTGCAGAGAATGTTGCTGAAAGCACTTCATCAACTTCATTATTAACTTCGGAGGTCAATAATAGATCACATTTGTACCATTGTTTCGCATGTATTATTCCATTAAACATTTGGAATAATACATTACCCAAATTTGCTCATCACTGCGATTAGTTCTTTCTCTTCTTGTAAGCAGCAAAAACTGAATTCTATTCACCTCCGTCGTACAGTATACGGGCATGGACTGAAATCTGGGCATATAAAAGTGATTTGCATGGCTAGAGAACACAAAAAAGAAGAATAGTTTTTTGTGTTTTGCTATTTCGGGTGATTTAATTTAAGTTGAGTCCACAGCTCGCTGGCTGTAATAGATGTAATAGAACTAGAAACTAGTCAAAATAAAAATAAATAAGCTGCATTATCGAATGAACCCAAAATGTTCATGGCGGCCCTTCATATTGGGCCGTTGACATGCAGAATTTACTTGTAAACACTGTCGTAGCAGGTACACATGCCCAGAACTGTTGTTGCTACTAGTGATGTCACGAGAACCGATACTACCAAGTCAATGCCAGAATTATGAAATGGTTTTTCAACACAGGTACGGTAGTATTGGGGGGGGGGGGAGTAACAGCTTACAAAAAAAACTATTGTTCCCCTGATAGCTCCTGCACGCTAACAGCTAACGCTAAAAGAGATTCCATTGATTTACACTATGCTGGGTTCAGGATCTATTCAGTAAAAAAAATGTATTGAGAAGGTAAATTCCAATGTTATCATGATGTGATTAAATGTAATCTAGTCAAATGTGTCTTTTTGTGTAAACTTGAATAAATACAGTTGCTTAAAGGAGATGTTTTAACAGCAATGTAAAATAGATATTAGAGATGACATTTTGACCTGTTTAACTTTGACCTGTTTAACTAACCTAGGATTGATTGTCTTACTAGTTGCAGTGGATCGTGGAATCGGCTCCAGAATGTGACCTATGAATTTATTCCTCCAGAATCTCCGGCTCCCTCCCGGCTCTATCTCTCCCCTGGTGCTGTGTCCCTGATGAGGTCGACCAATGACAGATCATTATTGACAGCACATTATTCCCACGTGGGAAAATTGCATGTTACAGACGCACACTGGCCCAAAAAGACTGAAATTGTGCTGACAATGGTGTAAACAGTTTGTTAGCATTATTTTCACATTGTGTCACTTGTAGAGGCAATAAAAAGATTTGCTTTTGCATTTTACAAGCTTTCTAGTTTTCTCTTCTTTTACAATTTTTATCTCCATGAAAAAAGACTTTCTTCTAAACAATGATGCAACAAAAAAAAAGTCAGTGTTACCAACACTCTTTGTATTAATATTACATGAGAATCGTGCTCCAGCACAGAAGCCTGAGGTGACCTGGACATGTTTCACATGTGAGCAGCTTTCACCGGAATAAACGGGACACAATCTATGTACATACTGTAGTTCCAGTTCTCTTAATGCATTCTTGTTCGCTAAGTATTTATGCGTAATTCACGAAAAGAACCTTACTCTACAGTAGATACAACATTGGGGAAAACATTTGCTTTCCCACTGCATGCATTTAATGTGCGTGTGAGTTGATCAGAGCAGTGAACGATCATCCACTGTGCTCACAGTGAGAATACAGATGGAATGTTTGAGGCATTCAGCAAGACGTTCCTCATCGCTCACCCGTCTCTGCAGCCACACTCACTGGGCTCAACGGTGCTCATTTGGAGCCATCTACCCTCCTCTTCTCCGCTCTTAAAATCTCTAAATCTCTTATTATCCCCTTCTCCGATTTCACTTCATTCGAATCATCAACATTATCCCTTTTAGCAAATCCATTCCTTTTGTCTTAAAGAAAGAGTTATTACACACAAAAAAGCTGCCAATTGATTTCTAACGGAGGCTTTCTCCCACATGCGGTATCTGTTTGCTAAAACGGGAAGCCGGGCTGGGGAAGTTTACCTGTCGGGGGAAAAAACATTTGATCACTAACTTTAATTGGTAGTAAGCCTGAAGTCCTCTTAGAGATGAAAACATCAACAATAACAACAAGAAAAAAACTTACTTCACTGCTGCCTGTAGCCATAATACTGATTATACATACACACATACTGAACAGCAAAGCAGCTGAGAGCTACATCCCCACATGCTGACAATCACACATACCCACACACACAAACACACTCACATACACACACACGCACACACAAACACACACACACACACACACACACACACACACACACACACACACACACACACACACACACACACACACACACACACACACACACACACACAGACTGTGTAAGGCAAAACAAATGCATAATACATCTATAGATTCAGGGAAGATCTTCTTTCTCACAAAGAGGCTCTTAAACAGGCAGACATGAAAAATAAACATCCCTTGCTCATATAAGCTACAATATAATAATAAAAATAATGATAATAATAAAAGTATCATTATCATTCACTCAAAGAAATTGCTCTATTTTGTGCAGTTTTAGTTAAAACGTTAATTTCTTTGACATGGATTTTAAAATGAAATGGCAATGACAGCTTATGTTCTGTCCCATACTGCTTTAATTATTCCTCCCTCTCAACCACATTTCTCAACTCCTTTCATGTATTTTATTTAACTTTCCCACTTCATCTAGTCAAGTATGCATAAAGATACTGCTCCTCATTCACAAACAAGAAATCTTTGATCACCTTCCTCGTTATCAACATTTAATCATTTAATTAATTTGTTGAACCCTGCGTCACATCATCTGAATGGGTTTCACAGGCCAACAACAGCAGCAGGTCCTGGACTAGCTTCAGCTGAAGTTTTGGTGTGAGTGTGTAGTTGGAGGAGCTCAGCCCCGACAGAGAGAACAGCGCAGATGAACGCCGCAGAGTGATAATAAATGAAACCAAAATATTAAAAAGTATAGATAAAAGAACCGGTAACATTGGAGCTTGTCAATACTCATAAGGCTCTCTCTATAGTCAGTGTTTGGTTTGTCCGTTCTGGGCTGCTGTAGAAACATGGAGGTGCAACCTGGTCAGCCTGATGTGCACTGACCAGACGGCAACCTCTGGGTATGCTACGTAAAGCCAATGCAGAAGTGTCTTAAAACCTGCATTTTCTCACTTTTCTCTTGATTTATTCCCTCAGTAAACATTAGAAACATGAGTTCATGGTCTCAATTTCTAGTTTCAAGTCTTCTTCAATACAGCATAATGTTCATTTAGTAAATTATGGTCCCATTCAGAGTCAAATAGCGCATAAAGCAGGGTATGTTTTGAGGCGGGCTTACTGGGATTGACAATTTGTCATTGGCCATATTGCCAAACTTAAGGCCTCAAAAGGCAGTCCATAAAGCAATGGGTGATGTCACCATGACTACTTCTATGGCACTGACTAAAGGTTAGTGTATTTATTTTCCATATTGGTAGTACCAGATTAATATTAACCTCCCCAACACATAAATAACCTATACACAACAGTGAAAACCCAAGGCAGGGCTCCTGCTTTTCAAAATGCTAATCCACACCCCCATACCCAGGGCTGGACCCCCACCATCCCCTCCCTCCTGTCCTGTCAGCAACAGCCCCTCTTCAGAATGGATAGGCTTCATTTTTTGGTGGCCAAGCATGAATATCACTAGTGGCTATCATGCTGTTTCAACGGCATTGAGGATGCTTTTTAAAGGCTCTTTTTAATTTCACAGTACATTAAGTCTTTTACAATACAGGGCTTTTGGCAAACAGTTTGTGAAATGCCCCCCTCTGTAAACTATCATGAGACAACAATAAAAAAAGCTCCTATAAAATAAAAAAAAACTGAACTTTTTACTATCTATGTATGCAAATGTGTGCGCTTTTTTTTTCTCATTTGATACATCATTGGTTCAATTTCTGACCAGGCAGCAAGTTTGCTTTAGTAATAACAATGTTTGCAAGGAAGACTTTCAACACACACTTCTCATACAGCCATCCATCTATCCATCCCCCCACACTGCCCTCCCTCTCCTCTCTTGTGAAGGGTGAGTGAAGGTTGTAGGGAGAAGCTGGAGTTTGTCCTTCTACATTGTTGAAGACGCCCTATTTACCTCTTAGACTCCTGACCTTCCCCCAGGGCACTAATGCAGCCTCCCATTGACAGAAGCATTGAGGACTCCCATCCACCTTTTCATTCAAACCATCCTCTGCCTTCCTTTGATGGAACAAAGCTTTTTTAAGACTTTTTTAAGAATGTTCTATATATTTCCTTTGGTCTGAGAAAAGTTTTGTGTGTGTGTTTGTGTGCCCAAAGGTGTTGATGCATTGTGGGAGCGCTGAGGCATTGTTTATCAGAGGGCTAAAGGGCCAAAGATAGTATTGACACATCACTTCACAGATAAGCCACTTTAAAGCCACATCGATCTCACACACACACACACACACACACACACACACACACACACACACACACACACACACACACACACACACAGTCACCACACAGTCACCGTTGTTCCTATATCAGCCAAACACAAAAAAAAATATGCACATACTTGTACACACATATACAAACACACACTCAAATGCAAATACACACCAAGGCCCTGGTCCAAGCTGTGGCTCTGGTCTCAGACAGGGTTCAATACAGGTCTCCATGACAACACTGCAGACTCAGCAGGGCCTCTGGGCTCATTCGCACTCCTCTATCACCTTCACAGAAACTTACACACACCTGCACCTGACCACTGCCTATTCAGCAGCTGTGTGTGTGTGTGTGTGTGTGTGTGTGTGTGTGTGTGTGTGTGTGTGTGTGTGTGTGTGTGTGTGTGTGTGTGTGTGTGTGTGTGTGTGTGTGTGTGTCTGTGACTCAGTACTAGACTGGAGACCCCCAGGGACCCGACAGCGTGGAGGCCTACTCATGACCCACCGCCGAGTACGAGACGGGCTTTGACCGATACGGCTTTGAAAAGCTGAGACTGATATTTATGGTACAGCGCTGTTTTATCAAAAATATACGATATAATCATTTTTATGTAAATGTTATGTTGTAGTATGCTGTAGTACTCATAGGAATAATAGGTATAAAGACGTTCAATGCATTTTGCTTTTCGAATGGTCAGAAGTTCTACACACAGAGGAACTGAAGTGAACAAACATTATTTGTCAGCAGTTTTCAATCCAATAAAAATTCAAAGAAAAAAAAGATGGGAATAAAAAGGTAGTGAAGCAT
The DNA here is from genome assembly GCF_027596085.1 of Anoplopoma fimbria. Classification (NCBI taxonomy): domain Eukaryota; kingdom Metazoa; phylum Chordata; class Actinopteri; order Perciformes; family Anoplopomatidae; genus Anoplopoma; species Anoplopoma fimbria. The sequence continues at coordinate 7,977,042 of NC_072455.1, forward strand.
ATTGTGTGTAAGTAAGTAATATCGTGAAGTGGTTTCAGATGCCTGTTGTCGAAAGATGTCATCAGCTGTCAAGGTCTTTAATATGGTATAAAAGGGTGGTTTTCTTTATATTCAAATAATTATTATATATTCATCTCCTTGATCCTGAGAAACTGTCATATTTATGTGAGGAGAAAAAACAATGTGCAATATTATTTGCAAAATATGTTTACTGTTGCCACATATTTAGAGGTGCTATAACCTCTGTAGTGAATGTTTCCTATTGAATCTGTTTAAAAGTGTGTTTGTTATCTCGTCAATATCTAGTTTTCATGTATATAGTGTAATAATGTAATTTAGCTTTGGCAATAATGTAACGATGGAAACGTCTCAGTGGCAAACCTCAGATCTTCTTCCTGTTTTTGTGTGAGGCAGGGACAGAAGACGAGGACAGTCACTGTCTGCCTCTCTGCTGCTGCAAAGCCCTCAGAGGGCCTCTCCCACTGCCACCAATCCAGAGCAGCTTTTCAATGGCGGCCCAGTTTAAAGCCCCTGTCAATAGGAGAACGTGTTGCCTGTTCTATGATGTTGTGCTTGTGAATAATTAAGACAAAACTGCCAGCGAAGTTTATGCACATTGGTTTGTGGCTTTATCAATTATACATCTTGCACGTCATATGAACACAGGAGGAAGGAGATGAAGAGCTCAAAATGTCTATTGGGACAGGAGCATCTAGTGCGTCTTCCAGCAGAATGCTAAGACGAGGCTCAAAAACACTTATTACTAAGCATTAGCTTAACCAAGAGTCGCACTAAGATTCTCGGCAAACAACCAATCTGACCAGTCACTCCAAGCATCTCTTCCAACTATTACAAGCCCTCCTGCATTCTGTCCATCCTGGGAGAAGGATCCCTCCTCTGTCGTTCTCCCATAGGTTTCTTCCTTTTTTCTCCCTGTTAAAGGGGTTTTTTAGGGGAGTTTTTCCTGTGCCGATGTGAGGGAAGGACAGAGGATGTCGCATGTGCACAGATTGTAAAGCCCTCTGAGGCAAATTTGTAATTTGTGATTCTGGGCTATACAAAATAAACTGAATTGAATTGAATTGAATCCTGCTCTGTCTCGGTATATCACCGCACATATCTTTCAGCTCATTGATCAGAGTCGAAGCAGCAGCCGTGTGTGTTTTCGTGGATCATTTACAAAAGGTCTGGTCTGGGTTGGCATCAGGAGGCTCGGTGCCCACGGCTACGTTTGAGCACAAATCAAGTTGCCGCTTTAGTTTCATTAGCGGAGGAGACGCAGAAGAGCTGTGCCACTAACAATTAGCCTGACACATCCTGGGCCAATCTAGTCCATCACATCGGCTTTGTGCTAATTCAATTTAGAGCTGACTTAATCTGAAGCATGCCACTTAATGACACTAATTCATGCTTTTGGGAAAACTCTGACCTGACCCAAGAGTTAACACCTGGAACCCGAGGCCAAAGGCAGGAGGTTAATTCTTCATGATTCATTGTATTTAACTCTGCACCAATATGTCTATCCATCTCTCAGGTGTTATAGTGAATTTATTAAAGCATCATCAGAGTGTGAGTAGTAACTGACAGAGAGAGAAACCCTATTTGGGATTTTATATCTGTTACTTTTAAAATCCTTCCTGAAGTTTTGAGAAATGCCTCTTCACCTAGTCGGACAGAGGACTTTTAACCATGAGACCGGTCATTCGACACGTCTTGTCACTTGACACGTGTTGTTGTGGTTTTGTTGCCTAAACCTTATTTTTGTTAGCCTAACTAAGTTGTTTTGTTGCATAAACCCAACTCGTTTTGTAAATTAATGTAGTCCCTAAAAAACATTTGTTCCGAGAGACACGAAAAAAGAACAAAATTGTGTCCCATTTCCAGAAGAGCGATAGAAATCATCTTGAGACTGTGTTGAGTATATAGTGGGTCAGTGCACAGTTTTATACAATATTTGTCTCTTCAGAAGTACCAATGAATACTGTTTAATATTGTAAATATTCCTTACTGAGTGTTACACTGAAGGAGCTTCATCAAGCTATCTTAGATTGTAAAATAGTAAAAGTAAAGTTTTGCCCTGGACATGGCTGTGTCTGGCGCAAAGGCAAAACAACAACAGAGAAAAATAAGGCCAACATCAGCTTTACAAACAAATCTCACAAAGTCAGAGCTTAGTGAGAGCATCCACACCTGTGTTCTGTCTCTAGAGCAAGAATCAAAGACAGCTAACTTGTGAGTGACACCAAACAAACACACACACACACACACACACACACACACACACACACACACACACACACACACACACACACACACACACACACACACACACACACACACACACACACACACACATACCAGCAGGTCCAGTTCTAATGGGACTCCCCCTAATCCTGCTTTATATTTAAACAGGCTCTGATTAACGAGGGGCAACAGAACAGTGTCAGGGCTACTGTGTGCACACACACACACACACACACACACACACACACACACACACACACACACACACCCCTCTGTCTCTGTCAGTACATCTCCACAGACAGGCAAACAGCAGACAACCTCCACAATCACCGAACACTCCTCTCTTTCCTTCCACACAGCTTTGTGCCTTTTCTCTCTGTATCCGTTTCTCTTTGTCTTCCCCTCAGTCTCTGCCTCCCACACACGTATTTCATCTCACTTTCACTATCACGGCTGGAAACAAAAGCAGCCAAAGAAAGAAATGGTAATCTCTCCTTCCCCTCCTTCCCCCCTTTCTTTATTTCCTGTTGTCCTCTCTGACTCCCCGGCAATGAATTAAACATCAGGACGGCGTCTGCTCCATTGCCACCGCCGCTGACGGGACAGCGGACCCACTTTGTGTGTGCGGAGAGAGAAGGGATTTCATGCAAGAAAAAGAGCAGGAGGAATGGAGATGATGAAGGGAGGAGGAGGGGAGGAGGAGTTCAAACCCCAGCGGATTGGTTTTCCGGGCGCCTCATCAGTTGTCTCATCTTGTTGCAGCGCCTTTTTCTGATGAGCCCACTTTCTTTCTCCCCCCTCGCTAACCCTCTTTCTCCCTCTGTAACTCTCCCTCTCTGAATTTTGCAACTACAAAGCTGTAATTCTGGTGCACACTGGTCACTCTGTCACCAAGAGAAGATAGCAAAACAACTCTTATCGTCATGTTTTTTCTGAAAGTCTCTCCACACTGAGCCCTCCGCTCTACATTACATTACAGTCATTACATTACAGTCATTTAGCAGACGCTTTTATCCAAAGCGACTTACAGTCAGTAGTATATTACATATCATTCACCCATTCACACACTGATGACAGGCTACCATGCAAGGTGCCACCATCAGACTCTAACTAACATTCATGCAACATCCAGTCCACACCGATGGCAAGCCTTCGGGAGCAACTTGGGGTTAAGTATCTTGCCCAAGGACACATCGACTGCCGAAGCCGGGTATCAAACCACCGACCCTCTGATTGGAGAACTACCTTGCTCTCCACTACTCCTCTACACTACGGCTAAAGCATAACACGACTGAAGGCCAATTTATCAGCAAGGTTGCCTTTCTGTATCCGCTTTGACGTCCATCACTTGTCCATCTCACGGAACAGATACATTTTTATTTCAACAAATCTTACGATCCACACTGACTACTGGAAAGACGCAACTCTCTATCTTTATTTGTTATTTACTTCTTTTATTTTCCTCCTTCCTTTAGGATTGTGAACTAACTATACGTATGACTGATCAGTGGAAATAGTGACTCCATAAAATAACAAGTAATGCAGTTTTAGTCCAGTATACTTGTCATAGATTAATTGAAAATGAGGGGCTCTGCTCCTTAAAGACAACCAAATTATAGGATGGATACAAGTTAAAATCCAAGGTTTCTTTTTGAGCCATGATGGCGGCGTAGCTCCATTGATAAAAGGCCTGTCTGTCTGTCAACCAGTCCATCTATCAGTAAGCTGCTCCACAACTTTCGTCCAGACTGAAATATTGAAACTACTGTTGAATGGATTGCCATGACAGTTTGTACATACATTCATGTTGCCCAGAGGATGAACCCTAATGAATAGTTCCACCAGCAGGTCAAAGCTGACTTTGAGATCACCTATTGGTTTGTGGACTGCTGTTTTAAAGCCTTAAGTTTGGCATTTTTGCTGTCGCCATTTTGTTTTTTTTGGAACCAGACTTGACCTGAGAGGGTGGCGCTAAGTACAACCAAAAGCCAAAGAAGTAGAGTCATTTTATCATAGACTTCTATACAATCAGACTTCTTTTTACAACCAGAGGAGTCACCCCCTGCTGGGCAGTAGAGAGAATGCAAGTTGTAAGACACTTTTGTAAACCGGAGGTTGACTCCTGCTAACTTCATTACTGTGATTAAAAAATAATGAAAACTAAACATCACAAGTAAGTACAGCACACTGGCCTTGTTAAATTGCAACTGCATATGTACTAAAGCAAGGAAAGAGTCCATTGGCTCTCCAATAAAGCTGCTTATAGAGATTAAATGACAGCAGCCATTAACCCTGCATCTCCAACATCTCTTCCCCTTTTGCAATTTACTGCCGTCCTAAATGGCACATTGGGATGTTTTAATGTCAAGCTGGGTGATAAGGAGGAAGGTTTGGGGGGGGGGGGGGGGGCAGTCTAAGTATTGTCCCAGTCTTGATTTCTCAAACTTAAGACTTCTATTCTGAAAGGATACCGGAGCATATCACAGTTCAACACAGCTTTTTATGTGTGTGTGTGTGTGTTTGGACGCTGTCCCCTGCCCAATCCTGTTTACCTGTGAGTAGAGGTGAACACAAATTTACAGACTTATGTTTGGTATTTGACTTCTGGTGCATGCCCCCAAGTTTTCTATCAAAGGCAGATAATGCTAGCTGCTGCTGTCCTATCAGCTGTGGCCTGAGGCTGAGTGCTGAGATAATTGAAGTTATTAGCCTGCTGCCTCTTAGCCAGCGCAGAGCTTTAGGTCTGCCAGCTTTAACCTTGCCACACAACACACACACACACACACACACACACACACACACACACACACACACACACACACACACACAAGTCTCCATCCAGCCCTTTCCATCTTCAGTGTTTATCAAGGATCATCTCTACTGCAGGTTGTGAGTATGAAAGCAGGCGGAGGCAGCACGAGTGGAGAAGACTAGAGTGTGTGTTTGTGTGAGAGAGAGAGTCATGTTTCCTCATGCAGTAGAGCTTCATCAGAAACACATCGATGTGCCCTGCTGTCTCACCCGCTAACATTTTCTTCTTCAAGGTAACTTTATGTAAATTTCCATAATAAAGGATTATCTTATCTTATCTTATATTTCAAGCTGAATTGCTTCGTACAAAATTCAGAGTATGCAGCTCTCAACATGGCGACATATGAGCCGGCAGGTTAGCAGCTAAGGGTGCTAACAGCACAAACAGCAACAGAGCAGGTTGTGTTGACCTGAGGGGGAGGTTGGAGGCTACACTTCCACAAAAACGCAATGCGTCAGGACAGCGTTACTAGCGGTTACCGCTGTATGAGCTCATTGCAAAGCGCCGCCCATTACCTAGCCACTGGGACACAACAGAGAGACTGCAAAGGCACTAACATGCACACGGGGCTAGCCCAGCTATGAAAGCAAGGCACAGAGCAGCTCTGATTTCAGCACAAACATTCTCTGCCCAGGCAGACATTACTACATGATATCTTTACATAGACCATAGTTGCTTGCAGCTTTATTCATGCTCTGAATCCCGTATATAGAACCTTTAAGTAGGAACCAATGGGTTTGGGGCTGACAGCAACAGGCAGGGTAGGGGTGTCAGAGAGTATTAAGAGATGGACTAGCACATTGTTGGTGTAAGCCTGTAATGGGATTTGATGAATAAAAAGAAAATACAGCATAATGCCAGGCTTTGTTAAACCAGGCCAGCCTATAAAATGTGATACCATATATCAAAGATACCATTTATGTCAACATTCTGTATACTATGCTAATGCATAGCTTATTTAACAGATCCATACAACATTGGGATGAGATTTCTCTAAGTATCATTTCCATCCGAAACAATTGCCCGTTTGCAACGATAAGCTCCCTATTCAGTCTAAAATGCAAAATGCAGGCCTTGATAAATTCTGTGTTATCAATCTAGTTCTGCCCCTTTCTCACACACTTTCAGAGGATGTGGGGAGACTACAGACACTGGATCAGTCATATTTCTCCCTGAAAATGCCTCTTGTCATGCCATAATCACATCAATATGTTTCACATAAGCACCTATTCTAATGAGGAAACTAATTAGTCTAATTAATGCATTAATTAGCTAAAACTTCTATGTCAACAGCCTGTAGTTGTTTTACATAACACATGCGCAGAATTTATAGGAGTTAGCAGAGAAAATGCACAGACCACCTCTATCCAGTTTACGTAACAGAACCTACATCTGCTGGCCTTCCTCTGCACTCTCACTCTAGATTTCTGTTTCTTTTTCCTGATGACACCAAAGGGAGGTGAGCCGTGTGAGGAAAACACAGCTTTGGCACTAAGCCGTCTTTATCTGTTCAAAACCACTGAGCTGTTCCTCGTGAAATCTTTACATGTTAAGCCGATAAGTGCGGCAAAACAATAAACAACATCATCGCAGCGTTAGCTGGGGATCCCTCCTTTCATCTGACTGGAGATTAGGTTCATTTGCTCGACTCGCGGCGCCTCAGTTACCAAGATTAAAACCACGCCACGGCTTTTGTCATCCCCCGACAAACGCGACGCCAGGCATTACCTTGGAAAAGATTAAGCCGTGATTAGGCAGATCGGATGCAATAACACTGCAGTCATGTCAGCTCGAGACAACCAACTGGCTGGTAGTCTAAACGCCAGATAGGCACAGGTTTACTGTAACAATGGCTGTGATGTACTGCCAAGGAAACGTTAACCTCTTGAGTAACAGATACTTTGTTATGAGTCCATTCTGGATGAATTCCCACAAACCACAGACAAAAGTTCCATCAGCACCGAGATCCTACGGGGGAAAGGAGTAGAAATGAGAGATCTTCAATGTTACTTTAACAAGGTGTGTAGAGAAATCAGTGGGGAGAAAAATTAAATGAGACATACTACATTTGCACAATAACCAAACACTGTACTGGAATTTGGCTTTTCTTCCTACAGTTGTTCACAAGGCTGCTTTGCTGCTACTTTGTTTCTTCATTTCATGGTGGAACTAACAGGTATCAAAGACACTTTGTCACGTGGAATACCAAAGTGCCAAATCTCTGCTGTGTATGGATTATTAATGTTGTTGTGTGTTCCCTGAAGCTTTAGGCAGAATGGCGCAGACCTGTAGCTCCGTCATACGCTCTAAATGGATTTCACAGTTCCCAATGGAGATATGAGGGAAGCCTAGGTAGGAGCCATGGGGGAGCACATCCAGAAAATCACAGCTTTGAAACCAAATAGCAAACACAGGTACACTCTGAGCGCCAGAGACAAGACTTGAATACAAGTTGGCGAATGTTCAGCTTGTCGTCTAGCTTGGAGCAAATATGTTCTCACACATGTAAGGATGAAGAGTTTATTTCTCTGAGGCGCCAAAGAAACGGCCTCAAGAGCTCCTCTAAACTCCAAAACTTTCCACTGTCCTCAAAAATGCATTTGCTTACTTATAACAACACGATTTATTTCTGATGACGTCGCCACTTCAGAAATGTGTGAACGACTGTGCTGACATATGAAATGAAAGGCCGTGTTAAAGCTATCAAGCATAATCATTATAAGGGTATCACGCTTCGCTGTCAGCTCTTCACTTTAGCACTCAAACACTTGTGATATCCTCAATGACAGGAGGTAGAAATCGCTAAAACATGATGACCTCGATTCGTTGTTAATTCCGTCCGCCTGCCTGGCTGTGATTGGCTCCTCTCTCCGTCTGTCCACGTGACCTGCGGTGACCCCTGTTCGGCTCTAATTTCGTGTCTCGCTCTCTCCCCACCCAGGAAATTAAAGCTAACACTCGTGCTGCGGTCACATGTAATGGAGGACATTAGAACAGCTGCAATTACCATGAACCATCGCTGTATAATAAGAATTGAATTAGATTACTCACTCACTTCACAAGTGCCATCGACGGTGACAGAGAGAGACAGAGAGAGACAGAGAGAGAGAGATGACCACTCTCTGTTTGGCTGCTTCATTATTGAGAGCCAGCAAACTGGAACAAGGAGAAAATCAAGCAGTGTGATGGACTCGGTTAAACTACACCGAATCCATACTGTCCACAATTTCATTTCTAAAAGTCCAACAAGCCCATTAAAATGGAGAGAAGGGAGACACTAACACACAGTTGTGTACATGCACACACATTTCAATTAGCAAACATAGTCCCCGCCCTAATTAAAAACAGCCAGTGTGTGCGTGTGTGTACTTTTTTAGCAACCAATTAAGTAGCATCAGTGTTGCTGCTTAGATGAGCCACCATCAGGCCTTCCTGGGACAAGTGAGGAGGGAGAGGTCGGGTCGGTTAGTGAGGGAGAGCCATCGCTGGGTGGTGCAGAGGGGTGAGGCGGGATGGGAGGGCTGATATTGGAGGTCAAAGAGACATTCAAGGGCGGATAGAGGAGAGCCAGGGGGCGGAGCTAAGGTCAAGGGCTCCCCCATGAGAACTGCCCGTATTATGCATGCTGCTGCATATTTTATGCATATGTGTCGGTTTGCAGAATAATGTTTTGAGAGTATCAAATCCGTATCTCATTCATCATGTATGTTTGCAGGGTTTCCAGGAAAGTCCACACACATTTCCATGGAGCTCATACATCTCTGTAGGATGACTGGGTTTTCACCATCAGTCAGCCAGTGTCAGGACATATGCCGGTTTAGAAACGGTCCCCAACCCCACCTCGACACTAAGGATCATTTAACATCTAAAAAGATGTGGCACCATATTTTTCATGGACTAGATAGCACAATGCTGGCCTTAATTACATAATGTTTGCCATCATTTCTCTCAGAAACATAGCTGGTAGATTTATTTGTGCTTAATTGGAGGTATTCACAAATACGTGTTGCATCTACAAACAAACCAAGCAAATTGAACCCATGTAAAACTGTTTTTCCAAACCACACGCAACCTGAATAAAAATGTATATATGAAGTGCAAAAATGTAACTTCAATGATCATTTTTGCCTCGTAAATTCGCCTTAGCTTTTGGAGTTTTGAGACTATTTTCACATTCTCGACCTCGAAACAGATCCACTGATGCATGTTGTGTTTAAGTACTAGTGGAAAACTGGGACATCACATGTATTTAGGTTCTGATGTTTGAGGGCGACTGTGGCTCAGAAGATAGAGCGGGTCATCCTTTGATCAGAATTTTCAAATTTATGATTCGATCATCCTTACATAGTTGCCCCTGCCATCAGTGTATGAATGGGTGTGAATAGGTGAATATCATGTCGTGTTAAAGTGCTTTGCTTGGTTGAAAGACCACAAAGGAGCTATCCAAGTACAAGTCCATTTACCATTTATACAGTTTTTCATGTGTTCTTGGTATTTGTGTGTAGATTGGAGTACATAGCTGTGAATGTCAAAAATGTCATGTTCTACATATTTGTAAATTTTATTTTTCATTTGTAGATTGTGTAAAATACATGAAGTGACCACTATTGTTTGACTTGTTATGAGAAAGAACACAGATGCAATTTAGGCTTTTATCAATAGGGATATTATCAAACTCCAAAAGTTGTCAGGGCCCTCTCTCCAGCTGCCTATGCTTCTGTTAGTTGTCTTTTTGGTTTGCGACGCCACAGTTTGGGCCAAAGTTACAGCAGGGAGACGTGGAGTGTAGAAACCCTCATGTGACTTTTCCAGTGCTCCATTTGATCTGACACACTTATCAACATAAAAATGACTGTATCGTACTAAATTTGAATGATGAATCTAACACTCCGTGAAACATAACTACACTTCCATGAGTTTTCCTCCCACCCCAGCAGCAGCACATAATGGGCTCTCTAAGTGGGAATAAAGCCTCTGTGTGTGTGTGTGTGTGTGTGTGTGTGTGTGTGTGTGTGTGTGTGTGTGTGTGTGTGTGTGTGTGTGTGTGTGTGTGTGTGTGTGTGTGTGTGTGTGTGTGTGTGTGTGTGATAGCACTCCTCTCTCCTCTCCAAGCTCCCCTCATGAGTCATTTGCCCTCTCCGGCACATTAGAATAACTGATGCACCCAACAAAGTTGTCAACCAATATTAATTGCTTAATTAAAAGGAATGTATTGTCTCTTTGAGTTTGCAGGCAGCTCAGTCTCTCCTCAGAGTGTTTAAACTAGATGGGAGATCAAGGTGTGTGGACGTGGGTGAGATGGAAGGGCTGAGCGGAAGGAAGTGAAAGGATGGGACGGATAAGAGTTCCTATTCTCATTGGTTTGTAAACGTATACCTTATAAGTCTGATGTATGGATGTACAACATGTCGACTGCTGCAGTTGTTTCTGTATGGTACACGGACCAAGGGCACACATTTAAGGGATAATCAGTGGTGTTATGTGCTTTTATTTTGAGCTTCATCTTTGCCTCAAAGTAACTGTTGCTGGTGTGTGCACTGCACTTTACTTCATCATTCAAAGCGAATGTGGAGCAGCTGCTAAACGGGGCTACTTCTGCTGTTTGGACGTTGTTTGGCTTCAAAAACGCTTCTTCAATAACCGCTGCTTTGACAGAACATTTTGTAGATGTTGCTGCAGATACAAACAGTATGATTCAGACATAAAAGTCATCAGAGCTACCATCTGACTGAAGGACACTTTTGTGACGGGTGATTCCAAACTTTTGAACGGCATTATATATTTCTACGGAAACGTATGTGTCTTTTAAGCAGTTCTCGAGGGTCTGAGGAACCCCACCACCCTCCCTCCAACCACTCACATTCAAATAGACACACACAATGTATACACACCATCCCTGAGTGCAGATTAGAGGATTAACAGTCCGTCTTTTTAGCACAGACATTTTGCTTTCAGGCACCTTTCACTTCCTAATCCGCTCACCCAATCCAACACGATTGCAAGCATACATGTAAGCAAACATGTATATAGGCCACTTTTATTCCTGGTACACAAATCTGATCTAACAGTCCAATCCCTCATGAAGCCTATCATGTTCACTTATGCCGTGTTCACACCAAATGTCCCGGGACATAACATCATAACATCATCCGGTGGCGCTCGGTGGATTTCGTCAAGCCGTATTCACTGAATCCAGCAAGCCACACGTCGGTTGGTTTACTACAGCTGTATGAACCGAAAACAATTTTACTGTGATTTAATTGCAATAAATGTACAAAAAGGGACACCGAAATAACAACATAATGATGGTTGTTTGTAAAAAGTCAGAATTCATGTTTTGTTAGTTCTCTCTGCAAGACGACAAGGAGCTTGGACCGGTTGGTGCTAGACTTTGCTTACATGACAGAATGATAGTAGGAGAATCTCAATCCTGATTGGTTTTCCCAACACAGCATCACGCGAATTTTTCGCCGGAGTTGAAATATTTCAACTTGCGCGAATGAAGCAAATGAGACGAATGAGACGAATTTCGCCTCATTCGCGCCGCCAGCCTCGAGTTCGCGTCTACATTACATTACATTACAGTCATTTAGCAGACGCTTTTATCCAAAGCGACTTACAGTCAGTAGTATATTACATATCATTCACCCATTCACACACTGATGACAGGCTACCATGCAAGGTGCCACCATCAGACTCTAACTAACATTCATGCAACATCCAGTCCACACCGATGGCAAGCCTTCGGGAGCAACTTGGGGTTAAGTGTCTTGCCCAAGGACACATCGACTGCCGAAGCCGGGTATCGAACCACCGACCCTCTGATTGGAGAACTACCTTGCTCTCCACTACGCCACAGCCGTCTACTCGCGTATATTTGCGTCTGTGCATTGACTTTACATGTAAACTAAACGTGCAAAAAATTCGCTTCGCTTTTGGTGTGAACACAGCATTAGAGCTGAGACTGTGTTGATTTCACCCTGTGGTGGTGTTCAGAGGTGGCTAACATTTTGTCCAGGAACATCTTTAAATATAATGGAGAACACCTCAACAGATTACATCTCAATAGTGCCACAAATTACGGATTCCAGATTTACCAGAGATGACGCAACACCTTTCACCAACAATGTCCTGGCAAATAAACTGCTCAAACACTGAACATTGTGTTCCATATATTTTAGGGGGGGAAATAATACATATATCATACTTTATTTTAATATCAGATGAACACGTGCCATAGATTTCATTTCCATATGCTAATGATGGATTAGGAGAATTAACAATGCTGCCATGATGGATCTGCTGTGCTTCAGCTACTGATGGTGCAGCAGATATGGCTGTGAATCTAAGATAGCACTACATGGATCACTGTGAGGAGGATAATAATTCAGAACCTCATCAAAACAGAGATTGATGGTGATTTGTCAGTGAGAGGCTCCTCCTGAATAAAGTATTGTGTTAACGGCTGACTAGCAGGGCTGGAGGAGAACCAAAATTAAGGAGACAAGTTATTCTAAACCACTGAGCCAGGGATCACTGGTGGGCCTCAGAGCGCCATCTAGTGGGCCGCAGCTATATCTAAATGTGCTCAAGAATTTACATAAATTAAATAATGCCATATTATAATGCATAATGTCAATGACAGTGTTACCTAACTAACAGTTTTAGAAATGGAAAATTGATGTGGCAGACAATCCTGCGCCATTAAAAGCTCTAAAATGTTTGGTGAGGAAATATGACCATGAATACATTAAATATGGATTCATAATGGCAGGCGATGATGGGTGAGGGTAAGCAGAATTTATTTTGGTTGTTGGAGCGGGCAGTGGCACAACACTGAGCAAGCGTTGCATATAGACCTCCACTCATTGTTTTTAGCCCTAGCACACTAAATCAAGTGGCCCATCCTCAGTTAAAAAGAAGCCATACATTCACCATGTTGAGATGAAAAGTCATGTAACAAAGCCGAGTGTAACAAACAACACCTGGACAGAGCAGTTAGTGAGTGTCACCACTACAGACAGGTGATGGGCCATCACATTCTAGTAACTTTTAGCTCAATTAGAATATTGGTAAAACTGTTGGGGGAGAATGTTTCCTTTTGCCGTATTTTAAATAGACAGCATAGAATGACTGTTTTGATTCACCCCAAACAATATTTTTTGTCAGAAAAAAATGCTGAATGCAGGTCAAATGAGTCCATCCTACCGACAAAAAAACACGGACTCACCCACACACACACAAGAATCCAAGTATAATTTGGAGGGGATTCTGCATTTAACCAGGAGCCAAGTCATTTAATAACTGAAGTAATGTGTCTGTTGTGCGTGCACTTTTTTTTATGAATGACCTGGAGGGCAATTATTGTGTTTTTGGGAAGTCCAGCAAAAAGACTATTACAGTAACCCAACAACAACAACAACTACAGGCAGCTAGGGGTGTGGCTTAGGTAAGTGCGAGAGGCAACTGTTGTTTCTAAACAGCAATGGCAGCTCCTGTAGAGGTTAGTGAAGATACTGCAATAACATAATTTCTTTCAGAACTGGAGAGAATTTCTATATTGTTAGAAGAGCAGAGAATGACATTGAAGGCTTTTATTGATGAAAAAGACATTTTCGCTCTTCTTCCGAGTGTCATCAGTGAGTTTGACTCACAGATGGTTCATCCAATCACCTGCCACTTTTCAAAACTGTTTCCAGAGACGTCTTCTCAGATTGTTCTGTGTAACAAATCTGGGGGGTCAGGTTATGTTTCCCACCCTGCCACATCCCACTTTACCTCCTGGTTATGGTGTACTATAGAATATCATTGGAGATGTCAATCAAATATTGAATTCAGAGTTTAGCATCAAAATTATAACCAGAAATTATTCAAATATAATGTTAAATTCATGCATTGGCCAACATTGGAGAGCAGCTCATAGTGCATGGTAACAGATTTGTTTTCAGCGAAGGACTCCATATTCAGCCAGACTTAAAAAAATTGATGCAAAAGCACATAAAAAGTTTCTCAGCAGCAAAAACACAACTTAATGTGATTTGTTATTTGCATTTTTGCTGACTCCAGACATGTGTGTGATTTCCACTCCATCTAACATTCATAGTCGTCATAAAACTGTAGCTCTCTCCCATAACGGCTTTTTCACACTTCAATCCAAATCTGCCCGTAAACACTTTGATTGATAAAAAATAAAAAAATAAAAATAAAAAAAAACCACGGAGAGGGTGTAGCTGCAGAGAGTGGGTAATTTAGCTGTCAATGATTTGATTGAACTGGAATGCCGTCCTGTTTAAGTGCGCTCTCTGTTTACTCAAATGCCTGTCAAAGCTAATGTGGTTTCAAGAGTCATTCATGCCGTCTCTACCACGTACAACAAGAACTGATTAAATGTAATAGTCTTTGGAAAAGGTTAGGTTGCAGTTATTAGACGTTTTTTTGGGTGGAAGTCAGAGTGTATTCTAAATCCCTGTCTAATTTTAGCCTTTTTTCATTCAGGTGTAGCTAAGCAACCTGCCACGCATTGCCTCTGACCTTCAACTGAACCCATTGCTTAAATAATCTTGTACTTTTGTTGCATGTTTGTTCAAGTGTGTGTAGTAATAGACGGGAAAAAAAGAACCGTATGCATATTTCTCACTTTTACTGCTTTTTTTCTCACGCCCTCTCTCTGTTGGCTGACAGACTCTGTATTGCCTCCGCTCCATTTCTCTGTGTAGAGAGTTGTTAATAACAACCTTGCATCTGACAGTGTGGCACACACACTCACACCAAACACACTCAGACATGCTCACACAGGGTCACCACTGCTGCCAATTGCCATGTTACGCACCATAAACATTTGATTATTTCATTTATCGTCAGGGTTGGAGAGTACACGCACGCAGTCATGCAGAACACACACACTCACACCGGAAGGAAATACACACAAGAGACATGCGCGACTGTGTTAATACATGCTGTGACATAACCTTGCAAACATAATCACATCGTTTCTCTCTCTCAAACACACACACACACACACACACACACACTCGGGCACTGAGTGTACTGTATCCCACGGTGTTCTAGATGATCATAAACCCAAAGCTGACAGCAAAAATCAACCTACGTGTTGCTATAATATCACTTTTACACAGCACTTACAGCACACTCAAGGAAGTCTAAAGAAGACTGAAAGACTTATTTTGCTCATGCACACACACACACGGTGACAGCATATGTAGTGTGTTATTTTTATCATTAATTACTCAAAGTTTTGGCATCATTTTTATCAGTAACATTTCAGTTAATAAGTAAAAGGGATAGTTTGTATGTTTTGAAGTGTGGTTGTATGAGCTACTTCTCCATAGTCAGTGTAATACCCACAGTAGATTTTAGAGAAACAGACAGGAGTACCAGCGAAGCAATGTGCTGTTGTGGACGGTGTGGGGGGGGGGCCTTAACAAATCTAAATCAGATTATGGTATAGGTCTTGCCGTGAGACAGCTATACAGTCTATGCTTCAATGGAGTCTGCGCTCATGCCATTGACACCATACTCCATTGAAAAAAAACTGTAATTTTACCTCACAGAACACAGGTAGAATTGGTGGCTTTGGTGAAGGAAAGATGGATACAACGGCATTATTTCCCCATTGGAAGTGGTAAAGCAGTAAAAGCATTCTAAATATAGCGTGCCCTTATAACCGAAATTGAGTTTTTTAGCTGTCTAAAATTGAACCGTACACTTTGCTCCTGTACGGTAACTCCGGTCTGCCTCTCCAAACCGTGCCCAGCGCTATCTACTGTAGGCAACGTATCCCCTGACAGATTGGTATAACCTCTTAAGAGAAAGTTACTCTTCATAGTTTGTGCGTTTTTCCCTTCCAGCCACATGCATCAATCTTTTTAAAATAAATTTCTGTGTTCACAGTAAACTACTTTGTTAGGTTTAGGCATAAGAGCATCTTGGTTAGGTGTAGGAAAAGATTGTGAAATACTTAGATAGCTTTAGAAAAAAAAGATTGTGGTTTGGTTCAAAATAACTGCAGAATTGATGTTACTTAAGAATGGCAGTTATGTGACAAATAAATCAATGTTGACTTCTATCTCAAACGGGACACCAACAGCAGTCTCCTGGCTGAAAGTCACCTTCGGTGTGTTCCATCCACCTCTCTCTATGCTGCTCTGTGTGGGTTTTTGCAGTGTTTATAATTTCTGCTTTGTGATAACGTGGATTACATAGGAATATATTTCTGGGGATATTTATGTATTACAGCTCATCTATGTTAGTAGGTAAATCTACAGACGCTGTATGAGAAGAGCCTTGTAAAACAGCAATGGGAAATTACCAAAACAGAAGCAGACAGCAAAGGTGCAAATTTTGTGTCCACCTCCCTACATACACACAAACACACACACAAACACACACACATGCACATAAATTACAGTTTACACACATCTAATAGAAATAGACCTTAAGTCACACACAAATGCTCAGATTTATGCACTCATTCTCTATCATATAACACACACTTCAAAATGTAGAAAATCAAAAAAACGCTCAATCCTCTAATGCTCTAAGATAAGAGCAGGTCCCTTGCACGCCATCCAGAACAGGAAGTATCCCACTGTCTGCCATATGGGGAGTGTGATCGCACAGACACACACTCACACACCTCCACCTTCTCTGCATCTTTTCCTGATCTGATTCAAGCTCACTGGGATCTCACTCCATTCCCCACCTCAAATAATGACATTTTCATTTGAAATGATCACCAACTGCTGGATTAACGCCGCAGTCGGTCCTCCTCTGGCCAATCTATCAACACGTTTACATCTGCTGTTGTGGAAGATTTGTACGAAAGTCCTCCGAACGACTGCACACTTAAAGGTGTGAACTAACTGCAGTGACTGTGCGGTGATGACACACATGAATGCTGGTGTAAATATTGACCTTTCTTACCAAATATATAAGCATTTCATGGGCTGAAATTGGCTCAACAACATCCTTTGAGTGAGACACTGATATCCAAGTTTCTCCCCAGGCGCTTCACAGCAGCCCACTGTTCTTGAGATGCCTATGGGTTAAATGCAGAGGTCAAATTTCATGGATCTACCTGTATTTATGTGACGATCGTAATAAAGTAAAAAATTGTATCTAGTTTT
Organism: Anoplopoma fimbria; assembly: GCF_027596085.1. Taxonomy (NCBI): domain Eukaryota; kingdom Metazoa; phylum Chordata; class Actinopteri; order Perciformes; family Anoplopomatidae; genus Anoplopoma; species Anoplopoma fimbria. Next base: position 7,994,244 of record NC_072455.1, read on the forward strand.
AAATATGCCCTGAAACTCCCAAGGCCAGTGCTGACAGAGTTGACTGGTTGGGACAAATCTTTGTCATGAAATGTTTAATGGCATTATGAAAAAAGAATGCTGATGCCCTCTAATCGGTCACTGCTGTCCTGTCCTTGTCCCGACACTTCACTGACAGGGTGGCGGGTGAGGATTTTTCTGTGTTCATTAATGGCACGATTACTGTTTAGCATTTAGATACAGTATGGGACATTTCCCCTGGGCTCCCTCAGGTGCAGCTCTGGCAGATTGAGGGGCCGCGAGCTAATGTGTCCTGATTGGACAGCAGGGGGCTGCAACTCCTACACACAACAGCTATCCAGTGGCATGACGCCACAAACCTTCAGCCGGACCGATGGCAGCGGGAGCCAGGTGACGGAATGTTAAAGGCTGGGAGAGTGTGAGACTAATATATATGAATGGCTTCCAGAGCAGTTCGTCCTCGAAAGTCATCATCAAATCCTGTACACATTCAGTCACAGTGGTGCGTTTGGTAATTCTCTGTGCTGATGCCGTTCCATTCCTTGTTGGGTGCATGTTGTCATGATTTTCCATAATATCATTTAGTTATGTCTGTTGTACAGGGTTCCCCCTTGACCTGTCTAAATATCTGGACCCTTCTTGCTTTGGAAAAATGCTAAAAAATGTGTTAGGCTTCTGATTCTGTTTCGTATGTTCAGGTGTTATTTTAACTTCATATCTGTCATTGGTTTCACCCAATCACATATACACATATATTATTAAAAGTAAAATATATACATGTAAAAATGAAGGGAAAAAAAGAATACTACACATAAAGCAAGGACGTACGATTTTACAACCCTGACACAGAACAAAGCTAACCAATAAAATCTCACCTCTAAGCAGCCTGCTGTCATAAGCAGAGACCCACAAACACTCACACGAGCAGAGAGAGAGAAGATTGAACTGGAGACAGAGCTTGAAATGGTTGAATTGAATGGACTTTTTATGGCACTGATATTACTCTATTCCATCTTGCGCACTACTCTCTCCTCCCCCCTTCCACCACCACCTCTGCTCTCTTTTTCTATATAAGAGGGGTCAGCTGTCCTTTCCCATAGCTGTCAACTCTCAGGCCCTTTACAGCAATCTGACGACCCCCTGTACTCCTTCCTCCACACTCTCCTTCTCTCTCTCTGTGTGTGTCTCTCGCTCGGCTGTCAGATGCACGGAGGGTGATTGGAGGTGAGCCAGTGGAAGGGTGGAGAAAAAAAAAGGAAAGAGGGGAAGAATGATGTAAGGAGAAGAGGATGGAGATGAAGACGGTAGCGCAAGAGGGAGAACAGTGGATGAGGGCTGAGACCGGATCATCCTTTATGGACAATGACAGGCTAGTGCTAAATAACTACCCACTGTATTAGACTGAGAGAAGGGGGAAATACAGGAGCAAAGGCAGAGGAGATGGATGTACAAACTGGAGGAGGAAAGAAAGCAAAAAAATTAAATATGAATCGTTTTGTTTTTCAGTCTCCTCCTGCACAACGGTTGGGTGGCTTCCTCCGTCTCTGAGGATTTAAGGTCAGCCCCTTCATGTCAGAAGGGAAATGTCCTTTTTCCAACAGGTCGCTGTAGCACACTATTGACGGGACCAAGGGTCCGTGATTGGCAGGCACAGAGACCAATCATTTAACGTTACAAGAGCACTGAAATATCCCACTGACATGGCCTGTGCAGGCTGGAGACAGTCATGGATCAACACTGACACACATTGAGCCTCAGGCCAGTCACTCACCTGGTAGTGAGGAGCTACACATAAGCACAGTTTCATGTCCGCCAGTAGCTAACCAGTTAAATACCAGTGCGGCAGCAAAGACGTGATTAGGGCTGCTCGCCTATGCAAAAATCATAATCACGATTGTTTTGGTTAATATTTAGATGACGATTACTTAACTCCAATACTTTTTGACTTTGGAAACATCATGCATTCAGATATAACATTTTGTAACATACATAAAGTTTAATGGATAAATCTGGTGCACTCTGAGAGCCAAATGAAGAGGCTGGATCTATGAAAAATGCTGTGCTCTCAATCTAATTGTGAAATAATTTGTGGTGTAGATATGAATGGTGATGACACAGCAAATCAGTCCCATGGTAAACAAGCTGGGGGTTGTCAGCATCGGGTGAACAGGCGAGGTCTGGGGGAGAGGAGTTTTAAAGTGCCACCTAGAGCCACCACCACAGAGAGTTACACCCAGCGACGGCCAGCTAGGGCTAGCTCCCCCGAGGGAATCCTCCTCCCACACCAAAGTGCATCGCTGTAAAGGAAAGTAGTCCTCTGGAATTATAGCACAATAACCGCTTCATAGACTCAAGACTTATTGTTGATTTTCCATTTACAGACAAACATAACAAAAAAGACAGTATGACAATACAAGAATATAGCTATCGCACAGAAGGGGAGTGTTACAGTGTTCAATTGTTTTATGGCATATAACATTTTATATTTAACATATGCATGTACGCGATCTTACATCAACACATGCAACACATAATTTTTTTTTTCTTTACAGGAACAGACAAGATGGTTGGGACCAATGAGTCCAATAATTACCTTTGTTATAGAGAGGAGGGCATGATGTTGTGAGTCCAGCGGTGACCTTATGGTGACCTGTAAGTCTTTCGCTCTTTCCTGTCCAGATATCACAAGGATGAAGCAGCGTCTTCCATGCTTAAAAGGTTCAGAAAGTCCATGCCAGCATAAGCCTGAGAGGGCTTTGATCCATTTTTTTTAAGTCTGACAGGAGTGATGTATGCTCTGCTTCTGATTCATCCAGTTTGAGTTTTATGTTATAATTTCTGAAAATTGTGGCATGGTACCGTCTTTCACAATTTGACCACTCCGATGCTAGTTATGTCCTTGCATTAGTATTTTGATCGACGGGTCACTGCCTGCTCAAAAGAGTAGATTCTTCCACAGTAGAAATGAAGGTAGAGAGGTACCTAACTCCCTGTGTGTGATTATAACCACGTTGATGGAAAATTGTATCAATCGACTATTCAGCCTTGTAATGTGTGTGGGACAAAACTAAAATGATGCAAAAATAATAATAATAGATTAATGGTGTTCTTTAATGATTTGTCCTTTCAGCCAGTCCCAGTTTGCTTTTGGAGTTTTACCAAAGGGCCCATAATACGGGGAATCGGGCATTGAATATAAGGTAATAGAGATATAAGTCAGGCACACCCAATCCGCCTTTACTCCTCAGTTTTTTTTAATTATATCTTTCCATAAGGATTGAGGGAATAAAGTATTCTTCAAACCATTATTGCAGGTTATGGGGCACCCTTTCTGTGCCCCCCTATGCCGATTGAAAGGGTCAGAATGTTGTTGCTTGGTTCATGGTTTAATACTCTATACCATTTCATATAACAGGACCAAATCCAAATTTTGATAAAATAATGAATATATATAGCCATTCAATCCTGTCAAAGGCTTTTCTCGCCGTCCACTAATAATGCAATCTCTGGACGTCAGAGAGAACTGGTGCTAAACTTTACCTGAAGCATCCTCCTCATGTTATTGGCTGTCTGATGCCCTAGCTACGAATTCCACCTGCTCCAGATTCACACCAGATGGAATAACTTTCTCGAGACTGAATTCAAAAATAATATAATAATAATATAATTATTATTATTATTCAGAAAAAATTTCATTCAATAGGGAAGTCGTCGCCTCCAGGAGTCTCACCCTATGACGGGGACATTTTATAGCAGATTTTGTTTTGTTATGTTCATTGGGGAGTCACCAGCTCACCTTCCTGAGTGATATTTAATACAGGAAGTGTAACATTCTTCAACAAGTGATCTAGGCCATGCTCTTGTATTTTTTACTCAGCTTGATATAAATTGGAATATAAATCATTGACTGCATGGTTAAATAACTTATAATCATTTAAATTATGTCTCATAGCTGGAATTTGCTCTTCAAGATTTGCTCTCCAACTGTTTTAGCTGAAGAGCAAGCATCTTTCCTGTTTGGTCACCACACTCAAAATGTTTTCTACGGAGGGGATGAAGGGACAAAAATACTCAGACCTGTAATTGCCTGCAAGTCGAGCCTTACTGTGAGTAGATCTTTCTGAAGTAGCTGATTTTAGGATCCTGCATATGTTGCAATTCCATTGATTTTAGTTCCGTTTGTAAATTATTTTTTTCTTTTAATGGCTCTGCTGCACTTCAAAACTTCCAAAACAGTTTGAATAGAGGAAACATGTCAATGTTTGTAATGCTTTAATAAGCGAGAAAAAGTTTCAGTGAATTCTAGAAAAATGTCCATTGTTTAGATTAGTTTCGGATAGCAATTAGGCATAAAGTAATTGACTGGGGAGCATAATCTTATACTACTATACAATGTTACACATTGATTACATTTTCGATAAGAGAGTTGGATATTAAAAGGTGGTTGATTCTGGAATAAGAGCTGTGCATCTAGAATAGAATGTATGTTCAAAGGCGTAAGGATTCAGTAACTGCTATACAACAGCCAATGCCAGTGATTTTAGCAACTCTTTAAGGGCACTTGATAATAATCTGTCTGTTGGAATGGTAGCGCAAACTGTCTAATGGAACATCTTGGACTAGTTTAAAAGGTGAACATGTACAGCAGAAACTAAAGACAAAACAACATACATCACACTAAATGGCATAGACAAAACATGAAATCAATCTTGAGATGGAGTGGCACCCATTTCCAATCAGTTTTCCTACAAAATCCAGAATATAGGATTTTGTCTAGGTAGCTGACCAGGTTCCCTGCTTCAGCACATTTCTTCACCCGGTGAGTCCAATATTAATAAGAATCCCACTTCAAAGTTTCCCATCCTTGGACAGTTGTTTTACTGTCACACAGTCGGTATTGGCTTGGTCTTCAAGGGCATTTATGTATTTCTCAGCTTTGGGGTCTTTGCTCATTGTCAGGCCTTTGACATTGCATTTTTCTGAGCACAGATGCTGAGCTTACCGCTGGCTTTCCTCCACTTAACGGGCCTACTTCTGATGAGTTCATCGTGCAAGCAAACTCCTGGCCTTTATTCTTCAGCGACTTTGCCGTCTGGTTTAACTTTCTTGGGTAGACACTTGCTTCGTGCCGACTTCAGCAAACCATGATCCAGTTATTTTGAACACCTTTCGGTCTGATGAGTAACCACCTAGCACGCCGTGTTCACCTGTTGTGTCAAGTGATTGAAGTTGAAATTCGATTAATTGCACAGCACTAGATATGATTGCTGTTTTTTTAACGCCTGCTGCCAACTGTGTTGTTTGTCCAACCAAGCAGAATGCACCACACAATACAGGATTACTGATGGTGCAATAGGGCTTTTTCCAAATCAGGACAAGGGTCCCTTTACCTGATAATTCTCAAACTCACAAGTTCAGAGTGTTTCAAAGAACATCTTTTTAGACAGTCTTGAACACGCAATCACATGTACTGTCACCCTGTCTCACTGAGACAGAACACAGGACTGTTAATAGCTCCATAGTGTCACTGTCCATGGTGCTGAAGATGTTACGAAAATAATATTTAAGTAACTTACAGGAACAGTGTGTAGTGTGATTTAGCGGCATCAGGTGGTATACTCCTCTGCTCACCCCTCCCTTTCCAAGCATGTCGAAGAACTACGGTGGCCTTCAGGTATCGATAGGTATCTTTAGGACTTTAGTTGTAGGAGCTTGTCTTATCAATACTCTGTTCTTCTTAACGACTAAAAAGCTGCATTTAAAAACATATAGAATTTAAAAAAAAAAAAAAAAAAAAAAGTTAAGAACAGGATTAGAATTTAATTAATTTCAAATACAACTAAATATTGTTAACAATAACAAAGTCTCTATATAAAGTCATTAATATTCATGCCTTTCTTATTTAAAATGTTTTTTGCGTGGGTAAATGCGACAAGCTCAAGAGCCCACCACTCAAATCAAAATCTGTAAAATCCACAGATTATGTGGAGGAAATGTATCCGAAAGGTTTTGTTTATTTTGTATCCCAATGACAATATACAAGAAAAACTGCTGTCTGGATGATGTTTTCTGGATATGTTTGTGTCAAGAGAAGAAAGCGTTATATTTATATACCCCAAGCAAATTGTAGGAAGGTGTTTAGGGTGGATTGTTGATGCACAAAGCACAGGACTAATGCAACAGAGAACGCGTTTCACAATCTGAATTGTGCTTGCGGTCATGGTTAGCACTAAACTGCATTCATAATTCATTATTCTTAATTATTTTCTCCCGGATTACGGTCAAAGTTTTAACACAGTTAACATTAAAACAAATGCAGATTAGGATTAGAAATGCATTTGTGATGCTTATATAATTTTTTGCTCTGATAAACATTGTCACACTGAATAGTGTTTTTCAACTCCCCAAATTCAACTGGAAGAAAAGACTGAGGCCGATGGAAGAGGTCAGCTCTCCATACGTTATATCAATGCTCCATTACAGCTTGACAAAGTGGTCTGATGTAGTGACTTAAACACAGTAAGAGTAGAATAGCTGTGAGTAAAAAAAAGTCTGCTAGCCGCTAGGCTAATTCATGCAGCATAAAATACCATAGGCATTCAGGAAGAGCCCTGTATTAGAACTCATATGGGTATGTATTTGTGTAGATTACAGAACACTTGCAATGAACTGCAGAAGGATTTATGTTTTGTGTTAGTAATGTCTATGTGCTGAGGTCGAAAAGAGGCCTTAAGGTAAAGATGTTATAGTCAGATTATTTAAGGCATTTGAAAGCTTGTATTAATTGCTAAAAATGTGCACTACATAGAGAAAAAAAACCCATTTTAAATGCAAAGTCCCCATGACCCGTAGAGTAACAATTAACACATTTATGGGAAAAACGAACGCTTAGAGGCTGGCATAGCAAATAAATGTGTAGCATAACTGCACAACCTCTTCTGACCGTAATAGAAGACATCGAACAAACCAAACAAGCAGTGCCCATGGTTTTGACCCAACACAGAATGTTTCTGGGTAACACCTGTTCTCCAAAACCATCTCCCACTAAACATGGCTGCTGATCTCTTTGTGCTTCTTAAACCCTGTAAAAACTCTATAGAAAAAGACTGCATATCATGCCAAAAGTTTGCGGATAGTTGGCATTTTGGAGATACAAGCCTTTCACCCTGTCTCAATCTCTGCTCCAACTCATTCTGTCTCTCTCTCTGGAGTAGTGATGTCAGTATGTCTGGCTCACCCTAAGCCCCATGCCTGGCTCTCTCTCTTCTACAGCCCAGATCCAACCACCCCCTCTCTTCCTCTCCTTGTCACCGCCTGGTGCCAACCCCTTTTCACCAGCTAATACCACTTCACCCTTTTTTACCATCCTCCTCCTCCCACCCCGAGGACTCACATTCAATCGCGCTATCTTCCAGCAGCAGGCCTGTCAAATACACCGCCATTGAGCGAGGCAAATCGGCCTGGAGAGGGTAGGGGGGAGGGGTGGATGAGGTTGAGGCTGACCACGGTGAGAAAGAAAGAGACAACGATGGATGGAAAAAGAAGATGGGGTGGGATGAATGTGATGCTGGAGTAAGTAGGGGAGAAAAAGGAAATGGTAAGAGTGCAAAAAACAGGAACAGAGGGTGGAGGTGGACAACAGTGAGGACAAGGTGAAAGAATTCAATGGAAGAAGGGATGAAACTAAAGGCGTGATACATGAGTGGACAGATAGAGGTAGAGGGTGAACGAATGGAGGGAGAGTTGAAACCAAGAGGGGATGGGAAGGAGAAAAGAAGGGGTGACAAATAATGAGAATTCATATATCATTCGTCCAAGAAGGATCACTTCCTCCTCTCCCACCTTCATCCCTCCTAGCTTCCCTCCTCATGGCTTGTCTTCCTGCCTGGTTTGGGTGAATATAAGCTGTCTATTGTATGCCTGAGTACTTAGTCTTAACCACCGAGGCGGTTTCTTTCTGTTTATCGTTCACATCAATATCTGATGTGTAGTGAAGAATTAAGCTTGTCTCAAAAAAGAGTTCACCCAGCTGATCAAAAAGGTGAAGACATGTCCACACCTCTATGAAACTAGGGGGGAACACCACCTGAAATCTCTCCCCATTCAACATGTATGAATTTTTTTTAATTGGATGTAGTCCCCCTTGAATTTAAGAAGGTGTTAAGTTAACGTACTTTTCCAATCATGTTGCATCCCGGTCTGTGTGTCTTGTCATCATTCATTTTTCATCAGAATCAGATGCTTACTTTATGGACAAATAGGAGATATTCAACATACAAACCTTCAAAATGCAGTTTTTATTAAGACATGTAGTCACACTTTGTAAATGAGTGGTTAGAGTGGCCCAATATATAGGACAGATATATATGTACATGAATTTGGTGGAGAAACTTAGCATGTAACGTTATACAATCAATTTTAAATACAGATTTTATTTATTTTAAATACATGTGTGTTTATTATCTTCGCCAACCATTTACAAAAGTCACGAGGAGAAACCATGGACGCATTCAAGTAACCAGTTAATGTGGTTACTTGCCAAATTGAAACAACTGTTGCTCCGAAACGATTGTGAACCTGTTGGAATTCTGTAGAACTTGAGTCAACTGTTAGAATATCAATGCTGACAACCAAACATGAGACAAACAAATATTTTACTGCTGGTAACCATTTTATTTAAATGTTTGTAGCGTGCTGACTTGTCGTGATGGCTGGGGCAAAACAACATTTCCGTTGCCAACATGCACACACATATTTTCATAACTTTCAATTTGACGGCTGTAAATGGGTCCGTATGTAGTTTTTGCAATGCTGACAATAGAAGCAGAGTGGCACACGTCATTCTGTAAAAAACATGCCCAGCTGAGAGGAAAACAATTGGCGCCACGATCTGCAAACGAGAGGCGAAACAAGATGCCTGCAACTAGCCAACAACGTCAGACTTTATGTAAACAGATTATCTTAGCATTCTATGTCTGCCAGGGGTGCAGCTGAACTAAAATGATGATGGGAATGCAAAATAACTGTTAGTGAGCCAATGTTAGCTATGAGCTAAGTTACTGTAGTTAGCTACGGTACATGCAAACATAATACTACACATCTCTCTCTTATGTCTCCACGTTCCACTTTGTCACAAGTCAGATACTGTCCAAATGATTGTGTGAGACAGCTGTGTGAACATATTTTTGTTCTTGCGGTTACATATTGTTGCAACTGCCTAACTGTTCTTATGATGATACAGGAATTTTGCGCTTAATGCCAATTTACATTTGTTGGTAGATGCATTATGCACAGACTTTCTGAAAGAGAAATAGAACTATTAGGTACAGCCGTACGTATTGTCCTATATTGATGAGTTTCCTGTTCTGTGTAGTGAATAGGAGGGCACTATAGGTTTGCTATCCATTAAGGGGGATGCAAAAGTAATGTTGCCGTGGCATATTGTGAAGGGAGGGAAAGAATTTTAGTTAGAGTTTTGTGGTGGTGTTGTATTTTATAATTTAAGTGCAAAAAAACATGACTCATTCGCTTTCTCTCTTGCTCGCTCACTTGCTTACTGAGTAGACTGCGTATATGCACGTGTGGAAACCTACAAGCAAGGTACTGTAGTCTATAAGCAAGCAGGCAGTTATTTTGCGTACTTTGGAATAGAATCCTGCTGGTGCCATTGTTTAGACTTATAACTTTTCCAAATATAGTTAACATAAAATGGACAAAATGCTTTCTGCACGCGTTACGTCCAGCATACTAAGTGTCAGGATCACAGAGTGTTCTCGTTCTTCCTGCTGATGCATGATTTCGGCAGCTTATAAAAACTAAGTTCTGGATTCTTTACACGGTTGGGGTTGTATCCCACCACACAGCAGCTTTCAGGCATTTTTCTGTCGTTTGCCAGCAGACAGAAGGGAGAAGGAGGCACCTTCACACAATACAAAGTCAATGGCGATTAATTGTTTTCCCCTCCGGTGTGGGCAAGACTTAATTGTGCTCTGTCTCTATGATACATAGCTATGTGCTAACAGAGGTCAGCTGACATTAAAATAAATTTAATTAATTATTATTATTGCTTCTTTAACTGTTAACATTTTCATTTGTTTGTTGAGTCCATCATTACAACACTCGATATGATGTTATCTTAGTTATCTGAGTACAGCACTACTACATACTCAGTACCTGAATGCAACTAGGGCAGAGCTTTACACACTTTTCAAATAGGGAGCAAAAAAAAATCATAAGCAAACTGAGAATCACAGCTAAGAGGCTTATAATAGTCAAAGGGTTGTCAGCTTTGATATATTCTCAATATGCCAATAGTCACTGCTCAGTTATTTAATTGGAAAGTATCCATTACTTACTGGAAATGCTCTGGGTCTTTACTTTACTTTTAGGCACCGATGGAAGACAGATAACTGTCCGTCTACATGTCTACAACAAACACTTCTATAAACAGTGTTTCACCATTTCTGTCCTTAGCTCAAAGCTGCTAACCGTTGCACTCTCTACTATAATACCCATCATGTTTTTGCCAAAACATTGTTTTTTGCAACGCATATTTTGTATTCCATCACCCACTAAAAAAACATAATTCTGTACAATCCTAAATGTTCCTTAACAATTAAAAGAGCTGAATTAAAGCATTGTTTTCTTATCTTTCCTCCATCTTTGCTTCGTATTGTCAAACAGCACTTTCAGTGTATAGTGTGTGCCTCTGTTTTGCACATTTGTGTGTGTTTCTTACTTCTCTCCACTTTGCAACAATACAGAAGTGTGAGATGTAAATAGTTAAAAATGGTGGCGAGAGAGAGAGGGTCACATTCCTGTACCACAGCTGAAATGTAAAGGATCTTTAGTTTAGTTGCAAAATGTACGTGTAAAATCCAAGAATCGATCTGTTTCATAGGCATAAATCACAGTCTTCAACAGAGTTTTCATCATTCGTAATTGAGACAAACCAGACTTCCTGACCAAAGAAACTCTTGATTCACCATAAAGCACATGTCTTCTCCTTTCTTCTTGTAAGACTTCTGTGTTTGTCAGATCGGAATATAGGAAAAGAGTCTTAATTGAATGGGTATTCCATAATTAGTTTCACAGACATTAGAGCCCAATAATGTGGAGGTCAACCAGCAGCAGGCCATCATCCAATGCCTAAACATTGGCCAGCAGGATGCCTGACTTACATTAACCGCACAGCAAGCCATGCTGTTTGTTCCAAATTTGCTTGGAACGTTCTCCAAAAGGCACCAACATTTCAAACATTGTTGAGAGGTTAAGTTAAGTGACTTGAATTGGCGAATTGGTGACAACCATCGGCTGCCCACCTGCTACACCCCTGCCCTTAATTATGCATAACATGTAATTTAAACGTGATATATATGAAATTCACTATAGAGACCAAAACTGCTTTTTTTTTTACCACGTTGTAACATGTTTATTTCTGCTGTGAAGTTTGACATTTTAACATGGGGGTCTATGTGTATTGACTCTCTTTTGGAGCCAGTCTCAAGAGGCCATTTGATGGACTGCAGTTTTTGGCACTTCCGCGTTGTTGGTTCATTTCTCAGCCTTGGAGGTTGCGCTTGGTTTAACTACATCAGTGGAAGCCTAGGACCATTTTACGTAAATGTCTACAACACTGTTGCATGAATTACACTCATGTCCCAAAGCAAGTACTGTCTGTATTAAGACAGTTAATTAGCACTTTGGCTAAGGAGCAAGAAATTCAGCGCAATGGTAACGGCAATTTTGAGATGCAGTGGATTGCTTATCTACTTTATGGGAGACCACTGCCCCTCACCATGTTGCCTACAACACATGTCTGAATGTTAAGTTACAACCATTCATATGCTCATCATTTCTTCTCAGCACATCGAAACATTTAAAACAGCTTCCTGTCTTTCTTTTGTTTTCACTCTTCAGCTTAAACTGAGATTTTTCTGACTCCAGTCTCTAACAACGATGGCAGCCAGCAGTAGATGCAGCTCCAGGCTTCAAAACACATTTACATGGGTGATATCAGACCACATTAATGTTTGCTCTGCAGTTCATGTTCAGACACAGGACCCTTTATAGCCCTGTTAAACTATTACTTTGTATTTTGCTTTACTATAATAATCTTTAGTTTTTCTTTCAAAGAATCTTGATTCTCATTCATACACTCTCATTCCACTAAGGTATGTCTAGCACAGTCCACTGATTAACAAATTATATTATTTTTCAAAGTGTATACTGTCTGTGCCTGCATTATTACAGTAAGCTTCAAGATTCAACCTGCCATCACTTTTTTTCGTTTTTCCTCGAAAATGTCTCTTTCCGCTCGCTCAACTTTTTCTCCTCCTTTCAGTCCACATGATTGATTTTCAATCTCTCAAAGCCCTCCTCCCCTCCTCTCCATGCTTCTCCCCAGGAGTCCCTGTTTGAGAAGAACCTTTAAACATACAAAGGTGAAGTATTTAGAGGGTAGGAGTCACGAAGCCCTGCAGTTCTGGCCTCGGGCTGCAGCTACAAAAAGAGAAAAGTGTTGGCTAAGTGTATAAGGGCTGATATGCATGAGGGAAACCATGAGGGCATCAGTTTTCTGGGTAGAATAGGTGGGCCACAATAAGTCAGAGGGTGCATAGTAATGCACGGAAGGCTAAAACTCCTGACGCCACAGTTTCTGATTTGAAAGAAGATGAACGTTTTGAAGGTGTCTAAAGGAAAATACCTTTAAACAAATGTAGAAAGGAAAGGGAGCAAATACTGGTGTCAGAGAGGTTGAAGCCGTGTGACGTGTGTGTGTGTGTGTGTGTGTGTGTGTGTGTGTGTGTGTGTGTGTGTGTGTGTGTGTGTGTGTGTGTGTGTGTGTGTGTGTGTGTGTGTGTGTGTGTGTGTGTGTGTGTGTGTAGTCTGTGGCAGGACCAGATTTATAGGTGTGTGTCCCGGCTGCAGTGTGGGGACATAAATAAGGCTGAGAGGAGAAAGCTCCCCATTGAACATAATCAAGTGGATCCTTCAGAGTGCCATTCATCTCTCTCTCACACACACTAACACAAGAAGAGGTCAGCACCTCTAATGTCAACCTCCATTGCCTTTGCTTTACTTTGTCTGTGTGTGTGTGTGTGTGTGTGTGTGTGTGTGTGTGTGTGTGTGTGTGTGTGTGTGTGTGTGTGTGTGTGTGTGTGTGTGTGTGTGTGCAGTAACAGCACACTAACACACAAACATTTAAATACAGAGCAAAATGTGAGGCAGCCTAATGAGCATGTCTGTGGCTAAGAGCCAAACGTCTCTTACCAGGGAGTCAGACTCACACACACACACACACACACACACACACACACACACACACACACACACACACACACACACACACACACACACACACACACACACACACACATGATTCATTCAGTGAGTTTTCCTTTCACCTCCACACATATTTATATTTACTGAGAACCCAGAACTGTAGCTTAGAAATCACACCAAGAAACAGCTATTGTAAAACCGTGGTTGAATCAACTTTTGTCCGTTTCTCGAGCAACCAAACGGTTGATTGACAAGCAAGTGTCACCCTGAAATCTGTACGTCATGAAATAAATATAAGTCACATTCAGAGGAGAAAAACAATCCACACTTTTATAATACTTTTACAACCCTGTGAAGGATTAACGTTATAGCCAATGGAGGGATGGATGATTTATTTTGATACATATATGATGCCTATTTGCTCATTTAATTTAAGGAGAGGTATTTATTTATTACATTTCTTAATTATTTGTTTATTATAATTTATTAACTTGTTTATTGTATAATTATTAATTTTATTTATATATATCTATGACTCAACTAGTTTTTGATTTTCAAAAACTAAATAATACATAAATCAACAACCTAAAGTTGTTATATGTTATATGATAAACACATGATTACAAATACACTTCAATACATTGAATGATCTCTTGTAGTTTTATTAATTTAAACAATTTTACATGAATAAATACTATCAATAATTATGTCATTTAGATCTATTATCAAGTCTGCATGTTTAACCAGAGCTGCATACAGAAGATATTTCAGCCTGTCCTGACTGGACAGAGTGAAGCATGACTGGACATTATTTAGAGAGGACTGCCCAAAGTCCAGCTGTATAAGTGTGAATTTCCATTATACTCATTTTCAAATACCATTCTCCTGAGAATATGTCTTTTATTTTGTTGAAAGTAGCTATAAACACTTTGTCTAAATCAAATAATCTAACATTGGTAAAAGTATGATTCACAGGAAGACACTACAGGTGAAGAGGGAAAATGAATTAATAGATACCACCATGAAATGTCCCCAGTCGATTAATTATATTAAGACAATTAGTTTCTGATTACAAGTTTTCTGAAAACTTATTGTTTAAATATGCAACTGAGGAATTATTTTGCGAATATGTGCTGATTTGCATACATTGCCAAATCAGAAATCTAAACATTGGATAAAGCCAGGTTCAAAATTCTTGCTTTATTTTGTTGACATAAACGTTTTCAGCGGGAATTTAGGATATTTCTTTTTATCATTCCATAAATCAAAAAATACTGTTAACAGCCATAAAAAATGGCTCCATGTTTTTAGTAATAAATGTTGTATTAATCTGACCATGGAACTTCCCTTGTTGATTACTTACATTACCACAATAGTGGCCGCTGGTAGCTTTTAGTTGTAAGGCTCAAAAAATGTTACTGAATGATGTATCAATACCTTTCCATAAAATATTGATATAATAAAGAATCTAAATTAATGGAATGTGCCATGTCACATGTTTAGTATAAATGGCCACATGACCAAAGCTGTTTACTTCCTGGCTGCTACATGACAAGAGGATGGGTGAATCAAAGCTCACAAACTAAAGGATGTTGAAGCATGTCAATTTAAGGATAAGAAGAAATGTCTACTACTGATGTGTACATTTACAAATGATCAACTTTGTTCACCGTGGTTGTAGAATGAATTAACACAATGATGGCAACAATGAAAGTTTAAAATGCACTGCTCTCATTCCATTCTTTTAGCTGAATGCCTTTTTTTTAACATGAGCCGCAGAAAAACAAAAACGAAAAAGCATATCAGCCTTCCACAAACCTTAATATTCAATAAAGTATAAGTAAACAAAAGCCCGTCATTTAGCCAGCAATTCTGCTCATGATTTATTACACTTCATGGCTTCAGGCAACGCTGGGATTATTATTATTAGTATAACTTTGTAAAAACAACTTGCTTAAGCATATACAAATACAGTATATCCCAAGTTGAATGATTATAAATTAGGAATTACTGTAAATGATCTAAGGCTTCAGTTGAGCTTTGAAAGTGACCTGCATGAACTGCAGCATCATGGAGTTACAATCTGAAAAACCCAGAACTTAAATATGACAGCAGTAAATGTAAACTGATTGAAAATGAATGCATATTAATACGTCGTCAACTGACCACTGAACCAACGCCATGTAAAGCGGAGTAGAAGGTGGTACAAATGATCTCCTTAACAGCACAGTAGTGGGGTCTGGGACACCTAAAAGGAAAGGATTAGAACACGGCACCCAATGTGAATTTTTTTACTCGGTGTCAATGTAGAGGATGTCCTGGACACACACACTGGCAACCTGCAATCCCATGTGGGGACAAATCATTACCGAACAATCTCAGTGGAAGTGAATCAAATGTTGAGCTTTAAAATAAAGCGTACTGTGAGTTTCTCTGCTGACCCTCAGCGGATCAGAGTGCCCTCCTGAACAGAAAGTGTCTTTCAGTAAATCTCTATAATATACGACGGGAACATGACTTGTGAAAATAAGCTGAAGCTGTGAAATGTTCAGCTGACAATTTACAGCCATATTTTCCATGCTCCCTTTTGTCACTGGAACGGCTCCTCCGACCGGCCCTTCAGTGTTCTGCACTCCTCAAACTGCAGCCGCTAAGTTTGAACATTTCAGGTAATGACACCGATAGTCTATGAGATGATGGGGTAGAGTCCGGACTACATTTCCTCACGTCATACAGCATGCTGGGCCCTGAGAAATGAACATTTTCCCCATATCATAAAATCACAACCTGCTTTTGAAAACATAATAGATGAACCCCAATGCCTAAATGGGAGATGATTAGAGCCAAAGACATTATTTCATGACATGACAAAAAAAATCTATATTCACTTATTTTTCTAATTGTTTGATTTATAAAAAAAATGCTAACCTGCTTAGTAGGCCTTTAATTTATTTGGTTTATTAAAACCTGACACATGTTCATTCCATAATTTGTAAAAAAAAAAAAAAAAAAAAAAATGTAATGATTCCTGCTTTAATAATATGGTTGCCATGTATGATTATAATTCTGTCGTTTTGAACAATGGATACTGATATTCACTGTGTGATGGAGGGTCTAATGTAGGAGCTAAATACACAACTACCCATTACTGATACACACACACACACACACACACACACACACACACACACACATCACGAAGGGAATGGAAAGCTTTGTGATATCCTGGTATAACTGTTGGCACCTGTGTTTGAACGCAATCACATTTATTACATTACATTACATTACAGTCATTTAGCAAACGCTTTTATCCAAAGCGACTTACAATCATTATAATAGAATAAGATTCACATTAACCTATCCAATAAACTACAGGATGTTTGCAAAACTGTTATTCTGTGTGCCAGAGACAATTATGTCCACATGGATTTAAAAAAGGACAAAACACAACATCTTTTTTTTTTACTCCATCTCCCAAATAAATATAAAGAGCCCAAGTCCTACTCAAAGCGCTGGCAGAGCAAACGGTGCCAGAGAATACAGAGAGCAGAGCTGCTGAGGAGAATATTTTTTGAAAGAGAGTGTTTGCTGCGATTTACAGAACACCTGTTTGTGAACAACTCTGGCCACTCGCTACAAAAACCTTCTGTGAGCGCGTTAACGGTTCACGGCTCCGTTAAAGCCCTTGTTCACATGCAAATCCCGCCCTCGCCCCCTTCTGAAAGCCTCTGTCGCCCGCGCTGTCTCCACCGACACACGCAACAACAATACACACACACACACACACACACACACACACACACACACACACACACACACACACAAACACTCTCACCGCGTTCATCACCAGTGTCTCTCTCTCTCTCTCTCCCTCGCAGTCCCTCATCTTCTCCTCTATCCATCGCTCATTCTAGTGTAGAGGAGGGATTAGGCCTCAGGACAAAATACTTATCTGCTGTCGGTGCAGCACTCCAGACAACACCAATAAACACACACTCTCACACTCTCACACACACACACACACACACACACACACACACACACACACACACACACACACACACACACACACACACACACACACACACACTGTCGTACATTTCCTTCTTAAACCAACAGAGATGCTCACTAAAAAACAGCATGTAGGTGCAACAAGCTACAGTAGTGATACAATTCATCTTGGGCGAGGATAACAACTGTGCTTAAAGAGATTAGGCAGCGTGTAAATTACTGTACCAATCCTACCACAAAAGATGCAGAGGAATTTTTTAAGAGAGCTCCAAACGCCGTGGGTTTGGTATGTGTGAGGGGGAGCCGGTTTTTAGAGGGGGAAACTTCCCTGAATGGCGTCTGACAGTCCGGAAAGTGTGTGTGATGAATCGCAGAAGTAGTTGAAGGGTAAAGTGTAATGTTCTCTAATGAAAATGGATGTTTATAAGGAAAGAGAAGGATGTTAATGGAATATGTCATTCAGAATGAATTGTTATTGTAGAAATTATCGGGTGATGATGATGAAACAGTCGGCATTTAGACTGTGGAGGTTTATTCTCCATTAGTTTTCATTTGTGGGCAGACAGCCCCATTTTTCATTTGGTATCAAACTCTGTTCAGTTTTCTATTTCCTCTATTCTTGACATGATCCGTAAGTTTGGCGAGATTGTAGTTGTTAGAAAAATTCCTGCAAAGCACATATGTTCCCAACACACCACCCACAGATCCAACGTGTACACCCTCACGATACAGGCCTTTTACACACCGGGGCGTCTTTTTTTAGTGCAATTAATTATCAATCAATTGTTTTAAACCAATTTTTTGGACGTGAATATTACGCCATAAACAGGCGACGTAATCATTTTCAGAACTAGTTGGATTTTTCTGAGCTTTAACGCATAAAGGCATCGACCAATCACATTGTGCAGAAAAAATAGGGTTGTGCATACATTTATGACATGTAAGTTCCAGAGTCGGAATCAAGAGACAAACTCTATTTTTCCTTTCTACCTTGACAAAAGGAAGCGCAGACCAGATCCCCTCCTGCTTTTCTTACCTTTCACAATAAAAGCCCAAGAAATATAATATTCACAGGCGTTATTCACATTTTTGTGTTGCTTATTCTTCAAGCGTGGACCCAGCGGTAAACAGAAATACACACACACTCACACTTCACAAAGAAAACAATGAGGCCAACTTTCTCCCGGCTCTGCCTCCACAGCAGCAGCAGCAGAGTTTCCTGATGTGCTGCTGCTCCATGCTGAGAAGCCCCTTTGATGTAGACACACCCTGCCCAAGTGTCACCCACTAAATCCTTATTGTGAGAGTAAATCCCGACAAAAGCCCCAGATGTCCTCGCCCTCAACGCTTCCCTCCAGAGCCTGCTGCTGGCCTCCAACATGCATTCCTTCATCTTCCAGGAAGAAACCATCGTACACACACACACACACACACACACACACATTTGTGGAACAAACACACTTGTATCTGTGCAGATTCTCATGGAATCATTGGTGCGTGTGCCGCCTACTCTCTCTGTGTTTGTTACATCGTTCATACAGTTCTTTTTCAAATACATTTTACCTGACGTGATATCATTCTTACACAGGAGAGGGTGGTTTTGTCGATATAAATGTGTTCATTAGGATGAGAGCAAAGCTCAAACAAATGGGAATCATTAGTTTTAAAGAAATCTGTGAGCTTCAACAAATGTCACCCAGGAGACGTTGGAACATGGCGTCCTAAAACAATTTTCACAATTCTGCAGCGGCATTTTTGACTTTGTGGAGTGTGATGAAGGAAAAACAGAGCCGACAAAAGCCACGGAGAAGCTGCAGAAAGAAAGTGGCTTTCCAGAAATAATTACTTTGAGTGAGCAAAGGGGGGGGAGGCATGGCAGCAGTTATCATAATCCCTCTTTTTAAGAGGTTATCATAATCCCTCTTTTTAGTTCTCCCCCCCTCCAACCCCTTTTCTCTGCTGTCCTCAGCATCAACACTGCACTTTACAATACGCCTCTGGTATATTCTCCAGTCCTCCCTGAGAGGAGTGGAAACACTAAAATGAACAAACCGTATCTCACTGTGGCAGAGCTCTATGTGGTGGAGAGCGGGGAAATACCGTGCAAGAAAGCGTGGAAATGCTTCACTTCAGAATATACATCATGTTCAAAAAACGTGACAAATATTCCTGTTTGTAGGAGGAAAAGTGCAGCAACATCCCCTTTAGGACAAGAGCGGATGGCAAACGGACAAAAAAACGTCAAACCCGTCCATTGATCGCTCAGTCAGTGATGAAGATCTACATGGTAAAAAGACCTCCTGCAGTCCACACAGTGGGATTGAAGTTCAAACACAACGCATTACGTTTCACACCACAATCAGGAATAACCTGCCTTAAAAGCCCGCAAGTGTAACCACAACCAGAAACGTAAAGTTGCAAATAAAAAACATAAATACATGAAGAAGACTTTTGCATTTCAAGCGTATCCGTGAGGTTTTGAAGTGCTCAGTCACCAAAAACCCATTTCTTCTGCATCTTTATGCACAAGTCAGTTCTGTACGCACAGATTTGCATGTGAGCACTTTAACCCATGTGTACGCTTTACACACACAAATTCACACACTTTCACACTGCACTGCAGCTTCAAACCGAGGAACACAATGTGACTCCGGCCAACAATTTGAAAGTGCATCCTCCATGCATTTGTGCTGTACTGCTGCTGTAGACTCTGAGCAGCGTCCACCTGCTGTGCATCACACAAGCCAGTTCAGTTAGTTAGGGAACAGCTCCGTCGACAGAGTGCATGTAGACAAGCATGTATATACAGTAGAGTACTCACGGTGGTGAGGAGTGTTGCTTTCTCTCAGTCTGCTCAGTCCTGCCTCTGGACGTCTCTCTCTCTCTCTCTCTACCTCTCTTTCTTTTTTCTATCTGTCTATCTCTGACTCTCTCCGTTTTCACTGCGATCGCTGCTCTCGGCACACACACACACACACACCAAGGCAAACACACACTCTACTCTGTTGTACCGCTCTGCCGAACGGACTGCTCTGAGCGAGAGATTGAGATGGAGAGAGAGAGAGAGAGAGAGAGAGAGAGAGAGAAAGAGAGATAGAGGAGGAGCAGGGAGCATTAGAGAGAGAAGATGGAAGGGGAGCTGTGTTTGTGTGTGTGTGTGTGTGTGTGTGTGTGTGTGTGTGTGTGTGTGTGTGTGTGTGTGTGTGTGTGTGTGTGTGTGTGTGTGTGTGTGTGTGTGTGTGTGGAGGGATCCGTTTACCATGGGTTGAGGGGGAGAGCTGGCGGAAACACACCCGTACACACTGCACTACACATGCAGTACATGCACTTACATAATGCATTTTCAACGAATACACATCACATGAAACTTCCTCAGTTCAGACAAGTTATCCAAAAATATGTGTTTAAATTTACAAATGATATGAACAAACCTTCACTGGAAAGACCTTCAGAACAGAACTGGAAAGTTTGGTGTATGTTAGTGCTACTGAAAGTGAGATTTAATTTAAAAAAAAAAACGCTTTTAAATATATGTATCGTAAAATGACATCCATTTTAAATACAATATAGATGAAAAGAGTCAAACATTTCACTTAAAGACATCATCATGAAACTTACCCAGTTGATCATTTACATTTAGACAATTTGTGTTTGTATTACAATTCTTCTTAAATGTTATGTTTAAATATGGAAATGAGCCATGATTTAATGGTACCTTTTGGTGAATTTAGGAGCACTCTACAGACATGAATTGACAGTTGTATAAATAAACACCTACATTTCTCTTTTGGAAATTCTGGATGCAAAATAGCAGAAAATTAACCAGAGCATGAAACATAATTTTTTTGAAAGTAGTGTCTCGGCTTTAAAACGCATATATACACATTTTGTGCACACCAAAATGTATTCCTCCCAATCACATGGCCATGATACTAGGAGATACTAAAACAATGAACTACAGTTTAAAAATGGATTGCCAAAAAAATTAAGTTAAAAGTGCTTTCTCTTCTAGTGGACATTAAAAGCACCACAGTGAGCTCATGTAGAGTTTTCCCCAGGGCTTAGTCCTGAGTCATTTTATCAGTATCTCTCAGTCAGGCCTCACAAGGCCTCCGCTGCTCCCTGGCACATTTAATTAAAGGTGAAATTAGCTATTAGACGAGCGTCATGCAGCTACATCGGTCCGCTGGAGAGATGCTCCGCTGTCCCGCTCCATGGGGGAAAGGAGGCGATGATGAGGTGGCCGTTGCACCAACAATTGTCTGAAAGAAGGTACGTGTGTGTGTGTTCACCGCTGACATTCACACTGTGCTGCCATTTCAAATAATCATTGTTTATACATAACATTGAAGCGCTCAACTCTCCCTTCTCTCATTGAACAGCCTGATGTGACCCCTCTCACCGGCTCACACTAGTGATGTGCTCTCAAGCTCATCATTGCCCTCGCACATATTTCACATCCCCTCCGGCTTCCAGCGAGTTCTCTTGTCGGTAAGGTGCTTTCTCTCCCTGAGGATCTTAAACTTATATGACCTCATATCATCCTCGGGTGTCGACTCTCTTGCGGGGGTTATGGGTAATTGGGAAAAGGAGCTTGAGCTTGATGTGACAGGCGACCGGTGGGAAGAGGCACTGGTCGGGGTCAACTCTACATCTTTGTGTGCATGATTTTATTTTCAAAAAGATAATATGTAACAGGGAGCTCTCCAGTTTCAGCTTCCAGACTCAGGAGGCTCACGGGAGACTTTGTTTTGCCTCCGGCCCGAAATGATGCCCACTTAAGGGGAAAATATTGCGTCGTTTTTTCCCCGCGTAACATTCACGTTCTGTGTTAAAGTACTCATGATATAAACAATAACAAAATAAATTGACGTGCAAATTAATGGCACGTTAGTCGCACTAGTGTTCAGTCTTTCTGCTCACGCAGGTTTTTGGGGGGACTTTAATTCCCTGACGTGCGCTTCCCCTTTAACATATCTTTGTGGGTGATTTTCCTGCTGTAGTGATGGTTCTTAAGAAGGAAATGTTTACTTGTTTCTCTACTTCACATACAATAATAATGTTTTGAACATGTCTCTTAAGAAGGCACATTTTATAAATATCTTATGTCAAAGTGCATATTGACATTGGCTCCAAATGAGTGAGCATTGATGTCACCTGGGTTTATGTGGCTCCCTGATTGGCTACAGACAGCAGGTGATAGGGTATAAAACTACTGGTTGGTCTGTGTTTTTCACTCTCCAGGAAAATGGAGTAAAGCGAGTGTTTTGTGTAAATCAAAATACTGTTGAATTCCGACCGTACCGTCTGAATGTAGCTGCAGGAATCGAGACTCATCAGACCAGCCAACGTTTTTCCAATCTTCTATTGTCCAATCTGGAGAGCCTTTGCCAATTGCAGCCTCAGTCTCCTTTTGCTTCACTGCATACCGCCGTTGTAACAAGTGTTTTTTTAGTTACCGTTGCCTTTCTATCAGCTCTAACCAGTCTGGCCATTCTCCAATGCCCTCTGCCATCAACAGGGAAGTTTCGCCCGGAGAAAGTCTGAAATACTAACCAACAACCATGCCACGTTCAAAGTCACTTACATCACCTTTTTTCACCATTCTGATGCTTTGTTTAAACTTAAGCAGATTGCCTTCACCATATTGACATGCCTAAATGCACTGAGTTGATGCCATGTGATTGGCTGATTAGATATATTTGTGTTAACCAGCATTTGAACCGAAGTACCTAATAAAGTGGCCGCTGGTGTGAGAGAGAGATGGAGAGGCTTGTTCTTCCAGAACTTGACTCAAACTGAAACTAAAAGTATGAACTACTGAAGAAGAAAAAATGCAATGGTACATTATTCATTAACATTTTTAGAGCCTTTTAATTGAAAACTTTTTTCACCCTCACTGTTGTAACTGATTGTTAACATAAGTAATCAACTGAGGAACTTTGATGGTGATATTGCTGCTTTAACTTTTTACCCTGTGCACCTGTAGTGTCTTCAAAATGTATGTAGCTTTACAAAACATATCTTTGAAGGCCGTTTTTTCTCTGATTCTGGGCCAGAAATCTGCACTTCAGTATCACTAACATACACCAAATTCTAGTTTCATTCCGATCTATATTTGGAAGGTTTTTACAGAGGGGTTTATGCATATGTTTCATAGCCTAATAATAGAACTTTGTTTCACTAAAAACAGGGAGAAAATTGATTTTGATACAAAGAGATATCCAAAAATTCTAATCTAAAAGAGTCTAATATGTCAACAAGATGTAATAATATTTTTGAAACTTGCTTTATCCAATGTATGCGAACAAGTTCATATTTAATAAGATGATGCCTCATTTGTATATTTAAACTAACATTTCAGAAAACCTTTAATACAAACATAATTTGGCTGAATGTTAACAATCACCGGGGGATGATTCATGGCGATATCTCAAAGTAAAGTAAAGTAAGTGTAAAAAAGACATTACTTAAGTCAATGGGTCAAGTCAAATACCCAGAATGCAGTGCGTTGTGATGTACATTTCCAAGTGTAAAGCAATAATGGAATGACAAGAAAACAGCATTAAGGGTGAATATCAGACGGCTTTGTGCACACATTGAAAGTGCGCACACACACCCTCACACAGTAATTTCTTCTGCCCAGTATGTCCCCAGAGGTTCTCCCATCACAGCCAGTTAGCACCTCAGCTCCACACAGGCTGAGGTGAGACACTCTGAAGCCCACCTGAGTGCTCCCTCTACAGGCTACCAATCTCACCTTACAGCCTCCTCTCCCCAGAGGTTTAGAGCTGGTAGGCAAGGCAATTTTATTTATAGAGCACTATTCCGACTCAAGGTATTTCAGCTTTACACGAGAATAAAACTGTATTAAAAATAAGACTTCTTTAAAAA
This sequence comes from Anoplopoma fimbria, assembly GCF_027596085.1. Lineage (NCBI taxonomy): Eukaryota > Metazoa > Chordata > Actinopteri > Perciformes > Anoplopomatidae > Anoplopoma > Anoplopoma fimbria. The sequence continues at coordinate 8,018,433 of NC_072455.1, forward strand.
GACAATAAAAACAAATATAGAAAGCAAGAACAAGCAAATAAGTAAGCAAGGCAACTTTAATTGTAGAGCATATTTCATTCACCAGAGTAATTCAGTGGGCTTTACAGGTGAGTACAGACACAAGATATAAGACATTTAAAGTAAACTAGTATAGTTTAATTTAATAAAAAATAAAAAAACACAGCCCCACATTTAGATGTGATTAAAATAAATTTCCAACAATACATTTCCAACAATAAATTTCAAACAATACATTTCAAACAATACATTTCAAACAATAAAAGAACAGTTAAAGATCAAACATATATACAAAAATGTTTGCCCTCCATTTTCATCACTGAGCAAGGTGACATGAAGAGGGTGAGGTCTTGTTTCTTTGAGGTGTTTCAAAGACCGCTCTCTTAATGACGTCTCACATGAGGAGCAGCGATGCTACCCAATGATATCTTCCTTTTCCTTTCTCTCTGTCTTTTTACCTCTCAGCCAGCCCCCACAATAAAGGGTCATGGGATTTTGTGGGTGGTGTCTGTATATAGATAATCATCTCCCTTGGCAAAATAGACATACAAACACAAACACACACACACACACACACACACACACACACACACACACACACACACACACACACACACGCATCCTCACATGCACCGGGCAGGATTGTGTATGCCCCCACACATACACACTCTTCAAACAGGTTCTCTCTCTCCTGGATTAGTAAATAGGAGAATAACGGAGTGATAAATAGGCAGGGGGTTCGCACTGCAGCACTACAGACACACACAACTAAATAATGAAGCCCCATTTATTATTACTGCACATGGAACACGCTGAGAGCTGTTTGAAGTGCTCCGGCTTCCCCTTCATCTCCTCTCTCCATGTCTGTCTCTGTCTCCCTTTTAATTCCATCCTCTTTCATTCCTTCCGTTTCTATCTCTTAGTCATTCTCTATCCCCTTCTCTGTTCTCTCTTCCCCTTTTTGTTTTCCCATCTTTTGGATGAGCTTATCCTTGCATAGAAGAACAGTCTTTTTTTACATTTTCTTATAAACAGCCAAAGCAGACATGTGTCCTAAGATGAGAAAACCTCATTCAGCCATGTAGAGAAAGGAGGTCAGTGCAGCAGCGAAAGAAACAGGACTCATCAGAGGAGGAAGTGATTCAGAATCATGATTCAGCATTAAAATGTATTTATTTTGAAAAGAACACAAATGTGGTTACGTGAATGACCTGGTTGACGCCAGAAACAACAACAACATCCTTTACCCAGGATCCAGGTCACGGACGAGGCAGATCAGAGCATGAATAGTGTCTTTATTCTTTTAATATAACTTTTATAGACATTTTTTTCATTTTGACTTGTCACAATAGTGGAAAGCACAGGTGTAAATATTGAAATAGATCTGGCAGAATTCCAGTGAGCATCTTTGATTCCAGGTTGCTGGTATCGTGCCTGCTGGCACACTGGAACACATGAACAGGAAATCACTAGTGTTATTAGTAAATTTTCATTTCAGTTCACATTGTTTTAAGTGTGACGTTCTCACAAAGCAAAGAAGTTGTAGGGAGAATAATAGTCCATTCAGTGTTGACTCCTATTTGTCTTTTTAATAGTGACAGTATACAGACATAGCAACAGGGGGAGTGTTTATGAACTGTACATGCCATGTCTAAGTCAATCCAAAATAACAGAGCACACACTCAAACCACCAATGCAAATAATGCATATAAAATTGTTCCTTTTTTACATAATGTTTCAAATGGATGGGTGAGGAGACACAGCAGAGACAAAGAGTCAATTGCAAAGTGAAAGCTTTTTGGTAAAAAAATGTGTCCATTGCCACTTTTAAATAATTCCAATAATAATGTATTGCTCCAGGTGGTGACTTTAGAAATAGTATGGTGGTCACTGTTAACCAAAGAGGTCAAAGGTCAGGTTTGGATTTTGATGCATGTCTATTCATGCCATTGCAGTACCGGTGCTTGGAGCCGCCAAAAAGGACAAAGAAAGAATTGTATTTCAGCAATCACCTCTCACGTTTTATAAACCAAATAAAAATATATTTTATTACACATCATATATTACACATCACCAAATAAGTCCTAATATGATATTTAAAAACAAATCAGTAAGTGCAATTGATTTCTGCCCAAAATGTTCCTATGTCCATATAAAATGTGCAGCATTTTCACTGAAGGCCTACATTGTGTCACTGTAAGTCACCTCATAGTAGCCTACATTGCAACACAATAGCCATTCCCCATATTTGAGCTTTCATAAAAACTTAATGAGTCTACATGTCTTCAGTGGATTAAAAACAATGCCAGGAGTCGTATGCCGGCTGTGTGGTGATGCCAGAAGATTCAGAGTAAAACCGCGGGTCGAGAAGAGTGACGTTTTCCCCTCAGTATGCAGATTAGATGTAAATAAAATTATGCTCTCCTGGCCCTCTTCCCTCAAACTCCTCCATGTACACCCAAAAACACCGACAGACAGTTGAAACAGAAAACTACTGTCAGCTTAAAATAAAACAACGGTCCCTGAAAATATTTGTTTCAGTGCCAATGCAACTTTTTCAAATACAACTGCTTCAATGCCAATGTTTCCCTTTTCAGCTCAGGTCTTGTTTTCAATGCCAAATTTAGTTTTTGATGCCAAAGTTAGCTGTCATTGTTGGGATATTATCCAATAATTACTTCTAGAAAACACAACAGTTTGTTAAATGGAAAATCTGATCCAAACGTACACCCTAGTCTTGATGTACAGGTGTAAGGATTTTAGATGGTTCTTCTTCAGGATGACAATCACAGCTTTATATTAATCCTGTTGACAAAGGGAGTTTTATTGAAAGTCTGACATGGTCAGTTAAAACATTTTTTTTTGTGTGACAGTTATTTTAATGCAAGGTTGGTGAAATGGTTTTATGCAAATGTGGAAAACATAGTACTTTAAATGCAAACATTTGCATATTACACGTCAGTGGTTTTAATGCAAATTGCAGTTTGGCTATGTGGGAGGTTTATGCTTCTCTATTGTGACATTAAGTTGGATGCAAATGTTGGTGGTATAGGAGTTGGCAATGCATCATTATCATATAGAGATCTTTCATACTATCACATACGCAGTTATATTAATTTGTGACATGGGCAGTTCTATGCAAATTATATCTACATGGGTAACTATGGCTAAATGAGTTACCCATGTACCGTAGTTATTATTCAAGTATACATGTTTCCTTTGCAAATTCTGATAACAAGAATTTTCTAAATCTGTGGCGACATGGGGTGGGTTATATAATGTTTTGGTGTTAAAGGTAATTGTGGTAACAAAGTGAATATGAATGCTTTTACTGTAACATAGGCAGTTTTCCAAAGTGACAGTGAGTTTGTAAGGTGTCTGGTGATGTGTTATACAAACATTTGTTGGAATAATATTTGATTTGTATATTATTTGTTTTATTTGAGTGTTTTTTTAATGCAAATTGTGGTGACAAAAAAAAACATATGCACATTTCAGGTGAAATTGGCAGTTATGCAAAATTGGATGCACCTGATGGGAGGAGGGGGGGGGGGGCTATGTAATAAAATGTTTGGAAATGGAAACTGGACATTTATTAATTTCTTTATTATTTCAATATTGTTGCCATAGGACAAGGTTACATCCGGTTTGGTTCAAGATTATTAAGTTACTCAGAATCAGTAACGGTTTATTGCCAAGTACGTAACACATACTAGAATTTGGCTTGGTGATTGGTGCATAGCAATAAACACAGTGCAATAGTATTAGAGATAATTAATAAATTTAACATTTGAAAAACGTCAATAAAATATTGTAAACAAAGAAATAGGAGTATGTTAAAACAAGTATGTTATTAAAGTGTCAAGTGTATATTGATAGATAAGAGTTGTGCAGGGGTGTATAACTGAGAAATTGTCCTTGGAATGTAAGTGTCCAAGTCAGTCGGGGTCCTAGGCTTTATTGATGAACACAATGGTGGACGGGAAGAAACTGTTTTTGTGGCATGAGGTCTTGGTCCTGATTGACCGCAGCCTCCTGCCAGAGGGGAGGGACTCAAACAGTTTGTGTCCAGGGTGAGAGGGGTCCGCTACAATCTTTCTTGACCACCTCAGGGTCCTGGAGGCGAACAAGTCGTGGAGGGATGGCAGATTTTAGCCAATCACTCTCAGCAGTGTGGATGATATGCTGCAGTTTGTCTTTGTCCTTGACGGTGGCTGCAGCATACCAGACGGTGATGGAGGAGGACAGGATGGACTCAATGATGGCAGTGTAGAAGTGCACCATCATTGTCTTTGGCAAGCTGAACTTCTTCAGCTTCCTCAGGAAGTACATCCTCTGCTGAGCGTTCTTTGTGATGGAGCTGATGTTCAGCTCCCACTTGAGGTCCTGGGTTATGGACCTCAAGTGGCGCGCAATTGTCGCGCTAGTTTCTACCCTCTCTCTCCTCTCCTTTCCTCTCCTCTGAATTCTGTGTTTAACAGAGGCCAGAGCTTTAAACATACACACGGAGCTGAGAGACGGCATTCAAACACTTGGCAGTCTGGTAGCTTGATGCTCTCGCTACCAATAATAGCTGCTGTGTTTCTAAAACATTGGGCTACTAAAACTTGCATGCGGGCTGAAATCCAACAGTAGTGTTCAGATGTGGTGACTTAAACAACGTAAGAGTCAAAGAACAATGAGAAAGGAAACTAACTAGCTACCAACAGAACTTAGCCTCGAAGCGAATTCATGCTGTGTAAAATGCCATAGGCATTATGGGTAGAGCCCTGTCTTGGAGCTCCTTTGTGAAAACTTATTTGTATAGGATACAGCAGATTTTTAATGCGCTGCAGACGGATTTATGTTTTGTTTTTATAATGTTTGTAAAGATGAATAAAAAGGGAGTTCAGATCTGACTGCTTCTATTAATTGATGACAAAGTAGCCATGAGCGGTAAAATAGAAAATTGGGGACAATATACATATATGATTGATTTGCATGGAGTGTTGTTGAAAGGTGATTCGTAATTGAATTGTAAGGCAGGTGAAAGTTCACACCTCTGAAGAATTATGGACGCATTTTTTTAAAAACTAAATAGAAATACTATTTGTAATCACTTTCTGCTGGGCAAAGGACTTAATCGGACTCACCAGACAAATGTTAAGCTTTCATGAACAGGACCACTATATCAATAAGTGGAAATTAGATAAGTTAGTATTATATCGTAGTACTCTGTCAAGGTATTTTTTTTTTTTTTTTATGTTTGGTTCACAATCAAGATTTCTTGCTTTTTGAAGCGTTTGCAGACTGGCGTAGAGTTGGAGGGTGCTGAATACAGAAGAAAGGCAGGAGGTGAAGAGGTGGAGAGAAGGGAATGAAAAACTGAAAAGTGTTAAGAAAGCCACTGTCGGCCACTGTCGGCCCCGGCTCCCTGCCGTCGTGTCTGAGAGCTGTGAGCCTAGCAGGAATGTGATGATGACGAGGAAAAGCCAAAATAATGATTCCTCAGTGTCACATACACTAGCCCTCAAAGTTAGCCCAGCTGCCACAGCCAATCTGCCTCCTCTGCCATCCTCTTCACGCTAGGCTCGGCCGACCGATGCGGCGCGTCGGGCCGGGCCTCCACTTCATTCACCAAAACAACCAGCGCTCATGTTTCTGTCACAGCAGAGCTACCTCTGCACACAAAAGCCTGTGTACGAGACAGAACACGAGATGAGCAGACAATGATGTGCATATGTGGTGTGTGACGGTGTAGTGTTGCTGTCTTTGGGTTTGAAACGTGCAAGTTAGTTTTGTGCAGTCCTCACTTCTCTATCAGATTACCTTTTTTTTATTTTAGTTTTGGATTTGGTTGAGAGATTAAGCAAATCAAAATGAGGCCCTGAGAGCTCAACGTGTTGTGAATTAAGAAAACACATGAAAATAGACAAAAAAAAAACTAATTCAGGGAACATCTTTAACAATTTGCCAACATTTAGAACGGGACTGTAAATAGAAAAAATAAATAAACTTAATAGAGAAACAGGTTGCAACAAGCTTCCAGCATTAGTATTATTGTCTAAATATTATTTAAAAAGCCGATTTTATAATTAGTTTAAATCCAGCATTGTTGTATCTATAGTATTTTTATTTCAGTATGTAAAAACGAGCTGCCAATGTGTTGTAAATGTGCAGCTAAACTGGACAGAAATGAATACACACAGTAAATTGTGTAGTGGAGCTGATGTTAGGAATATAGTGGCAGAGCAGGAAAAAAAGGTATGTGAATATTTGTATATTAGACAAACTTTGAATTCCTTTATTGTGTTGTGTGTGTGTGTGTGTGTGTGTGTGTGTGTGTGTGTGTGTGTGTGTGTGTGTGTGTGTGTGTGTGTGTGTGTGTGTGTGTGTGTGTGTGTGTGTGTGTGTGTGTGTGTGTGTGTGTGTGTGCGTGTGTGTACATACATGCACCAATGTGTTGGGTTTGAACTTTGGAATTCATCTTTTATTTGCATAATGCCTTAAGGTCTGCCATAGACTTTAATTACTGTGATCTGTCGCGCCTCTCTCTATCTCTCTCTCTCTCCTGTCATTTTCTCTCTTCTCTCCCTCTCTGTCTGCCTTCCTCTCAGCTTAAGCACTTGTCCTCCTTAGCTAAAGGTCAATGTTAATCACTGGCTGCAATAAAGGGGATATTTTTCTTACGAGAGACCTGTTGTACTCTGTTTCCAATTAGCTTCGGCTTAAAAATACAGCTTCTTGGCATGGCCAGGGGACGGCTGCATCCCCCTCTCGTACACACACACAAATACACACACACACACATTCACACACACATACACATCGCTGCTCTATTTGTGTGTCACTTCGAAACCTCTTCCCTCTCCCCTCTCTCACCAAACTTCCATTTACTCCCAGCAGAGGCAGCGGATAAAAATACCTCATTTTGAAGGAGCAGCCCCAGTGCTGGTGGCTACTCACACTGAAACTCATTTGTTCAACTGGAAACAAGACAGTCGAGGCTGGTATTCAATCAAAGCCACTAAAAACAAGTCAAAAGGCCATCCGTCATCCTCTACAAGTATGGATTAACTGCACCCAGAAGAAAATATCTCCACCATGAGGTCATTTATAGTACATTGTCTTAGGCTGAGTTTAAGCCCCTGCTCTATTCTCTATCTTGCACCGAGTCCATCACATATCACAAGTCTCAGGTCAGGTCCATGAATACAGTGCGACGATACCTCAGAGTTTTATGAAAACACCGGCTGCACAATTCTTCACTTGTCAACTTGATGCAAGAGTTTCAATTCAATTTGCTTTTAATAGCTCTACAAACTCTCTTCTGAAGTTCCCCAAAGTTACAGTTTGGCAGATCTCACCGTGTTCCCCCCAGAGCAGCCCTCCATGTTAACTCCTGAGGTGTGAGAGGGAGAAAACAGGGTCCCAAACCCCACCACCAGTCATTTTAATTAACAACCCCATTTTAATTAAACATTGATTATCTGCTAATTAGCCCCTGATAGCTCCCAGATGTGAGTGGGAACGGATACAGGGAGTGACAGGCAAGATGGCGGGGGGGCACGATGAAAGATCTGTGGCACAACCAAATTGTGTTGCGGATCCCTCCAGGGCTGAATGTTTTGTGATTATTTTTTCGATTATAAATGATGCCCTCGCTTCGCATTCTTCCTAATTGACGTCGCTTTGATAGCTCCTGGATGACGGACGCGTGGAAAATTGAGTGCAAGTGCGCGTTCTCATCAAATTTGGGCAATTTTCTGCCACGGCAGAGCAATAAATATATATTTTAAAAGTGGGACAGTTGCTGGCTGGTAAATGAAAGTCAGCGTTGATAATAAGAGAGCTGGCTTTTTTAGGGGGGCGGGGCGGTGGGGGATCTGCTCTAAGTGAAGCTTCTGTCAGAGACCTCACCATTAGATCTTCCTCAAGTCGACACCCACTCCCAGTCTGACTCTCATATCGGCTGAGTAATTGTCTCAGCATTTGTGTGAAAATATTAGAACTCACTCTCTGCCCATCAAAAGATCATTACTTGTTCCCAGTCTGCCCTTAAGTCAGCTTCTTTTAATAAGAAACAAGATACACAAAGCACACAGTAACTTTATTACAGAAAGAATTTTCCATGGCACTAAACTTCAGTGGGAAAAAAAGGAAATAATCATCAGTGTGTTGGTTTCATTGATTCAATGCACTAATAAATACAGACGACCTGTATTCAACAGTTAACAACATGTTAAAAGCCACTGCGATTACCAGCCTAGTGTTACAGGAATTATATGGCGGCCATGCAAATGGCAGTGCATCAAATTAAGCCAGTAAATAAATGCATCACCAACACAAAGGCCTGAACCATGAATAATGAATAGTGTCATCTGCCTTTCAATTAGTTCTCTGTGCCTTGAATCAACCCTGTTCATGGCTTTGTTTGTTTGTGAATATGTATGTGTGTGTGTGTGTGTGTGTGTGTGTGTGTGTGTGTGTGTGTGTGTGTGTGTGTGTGTGTGTGTGTGTGTGTGTGTGTGTGTGTGTGTGTGTGTGTGTGTGTGTGTGTGTGTGTGTGTGTTTGTGTGTTTGTCTATATCCTTTCAAACATGTCTCCTACATTGAGGGGGCCTGCAGCATCAACTGCCAAGATCAATAATTATACATGTATTATCATGACAACCACCCATGGATCAGCCCTTTCTCTCTCACTGTGTTCCGTTATTTACAGAGGTCGTTCTCACTACTGTTAGCTGCTCAAAAACATAAATGTCGTGATTAAGTTATTGGCTGAGATCTAGGGAAGTGGTGACATCACTACGACAGAGAAACTTTGAGTCCTACAAAACTACATTACCATTCAGCTAAACTGCACTCTCAGTTAAATTTAGAGGAAAGGTGAAAACACAGGGTTAATGTTATCAATTAAAAAATCTTTACTTATTAATATAAGCTTGGGTAACAAAACCACTTGGTTGAAAAAACAATCGTTGTCATCATCGTAATCATCATCATCATTTCTCTTAAGATGACTACAAAACTGAAATTAAACAAACAAACAAAAAAGCAACAACATTGTTCGGTTAAGTAAAAAAACAACATCATCATAATTTCTCTTAAAATGACAATGTTTAGGCAACCAAAGTACTTGGTTCACCCAGGACACAATCCACTGGGTGAAGGCCATGTGGGTTTTTATTTACCATCCATCACCCTAACCTCCTCCCTATGCAGACTTCTTCAGACTCTTCTGACACTTATTTGTGAAGACAAAATAAGTTTCCCTCAAAATGTTACTCCCAATGCAGTTATATTGTAGAGGAACACATACAGCAGAGGTACAGTCAAAAAGTATCTGTAATCATATCAATCATAAATGAGCTTCAAACGTGTTTTCAATCTCCTGTAAAATAAGATAAGATAAGATAAGATAAGATAAGATAAGATAAGATAAGATAAGATTCGGTTGTGCAGCCTGATAGCGGCAGGAAGGAAGGACAACTCTCCAAACAGGTGCTGTGTTTAGAGAGATTTTAGGCAGTACATTTGAACTGTAAAAGTGGACAGTGGCCCTACTGTTCCCTATGTTATGGTTAATTGTTCAAATCACTATTAAGAAATTGCAGTAACACTTTCTATGACCATGTCTATGATGCATTATTAACATAAAGGATTTTGAACATTTATGAGTGTTTGTAACTTCAACTAAACAGCTCTGTAAACAGATTATAACACATTATGCATGTGTTAATAATGCTTTATAGACATGGTAGTCTTTTTTACTGCCATAAAATCAAGTTATTTACATATTTTGTGTTTGTCCTGTTGTTTGGTGGCTGTCAGCTGCAACTAGTTCCATTGTGAACTGGCCTTTTCAGAATGCTATCAACATCACCGACAGATATGTTGGAGATCCTGCTATTATTTAAAAATAAAAATCATGTTCATCTTTTTGCATTTGTTTGTCTGCTCAGACTTTTCTCACAGGTACTGGCAGAATCCCAATCAAGTCCCCTCACAGCCTCTCGGTCCAACAAACACCACACTTACTGTACGTCAGTTCATACAGAGTAGACTCCTGAAGTAAGAACCTAAAGTGTACTTACCGTATTTTCACTTTATTGATACCACATACACACACGCATAATCACTCAGCACCTTTTGAGTAGGGTAACCACTGTCCCATGGTCAAATCATAACAAATTCCCACATTCCCGCATTTTAATGATCAGGCCTATTTCTTTTTCTTTTTGACATTTCTTTTTGGAAATAAAACATTTTATATCAACTGCACTTCCATCATCTTTTTCGGAATTAATAGTCCGTCAATTTAAAAAAAAAATGTCCCCAAAGAAGCTATGATTGGTTTTAATAAAAAAAAATGTATCTGCACAGCCGTCGTTATTTTATCTTTATTAAGCTGCTCGGTAGAAAGAGGCAGCACTCGTATCGTATCTGATGACATGACTTTAATTTTCCCTCGGGTTATGATGAAACGTTTTCTTTGACATGGCCAGAATAAACAGGTGACATTTAGATTATTTCAAGGATTAAGGTTCTAAGACAATAACACAGACAACTCCCAGAAGGGACAATGCTGTGGTTAGCGAACTGTCAATCACATGGTAGCCCCACCCTAAAGAATTATCAGCTTTTTGTTCTATTTGACTCTAAATGGACCATCATTTACTAAATGAACATCATGCTCCATTGAAGAAGACTTGAAACTAGAGTTTGAGATCATAAACTCATGTTTACAATGTTTACTGAGGGAATAAATCAAGAGAGAAGTAGAGTCATTGTCTCATAGACTTCTATTCAACCAGAGGAGTCGCCCCCTATTGGTCATTAGAGAGAATGCAAGTTTAAGGCACACGCTTCACGTTACAGAACCAGAGGTTAAAGCCTGGTCTCTACTAAAATATTGGCCTATTACATTTATTTTACTATACTTATTAGATTGAATAAGTCCTCTGGTGTTAAAATCATCATTCCATAAAGCCTACACGATTTAAAGCAGGTTAACATCCAATACCACTGCAAATAGACATTCCATCAAATATAAAATCGATATTAACATGGTCTAATATTAACAATTTCTTTCTTGCGCTTCTTCTATCTCGCATTGTCCAGCAAAATCACCATCCTGCAACAATAATGAATTGGTCAGCCTTTTATTTGAGTCTTTTTTACTTTGACCCAAAACAAACAGCTAACGTCTTTTATTTTCACTCAGAGCAAAAAGCTGAAGAGCATCAGGTTCTGCTTCTTGTTTTTGTCTTAAAGAAAAGAAGGAGTGGTAGGAGATGGGGAGAGACAGACAGAGAGAGAGAGAGAGAGAAAGAGAGGGGAAAATCAGCAGAGAGCAAGGCACTCAAAGTGGGGAATCACATCACAAACTTGTATTGATCCGTGTTCCTACACAGTGTTTGGTGAGAAAAGATAGAGTAGAGAGTTAATGAGTGTTTGAGAGGGTGGAGGAGAGACGGGGCGTGTGTGCATGTGTGTGTATGCGTGTGTGTGTGTGTGTGTGTTCCATCAGTGTATGAGGAGAGTGAATGAGAATCGAAGATGACTCGCCTGAATTTCACTTGAACAAAGTGAATTCCAACTGTGGAATTGATCTGCTCATATTTACAGCAGGGGAATACAGTGCACTTTATATAAATCAAGGTTTTAATATATTTAATGCCTTTCAAAGACCATTGTGGCTGCTAATAAAAACTTATTGCAAACCAATAGAGCAATATAGCTTTTTTTCTCTCCGACAAGTGCGTGTCTCTCTCCCACATACACCTATATACTATACCCCCCCCCCCCCCGGGTTAATTTCTCCCTGGGATCAGCGGTGATTACGGGCCCAGCGGTGCGTTGCGCCACAGCGAGATGGCTAACGGAAAGATCGATTTCTGTTTTTACCGACTTAATTCAATGCAGGCTATTTAAACTGGCAGGGCAGGGAGGAATTAGATTGTATTTGCTGGGTATGGATTTTTGCCTTGTGAAAGCAGCAAGAGCAAAAGGGGTGGGGGTGTGGGGGGGGGGGGGAACTTTACAAGGCCCGACTCCCATTTGGGCCCTCCGCACACGTACCTGGGTAATCAGAGAGAATTACCATCTATTGATTATTCAATATTTTCCCAGATCATGTTGTTTTCATCTCTACTCGAAGTTTTAACAGGTTACTGACACTCACTGACGGAGAGGAAGGGTGGTGGTGTGGGAGCGCAGCCAGGATAATGCCTTAGCACCAGTCACTTTTAAGCACACACACACACACACACACACACACACACACACACACACACACACACACACACACACACACACACACACACACACACACACACACACCAGTGTAATAAAGACAGGAAATGAGTTGGCTCCATGTCATCTTAGCAAAGAGGGAAGTGGGTGTGTTCCAACAGAGATCAGAGCAATACATCCACTGAGCTTTCATTAAAAATCACATATGGCCCTTTCAGTGTTTATCTCAAGTATAATGGAAGTTTTATTGCTTGTTAATTATAAGGTGTGAAGGTGTGTCAGTAAAAAAAAAAAAGAAAACCCTGTTTTTTCTGTAGCCTAGTTACGTCATAGAGTTTAAAGACATTTTAAATGTTTTTACTGCCACCATTGTAGATTTTGGTTTCCTTTTTGATTCCATGAATTGCATGGTAATAGACTTAAAAGAAACCAAAAGAGAGAAAAAACTCTGTTTGGTCAAACAATTAAATACAATGATTAATACATATTATTTTAGCCCTGCCATTAGTAAATGCAAAGCACTGTCATTAGTTTACATGAGGAGGTGCAGAGGAGCTTTTTCTTTCTTCACTTGGCGATGAATGGTCAATGCCAAAATGAAATACAATCAACTGTCCAATCACAGTTTGTGGGCATGACTATGGGCGTTGCTTAGTGTCTTTGATGGCAGCCATGACAGACTGCCTTTCACATGTGAACAGTTTCCTGTGTGTCAGCCTCTTTTAGGGGACACTACTATTGACAGTATGTTTAGTCACACCCGGAATGACTGTGTTTTAACAGATGAACCATGTTGCAGGAAGCTGTGAGAGTTATAAACTATTGATTTAATTAGCAAAAGTTTGCCTTTTAGAGGTTCTGCTGTCATCACCCTCAAACTATTCTAGCTAATTACAGAAGCTTGTGGAGAGCTGGAGCATATTTTGACGGGTTTTTCATTTAATTATGACACAGTAAATGCTTATATAAAATGTAACGTAATGTAAACATGTGTATTATATTTATTTTCTTTGATTTGTTTATACACACATGTCAACATTTTTTAGATTTTCGCTTTCTACAATATCTACTAATGGCAGTTTGGTAAAGGTACCTTAAACATTAAGTAAAGATTGGTGATGTTTAATAGAAAGACAAACATTGGCTGCTAGCATGTAACAGGATGCTTATTGCGGCCTCCGGCCTAAAAGTCTGAGCCGATACATGCCCATCCACATCCCCACCTTTACAACTTTACCTTCCGTCTGGGATGCAGTACTTCTGCGCTGGCAGAGAACGAGGAGTTGGAGATAAATCCTGAGGTGCAGATTTGCCCACTATTTACATAATTTTGGGGAATACTGGAGAGAAAGAGCACCTCCCAAACTCTTTTGAAATTTCCCAACTGAGTTTTTAGTGGAGGCACTTTTTTATTATTGCACGGAGCTTTTTTGTGTTAACGTGGATGTTTAGATGCAGAGACTGTAAATGGGGGGTGTGAGAGAGAAGGATATGACATCCGAGAAAGGTCCCAAAGCTGGAATCAAACCCAGCATGCCGCTGTAACCACTTTTAAACTCAGCTCATCTGTAGCTAATTTTACTGATATCTTAGCCCACTGAATGCTGACGCATACAATTTATAAATGAAAATGGTCTTGGCGCAAAATAAACAATTGGCCAACAAACAACGTTAATGTTATTATTTACATACAAAGTGTTAGAATATTCAAATAGCCCTTTAACAAGCAGCTAATGCCTCTTCACTTCATGAGCATAACTTTGAATCATGACATTTTGTTTCCTGTGAGGATGAAGATTTGAGACGTCCCCACAAAACCAGATCGGTGAAACAATGCACAGAGAACTTGTACATTCATGTTTAGATTTCGTCATAGAAACATTAAAAGAGTATATCAGCATAAAACACCGGCAGTTTTGTCAGAAGTGAGCAGCAGGCTGACAGGCCGAGTGACAGTGAAGTGTAAGAGTATTGGACAGAAACTCCTGCCTCTCCAATGACTCGGAGCTGACGTGTTAACCACGGCCTCTCAGTCCGCTCAGGTGAGTGATTTGCTGTGACACCGGCATTCATTCTATACCATATGCTACTCATGTTTCGGTTTGAAGCTTGCTATCAGCAAATGGTTCTGGATAGATGTTGCATCTAAATCAGGTGAGTGTTGCAAGAATTGCAGTTTCCAGAGAACAAACACACAATAAATTATCCTGGGGAATTAATTAGACCTGCCACTGTTCTCACTTCACTGGATCTAATTCCATCTAGAAAAAAACATCTATCTTTTTATTTTTATTAAATCTATCTTGATGATAAAATTGTGGCAACAACAGATCCTGATCATCTTTTTTTATTTAATAATGTGCTTGAGATGCATTATCAAGCTGTTAGATGCAAATATATTTGAAGGGCTGTGATTGGTGCATTTTTTGAAACTTTACAACGCTCTGGAGTTATTGGTTTTGATCACACCAGTCAGAAACAATCCTATTCACGGTGCTTTAATGCATGTAAAAGGCTAAACGCCAACAAATATGGATTAAAACAAAATTTGTTATTGAGAAAAAACACTTTTGTCAATTTTGGAAATGATTATATTATTTTAGTTCGCAACATTTGGACTTTTGGACTTTTCAACGCTCCGGAGTTATTGAAAGTGTTTTGATCAAACTAAGCAGAAACAATCCTACACGTCCACCAGTGAAATCTAATTCTACAAATAGTATAATACTTTTAATATTGGTCTAGCCTGAACTGTATCTGCAACTGTGCAGAAATACCAGCTTGTTCAAATTAGAATTTTTATTTGGAACTTTAATGTGAACGTTATGAATTAAGCTTCTAAACCTGTACACCATTTGTTGCTGTCCATTGAAGGGTGCTGAATTAATGTTGCCATGGCATATCTGAGGGAAGGGCCTCTGAAGTAATATTAAGGCATGCTAGGTTTTAGCCTATAGATTAGCTGTTCTTTGTTATTTTTTTAAATGTGCACATTAAGCTTATCAGTGTTTTACGGTGGTGTTGTATCGATAACTTTGAATCAATCCCTCTCTCTCTTGCTTGCTTGTAGACAGTGTATGTGCACTCGTGGGAAACAGACGTACGGTACTGTAGCCCATAAGCAGGCAGGCAGTTCTTGTGGTACTTAGGTATAGAATCCTGAGGATGCCACTGCTCTTACTACAGAAGTATTAGGTTCAAACACCAGACAATACCATACCTGTATGCATAACTCATCGCTCCAAACCCATTTCCACAGCCCAACCGTCTGGTGACCTAGGTCACTCTTCCTATCACTGCTCTTTCTATGCTGATTACACACCGCCGGCCTTGGATCTAATAGCTCTCAGCGTACAGTCCCAGTCATTCGTATTCATACTATGTAGATGAGTTGCTCCACAGGCCTTCAGAGGAGGCTGCAGGGAGACAGAGTACTGATGCCTGCTTAACCTTACATAACAGACCCTGACCTGCTGGAGCGGCGGAGGGGCAAAGCACAGCTAATGCATGCATCATGCATGTTTATGTGTGCGTGTGCACTTGCACAGGTGTGAGGTAGGGTTATTCATCACCAACTGAGGATGCTCTTGAATAGCTGCAGCCACACCATAAGATAGGGAGAACTGTTCCATTGTGTCAGTATATCTCAGACACATATACCTCAATAGTAAGGTCAGGCTTTTGATAAACATTCCGTGACCAAGACAGGTCTAAAGGCGATGGCCTTTAGTACTCAGTACTGTAGATGTTAACAGAGTGCTCAGCTTGGTCTTTTTATCAGGCTGTTACCTTCAGTGCAGCCCTTGACCATGTGCCCTGAGAGAATTGACTTGACCCCTTCGGTTCAGCTTTATAGTCCCACTAAGGGAAATTAGGTTTGCAACCACAACAAGCATCAATTATAAAAAGAAAATGTACAATACAAATCAAACAGTACAAGTTCTTGTTAAAAGGTTAAAGTTGTGTTTGTTTTTCTCACTTCAGACTCCTCTGCCTCTGTGTACTGTCTGTTTAAGCCTAACAGCTACTGCTTCATTCCCATAAGTTTGAAATGTTTTTATTATCTCATCATTATTTCTGTATTGGACCAATAGAACAGCAGGAATTGCAGTGACCTTTAGGATGAGAAGGAAGAGGGGGACCCTCTTGGAGTTTAAGAGTCTGGTAATGAGAGGAGTCAGGCTTTTGGTTTATAGGCGGTAATTGAATTTAAAGACGCAATAAATTAACTGCCTTGAAAACTTTGAATCTGTAATGGTGACATGATCCTGCACGAGCAGGTGTGTACATAAAATCTAATCCCATCACATATTTTTGTGTAATCGCACCCTCCTGCCTCTCCTGTCATATTAAACAGCTTTTCTCTCGTTACATGACATTCCTTTGGTTGAGGGTTCAGGATATCCCCTCTCTGCAGGAATAACTTTATATTAATTAAGTAAAGAGTCCATTTCAGTTTGTCTTCAATTATAATTTTTAGAATATAAAAATTACATTCATTACATTACAATAGTGGCCACAGTAGAATCCCCTGTTAAAACAACATCATTTGTCTGTGCCCTTCAAAAAACATCCATGTTGGAAAATTCAGTTTTATGATGTTACAACGCTATGTTTAGGGTTTGGTAAGGGCTAAGTACAGAAAACATTGTGGTTTGGGCAAGGACTGATTCTATCATTTTTTTGTGGGAACCCCCAATGTGCACTGGATGTGCCTGCATCACACAAGACCGACTACCTGCTAGAATTCTAACCAGCATTCTGATGTCCACCATGCACATTTTTCAGACCCTCAATTCAGATCAGGAAAAATGACCCCCAAAAACACTTTAACAGAGAAAAAAACGCTGTTCCAGGAATGACAGACATGCAAAATATAATATAATAAATATAATATAATATATATAATATATATATATATATATGTGTACAGAATAACCAACAGAAAAAAAGGGTATCACCATTACCATAATATACATAGAATGTAGAGATATATGAATAAAATGGATCCAGGAGGATGTCAGGCTGCTTCCAGGTGGAATAAGATCACCATTCACACAGACAGGAGAATGAAACAAAGAGAGACAAGATGAGAGGCTGAATCTCCTGACGGACAAATTATCCTTTGGTAAATAGATCAAAGTAAATGCTTACATAGACTATACACACAAAATATATATTTCCGTCTTCTACTAGAGCAGTCTGGGTGTGAGAGTGTGTTTAATCCTTTGAGGTTCTTATCCCGTAGGGGTCGCTGTTAAGTGGAGCTCCAGTTCTGCACAAAATTGTAGGATGGCCATTGTTGGTGCAGTGAAGGTCTGTACGGGCCAGGTAGCAGAGTGGTACGCTACAGTGTGTGTTTGTGGCTATTATGCTCATAAAGGCTCATAGAAGGTCATGACAGCATAGTGGACCTCAGGAGATTATACTAGCATTCCTGTGTCAAACCTCCCATGTGTCATCTCTGCAGTAGTAACCCAGCTACTTTTTCCACATCTGTCTGTCAATACACCAGATGTTGTAGTCTATGAACACACCAACTCAGAGCTGGGTTATAGGGGCAGATTACTTCTTTTTATATTTGGGCGCCAAGGACATACTCACAGGTAGGTTTTAAGAGGACTTCAACAACATGGGACGTAGTATTCTGTCTCTGCTATCATCGGCAGTCGCCCATTTGGCGAGATGCTGCTCCTTCTATCCTTTAGAGCTGAGTAATACTACTATGTTTTTCTGTGAAGACCTGTGTCCCTGGTCCCTGATTTTGTGAATGCATCCTACGGCACTTTAAATATTTGTGTCCTTGTATCGTTTTCTTCTCTCTAGGGACATAAATAAATTGTTAAAATGTGTGTTTGTGTGTGTGCTCATCACCGAGGTGCTCATTTTCTGACAAGTCTATTTGAATAATAGCACCTTTCCCTCTTTGGCCTGACGTGCTGCTTCCCACCTTCTGGGTTTTTTTTGGCGGCCGGCCAGACGTTTTGAGGATTACAGAAGTGACAGCAGTGGCAGGAGATAAACACACACACACACACACACACAAACAACAGACGAGACAGTTACACACATGCACAAACACAGATATTCTCGTACCAAATTGTGGAAATATATTTAAAGATTACTGAGCAGACATTTACAAGCAAACACCGAGAACTTTCACACACACACACACACACACACACACACACACACCGTTAAACAGTCAGACACACAGAGTGTAGGCAATCATCTACAGATTCAGTGTAAACTGGATAAAGCCAGGACTCGTCAAGGTCTTGTACTTTACACATGCTGCGTCCTTGGATAAAATAGTAGAAATCAATAAGACGACAGGCAGACATGTGGGTTGTGTTAAGGTAAAAACTCTCACCGATCACCACAGATACTCCAGTTCGACTCCTGACAGCACTGCCTTGGACACGACCAGTCAATGCCATGTACATAACTGGCAGTGTTTTTGGCAACAACAGGGGCTGCTATAGAAAAAGAGACACACAGTTATGCAGGTTATGAGTTATAAGATTAACATTTAAGGATTCATTGCAAAACGACAGTATGAATTTTTAATGTCAACATTAAATCAATAGTTAGATATCAGAATTAAATTGAAATATTGTTTTATCACGTTCTGGAGCTCCCTTACATTGTTATAGTGTTTTTAGTAGTATACAGTGTTGACTGGTCATTAGGGGCAGGTGGGGCATATCTTTAAAACCATGTACGCCTAGAGAATCCCTTCCTACATCCAAGTGTTACACTGATAAAACTGTGTGCTCTGGAATTGTCACTAGTGCTGCTCAGATCGGAAGTAAAAGCCTTTTAGCCTATATTCCTTGTGCTGGACAACCAGCACTCTCTTTAACCACACTGACACATGTATCAAATGCATCTGTGATACCTAAAACCCATTGTGATCACCTTTTAAATTGTCATTTTTTTATCGGACTAGAAGTTATTTATTGCAGTACTCCTTTCTGCAAAATGTTTATGCAAAAATGTTTTTAATGCTGCAAAATAAATAAATATTCTCAACAGAAAGATAGCGCATACAAAAGATCAAGTCCGGGTCTTCTTAGAAAGCAAACTGTGAATAAACTTTTTACCTGCATTCTACAACATTCTAGGTTACCATTAAATTCAGTTATCCCAGCACTGATTTCCTCTTATTAGATATTTTTTTGTTTCAGTTGTGAACTCAAGACTGGCCTTATCTGGTTAATAAATATACATAGGCTAGAGTGCTTCTTCAAATTTGGGCTTGACAGCAGCCTATAAATCTGAAAGCAACACTGCATGCATATTCTTAGAGGAAAACATAAGCTCCAAAGAACAACTTGATGTCAGTATGCCCCCATGAAAACTTCCTCTCATCAACAATTTTCAATAAACTCTGAGAAGAGCAATTAGAAATCCCTCCACTGATGATTATTCATCACGGCCCATGCAAACGTTGATCGTGTGGAAGTGCTGGTGTAATTGAAGATGAAGGGTCGGGCATAAATCCCGCTGCTGAGATAATGAGTGAATCCGGAGTGGATCCATTCATCTCAATGATCGCTATCTCCAACCATGATGGATCACTGCCGGATCCCTCACTGGCCAATCATAAATCACTGCACAAGTCTTGGCCAACCAAAGCTAATCCTTGAGGTTCATTAGGCGAGTTAGTTAACTCCGAGCTGTTCAACTTGAAGACGACTAACTGAGCCGTGTCTGCAGGTTTTTCAGCTGCGAGCGGGTTGGCTGGAAGTTTGCAGAAGGGTGAAGTAAAGTGATTTTGAGCAGACTGGACTTCCAGGCTCTGCCATCAATCAGGGAAACAGAGGAAAAAAATAGTGGGAGCCAAACACGGCAAAATGAAAGGGAGGCATAGAAAGAGATCTATGGAAGGCACAAACATTAACAGCTCTGTATTAATCTCACTTTCCTCCATCCCAAAAAAGCCAACAACCCCTTCAAGGTCATCCTCCAATCACGTCTCAGACAGCTCGGGCATTCCCATCGGAACACGCCTCAGAAAACTGAACAGGACTTTACCGGGTGGTACAAATCTCTCCCACGGGGACGAGTGGCCGCTAACAAACGCAGAGTGTCTGACCTCTTGTGATCTAACGAGCTGTGTGTCACCGTTAAATGTGTCCCCGGTGCCTCGCTCAGGGATGGCACTCCCCTGAAGGAGGGGTTCTGACAAAGGTGATTCATGGAGGGTCCCGAGGCTGACTGCTGGTCAATCCCAACGGCAGAGCACCTACATGTACAGGCAGCTGTATAACACTCATTCATAAGCATCAGTGACAAACATCATGCTGTATCAGACCACTTTTGTGGTAATATAATTTGTGTGGTGAAACTCTTAATTATGTATACACATGAACCTCTTAATGTACAAGTTCCGGGGGACTCGGGGGACTGGTCCGCTTCAATAATTGCAGTGTTGTCAAGACCACCTAAACCGAGACCACTTCAGGACCAAGACTTTGAAGGGTTAAGACTAAGTCAATAAAGGCAGGGCGGGTCCAAGACCTATCTTGAGTACTACAACACATCGTTTGTCCTCCTTTCATTTGTTGAGAAGTGTTTTCAGTCAGTTTCGGTTTTTGCCTCTAATGCAGAGCAGCACACAGCCCTTTCCCTGAGCTCGGTCTTATCTGGAAAGATCCCAAACAGGGTTCTACGTCCGTCAGATGATCTGGAGGGGATACTACCATCTCAGCAGAGCGCCAAGCAATAGAGTGATGCACAGCAGACTATAGGGCAGGTAGTCCCATCATCATGACTGAGCTCCGGCCTCAGCTGTCTTGAGAAAACCAGGTCCCCAGGTGTACTCCAGGTGCTTCTTCATATTGATCCACACTAAAAGGAACTGGTTTCATTTCCTCTAATAATAATAAGAGATGGTGCTTATTGGTGAAACCTGTGACTTGTAATAATACATACTATTTTATTAGTTGATTTATATTTTCTATGAATTATCTGCAAAGTAACTAAATCTATGAACTAAATGTAGTGAAAGTAAAAAACACAATATACAAAGTATAGTAGAAGTAAAAAGAAGCATGAAATGTAAATGTATTGGTCCGGCCGTGCTTCCGCCAGGAGGATCATGCGTTCGGTCGTGTGCATCTGTGAGTGACTGATTGAGTGTGCACCTCTGTGTCTATCCATGGCTAATCTTGCATTGTGCTGCAACAAAGTGCACATTATTTTGGGTGTGTTATACGGTGCCTTACAGCCCATTGGTGGCTAGAGGGGTCGTATTAATCACACACTACAGCATTGGTCAACATGGGGCTAACGCTATGGCCAGTTTCTACTTTCTGTCAGTTAAGATCTTGTGTTTACCTTAAATCGGTATAATCTTTTGTGTTCCTGTGCCTCGGGTCCGCTATTCGCCCGCCTGATCCAGCACCTCGGTCTCCTTCCCAGCACCATGACAATCCCCAGATTTACTCTCACCACACATTTCTCAAATGAAACTTTTCACTTTTTGCAAAACTTCTTTCTGAGTTCTACAGGACAGTATTATACATAATACTTTTGAATTGTCACCATAAATGAATGAACGAAAGGCGCAAATCGGTGCATAAGAATGCATTAGAAGAAGTTTTGAAACTCAAAATTTTGGAACTGAATACTCCAAAGCCTGACATCTCAAATGTATGTGGTGATCTGTCTTTAGCTCAAGGTTTTAATTGCCCTGAGCAGCCATGGGCTTTAATATTGGGAAATTAACTTCACAGAAAATATAATTGAACAGTTCACTGCATAAATTAAGCCGAGTAATCCATAGATTAACAATATCTGCAAAGCCATATACAGCGGGTAAAAATAAGTATTGAACACGTCACCATTTTTCTCAGTAAATATATTTATAAAGGTGCTATTGACATGAAATTTTCACCAGATGTCGATAACAACCCAAGTAATCCATACATACAAAGAAAACCAAACAAGTTCAGAAATTAAGTTATGTGTAATAAAATGGAATGACACAGGAAAAAAGTATTGAACATGCTTACTGAAATTTATTTAATACTTCGTACAAAAGCCTTTGTTTGTAATGACAGCTTCAAGACGCCTCCTGTATGAAGAAACTGGTCGCATGCATTGCTCAGGTGTGATTTTGGCCCATTCTTCCACACAAACAGTCTTCAAATCTTGAAGGTTCCGTGGGCCTCTTCTATGAACTCTGATCTTTAGTTCTTTACATAGATTTTCTATTGGATTCAAGTCAGGTGATTGGCTGGGCCATTCTAGCAGCTTTCATTTTTTTCTCTGAAACCAATTGAGAGTTTCCTTGGCTGTGTGTTTGGGATCATTGTCTTGCGGAAATGTCCACCCTCGTTTGATCTTCATCATCCTGGTAGATGGCAGCAGATTTTTATCAAGAATGTCTCGGTACATTTTTCCATTCATCCTTCCTTCAATTATATGAAGTTTGCCAGTGCCGTATGCTGAAAAAGAGCCCCTCACCATGACGTTCCCACCTCCAAACTTCACTGTTGGTATGGTGTTTTTGGGGTGATGTGCAGTGCCATTTGACCTCCAAACATGGTGTGTATTATGGCATCCAAAGAGTTAAATTTTGGTCTCATCTGACCAGACTATATTCTCCCAGTATTTCACAGGCTTGTCTAAATGTTGTGCAGCAAACTTTAAACAAGCTTCAACATGCTTTTTCTTCAGCAATGGAGTCTTGCGTGGTGAGCGTGCATACAGGCCACGACTGCATTACTTATTGTTTTCTTTGAAACAATTGTACCTGTTAATTCCAGGTCTTTCTGAAGCTTTTCACAAGTGGTCCTTGGCTCTTGGACAACTCTTCTGATAATTATTTTCACTCCTCTGTCAGAAATCTTACGAGGAGCACCTGGTCGTGGCCGGTTTATGGTGAAATGATGTTCTTTCCACTTCCGGATTATGGCCCCAACAGTGCTCACTGGAACATTCAGAAGTTTAGAAATCCTTCTGTAACCAATGCCATCAGTATGTTTTGCAACAATAAGGTTGCAAAGGTCTTGAGAGAGCTCTTTGCTTTTACCCATCATGAGATGTTTCTTGTGTGACACCTTGGTAATGAGACACCTTTTTATAGGCCATCAGTTGGGACTGAACCAGTTGATATTAATTTGCACTGACATGGGGCAGGATTGCTTTCTAATTACTGATAGATTTCAGCTGGTGTCTTGGCTTTCCATGCCTTTTTGCACCTCCCTTTCTTCATGTGTTCAATACTTTTTCTGTGTCATTCCATTTTATTACACATAACTTAATTTCTGAACTTGTTTTGTTTTCTTTGTATGTATGGATTACTTGGGTTGTTACCGACATCTGGTGAAAATTTCATCTCAATAGCACCTTTAGAAATATATTTACTCTGAAAAATGGTGACGTGTTCAACACTTATTTTACCCGCTGTATATGTCCCGCTACCACCAGCCCCATGCCATTGGAACGTTGAGCACTGAGTCAGAAAATGGAGTCTGTGCTCAAATGTGACCCTTTTCACACTGCTAGATTGAGATTCTCGCAGTGCTTGTGGTTGACAGTGATAAAAACCCAGTCTCAATGGTATTTCATGCAGAAATTAGACATAACAACTCATCCCTCTTCATTCAGAACTGATCACAGAAGGTTTTAATACTGATTAATGGAAAAGTAAGAGATGGCACGCATACAAACGTGCACGATTTTGCATTGTTTTGTATGTCATATCTGTGCAGAGACTTCTTCTATTTTGGCTTGCTGCTCCTTGACGAATGAGAGCTTTAAAAAAATGGAAGTAAAGAAAAGGTGAAGCAGAGAACAGGACAGCGTCTATGTGAGCTGTCATCAAGAAAAATGATGTTGCCACCAGAAGGTTCCGCCAGGACTTACCCACAATTCACAATGGCTGGCTGCGCAATAAGTGTTTATCAATAACCCAGGAGCGGGTTGGATGAGAGAGGACTCCCATCTCACTAAATGACCTCGATGTGTTTGTGTGTGTGTGACTGACTGACAAGCCTCACAGAGAAAGGTAGGAATTGGTGAAGAACAGGTGGACAGTGTATTCAGAAGTAAGTGAGAAGAAACAAATGAAAAGGGAAAGAATTGAAATACTGAAACAGGACAAAACTGCTTACTTAAGAATCAACTAATGTTTCCACAATGATTAGTTTAGCTCATGCCAAATCTGCATAACTTAAAAGGTTGATGAAGTAACACATGCTGTACTTTACACATGCGCACGCTCTCACAGTGTTTTCCTCCACCCTCCACCATCTACTGTCTCATCAGGAGCATAACCAGACGTTATAAATATATTAATAAAGATTTTAGACTTGAATGTGTCCTTCATCTAGATCCGATGTGTGATTTAAGTATTTCCCTTAATTGTTTTTGAGCAGAGTATATTTCCTGCTGTGAAAAACAGTGGTTTGTGTAAATGGAAGGCCCAAACAACAGCAAAAGTTTGTTTTGGATTTGGCAAGCTTCTCTGTCTTCATGTATTGTGACAATCGTTTCCATTGAAAAACGCACACACTTTACATTAACACACAAACTTTGATTGACTGTGAACAACAAATGTCGCCTAGACACTGAAGCAGATCAATTCCATACTATCAACAAAACTCCCCAAAAACTTAAAGAAATGTAATATAGACAAAGTGTGCTGTACTGTCCCACTCAGCTCTACTAGGACACAAACATCCACAGGGACACACACACACACACACACACACACACACACACACACACACACACACACACACACACACACACACACACACACACACACTCACACACACACACACAATCAGAGACAGACAAACTAGCAGGCTTGAGCTTGCCGACCCCTCTCCACAGACCAAACTTTATCATAAGTCGCCTTTAATGGGAAAACCAATGACAAGCTCAAGGAGAAGCCGTGGCCCCAACGAAAAACAATTTACGGCCCCAAAGAACAAAAGAGAGAGGGGGGAATAAAAGACAATGCAGAAGAAAGACGAAAGTTGTTCAAGTGTTGGCAGGGACCAGATATCATTTGAAATAGTTACTGAGTGTTGTATTTCTGTCGGGTAGGACTCAGGACGACCTTGAGCAGAGGGGCTAAGGGTAGCTGGAGTTCTGAAGAGTTGGGACTGGCAGGTTGAGAACAAGAATACGCTGTCTGGTTTTGTCAGGCGAATGCTGAATATGTGAGCCCTTGTGGCTGACATTGACAGAAGTTTATAAACTTTCACATATGGAAAACAAAAAAACAAAAATCCTCTGTCAGTGTTAACCACACATCAATGTTCCAATAATTGGTATTGATTACATATATCATTTACACTCATTCTGTCATAACAGCAGGACAGTTCAGTGTCTGTGTTTAGTTCACATGTCTGTCATAACAGTAGGACAGATGAGTGTCTCTGTTTAGTTCACACATCTGTAATAACAGTATGAAAGTTCAGTGTCTGTGCTTAGTTCACATGTCTGTGGTTAGTCACATGTCTGTGGTTAGTACACATGTCTGTGGTTAGTACACATGTCTGTGGTTAGTTTTTTTCATGGGGGCTGTGGTTCTTTCTTTGCTCACAAAGTAATCATTGCTATAGTAAAAATGGTTTCAATGTCTCACGGCAAATACTGAAGTGGAGCTGATATATATTGTCTCAAGTAGACTCCAGGGACTCAAAATAAATGCTAAATGAGAGATTGTTGGGAGTAACAGTAGCTAGTTGAACATGTGCTAGCCTGAACCTGATTGGTCTCTATAATCGGAGGTACATTGGTACAGTGGACTACTTCATCTATCTGACAAGTTGTTATTGGTTACTTTGCAGGTTCAGATTTTACACAAAACTGTATGGTTAACATATTAAATGTGATGCATTATTATAGATTCAACTATTCAGTATGATATGAAGTAGTTCAAATACTGTTGTACTTTTTACAACTTTTACAGTGGAGTAAACGTTTGAACAGCTATGTAGGTGATGCCTTCAGGCCCCTATCAATTCTGTTTACGTTGTGCTTTAGAGGGGCATACAGTAGTTGGAATTGTTTCCAATCAATTCAATTACCATACTTAATTACCGCAAGTTGTAGGTGTATCAATATCAGTTCTGAATGAGACTGGGACTTCTCATAGAAGTCTATGAGAAAGTGACCCTTATTTTCACTTAATTTAGTACCTCAGTAAACATTGTAAAGATTTGTTTATGGTCTCAATCTCTAGTTTCAATTCTTCCTCAATACAGCATGATGTTCATTTAGTAAATTATGGTCCATATAGAGTCAAATAGACCATAAAGCAGGGTATGCTTTAGGGCGTGATTACTATGATTTACAGGTTGCTGCTGCTAACTACATCACTCCTCCACATTCCAAATATGGTCACTTCCATTCATTGGTTTAAAAAAAAAAAATGGCGACGTCCTATTCCAAGATGGCGACAGCTAAATTTCCAAACTCGAGGCTTCATAACGTCAGTCCACAAACCAATGGGTGACGTCACGATGACTAGGTCCATTTCTTATATACAGTCTATGGGCAGCACCAATGACCTTACTTCCTGCAAGGGGGGATCAAATTCTCATCAGCCATCAGGAGCATGGTTATCAGCCCATGATCCTGATCAGTGGAAGCTAAGCCTGGCGTTATTAATCTACCATTTCAGCTAAGAATTAAAGCCCTTAACGTGGCTGTATATCACAGGCCGTGGAATTGCCTGTCCGTCAAACGTGACAATATTTGCTGAGCTGGAGGCCTTTTTCCCGGGCTAGGTCCTGAGAGAGATCAGGGCTGTGGAGAACTCACCCCATGTGTCTGCCACCAAAAGGTGAACCTGCCTACATTTGATGAGATATGTGAGTGATGAGTGGAAACCACTTGACCTAGACAGATGTCCACCTTTAACACTTTACAAGAAAGCTATTGTGCCCATTAAAGTTTTATTCCATAACATAAATGATCTCATTCCTAAAATTACTTGATCAATGCAATGTGGGAGTCCAGTTAAGGGCCGTAAAAATAACCAATTAAGACAAGATAAATCATCAGTTCTGACATTATACACTATTCACAGTAAGAAATCCCAATATCCCTAAAAAATATTTTGGATGAATCCCCAAAGGCATTGTAGGATCATTTCTGGGGTTCGCCTGATGGTTGTGGAGAAAAAATAAAATAACATTATGAAAATAAAATAACATAATTTAGAATGGTTTACATTACATAATCTGTACCAGTGATACAATTAGACTCACAATAGATTTAATTTTGTGTGCATGAACATGAGTTTCTGACAAGGGATTTCCCGGTAGGTCACGGAATGAATTTAAACCCATACATAGTGCTTGTATAAACTAAGTCACCTTCTAACAGCTGTAGAAGGTAGCAAATAAATGTGTTCCACAAATGTGAATGAAACTTTAGAATTGGTTCTCAAAGGGATAGCAAATACCCTCTCACACACACACACACACACACACACACACACACACACACACACACACACACACACACACACACACACACACACACACACACACACACACACACACACACACACACACACACACACACACACACACACACACACACACACACACAGAGAGAGACCTTTCTATTTCTCCAGACCTCTCCTTCCCCCACCCCCCATCTCTTCAGATCAGTATGGATGTGAAGCCAAGCGCTGGGCGGGGAAGCTGAAACGGTTCTTTGGAGCACCACACTTGACAGACCACTGCCTGGGGCTACGAACGAGTCGGCAGCCTCCCTCCTTCCCCCTTTTACCCTCCTCCCCCTCCTCAAAGTTTAATCTCGATACCTTTACCCTCAATGCCAGTATCAAAGCCTTCCCCTCCACCTTT
Organism: Anoplopoma fimbria; assembly: GCF_027596085.1. NCBI lineage: Eukaryota > Metazoa > Chordata > Actinopteri > Perciformes > Anoplopomatidae > Anoplopoma > Anoplopoma fimbria. The sequence goes on from NC_072455.1 coordinate 8,046,536, forward strand.
AACCCAGGAGAAGGAGGCCTGCTGTCCATTTAAACGGCAACCTTCTAGAGGGATCTCTCAGAAAGGGAAAAGATGGTGATGATGTAGGAGGACGTGAGAACATCGACCGAGGCTATGGAAGTGCGGTTATGGACAACATGGATGTAGAGTAATGAAGAGGTAAAAAGGAAAAGCACTGGGTTAAACATGGGGAGAAATGAGTGACACAGAGTCTGCAAACGGGGGGAGATCAGGTGGGAAGAGGAGGTATGTGAGTGTGTGCGTGTGTGTGTGTGGGGGGGGGCTTCGTGTGAAAACTCACTGTCTGTTTTAATATTCCCAGCAGAGAGAGAAACAGACAGAAAATCGATCGCTTCATTTTTCCTCTGATATGAAAGAGTTAGACAGTGCGCTGAGCTTCAAGTTCTCTTTCTCCCTCTGCCACCTTGAAAAGCATCTCGTCTCTCATCTGTAAGTCATGGAGACAGAAGCGTGTCTGGGAGAACAACCCTAAAGAATGAGAATCCAGGGGAAAAGGAGCATCCTAATTCTTTTCTTTTCACGCATGAAAAGTGTTATCTCATACGGCTATTTCCTCTTCATTCTATCCCTCACTTTTTAAAGTACAGTAAAGCCGTGGCTGTTAAATGTTTTGTTTTTGTTTTTTATTCCAGTTTAGTCAGTTCAAGAAACTTTGTTCATTGGTTCATAGGGAGTGTGTCTGGATTGTGTGTCTGGATTGTTGGTTCAATGATGGCCTTACTGCTGACAAGTATGGAGCACAGAGTGATCACCATTTAGAAGCATAGAAGTTGCTGACATGGTTAAGAAAACACCTTTGTTTCCTGACATCCAAACAGAAGAACATGACATAGAAAGTGTTTAATCTCCCCACTGGGATGGTTTTGAGGTTAACAATGAGTCAAACAAATTAGTGATAAATGGAGCACTTGTAATATTAGTTTTTATCCAGTTTTACCTTTGAAAAAAGATCAATAACTTCCAGATTCACTCTAATTTGTTACGTGGGGTGAAGCATAATTGGACAGCAACAGGAAACACAATTAAATTTCACAAGTCCTCTCTAGTACAAATAGACTTCTGCATTATGCAGTGTTACACCCTGGGTCCAAGACATTTCATATCACATGCACCTAATCCACATCCGCCACTTATGTTCAGTGACAATGCAGGAAGTGGTGTGATGATTTTATCAGTGTCAGTGAACGGGTGTAATCAGCACTGACATTTCCTTTATTGAACCATAACCACAATCTTTCCCAAACCCTGATCTAAAAGTCAAAGATATCTAGTAAAAATGTTAGATAATATAAGAAAATAAATAAAAAACATAAGGTAATGTAGCTGTATTCCTAATTTTTGGAATATTATGTGGCATACACAATCGTAGCAAAATAAAGCATCTCTATTTATAATATATTTAAATATTGCAAAAATGTTGACCGAGAGAATATTCAAACCAGAATAAAATGCTGACTCATTCATTGTACGTTTCAGAAAACCAAGGATAAGTTTAGTCGTTGATACGTTTCTGAACCAAAAATATCTTTCATATCAACATTTCTACAACCCTGTGAATCAATATTATAGTGTCCTTACTGCTATACGAACTTTTGCCATTTCGAAACTGCATTCTCAGCTATGTTTAGGTTCAGGTAAGAGAACGACTTGGTTAGGTTTAGTAAGATCCTTTTTGGGTTAAAATAAGTATGTTACTTCTTACTCACAAACAGCCCTCTATTGGGTGAAAATATCTCCTGTGTTATTTCGACCCATCCACCCATTCCGACCTTCTCCCTACACAGACTTTGCTTAAACCTATTTGTGATACGTCGAATTTTTACTTAATCCGGGAGAAAATACGCTCCCTCAAAATGTAATTGACAATGTCGAATATTGAATAGGAAGGTTGGATTAATGAACTGAAAATACCAGCGTCTAAGAAACTGTCTCTGTGATGTAGATTGAGCGCTGCCCATCCTGCTGACTGTGAGACAGTGCTGGAGCTGTCCAACTGTCCTTTAACTGATAAAACAAGGAGACGCTGCTGGCTTCGGGTCGTCTGGATGGAGTCTGATTGCCTGCCCGTCTCTCTGGTCCAATCCACTATCAGGTTTGGTGGTGCCACTCAGGAACCACTTGCACAGACCCATGTGCACACACACACCCACACACACACGTTTTGACACACTGACACACGCGAGAAGAGAGAGGCTCTGTCACACTCCTATGCATCTGCACCCCACAGAAATATTACCAAAAGCAGATTTTGCACTCATGTTCACTCGGGGTGTGAAATATTTACATATCCTTGAAAAAATTCCAATGTGGACTTCACAGTCATGCACATCCATGTGTATGCTTCAACATTCCCCAGCACAAACACTCACACAGTTAATGAAAAGCAGGATTCCTGGGAGTGTCTGGACAGAGTTTGATCTTTTTCTCAGATCAATGTCAGTAGATTGCAGGGGAGCCGTGAGGCTCACATCTCAACTCAATAGTAAGACTAGACTGTGTGTGTGTGTGTGTGTGTGTGTGTGTGTGTGTGTGTGTGTGTGTGTGTGTGTGTGTGTGTGTGTGTGTGTGTGTGTGTGTGTGTGTGTGTGTGTGTGTGTGTGTGTGTGTGAAAGCAAGAGAAGAGAGAAGCAGAGCTAGACTGAGTAGACAGTAGTTTTTGACCATTTGACAATCTGCTTACTCTGCTCGCTGAGGTCTTGGACACAGCTGTATGGGCTAATGTAACAACAAAACGCCATTCAGCTTCATACCTCATCACATTAATCTTTGAAGAAATGTAAAGAAACAAAAGAACAAAGCAAAACAGTCATGAAATTAATTGAATTCAACTGTGTAGTACAAGAGTGAGAACAATGTGGGACTTGTCAACACATAAATAGCTTCTTCTAAAAGTAATTAATAGTGAAATTAAATCAATATTAAAGCAGATTCTATGCTCACATAATCGTTTGTGGCCAGTTTGACTTCAATCTTTATTTATGTCCTCTCTGTCAGTAGCCTTTTTTTTTTTTTTTTTTTTTTTTTTTTTTTTTGTTTCCTCTAGTTCAATATAACCAAAATGACTTGGGTTTATCTTATTGAGCAAACTTACAAACTGCTAGTAAAAATGCAGATGAGTTTGGCCTTCTGTAGGCCATGTATGTGATAAGCCCAGAAAGTGCTGTAGCTTAGAACGAGGCCACAGCAATGTGACCAGCCAAATGCCAATGTGGCCCTGTGTTGAACTGTCCAGAAAGCAGCAATGGTTGGACCTCCACCAATAAGGCCACTTCCATCCTGAAAAACAGCAAATCCAGTGTCGCTCAACGCATTGTCCCTCCCAACTCGTCAAATATCGCCACTTGGTCAGTGCCCCGTGGAATCGGAGATCAGCCCACTAGGTACCCTTCTAGGGCAACGTATCCTCATTTCAATGAGGAGAGACTTCAGTAGAATTTAACAATAATTTATTACACATGCATAAGAAAGAATAGTACAAAGTCTTTGGCTATTGGACTCTATGGCCAAGCCTTATAACAGAGGGGCCCAACGCTGAGATCAGCAAAGCACCATCCCTCTGGAGTCCAGACACTGGTGGTGGTGGTGATGAAGGGACTTCCTGCAATCCTTATGCTGCCTGTGCTGACGACTAGCGGTGACTGGGGTGGAGGAGGGTCACATCTGAATTATGCTGAAATGACAACTGACAGCAGCAGAGAGCATAGTTTTTAAGTTTGACAGCAACGATGTGATTGGCTTAAGAAACCCGTTGCAGAAACTAGTTGGTCAACTTTATGTGAATGCCCCCAATCAGCTGTAATCACAGGGACAGAGTGAATTAGTTTATGAATGAACAGGAGAGTAAAGATAGTCTTCTTGATTGAACTTTTGCTAAGCTTCATTTAATTTTTTCAATTCAATTCAGTTTATTTTGTATAGCCCAGAATCACAAATTACAAATTTGCCTCAGAGGGCTTTACAATCTGTACACATGTTACATCCTCTGTCCTTCCCTCACATCGGCACAGGAAAAACTCCCCTAAAAAACCCCTTTAACAGGGAGAAAAAAGGAAGAAACCTATGGGAAAGCGACAGAGGAGGGATCCTTCTCCCCGCCACATGCAGGTGATGTAGAATAAAGTGCATGAGAGTCTGGAAGAGCTACTCAGTCAACAACTCTTTTTTCCTAAATATAACTAAGTGGTTTTGTGGCCTTAACCTAAATTTCTGTTAAGACCGAAGTTACTTTGAAAGGACATTATGCATTTAAGGAGAGTATACTGACACGCTGTCACAACGAGTTGCAAATTAATACTAGACAGGCTGTTCTCATGCAGAGTTTTTTTAATTTAACGGTTACTTTATCATCTTTAATATCTGTCTCTAAGTAACTCCTCGTTTTACGTGTCTGGTTAAAATAACTGTCACTGAACTACAGTGGTGCTGTTACTGAAGAACGAATAGCGTTCTCCTACCACCCACCTCCCCTCCCTTCCGCCTTGTGTGTGCTTTTGCAGTCTGTCCAGTATTAATTTGCAACTCATTGTGACAGCGTGTCAGTATACTCTCCTTAAATGCATAATGTCCTTTCAAAGTAACTTCGGTCTTAACAGAAATTTAGGTTAAGGCCACAAAACCACTTAGTTATATTTAGGAAAAAAGAGTTGTTGACTGAGTAGCTCTGCCAGACTCTCATGCACTTTATTCTACATCACCTGCATGTGGCGGGTGGGGTCTGTCAGACTTAAAACTTAAAAAGAGCTTCAGCATCTCAGGCTACGTTCATAATGACAACGACATGGTGTCAACAAAACAGCCCATTATTTATATGAATTACTTCTATAGCGGATGATTCCACAGCTGGACATCATTGGACATCATTTGTGGTTGAACCAGGCTCAACTTTTGGCACTTTTGCTTTTAGTTTTGGTCTGAACTTAGGGCTTATAAAGCCAACCTGTAGACCAACCTGTTTTCTCTCAACTACACACTCGATACACCATCCTAGACCATCCCTGGACAGAGCATTGGTCTGCACCCATCATATCATGTAAGGTGTAATGTACTGCAGGTACAAGTGTTTACTCTGTGTAGTCCTTTGCCCATTGTGTGAACTAGTTGGTCACCTTGATACCTTGAGGGCCGCTGTGGCTGTGAGTGAAGAGGATTGAGTGAAATGTAGAAACGCTCCTCTGTATATGTGTAGATCCCCTGACTGTCGGGACGTTAGCATATTGTCAAATCCCTCAGGCCCTTCCCAGCCCTGGATTTTCCCACAGCCTTCTGGGAAACGGTGTTCTGAGGATGCCTTTTAAAGCTCTGCTGATCAAGCCTGCAAGTGGACAGCAATCATTCCATGTTGACCAGCCTATTATTCATTAAAGCACCTATGGCCGAGGGGATTTTACTTTTCTATTAAACCAGCAGGTCAAAAAGGGGGTACTTGACCCACTCCGAGCCTCTCTCGCTCTCTTACTTACTCTGACACACACACTCACACACACAAACACACATAGCTGTCAGCCCCCCCCACACACACACACACACACACACACACACACACACACTGCGTGTGTGGGTTAGCCATTTGCTTGTAAATGAAATGAGACTTAACCATGCGTTGGCCCCCTCCTCAATCAGTCTGGCCCGGCCTGGCTGCTCCCCCCTGATTCATGGACAGACACCTCTACAGGACCTCCACAGCTGCCACACTCTATGACCGAGGACTATCGATCATACACACCCAAATCCTCTTTTACACTCGGTGTCATGTAAATAGCTGCCCCTCCATTTAACAACAGCTCTGAGTGAATAGATGCAGCTTCTACTTGCCTATTAGCAGTCATTATGTTTCTGTACTAGGAGAGGATGTAACTCTAATTATATGGCCATTGGTTTTTGGTCACCTTCAACTCTAGCTGTTTGGATTCATCTTTGATCCCTTGTGATAGCTATATCTATAGATAAACCATTTTTTTCCTCTAGCAACCAAGAGCTTGAAATATGTCATATTCAGGTAAAATGCTAACCAAGCCTTCCAATCCCAATGGAGGATGGGCGGGACTAGTACAACAAAAGTAGCCTTTTCTTTGAACCTGTCTGAATCCAACTTGTTGTTTCCTTGCCCACATAATTTCATGAACACACAGAGACCAGCTGGTCCATCCTCTACCCCATTCATGCTTTTCCCTCCCCTTCATCCATAGCAAGGGCGAGAGCAAGCACTTTACATTGTGCCGGCATTTTTCCTTTCGCAGATATTCGTTATCATAGCAATGGGATGCAACCAAAGTTCTCAGCTGGAAAGCCAGATTGGCACCTGGCGTTTTCAGCTGGGAAAAAAGGCTTTGGTGGACACACAAGTTTGTGCGGAAATGGGACAAATGTGATATTGTATGAATATCAATTGCTGAAATTGATTAATTATCGTGATTTACAGAGAAATCATTTAACTTGCACATGAAAATGTATTCCATGACATATATATATATATATGGACTTGTACTTGTATAGCCTTTTTCTAGTCTTCAGACAACTCAAAGCGCTTTAACACTACATATCATCATTCACCCATTCACACCCATTCACACCCATTCATACACTGAGAGCAGGGTCTCCCATGCAAGCTGCCACATGCCAATCAGAACTAACTAACATTCATACCCATTCATACACTGCCGGCACAGCCTACGGGAGCAATTTCGGGGCTGGTGCCCAAGGACACATTGACTGAACCGCCGATCCTCGGATTGAAGGACTACCCGCTCTTTGCTGGAATGCACATGTCTAAATGTTGTCGAAAGTCTCTGAATAATGTGTGTGTGCGTGCATGCAAGTTTTTGTGTTTGTGTGTGTGTGTCTGTATCGGTCTTGCCTAGTTTCATGGCACACCTTTTTCCCAGACATGTTGTTAGGATGCAGGGAGAGATTAGCATAAACATACAGCATTTCCCATGAACAGCTTTTTCAGGATCTGTCACTGTGGTAACGTTGCCAACACAGAGCACAAGTCATTGACCTCCAGACTTAGCCCCTATCACTCCTCTGGACAGGAGAGGAAGAGACGGAGAGGACGAAGAAGTGGATGTAAACAGGGAGAAATGTAAGGAAAAAAACTGGGAAAATGCACTGAAGAAAAGGAGAGGATATAAGAGACAAGAAGAAGGACACAAAAGAGGGTAGAGGAGAGGCTGGGGTAAAGGGGAGCTCGGGAAAACATGAACACTAAGGGAAGAAAGGAGAATGAAAGAAAAGTAAAGAGTCAGGAATGGATGAGAGGAAAAGGGGGAGAAAAAAACAGAGGGGAGTATTGAGGGAGTGTAGACCAGAGCAGAGGGTTAGGTGTGTGTCATCGTGGAGTGATCACATACAGCCCTCATCCATCACAGACCCAACAGGAGGGAAGCCCTGCTGTCTGATCGTCCACTCCATTGCTACTAGCTGTGAGACACAAGGACACAAAGAGAGACAGAGAGGAAGAGATAGGCCCTTGAAACAATCAGGAAGAGAGTTTTCAAAATTGTATCTGCAGATCTCAAAAAACTTGGATCTTGGATCATCGCAGGAACATTTCCAATTGGGTTCCTGGGATGCAGTTCTCGCCCACAAATAGTCCCCACATGGAAGTGACTGATGGTCAAGGAACGATGAGGATGCTGCAGTTCTGAATGAGACTGGGACTTCTCATAGAAGTCTATGAGAAAGTGACCCTTATTCTCACTTAATTTATTCCCTCAGTAAACATTGTAGTTTGTAGAGTTTATGGTCTCAATCTCTAGTTTCAAGTCTTCTTCAATACAGCATGATGTTCATTTAGTAAATAATGGTCCATTTAGAGTCAAACAGACAATAAAGCAGGGTATGCTTTAGGGCGGGGCTACACAATGATTGACAGGTCCACACCATTTTCCGGTCTGGGAGCTGTCTGTGTTTTCTTCTTAGATATTTGAAAGTTCATTGTAACATTTTGCATTGCATGTTACATTAAAAATGTCTTGTACGTTGTTTGGTTGTTCTTAGCTCCGTCCTCTTGTGCCACTTCTTGTTGCAAAACAAACGAGAAACCATAGTACAAACTAATGGGTGACATCACAGTGACTACGTCCACTTTCACTTACGGTCCATATTGAGTTCTGAGGGGACAGACTGTCAGACCCTGCTGCTGTAAAATTACAGTTTTTCTAAAGGGAGTCTGGGCAGCTGCAGACCTCCATGAAGTGATCATAGTTTTTATCGACAGGGGCCACCAAACTCAAAATGAAAATTAATTGAACTAACTTTCCTTTATATCTTAATGAATAGTTTTTACAGTGTGCCATTCATTTGACATTCAGCATGACACATTCAAATCAAACCAAATCGCAACGCAGAAAGCAAAGTGTAGAGGTGTATGGTATTTCAGTGTTGTCCAGAAGAGAGCAGCATAGACCTACCAACACGTCTTTTAGTTTACATGAGGAAGCTCAGGTGACCTTCCTTTTTTTTTAAAGAGTAAAGTGTTTCATCAGTACTAAAATGAAAACAACAAACTGTCCAAATATAACTCCAGAACCCACAGAACATTGGGGAGATTCAGTATGGTGTGTGTGTGTGTGTGTGTGTGTGTGTGTGTGTGTGTGTGTGTGTGTGTGTGTGTGTGTGTGTGTGTGTGTGTGTGTGTGTGTGTGTGTGTGTGTGTGTGTGTGTGTGTGTGTGTCTGAGTGAGAGAGAGACAGAGACAGTCTAGTCTGCATGTCAAGGCTTGTAACCAGTCCCCTCAGAATCACATGGCGCCATCTACACTCACAAAAATGCACACACACCTCTCTTTCTCATGTTAGAGGCACTGAGGTCACATGGCAATGAACAGGTCCACATTTAAAGAAGGCAGGGTGGTGGCGGACAGACCAATAAACACAAATTAGTATAACAAGTCTGACAACAAATTAAAATTGATCAAAACTGGTTGGAATGAGAAATGTGAGAATTTAAATGTGTGTGTGCGTGTGTTTGAGAGAGTGCTGGAGTGGATGTAGATGAGTTTTCTCAGTGCTGTGGGGGAATGGGCTGCGGTTGGCTGGCCTGACTGCAGACTGCTCTGTGGAAAAGAATGACTTTTTAAATTACCCATACATCACTGTCACCGCAGCACAGACTCGGGCGACAGTGCTGCGATCGCAGGCACACACACACGCGCGCACACACACACACCTCATCTCGCTTCCCCTCCTCGCTTGACAAACTCAATCCCATGTTTACAGACATGCAAACACACAGCTTTGCAATACAAACCTGAACACTCTCTTGTATGAACGTGCAAAAAGTCCTGAATATGGAAACATGAACACTCTAATACTTTACAACCTCTGTAAAAATACATAACTGATTTATAGACTTAATAAACACATAATCACATGCACATCTAAGTTATAAGAGTGTAACTGCAGCGCCATTAGCAGCTGGAAAGGTTTTCTCCACACCCCTCTCTTTTGCTTTCTTCTTGGCATTCTTCTCCTCTTTGTTGTCCTCGTCCACGTCCTCGTCCCTCGTCCTCCTCCTCGTCCTCGTCCTTGTCCTCGTCCTCCTCCTCCTCCTACTCCTTTTCCTCATCCTCCTCCTCCTCCTCCTCCTCTTCTAACGAGGTGGATCTTAATTGCAGTTTACGATGCTAACAGCCCTGCAAACTAAGGCAAAAGGGCTGACAGAGCTAACAGTGTTTTCCTGATTGGGAACCTGAGGGTGGGCACTAAGCTTCCGCGACGCCCCTCGGCCACGGCGACGTCATCAGCTGTAACCAAAGTATGAGCACAGTGCAGCGCGGCGGCCATTAGCCAGCCAGTGGGGCCTTCTTACATGCACTTACAAGCACTAAAAGCCGTGCACTGCTGGCTATGTCAACAAAGCAAGGAGAAACTGGGATTATAGCACACAGAGAGGGAAAGTGACGTTATTCTTAGGTAGACATTATTCCACTGTATCTTTACAAAGCAAATACTTGCTGCTATATTAATGCTCTGAATACTGTATATTGCACCTTTAACCGATATCTTTAAGAGGAAAGGGTTTTGTCGGTTCATTTAAAGCTCAGGTTTTATGTGATTCCACAATCCAGGCCGTATGATAAACTTTCAGTTGGATGTCAAATGTCCCTGACAGTGGTTCTTGGACTTCTTGAAGGCAGGTGGTCAGAGTCAACAACACGTTCTCCAAGTCTCTGGTTATCAACACCGTTAAAACCCATGCAGCAACATTCTCTGTAATTTCTCTTGTATAATCTCATCATTTTCTTTTAATAGAACAAGTAAAGGAAGTCAACTCTAGATGCACCAAATGTTCTCAACAATCCAAATATCTTACCAGGTTTCTAAATAATGAATCCCACTTGATGATCAATTGGAGGCGTGTGGCCAGTTTTTACCTATTATTGGCTAACGCAGTCTAAACACTATATAGGGGCAGGGGTTTTGCCGTGTGCAGATATTCTGGCACATACTCAAAAATTGGAGATGCCACCAAAAAAAATCCTGTAAAAGGAAGAAGAGTTTCAGCATGAGTGAAATATAGGTACTGTTAGCAGCGGAGCAACAATTTGTCAACTTTGAGAACAAGATTTTTTTTCTTATCTGGGGAACAATCCTCTCCTTCTGAGTCTCAGTCAGTCCCAGTAGACAGGACCTCACAACAAACCTGAATCCACTAACATTTCATGCATATGGATGGGACTGCTTCCTGTCGAATGAACGGCAACGGTGATCTCGTCTCATAGATTAAACATCAGCCTTGAACCGAGGCAGGGGAGAAATGGAACGCTCCCTCTGTCAGGTTGCATGATGGACAGCTGTGGAGGAAGTGTATTTTAACTAGAGGAGATACACTTCCATGGGTTACTGAAGAAGCCCTCAGGTGTTAACATTTTAGACATGTACTGAGATGGGTTACAGTACTTAAAAACTTGGGTTGAGATGGTTTAATTGCCTATGCTACATGGTTCAGATTAAATCTTATCTTTGAATATTAAAAAATCTAACTTTATTATTTTCAGTGGCTAAAAATCATACTCTAAGGATTTATCTAAAATTAAAATTGAGCCTGTTGAGATGCCTCAAGTGTCATCTACAAAATTCCTGGGAATTATTGTTGATGAGAGTTTGAGTTGTAGGAAACATATTGACTGGGTTAGTAGGAAAATAAATAAATCTACTGGAATAATAAGGAAGATTAGCCATCTTGCCACTGCAAACTGTCTCCTTATTGTTTATTACAGTATGATTTATTTATATCTTTCATACTGTAATGTAGTGTGGGCAAGTACTTTTCCTACAACTCAGAATCACACATCTCATCTGCTCCTCTCTTACGATTTATGACATCAATATTTTCAAATTTGTGTTTTTATTTATAATATTCTTTTAGGTGAAGGAAATACTCCTGAACATTTCAAGACCTTCTTTAAAGCCAATTCACAGGTTCATTCTTACTCAACTCGTCAATCTTCAGATCTTCATCCTCCTAAATTATTTACTTGCAGAGGTCAATTTTCGATAAGATTTAGGGGAACCAAATTATGGAATGGCTTAACAAAGAAATGTTCATCTATAAAATGTTTCAAAAGATGCTTAAAAGAAAATCTTACCCCTGTTTTGTAATTACTTTCCTTATGTATTATTGTGTATTATATGTATTCCTTGTTTCAGTTTGTATTTTTAATCTGTGGTTGTTGCATCCATAGGGACTTGTAGCATTACTTTTGTGTAGGAGTAAATGTAGGTGTACAAACCTTATTCTCACATGCACACAAATGCACACATATGAACGCACACACACACACACACACACACACACACACACACACACACACTCTCGTTCACATCTTGACACATCTCATTTTTTCTTTCTTTCTTTCTTTTTTGTTGTTTATAATGTATTGTTATTATAAATCATATCTTGTAAAAATGCTTTTTCAACAATATTTCACACCATATGTATATATTTTTTTGTATTCGTTATAGTATTGTGATTTTTTTTTATATTATGTAGGTGGAGGCTTTCAAATAAGCCCAGTGGGCTTTCTGCCTCTTCCTGCACTATAATATTATTTATCTATGTTATGTTTTTATATTTTTCAATTGTGCAAATAAAATAAATAAATAAACTAAACTAAACTAAACTAAATGCTGATCAGCTTTTATTAAAATAAACATATTTTTTAATTTAAGAACAAGTAAAATGATAATCTTTAATTTTCTTCTTGTCAACAAATCCCAGCAATGAATTGATCCAACTATACAAGAACTGGGTAACCACTGTCAACCACAATCATCTGTGTGTATGTAGGAAAAAAGTATACCAGGGAAAAAGAAGGATAGGTTTAAAAAGATGAAGGCTGGGTTTAGAATGTTTAAAAAAAAGGTAGTAGGGCCTCCACTAGGCTGTAACACTGTGAAATCAGAATTGGACTGCCCAGAGGGACAATGAGTCCTCATGTGTCAAGGTCTGCTTCTGTGTCCAGAGGCTCTTGGACTTTTTGTCAAGACTTCTTCATTGTATCTTATGTGTGTTAGAGGCCTGTATTAGTCCTGATTTGTCAAGAGGGTTTTGGTTTCTAGGTTTATGGTTTTCTCTTATGTTGCTAGTTTCATTCCTTCATTTTTTTTTTGTTAGATCACCTTCATGTCTGGTTTTACTTCCTGCCTTTGTGTGTTTTCATTACTTTGTTTTTGTCCGCCCCACCCTGAATTGTTCCACCTGTGTCTAATTGTCCTGCTCTCCTTGTGTGATTAGCGTTAGTGTTTACTGCATTTGGGACAAAACCTGCAAGTCCGTAATTGTGGCATCATGGACTTAGTGGGATCGCACATTAAAGTCTGAGTCTGTAAAGGCAGACATATCTTGTGTGAGTTATTGTAGGAGAGTCAAAATCCCATGTGGTCTTATCTTTCAAGTTACTGAAACAAAGGTTTTACAATATATAACAGAAAAACATTCAAGTAATTATTGTTGGTAACATGGAGTTGTTTCTTTCCAGTGTTAAGGAATCATGTTGGCTCAATAAGGTGTATGCATTAGCCCTCTGAGACCCGTGAGTTTACTGGTGAGGTCATTTATATTGACAATAAGTGGGTTTTTGAACACATCTGTTCTGTGTCCAGAACAGAAGCACTCACCATCCAACGGCTGAAAAAGTTTGAAGAAATGTCCAAATGTCAAAAGTTTTACATACCAAATCACAGCATGACTTAATGATGATCATCAAGGTCTTGGTGATTTAATGTGGTATTTTGGAGTCATATTTCATAATTTCATCAATTTGAGTGATCAAAATGGTTATTTTCAGGGCAAAGTCTGTATGACAAATAAATTACAAAAATTGTAACATGGGAATGGCCATCATAATGCTGTAAGCCCTTAGAAATGTTCACATTTTTAATTTAACTTTTGATTGATGACTAGAAGAAATGGTGGGTCTTTAAGGGCTACAGAAACAAAAATATTTGACCAGAGTGAATCCAAAATATCAATGCCCTGTCTTCATGATTCTCATGGGTTTCAATGGAGAAATGTAGTGTCACTATACAGTTCTACAGTTGGTGTCAAGTCTTTGCCACAATAACAAAATCTGGTTTTAGTATCAATACAATAAAAAAAACCTCTGTTTCAAAATGCTATTTAATGCTGGGCTGTGTAGAAACAGAGGATAAAACTGTTTATTTAGAGTACAAACATAATGAGAGCCTTATAACTGTTATACATTTCTCTCAGCTGTGGCTGGCAGTTATATTGCACCTCATCCCCTGTGTGGCCATCTCAGGTTTCATTACAGTACATTTTGAATAAAAAGCTCTGATGATATGGGACTGTACTAATCCATGTGAGAAAGAAAAACATATGAGTTGCTGTCTGCATGTTTTTGTTGTTTTATGATTCAGAAACAGCATTTAAATATTAAACAGAATACTAAAATGTACTCAACGATCCGGCCTACAGGTGTTTAAAGAGCTGTCTTATACACGGACAAGCCTGCTTTGTATTGATCTTAATATTAACTTTGCTTACCAAAAATTAAAGCAGTAAACATTTGTCATTGTTTAATATTTTGTGTAGTGTTTATACATGTTGTGAAAACATTGCATTAAATTGATAATTTCATATTCAGCCACATATGAGTAAATGTTGTCCTTGTCTGAAGGGTAAAAAGAGTGAACCAGAGGGAACTTAAAGGTTAGAGGTTGGAAGGAATAAACTGAGAAAGGAGAATACTTTACTTATGGCCTGAACCTTTCTAGTGATTCGTGGATTGCAGTCTCCACCTGCTGGTCCTTACAAAGTATTGTTTGTCTGACTTGTTTTGACTTGCATGTATGTGTTGTCCTGCTGAATGATCTTGCTTTGGCATTGGTTTTTCAAAAGTCTTTGGCAAGAGGTTTGGTTAATTGTGGAATTTAAAATGTGGATGAATCGACTCTGTAATCTCATACAGTGGTGTGGCAACAAAATGAGTCACTTTCTGGTCCATCTTTCTGGCCAAAAAAAGTCCTTCCGGTAAATGGCCACTTCCTCAGATATGAACACAGCAACTTAAAATGGCAATTTAGTTACCGTGGTGGTATGATTGCAATGTAGTAAGAAGCTTCTTCAGGCCCATCTTGACCGAGAAGAATGTAAATTTAAATGAATGTTGAGAAAAATCTCATGTGGATTGGTAACTTTATGCATGCATAAGTCCCTCTATTGTCCCATCAGTCACACTTTTGACTGTCAGACTATTTATTTATGCTGCAAGCAGCATGAACAACATTTCATAATTTAAAAAACATTTCTGATTGATTGCAAAGCGACTTTCAGAGTGAAAAGAACAGGGAGTCAGTACTCTTAACTTGTGTTACACACAACTGGATTAGAAGCTATTCATGATTGTGTTTCTGTTGGCAGCTTCAGTCTCGAGCAGCCTCTGGCCAGCTGAACATGGCTGAATATCCGAGTCAGTCAAAACACTGTCAAATCGCCTGAGAGGAGATAGTGTTGAAAATTGATAAATTCCCCTTTAACTCCAATATCATGGTGGTCCTGCAGTATTAGGTAATCTAGCAAAAGCTGTCTCATTGAGAGGCCCTGTTTCAAAATCTAGTTCTAAAACACAGATTATATATTGCTCCTATGTGCATAATACCAAACAAATCCATGTACTATGAACTGACATACAGAAATAGGGCAGCAACAACAATTTCATTCAGGGTCCCAACAGGTTAATCAGGCCACTGTATGGCATGTTGCAGATGTTGCAACAAGGAGTATTTTTCAAATGGCTACAATAGGACCCAGGAAGAGAAAATAAAAGGCAGCAATGTATAATTTTTTTAACCTTTGTCCAGACCAAATGAAGCAAACAACATGTGGGAAGGAGTCCAAAAAACAATGCCAAGAGATTGTCATTTGTGTGCATATGATGCAGTGTATTGACTCTTTGTTCAGCCTGATCTCCTAAAAGTTCCACTAATCTCATGGGAGGAAGCCCATGTAAAAAAAAAGACTATCGTTGATATGTGCATATGTACAAATGTTGGTGTGAAACATACATTTAGTTCAGAAAATTTCTACTTTCAATGTATTCTTGATTTGCAGAAACGATTGTAAGAATATTTTTACTGTGTTGCTCTGCTGTATGCTAGAGTAATAAACCTACAACCCAAAAAAGGAGTTTTATAAATGTAGATTGGATTTCTTTATGAGTTGATGAGATAAGATGGTGCATCACCGCATCACCGTCCTCCACTCTGCCCACCTTCACCCAGTACATCACCTGCCCCACCAGAGACAACAGAACTCTGGACCTGCTGTATGCCAACACCAAGGAGGCATACAGCTCATCACCCCTCCCTCCCCTGGGAAGATCTGACCACAACCTGGTGCACCTCCGGCCTGTGTACAAACCTCTTGTGCACAGGCAGCCAGCTGTGACCCGCACAGTCAAAAGATGGTCCGATGAAGCCGAGGAGGCTCTTAAGGACTGTTTCGACTCGACTGTGTGGGAAGTGTTCAGTGATGCCCATGGGGAGGACATCGAGGGTCTCACAGACACCATAACGGAATACATAAACTTTTGTGTGGAGAACACCGTACCCACCAGGACTGTACGGTGTTTTTCCAACAGCAAACCCTGGATCAATCCGGATATAAAGACCCTCCTCAAGGAGAAGAAGAGGGTCTTTAGATCAGGAAACAAGGAGGAGCTGAGGACTGTGCAGAGGGAGCTGAGGAGGAAGATAAGGGAGGGGAAAAATATCTACAGGACGAGGATGGAGGATCAGCTGCAGCAGAACAACATCAGCGGAGTCTGGAAGAGCCTCAAGGCCATGTCTGGCCACAAGGGGCCCAACCATCAACCTGTGGGGGACCAACAGTGGGTGAATGATCTGAACTCATTCTTTAACAGATTTGATCAGCCACCCACCCCTCCCCCCACCCAGACCTCCTGCCGCTGCAGCCCCCATCGTCTGCACCCCCTGTGGATTACCCCCCCCCTCTTCTTCCTCCTCCTCCACCCCCTTTTCCACAACACTCGGCTCCCCTCCACACTCCTCAAACACTGCACACCTCCAACACCCCACCCCCACTCCAACAACCTACAGCACACAGCCCCCTTCCCCCAGCTTGTCCCTCTCAATCAACCAGGTGAGAAAAGAACTGAGGAGAATAAAGGTGAGAAAAGCCACGGGTCCGGACGGCATCAGCTCAAGGCTCCTCAGATCCTGCGCAGACCAGCTGTGCAGGATTGTGGAGCACATCTTCAACTTGAGCTTGAAGCTGGGGAGGGTACCACAGCTATGGAAGACGTCCTGTGTGGTGCCAGTCCCAAAGACCCCGGGGCCAAGGACTTCAGCAGCTTCAGGCCGGTGGCTCTAACATCCCACCTGATGAAGACCCTGGAGCGGCTGGTCCTTGTGCACCTCCGCCCCCTGGTGATCTCATCTTTGGACCCTCTTCAGTTCGCCTATCAACCTGGCATCGGGGTGGATGACGCTGTCATCTACCTGCTACAAAGATGCCTTTCTCACCTGGAAAAGGCTGGAAGCACTGTGAGAGTCATGTTCTTCGACTTCTCCAGTGCCTTCAACACCATCCAGCCTTTGCTTCTGAGGGACAAGCTGGAGCAGACCGGGGTGGACCACCACCTCACTACATGGATACTGGACTACCTCACCAACCGTCCACAGTATGTGAGGATAGGGGAGTGTGAGTCAGATCTGGTGTCCTGCAGCACGGGGGCCCCACAAGGAACCGTTCTGGCTCCATTCCTCTTCTCCATATACACTTCGGACTTCACATATAACTCTGCTACCTGCCACCTGCAAAAGTTCTCTGACGACTCTGCAGTCGTCGGCCTCATCTCTGCCGGCGATGAGAGGGAATACAGAGAACTGAACCAGGACTTCATAGGATGGTGCCGGCGGAACTGCCTCCAGATCAACTCTGGTAAAACCAAAGAGCTGGTGGTGGACTTCCGCCGGGGAAAACACTGTCCTCCGGAACCAGTGAACATCCAGGGACAGGACATTGAGATTGTGCAATCTTATAAGTACCTGGGTGTTCACTTGAACAATAAACTGGACTGGACTAATCATTCAAATGCACTTTATAAAAAGGGTCAGAGCAGACTCTATCTGCTGAGGAGACTGAGGTCCTTTGGAGTGCAGGGAGCACTCCTGAAGACCTTTTTCAACTCCGTGGTGGCATCAGCCATCTTTTATGCAGTGGTCTGCTGGAGCAGCAGCATCTCAGCAGCAGACAAGAAGAGACTGAACAAGCTTGTCAGGAAGGCCAGCAGTGTGCTGGGGTGTCCATTGGATACGGTGGAGGTGGTGGGAGACAGGAGGGTGATGGCCAAGCTGTCATCCCTGATGAACAACACCTCCCACCCCATGCAGGACGCCCTGGCAGCTCTGTGCAGCTCCTTCAGCCACCGGCTGCTTCACCCCCGGTGTGTGAAGGAGAGGTACCGCAGGTCCTTCCTTCCTGCTGCTGTCAGGTTACACAACCAGCTCTGCTCCCAGCAGACCACATGACACATGACAATAAAAACACTGTGCAATAATAGTTAATATAGTTTTTTTTTCTGTCTGTAAATATTATATTTCAGTTATTGTGTTTTCTACTGTTTTTATTGCTTATTTATAATACTTGTTTTTTATTTTTATTTTTATTTTTCATTTTTATTTTTATTTTTATCTTGTCTTTCTTTACTATGTCTCTTGTGTGCACTTTAACTCTATGCTGCTGTAAGCCTGCAAATTTCCCCGCTGCGGGACTAATAAAGGATTATCTTATCTTATCTTATCTCTTATCTATGGGCGTGAGTTCAGATAAAGTCTAGGGTTATCTGCCTCTGCCTTGGTCAGATTTGCTTCACATCAGGTGGTATGCTGTACTCTAGTAATAGAATAGCAATTGTATCGAATCTGATGCTCACAACAGTTTGTTGCAATACTGAGAGTAAGCAGATCACAGGAGAAAAGTCAAGGAAGCAGGAACTTTTAACCTGCACAAAAACAAGCTTAGTGTTCAGTCTAGGTGTACATCCTCTGTAATGCTGCTCTGCCTTGCTGTCCTCTGCCTCATAGGCAACTCTTTCTGTGCTGTTATGCCACGCGACACTAAAGAATCTGGGTCCACCAGGAACAAGTTGCTGCTCATCTCCTTCGACGGTTTCCGCTGGGATTATGACAGAGATGTGGACACTCCTAACCTGGATAAGATGGCTCAGGAGGGGGTGACGGCACAATATGTCACACCACCGTTCCTCACCATCACCAGCCCCTCACACTTTACCCTGCTCACAGGTATTGTAAACAAAAATCTCCAGCCTTTAACCTTGTTGAAAATATATCATGTAAATTAACATTTGAAACTGTTATTTTTAAGTTAAACCCGAAAGAGGTTATGAAAAGGTTATGGATACACAGCATCACTGTTACAAAAATATAATTGTTTTGCTGTTTTCGTCTCAGAACTTAAACCCTTCGCAGTGTGTTTTCAGTTAATGAAAGTTAATTGTAACATTTTGGTTGCCTAAAATGTATTTTTCAGTTTAATTGGCTGCATCCTCTCATATCCCTTCTGGTTGCAAAAAAACCAAGATGTGAGGGCCAAAACGCGGAACTCATTCTTCAAAACCCGAGTCCACAAACCAATGGTTGACCTCACTGTAACTACATCCACTTATTATTTACAGTCTATGGGTGTGACCAACATGTAAATCTCAAAGAAAATGTTCAAATAGTTATGATTCAGAGCAGCCTGTGTTATGCAATTTCAGGTGAAAGAAGTAAGATATTGTTTAAAAAAATCATTTTTTGTTTGGACTAAAGTCAAATACAACTGAGGGGTTATGAGCAGCTCACAATTTATTGACAGAACATTAAAGTACATTTTACAGTGCCAGACATACTAGGCAAAGTGAACTTAAGCAAGTGCAGTCCAAAAACCACACAAAAATGGTAAATTATCACAAAAAAGTTAAGCCAAATAAAATAAATGACACTTTAATGCTACATTATCTTCAGTGATAGACCACATTATAGTAACAAGGATTCTAATCTATAAAGCTTTTCATTAGACATCATCAAGATTAAATGAAAAATGCCTTTTTTAACCTTTTTTCTGATATATGGTCATGTAGAGCACCTAGTCAACAATGCATGAAAAACAATCAATTTCTTCATAATTGTATATAAATGGTAAATGGACTGTACTTGTATAGCGCTTTTCTAGTCTTCCGACCACTCAAAGCGCTTTTACATTACTAATCATTCACCCATTCACACCCATTCATACACTGATGACAGGAGCTACCATGCAAGGTGCCACCTGACCATCAGGACCCTAACTAACATTCATACACATACATACACCGCAGGAACAGCCTGCGGGAGCAATTTGGGGTTAAGTGTCTTGCCCAAGGACACATCGACATGGATTGCCAGAGCCAGGGATCGAACCGCCGATCCTCTGATTGGGGGACGACCCTGCTCTCCACTGAGCCACTTTATTATCTTTATTTCCCTCTAATACAGAACATGATGTGTGATTACGTGCTTAATTTACAAACTGTTAGCGACAAGGGAGGTGTGTGGAGCTGCAGTCCTCTGTAGCTCTGTATTGCTCTATATTTGACTGGCTCCAGTTCTTGGGCAAGAAACATTAACCCAAATTGCAGACAAAGGCTGTTCCATTGGTGTGTGAATGGGTTAGTTAGTGAGATGGGCAGGTGGCAGCTTGCATGGTAGCCCCTGCCATCAGTGTATGGATGGGTGTAAATTGGTGAATGAGGAGACATAGTGTACAGCGCTTTGAGTGGTCGGAAGAACAGAAAGGCGCTTTACGAAATCAAATCCATTTACCATTACCATTTAGAAGCTGTTGTGCCAATTCATCCAGTCGATTTATATTTCATTGAATAATGACATTTTTTATTTCCTGGGGTTAGGGTTTGATAAGAAGTCTTAAAGACGCATCCTTTTGGGACCATAATAGTTTGTAAAAATTGGTGTGGTTATATCTAATGTTTTTCAGTCTTGATTAAAGTGGTGGATTGACTAACCACCAACCCCTTGAGCCACATAGTTGCTAAAAGCAATGTAGGTCTAAATATATCCACATTACAAATAAAATATTGTGCAACAAAAGTGTGTGGTCTATATTAATTTCAATTGAAAACCCAATATTATGCTGGACTATCATATAAACTGTAATCTGATTTGATGTCCCCCAGTGTGCAATCTGTTCTCTACTGCAGGTCATGTCCTGTACATTTATTTTCATTTGTATTTCCTCTTTTCATTAGGACGTTACGTTGAGAATCATGGAGTAATCCACAACATGTGGTTCAACACTACCACTCAGGAGAAGAAGCAGTACTACATGACTCAGTTTGTTGACTCCTACTGGGACAATGGCAGCTTACCCATCTGGATAACAGCACAGAGACAGGTTCTATAAATCCTATAGATATTTTTAATTTTAAGGGATTTCCAACTTCCTAGCTCAAAGATTTTCTGAAATTCTGGTTGTTGTATTTATGTGTCAATGAAAGGCCTGTGTCCATAGAGTGTCTTCTTTTTGACAGAAAAGCCTCATCCCAGCATGTCATTCAAAAAAAGTGCTCTGAATTATTTTTTTATGTTTCTATGTGAACAAAGTCTTAACATATTTTGACAATCAACATATCATCACTCTAACCACCTTTGTTACATAGACTAGGGTCCCCACTTCGCTTTCTATTATCTATTTGGGTTACAATCTATTTGTCTGACATAGTTTTTTTCACAATGAGCACCTACCTGCGGATGCTTGTCCTCACATATTGAAGGGATGAGCTTGTCACCGCTCAATCTGACAACCGTAACATTAGAGCAAGGGTGACGATCCATCAGATACAACTCCTACGGCAATAAAAGCCCATCACTCACCAACTCAGCAGTGTATGCCGAGTCAATCTACTCTCACAAATGGGCTTTTCGGCCTTTGTTATAATAGCGACTGTCTGAAATATAAAGCTCAGGATAGATCGACACGGCCATAAAAAGCTTTTCCTCCATTTTCTACAATGATGTCACAAGTGCTTTTCTGAATAGTTCAAAGATTTTCTACTGGAAGTGCTCAGAGCAGGTGCACAAAAAAGGTGGAGTGCTCGAAAAAGTGATGCTGGGTGTAGCTCTTTTTCTCTATGTGGCAGCATATGGACCACACACTCTCTCCTCATTGGGGACGATTCGAAAAAGATGATGGTGCTCAGATAAAAATGCTACATGGAAACAGGCCCTCATGTGTTATTCTTTGACCAACAGTTTTTTGAGGAGTTCCTTTTTCTAAGTAGTTGTGTTTTTTTATTCCTCCAGGGTTTGAAAGCAGGTTCTCTGCATTTCCCTGGCACAGCAGCCACATACAAAGGAGAGATTGTGAAGGTTAGGCAAGTGGAACCTCGTTTCTATGATCATTCTAACGAGACAGATTGGAGGCTGAACATCGACAAGGTGATTGGAGAGTGGTTCCATCAACAGGACCTGGACTTCGTCTCCTTGTATTTTGGAGAACCAGATTTGGCTGGGCACAAATATGGGCCGGACTCAACAGAACGACGTGAGATGGTCCAGCAAGTGGACCGCACTGTGGGCTACATCCGGGACAAGATCCATGACCATGGCCTTACTGACCGGCTCAACATTATCATCACTGCCGACCACGGGATGACTACAGTTCTACGGGATGGATTAGTTGAGGAAATCATCCTCTCCAAGATCCCTGGCTTCAGTTTCAGGGATATCCAGTTCCATCTGGTGGATTATGGGCCCGCTGGGATGCTGCTTCCTAAAGAGGGGATGCTGGAGAAGGTCTACCAGGCTCTGAAAGGAAGCCATCCTCATCTTCATGTGTATAAAAAGGAGGACATGCCAGCTAGATTGCACTACAGTAACCATCCTCGACTCTTGCCGATAATCCTTTTCGCTGACCCTGGATATGTAATCAATGGGGTAAGAAAATGCACACATCAGTCATTACATGTATAGAGACTGTAACAAAGCTGAAGCTTAGAACAACTTTGTCTCCAGTGTTGTCTTGCAGATGCATTTAAAACTTCATTGTGGTACCTCATCAAAATTCTTCAAAATAGCTTTTTAGGAATTCTAACATGTAGCTCAATACAGGTTAATTATTTATATTTCTACTAGACTTAATATGCTTGTTTTCTCTCCATACATAGCTGTTACCTGTGCAGTTCCACAAAGGAGAGCATGGCTTTGACAATCAAGTCATGGACATGAAGCCTTTCTTCAGGGTGGTGGGGCCTGATTTCCAGAAAAACATGGTGTCTGGGCCTTTTGAGACAGTTAATCTGTATCCACTGATGTGCCATCTACTAGGGATAAACCCTGAAATCAACGATGGACACTTGGAGAACACCAGACACATGCTGGTCCCTAAGAAAAACAACAGTAAGAAATGTTGTGCTGTAACATTTCAGATGTCAATTTCTTATTGGTTTATCTTACATCTTTTTTCTCTATCCTCAAAACAAAATCTTACGAATGTTCCCTGAAGGAGAGAAAAGAGGTAAGACATATATAGTATGTGATATGAGCCCCATGTGACCTACCTGAAGACACCTCTATTCACATATTAAGGCAGATGACCTGTGGTGACGTAAGTGAGGCCCTGCCTATAAACATCTGTCACCGCTGTCATCCCTCAGTTTGATACCCACCCTTCCCGATCCCAGATATGCAGTGGGGCAACCAGGTGTTGTATTTCGTTCCTCCCCCTCAGGGAACGGAAGTTATAGTCATAACATATTGTTCCCTTTCAGTTTATTCACTCTGTAACAACAAATATATTGTATGGAACATACTCACACTCCGCAGCCACCGAAACAGGGTCAAACCTCCAGCTCTCTAGTGCATCATAGACACAGCCGAAAGGATAGAATGAAACACTGAAGGAACTGCCACATCCAAATGTTAACCTGGCCTGTCAACCACTAAAGGCTGCAACATCCACTCTCTCACAAGAGAGACCTCAAGAGAAGGTCCACTCCCAGGGTCAGGCGGCCTGGAACATGTTGGCTCTGAGAGACAGTAAATGAGCATTGCCTCACATCAACAGAGAACGATATTGCATCATCTATTTCCCTCGGCTATTAATCAGAATGTTCATTTTTAATGAGCCGACCTGCCAGCAATGCTCACAGATATATAACGGCAATCCGTGCGTCTGTTGGCATAGGGTTGTACCTTTGACTTTAGTTTTATTGGACTGTTTCACAATTGCTTTCATGAAGAGCTGCAGACGATATGGTTTGAAAAACAAGGCCACCAACACCACATCATCAATGCCTTTTATCTGTTGAGCCATTAAAAATCGTGTCAGCACAGTTTGAGGGGTCAAACTTGCTTATAGCTAAGCTTGCTGCAAGTATTTCAACCCATATTAACAAGCCAAGGTCAAAGCACGGAGTATGGCTGGACCCTGTATGGCTGATCAATATGCAAGAAATGTTTGGGTTTTGTGTGCTTATGATTCAAACAGGAGATTCCCATGCCTACCAAAGCAGCAGGTGCAACTGTCAATCACCCAACACTGTCTATGAAAAAATTACATGGGACTTTTTTTCCAGAACCAGGTATACCCAAAATAGCTTCTCCCACCTAGCTAACTCTATAAAACGCTAAAAGCTCCACATAGAATGTGCCAGTTGTTTCCATTTTTTTCTACAAAAAAATGTAAGACATCAAAATGAGTTTATGTTATGACTTTAAGGAACATAAATTGATAAGGGACAGATCATAGCTATATGATGGACTTTTGACTTGACCTAACAGAATACCACATTGTCATCACCACTCTTAGATTGAGAGGGCAGATAGAGTGGCAATGTGCTGTAAAATACAAGATAACCAAGACTAGAGAAAGTAAGGGTAAGTAACTTTGTCTAGATAAGAAATACCAATCTTGATCATGATAGCCATTAGCTGACCATGATCACCTCATCTTGTATGACATCATCATGCAGCTGTAATGCCATTTATCATCAGTAAGAAAAAATGTCTTGGCACCATGAAACACATCCATGAATCCAACCTCTCTACTAACATTTGTGATAAAAGCATCATCCTCTCTGTTTGTGTCCGATCCGTGAGTGTCTCTTTCGATTTTCTTTTTGTTTTTTTATGAATAGTTAAATCTCTTGTGTTATGTTTCTGTCTGTCTGCAGATCCTGAAATAAATGCCCAGTTACAAGTGGTTATCGGCTTATCAGCAGTGACTGGTTTTCTCGTACTGGTGTTCATAGTGACCACTTCCTATGCTTTGTGTAAAAGGAGCAGAACAAAAAGCAGGTAACATGCTCTAGTCGTATTATGAACATTAATTATAATTAGTTGTTTGCCCTCTCCTGGCCAAGTCACCCTTATCCATGTCTGCTTTGAAGCTTGACAGTGTATATTCAACATGTCAGTCTTATTTTATAAATATTTTGAATTTAGAATTATGAATAAATCAATAGAATACCACATAGATCAATATTAGACTCTTGTCAAAGATTGTTCCTTCATCCTAACAAAATGTGGGGACAATACAGTTTGCTAATCATTCATTCCCAATTCTGTTATCTTTCTTACTTGACCTCTCTTTTCTCTCTTTCCTCAGTTTCGAAACAAAACATGCTGCTGGTGAAGAAGAGAAAGGCATGAGGCAAAGCAGTTTTTGAAATGTAGATGATGTTTTGAATATGTTTTCCTAGTTCAAGGAATATTTTTCAATAAATAAAAAAATGAATATACTTTTTGATTAAAGGTTACAGTGAAAAAATATTGCAATGCCCATGGAGGTAATGACCTGGTATGTTTTGTGACTGGAAGGATATCTCAAAAAGGCATTGGCCAAGAAGCAAACACTTGATTTTTGGTATGGATCAAAGACTAATTGTTCATATTTGAACATTTTACTATTTTCTCATGAATGACAAAATAAGGCAAATGCACCCCATAATTGTCACTGTATATACTTTCATAAAGATCACCATACAAACGAAGAATTAAAATGTCCTCACATTCATTAAATGTAGATGATTGTGCAGCCTTTTGAGTGTTTTATTATTGACTTTGATTCAGTGTATATTCTTTATGATGACTTTATTCTTTCTTTATATCAACTTTGCTAAAAGCTACAAGTAAAACCTTTTGAAACAATAACAAGGTTATGATGTGTAAAACTTATTGTATCCTCTGTTAATAGGGGAATTGCCTTAAAACAAAATGATATAGTTTGGTTCAGTATTACTTTCCCTTATGTGACCAGAATAACCACAGATATTCTGCATACAACTGGATAACAGTGAATGCACATTTAGTTCATTGAATTTATATGTGCTTATATTTGCAGTATACTACCAGCTGACCATGTTGAGTATGAATGGCACAGCTTTCAGTCAGTTTGGAGTGGAAGCTGTCACAATCACATGGGCTGAATAAAACATTTATATTGAACTTTGTTGGTGTTGTATCTGTTAATGGCTGTTTGCACATTAGTTAATTTTTATTTTAGCTACAAACACTAATTGAATGGACCATGGTTATAGCAATTGATTTCTGTGTAACATGAACATTAATTCATACATAATACTTCATCAATAACAGAGAATTATGAGTAGAGAGGAGAAAATGTGGACAGAAGGGAAAGAGAGCTGCCGAATAATAATCACTAAAGTTACATTTAATAGTGGCCTTTACTGTGAAGCATTTTTGTCAGTCCGCTCTTCGGCTGACTGTGATGGTATTGGGCTACCAAGTTTGAAATGTGTTGTTGAAAGAGGGAGAAGAGACTGTTTCAATTGGCAAAGTAAAAGAAGATGTACCTTGTGAAAGCATATCTAAAGTATGATATAAATAGGAAGACAGTAAATATATATATAAATACTGGAGAATCAACTCTAAGTTGTATTGAATTTTGGTTTCAGCAAAAAAGGAAAACTGTCTACTGGAAATGGACATAGATTAGTTGTAGCAGACTTGTTGAAATAAAGAGTTGCTACAGTCCCATAGACTTCTGAAGTAATCTGAAAAGGCGGAAGCAACGAGTGCTGTGGAGAAACCAGTAATTCCAAACAATGGAAAGTTCCAGCATTGAACCCCATTCACTTTAAGTGTTTTCCAGGCATGCTCGGCAGTAAATTGATGAAATTACTGTAAATTTATACATTTTAATGCATCAGCTGACCTCTCATGAATCTTGTCAATAGTGTTTTTTTATGTATCTAGATTTAGTAAATATTTATCATTATTTTGACTCCAATAACAGTACAATTCTGTCACGGATGTGGTGTGGACCCAAAAGCAGTACGACCAGGAGACAGATAAAGTTCTGGAGCTTTATTTAAAGCTGAGCACACAGCAGACAGGGAGGGAGGGTCAGACTCACATTGGGAAACAGGCAGGGGATCAGGCAGACGGAAACCAGAGGAAGCGGAGGCTAAACTCGTGGTCGGGGACAGAAGGCTAAGGTGGCTAACTGAGGCAAAGGCAAGGTAGGGGAATCCACCAGTTCCTCTCCTCATGGAACGGCATCTCTTTATTTTACGATGACCACATCACCAAGCCGGAAGACATCCAGCTGTTCACAGACGCAGCCCCCTCCATCGGCTTCGGCGGCTTCTACGGCAGCAAATGGTTTTCAGCCGAATGGCCGCACAAATTCTCATCCCTCACCCCTTCTTCGGCAATCTCTGAAGTGTATCCGGTAGTCATAGCAGCCATTCTTTGGGGCCATGAATGGTCCAAAAAGACAATTGCTTTATATTCAGACAACAGCGCCGTCGTAGACATCATCAACAAAGGACGGTCACATTGTCTAGACATAATGCAGTTCATGCGTAGACTCACCTTGGTTTCGGCCCAGCAACAATTCATCATCCGAGCCTATCACATCCCAGGTCACAAAAACTCCATAGCTGACTCACTTTCTCGTTTCTCTTTACAGAAATTCAGACGATTGGCGCCAGCCGCGGACCCTCTGCCAACTCCGGTCCCACTGTTTTCAGCCACCATCTTCAACTGACCCCGCTACTAGAACACCTAATCTCTGCCTCCCAAGATGCCATCCTCAACAGCGTCGCCCCCAGAACACTCTCATCATACCTCACCGGATGGAATAGCTTTAAAGCCTTCCACGCTTCCCTCGGCCTTCCATTCCCCTCACTCGACGTCCTGACCCTCACGAACTTCATCACGTTCGCCCATTCACTCCTCAAGATCAAGCCTTCCACTATACGGGTCTACATAAGCGGAATCAACTTCTTCGCCAAACTTTCCTCAGGCACTCCTTGTCCAGCTGCGTCCCACTTACACATCACCATGTTACTCAAAGGTCTCCGTAAAGCCGAACCACACCCTACGCCTAAACGTCTGCCCCTCACCTCGGACCTCCTTACCCGCTGCATCCAAACACTCCGTTCAGGCTACCTATCTCCCTTCATGGACAAAGCATTGGAGTCCATGTTCTTGCTGGCCTTCTTCGGCTTCCTGCGCTGCTCAGAATTCACCGCTCAGAACTCTGACCACCATCCATCGCAACACGCCACCATGTCCGACATCTCCATCCACCATCCTGACACCATCATCTACCACCTCAAACGCAGCAAGACCAACCAGTCTGGTCCGCCCCAGCCCATCTACATCTTTCGACTAAACTCATACCTGAGTCCATTCAAACCCATATGCGACTACATAAGCGCAAGATTAGCCAGCGGAACTTCTCCACAGGACCCACTTTTCATCACAGAGACAGGCAAAGGGGCCACAAGAACCTGGTTTCACCACCACTTCCGCCAAATCCTCCATAAATCCGGTATACACCCGGAATATTACTCAGGCCATTCATTCCGCATCGGGGCCGCCTCCACCGCCTCAAGCCAAGGAATCCCCGACCACGTCATCAAGATCCTCGGCCGCTGGTCGTCCCCCGCGTACCTCACCTACATCCATTCCAACCTAAATGACATCAGAAACGCACATCAGCACCTGTCCTCTTGAAGCTGTCTTTTGGGGACTCTGCGCCACCTGACGCGTTAGTGGACTGGAAGCTGTAACCCAAGATGGCGCCTATTCAAAGCAATGAGAATTGCCTTGATTTCTGCTCGCTACAATACTTTGAGTGGCAAAATTTGAAACACAGCTGAGTAGCGGCGCCATATCCAGTCCACGCTCCGTCCCCTAATGGACTGCATGATTTAGAATGTTATTCAGCAGCCGCCAGCTTGCCGAGCTCTTCTCAAGATTCACAGCGGTGGGATCTCTTCCAACTCTTCGATGCAATGCTTCAATGCAGTGAGAGTAAGCCTGAGCTCAAAATTGACTGTACTGACTTTGTCTGCAGATAATGATGACAACAATATATCTTCTGTGTCCACTACATCAGCATACAGAGGAAGCCCACCTTCGACATCTCTATGCTGGCTGCATTGCTCATGCAGCGGGACATGACGGGCTACAGCTGCCCCCATCCCCCGCTTCGACCTTAGCCAGTGAGCAAATTCTCTTCATGTTTTTATGGCCAAGCTTGTCCAGCTCAAGCGGCTTTCGTTTCACCCCCTCTACCAACATCTGGTTGCTTGAGGCGTCCTGGCAGGAGAAATTGAAGATGGAGCCCCAATTTTTCTCAGGGTATCCTTACCTCTTGGCTCCTGAGAGAGTCAGGCTGAGGAAGGGCTGGGCTATCTGTACAGGTGGTGCAGACCATTCAGATGGCAAGGGCACAATCCACCCAGTAGACAACCTCCGGTTCTGAAAAGTCAAACTGGTTCATGCCTCCTCCCCTCAGAGGGCTTCCCCTCAAACCAAATCCTTCCTTTGTCTAAAGAACCTCAGGTGTTCTATCGCGTTGAGGGTGATACAGATGGATTCTTCTGTCTTCCAAACCATGCTTAGGCAAGGGTGACAAAGTAACATCTGTTTTTCCAAGTCAATGCTTACGCACATTATGTTGGACGCACGGCCCCCATCAGGTTCATTGCATCTCCCAAGCCTATAGGCAGGCAGTAATAGACCCTCCTGCTGTGGCCTGTGCATACTCTACATGCAGTATGGAAGTGTTGACAGCCTTTTCAGAGTCTGAGCTCACTGGAATGACACAGCACTGGTGAAATGCATGGGTCATGTGTTCGTTGTGCAGCTCTTGACTGATTCCAATGAATGGTAGCTTGCTAAACAAGAAGGTTGTATCTAGCAAGGTTGTGCCTTGGTTAATTTACTTACCATTTGTTAAGCAGTGCATAAATGTCAGATGATAGGATTAGCTGCAAAATGTGGAGGATCACACTATAAAGAGCTAACACATGAAAGCATGGTAGACTTACTTTGATGACCAAGCAAGACAGCTATCTACAGTACAAAAGCAACAAGGTATGTAATTGTCAACTATGTCTGTAGCATCCAAAACTTGCCAATGCTATTTAAATAGTTGGAGATGTTTGAAGATTAGGTACATATGTAACTGGACACTGACACATTTTATGTTAATATAATACCTGTAAGATATGTGACATGTTCTGCAAAAAAAGAGATCGGTATGCAAGAGTGCTAAATGTTTTAATTTTCAACCACAAAAGTGACAGGTGTGTGTGTGGAAGGAGTGGAAGGCCATGGTTGGGGGATCAGACTGGAGATGAGTGCTCCCCTGCATGGGTGAGGTCTAAATACCTCATCCATGATCATGTTTCAGCCCTGGTCTTGCCTGATAGGATATTGTGATGGCTTCCTTCCTTGTTTATAATCAGCCATATTTCTATAACCAAGAAACTTGCTCAATAAGGTTCAGCTAGTTATGTCCATTTAGGTTACTCACCGTTTGTTGTCCAGGCGTAGTCATGTGTATTAAGCGGATGAATGAATAGAAGGGCAACGTGTGTGTGTGTGTGTGTGTGTGTGTGTGTGTGTGTGTGTGTGTGTGTGTGTGTGTGTGTGTGTGTGTGTGTGTGTGTGTTACAACAACAAAAATAATGGATATACCGCGGCAACCCAAAGCAAAGAAAAAACAGAACATCATAAACATTTGCTTAAAGTGGCCCTATTATGCTTTTCCACATTTTCCCTCTTCTTTAGTGTGTTATATATATTTTTGTACATGTAAAAGGTCCATAGAGTGTAAAACCTGAATTCCACGCCTAAAAGGAGTTACCCTCCTCCTCAGACACACTGCTCCTGAGCTGCCTGAAATGGCTCGATTGAATTCTCTCCTTCACTTCTGTAACTTGACTCCCTCAAACAACAAAAGAACGAGACGGAGCTGAAGCTCTGGAGGAAGAGTTTTTGGAAATGTGAAACGTTGACCAATCACAACAAAGCAGGCTAGCTGACCAATCAGAGCAGACTTTGCTTTCTGGAGGGAGGAGCAATAATAATAATAATTAAGCCTTTATTAGTCCCACAATGGGGAAATTACAATTCTCTGCATTTGACCTATCCTGGAGGAGCGCTGGGCTGCTAAGAGGCACCAGGGGGGCAACTTGGGGTTGGGTGTCTTGCTCAAGGACACCTCGGCATGTTGGCTGAAGAGGGGTTCAAACCACCAACCTTGTGGTTACAGGACAAGCGCTCTACCTCGTGTGCCACAGCCACCCCAAGTGCTACAACAGAGCATTTCAGAGAGGGTGAGAAGAGGTGCTGCAGGACAGCCAGGATGAGAAAAACAAGGAGGATTATGAGCATTAACACATGTAAACATGTAAACCCATTAAAAAACTATTTCAGATCTTGGTGTCCTTTTCACTGCATGCCCTGTACACAGCAGTTACTAACAAAAGAGAGTGACGCCATCAACGGGTGCCAATTTATCAACATTTCGATGCCATGGTTGGCCACACAGGGCTGAAATACCAACCACAGCCCAACAGCACAGATTGTAAAGCCCTCTGAGGCAAATTTGTAATTTGTGATTCTGGGCTATACAAAATAAACTGAATTGAATTGAATTGAACAGTATCTCTCCTCTGAACAAGAAATTACATTGTCCTTTTTTGGCTCCTACAGATAGTATGCCTATGAAAAGGGACTTGCTTAAAAGCACCTAGTGTAAAGGTGCCTTTTCAAGGAAAACATATCCTCTCCCTGGCCATATTATGTAATAAAATGTTTTTTTGAACGCAATTGGTTGCCTTCTATGTTTTTGCATTATAGACCAAACTTCTTTCATGGATTAAATTAAGTAGTTGCTGGCAGTCTTTGATAATCACTTGTTGTGCATGTTTGTGTGAATGTCATAACATATGATAACATTAGGATTTGATTTATTGTTGGAGTTTGATTTAATCATAACAGACTGCCACTATCGATTATAGCTAAACGTTTGAGTATACCTAAATGTTTCAAGCTTGAATATATGACATCTGCATACTGAAATTAATGTGAATATAGAGTGGTTTGAATGGTTCAAGATATAACCTGTTATATTTAGTAAATGACTAAAGGCTTTTCAAACACACACACACACACACACACACACACACTTCAGCACCCCTAAGTAACTACAGTCAGAAAAGAGGAAGCATATAGAAGTGCAGGTGTGAGCATGCTGAGTCAAGGACTTTCCAACTCCATTAGAAAAGATAAAGAGATATCATGCCAGGAAGAGAGACTCATGAAAGAGTTACCATTCCCCAATCAGAAAGGCAGAGAGATATTATGCGAGGACTGTAGGCAATAAAAAACGATTGTGATAAGAGAAAGCTCAGCCAACCTGCAGTTCAAAGGAAATGGGGAAGAGCTTACAGATCAAAAAGACAGTGTCACTGTATGTAAGACCATGTCATGTTAGCTCTCCGGAGAGTCAGTTTGAAATTTAACAAACAATTGAATAGTTGTCAGGCGCCTACAGAGTAGAGGAGTGCAGCTTCTGGGACACTTCTGGCCTGTGTCTGGTGGGGCTGGTGGAAGAAAAAGTCAATTCCCAACAGTGCCATAAAAACATGATAAAAATATAAATGCATACATACTGTAATTATATTTTACTTAATGGGTTAAGTTCCATTTCCCTCCAATTCTAAACACAAAACCCCAGAAAAAATGCTTTTATATGTAATGAATACAAGTTAATGCAGTAATCAATGAGCATTATGCATTAATAGTGACCTAAATTGCTGCACATACAATTGCTGCTACTTAAAACCATTAAAATAGGTAACAGCACAAATTTGTTTAGAACTATTGAGAGCTTCATGAACCTTGTGACCATGTGGTGGCAAGATCAAAATGTGTCACAATTTTCCCTTTCAAAGGGTCTGAGTTGTAGTTATACATTTGTTACTCTGTTTAATGTAAAAAAAAAGGATAGGAACTTGAAGGGAACAGTCTCTTGATTTGTGACAAATGTCTGGTCATTGTATGCCCATCTCACCTGTTTCAAAGGGTTCCTCCTATCATATCACTGTATTACACTAAAGGTATAAAACTTTGGTTTATGGGTTGATAAAG
The DNA here is from genome assembly GCF_027596085.1 of Anoplopoma fimbria. NCBI lineage: Eukaryota > Metazoa > Chordata > Actinopteri > Perciformes > Anoplopomatidae > Anoplopoma > Anoplopoma fimbria. The sequence continues at coordinate 8,079,523 of NC_072455.1, forward strand.
GCTGACTAATATCTCATAATTAGTACAGACAGGGGGTGTACCCAGTAACATTGCACCATACAAACTGATACTTGCCTCAGGGTAATGTCGGTCATACTACTGCAGTAAGATAATAGGAACAATAAGGTCTTCATTAGGACATTTTTAGGAGACAAAGCCAACACAGCTGAATGAGAGTCTCAATAAAGTGGAAACTAGTGGATTTTCAGTTAAGAGGCCTAAATCCTCAGTCATGGCATGGCTCTGCCCTGTTGTCCTCTGCCTTGCTGTCCTCTGCCTCCATGCCAGCTCTCCTTGTGCTGCTGCCCCATCAAGGGATGAGTTGCGGTCAGTATCCACTGGGTCCACCAGAAACAAGCTGCTGCTCATCTCCTTCGATGGCTTCCGCTGGGACTATGACCGAGATGTTGAAACCCCTAACCTGGATAAGATGGCTAAGGAAGGGGTGAAGGCAGCTTATGTTACTCCACCCTTCCTCACCATTACCAGCCCTTCGCACTTCACAATGCTGTCAGGTAAAGTTAAGCGCTTTATATTTTAAACGGTAGCCAATCTGCCAAGCCTTTTCAAGTGCCTCAGAGTATAATGTGTAAATGCAAAATAACTGATATCAGCACACATTCTGTAAACTTACTGATTGGAGAGATAAATAGTTTACTATCGAACAATTATGGAATCATGTTAACTTTGTAGCTTGATTCTTGCACATCTTTGAAAAGCTCAAGAGATGTCTCCTGATTACCATTTTGCCACAGCTACTTGCAGATAATACACTTACTAAAAAGGGTCCATTGCATTTTTCTGTTCCCAAACTTGGCTTAGAAACAGAAAGGACAAATGAGTTGAGAGTTTCTATGATTGATCATGACTCCATGGTGATTGCCCAACCTGCAGCTGATCACAAGAGCACTCTCCTGTCAGTTCGCTGACCATAAGTGTTTCAGGAAGATTTGCCCAAATTTCTGTAAAGAGAGAAGTTAACTTAAGAGCTTGTCATTGTGTGTTAGCAGAGGATGGTTATTAGCGATTCTGGCGTGTGTACCCAGTGGCTATTGGACTCCATGGCCAATCAGAGGGGCCCAATGCTGAGATCAGCAAAGCACAATCCCCCTGGAGTCCAGACACTGGTGGTGGTGATTATGATTCAATTCAATTCAGTTTATTTTGTTTAGCCCAAAATCACAAATTACAAATTTGCCTCAGAGGGCTTTACAATCTGTACACATGCGACATCCTCTGTCCTTCCCTCACATCGGCACAGGAAAAACTCCCCTAAAAAAATCCTTAACAGGGAGAAAAAAGGAAGAAACCTATGGGAGAACGACAGAGGAGGGATCCTTCTCCCAGGATGGACAGAATGCAATAGATGTCATGTGTACAGAATGAACAACATAACAGAGTTACAACACATTCAATGTATATGACATAAATGATTCATATAATCAGAGTAGGAGCAGAGTAACGAAGGAAAAATTAAGACTACTTATAATAACAGCAGCAATGACTATAGTAGAATTTAAATAATGATATAGGAAAAAGTATTAGTAATGTGACTAATAATAACAATCGAAGTAGCAGTGGGTGTCAGCCGGGTCACAGCAGGAGGCACAACCACGGTCCAGGTACCACAACGAGTCATGGAAACTGCGAGGCGAGAAAGCAAAAAAGGGCTTCAGGGTGGAAGCAAAGCCAATATGCGTAATGGTACAGGGAATAGCAATAGTAATGTAATGGACTACTAATAATAAAATGGTTGTAGCAGTGGGTGTCAGCAGGGCCACAGCAGGAGGCATGACCACAGTCTAGGTACGGACACGATTGCCGATGATGAAGGGACACGTCTGCAATATGCTGAAATGACAACTGACCGCAGCAGAGAGCATATTTTTAAAGTTTGACAGCAAAGATGCGATTGGCTAAGGGAATCCGTGGCCGAAACTCGTTGGTTCATTTTCTACGTGAACGCCCCCCAATCACCTGATAGAGTATTCACGGGGACAGAGTGAATGAGTATGTGAATGAACAGGAGTGTAACGCTAGTCTTCCTGACTGAACTTTCACTAAGCTTCATTTAGATTTCTTTCTCACAATTGAGATCACATCTTTTTTAATATGTCAACATTGTGGTTTCCACACTACATGACTGACCGGCATCAGGGGGTCACACACTGCAGTTTCTTTCACCAAGAGAACTCCCCATCTCCAAAGTACATTTTGTCAATAAAACACATGTCATTCTAAGTTGTTCTTTCATGTCTTATCGTTCTTTCACGATAAGCACACTCAGTGTGAGTCTCTGTGAGAGTGAACCCTGAAGGAATCCTGTGGGAAAGGCTATAAAACATGAGATAAGTTCACTTAAGCCAAGTTCACACTACACTACTTTCACAGTTATCCCAAAAATCTGAACAAACTATATTATATATATTGACAGTAGTGTTTCATTCTTGGCATTAACTCAAACTCATGATGGGCTTTAGATCCTAGGGACGGATCTAATGTCCATGGACGACAGGACCCCCCAGTTGCCAATGGGTATTTTGAACACATTTTAAAAGACATATGGAAAAAACTTTGCACGCTGTAGCAGGAGGTGGTAAGTTGGTTTGAACAGATCTAACTTAATGAGGTGGTCTTGTTTTCAGTAGTTTTACATGACATTCCACGGTATGTCATCAGGCCTAAACAGAGTCAGATTGTCTGATGTCCATAGGGGCTTATTGCAGAGGACTGGAGTATAATAGGAAAAAGTCCTGCAGCCTGTTGACTTCTTTTTAACTCTACAGCATTCTGAACTGTTTGAAGACATTAGCAATAAGTCAAACTAATTTTTTTTTACAATAATTAAGATTGGGTGAAAAAAAAGTTTGTGTTAGAATCATGAAGAAGACAAAAAGACCTAATTTTAGCTATATTGCATATGTGGAAAAGGTAAGATATATCAGTAATTTATTTAATGTGCTGATCAAAAGAGAGGCAAGGATCATATGTATTCTGGGCTGTCAAACATTGAGAAATCAGACATTTGAGAGTTAGTTGTTTCTTGAGCAAATTGAATATGTTAAGCAGAGCCAAAGACCAGCATGTCATTTCTGTCAGAATTTAAGATTAAAGCCCAAAGGGTTATTGTAAACATATACTAAGTTCTTTACTTATTTCCATTCCCCTCCCTCAGGACGTTACGTTGAGAATCACGGAGTAATCCACAACATGTGGTTCAACACTACCACTCAGGAGAAGAAGCAGTACTAGGCGGCTCAGTTTGTTGACTCCTACTGGGACAATGGCATCTTACCCATCTGGATAACAGCACAGAGACAGGTTCTATAGATCCGTCTATCTGTTTTCTACCTATTTACCTAAAATATTTTCCAACTCTATGTGAGATCACAATTACAGGAGAATTTTTGTTATAAATGAATAATTGTTTTATATTCTTCCAGGGTTTGAAAGCAGGTTCTCTGCATTTCCCTGGCACGGCAGCCACATACAAAGGAGGGATTGTGAAGGTTAGGCAAGTGGAATCAGGTTTCTATGATCATTCTAACGAGACAGATTGGAGGCTGAACATCGACAAGGTGATTGGAGAGTGGTTCCATCAACAGGACTTGGACTTCGTCTCCTTGTACTTCGGGGAACCAGATTTGGCTGGGCACAAATATGGACCAGACTCAACAGAACGACGTGAGATGGTCCAGCAAGTGGACCGTACGTTGGGCTATATTCGGGACAAGATCCATGACCATGGCCTTACTGACAGGCTCAACATTATCACCACTGCTGACCACGGGATGACTACAATTCTACGGAATGGACTAGTTAAGAAGATCATTCTCTCTAAGATCCCTGGCTTTAGCTTCAAGGATATCCAGTTTCAATTGTTGGATTATGGTCCAGCTGGGATGCTGCTTCCTAAAGAGGGGATGCTGGAGAAGGTCTACCAGACTCTGAAAGGAAGTCATCCTCATCTTCATGTGTATAAAAAGGAGGACATGCCAGCCAGACTGCACTACAGTAACCATCCTCGACTCCTACCCATCATACTCTTCGCTGACCCTGGATACATTGTCAATGGGGTGAGAGCATTTGGTGTATGTAGCCCATATTCAGTCGGTTTAGAGTTCAAAGAGTGTATCTGAGTTTTGAGGAACTCAGATACAATATGTTTGAGAATTGTTGCATGCTATGAGGGCTAAAAAGTTAGATTTGCTTTGATTGGGGTTTAAAAATGTGCAACCAGTACTGAGTGCCCTTCACCTTCCAGCTTACATGCACAGTCCCAATTTGTTTAAAGGTCATCTTCACACAAACGGTAAGGACAGATGTACCTTTTGAGCAGATGCCTTGATTGTCCTGTGGTGCCTAGTAAAGAAACAGAGTGCCAGAGAGTGCAGTCCCACCATGGAAAGGAGGCAGTGTGTCAACTCGGATGCTGTCGATAGAGAAGGGAGGAGTGTAAAAGTCATTATCTGAAATCACCATCCACAAATACTAAATCTAGCCAAGGCAGCACTTAGGCGGTCACGCCAGTTGTAAACTGAAATGTGCAAATACAATATCATACAATAGCTATTTCAGGTGCTGTCAACAAAGGTTAATAATGCTAAAAACATGTCAAGCATTCATGGCACACAGACAAGCCGTCATATAAGCAAAACACACACAAAAGAACAGCACTAGGCGAAGACATTCAATGCTACACCATTTACTGCATTACCGTCAGTTTTGAATGGACGTTGTGCCCGTCACCTAGCTTCCCAGTCCGTTACAACTTCATCAATTTAAAAGGTTCTGCATGATCATGGCGTGTCACCAGTTGTCTAAGACACCCCCTATCTGTGTCATCACATTTCATGTGAGTTTCTTTACTTTATATAATCAAATGTAGGTAATAAATCCCCAACATTATTACATGACCATGTTTCACATGAAAAAATATTTTTTTTGTCTATATAGTTATTACCACTAAACAACAACAAAGGAGAGCACGGCTTTGATAACGAAGTTATGGACATGAAAGCCTTCTTCAGGGCAGTGGGGCCCGACTTCCATAAAAACATGATGGTAGATCCCTTTGACCTGGTTGACGTGTACCCTCTGATGTGCCATCTACTGGGGATAAACCCAGAGATCAACGATGGATTTCTGAACAATACCAAACACATGCTCGTTCCCAAGAAGAACACAGGAGGAGACAACAACAGTAAGTGTATAAATATATTCATTTAAATACAGTATATATATTCCCATTAATTCAGTGCTAGAGAATTGTGAGTGACTGCAAAAGTTTATTTTTGACCTTACTTACAATTACTTTGACAAAAGCAGCTCAGCAACAAGTACACTTATTAGCTTCTTCCTAAGCTTTTAACTGTATCTCAGATGGCTTTTGCTTGGTTGTCAGTGGGCTCAGCTGTTGGGACTTATTGGGATGCACAGAAGATCATATTGAGAAAAGTGGGATGTACTATTTTCCAGAATCCCAACAGAGGAAAAGGTTAAGGCTAACACAGAGCCTCCACTGGCAAGAAAGAACCATCCATAACTTGGATCAGAAAATGAAACTATGAGAATTGTTTCTTTGACACCACTTATTTCATGTCATTTACAAAGTGGAGTTTTACCATTAGAGTAAAAGAACAGCCAAGGGGTCACTTATCTGCCCCAGTGAAGCTTACTAATACATGAAACATTTTGAACAGATTGCTACAACAAACTTATATGTAACCTGACATCTAGTACCGAACATGAATGATATTTATAGCAAACAGCTATATTCCAGTATCTCATCATCATCATCTGCAGTCACTCAAGGCGAGAATGACTGTCCTCTCTGTTGGTTTGTCTACTTCTGAGTCTTCAGATTGCTTTTAAAGGCCAAACCATGATCATATTTTGGTGCAGTGTGGGCAGAGTTAAGTGGTGGTGTTTGCAGGTGGTTAAGCCTTATTCTCTTTCTCTGCTTGTGTTGCTGTTGCTTTGTCTCTGCAGCATGGTAGAGTTCCGTTTCATTTGAGCAGCTCCTTCCTGCTCGGAATTTCTTACAGTTGCACCTGTCCTGTCCTACTACCATCACTTGCCGTGATGTAGAATTAGTTCAGACTGCCCTTGATATTGTCTTTGAAACGTTTCTCTTGTATGCTGTCACTTATCCAGTCAAGCTCACCATTGCTGTTGTGTACCGCCCACCAGGCCCTCTTGGTGAGTTCCTGGAGGAGCTTGACACACTAGTCTCGCACTTCCATGACGATGGCTCCGCGCTCATCATGCTCGGCGACTTCAACATCCAGACTGATAAGTTAGAACCTCTGCTTTCCTTCCTCTCCTCCTTTGACCTCTATCGCTCTCCCTCTCCTCCTACCCACAAGGCCGGCAACCAGCTGGATCTTATCTTCACTAGACACTGTTCTACTGCTAACCTCTCTGTCACTCCCCTCCAGCACTCGGACCACTACTTCATGTCCTACTCCCTCTCCCTC